>NC_139681.1:71391813-72085563 GCF_964106915.1 Podarcis gaigeae
AATACGGTATATTGCATCTTTCATATATCCAGTGCATTACTTGGTGTTACCATTACATTGCCAGTATCCAGGGATGAGCCTGCATGCATGGATCATTCTCTCTGTTTCTCAAGTACTGTGCCTGAAGCTACTTTGCAGATTTCGCCTTTGCTGAAGTGTGGACACTCAGGAATAGATGGGAAGGAGTGTGGTCTTCAGGGCCACTTCATACACATATTTGACTGTGTGAAAGCTTCCTTGAAACTGGCAACCCTTGGGTTGACAGATTCCATGGGCACCTTCACAAGTAAAACAAACGGCCCTTCTCACATTTAAAACTCTCGTCACTGCCTTCATAATCTCTTCAGCTCTCCCCCTTCCTAGGGTAACTTTCACCTCAGAAATCTGCAGTTTCCCTCATGCATACAGAGTAAGGCCTTGAAGATTGCCAAGTGGGGGCACTCGTTGGTTTAACTTACGTCTTGTTAAGAGACTCTGGTTTGAACAATGTTCTAATTGGAGGTTGTGGGGAAGAGGATAGAAGTTAAAAGAGCAGAAGATGACATGTTTGAAAATATAGGTCCTATTTTGTAAGTATAAATGATGCTTTTATTTCTGGAATAGGCCCTTTCCTCACCCATAAGAATGCTGCAAGCTGAACCATACATTTCATAGGAGGAGACAGCAATACATGACAACAATGCATTATTACTTTTTAATGTGGCACAGCTGGGGAACACTATGAAAACAATGCCAAGAATTATTGCATAATTAGACAGAGAAAAACACATTTCCTCAGGTCGCTGCTGTAAGCAAGTTGCCTGGCACTAAGGCCGAATCGTGGCTCAGTCCAGGCTCAGTATCACCTACCCAGCTGGCAGCAGCTTGTTAACATTTCAGACAGACCTCCTTCCTCAGTCATGCTGTGGAGGTCTCCAAAGTCACCAGTTGTTTATAAACAGCCAACGTTGTTACCTACCCAAAGGGTTGGGTGTGCAAATCCCTACCCCAGCCAGGCAGATCCAACACAGCCTACCCACACATGTCATGATTTTCTATACACTCATATACTGGCATACCTTAATGTTCCTGAGGCAAGGCTTAACTTCCACAGAGCATATCCCATTCAACTCCTCCTCTGACACACATGCTGGAAATGTGATAGGGTCAAAGCGCATTCAAGGAGACTGGTATCAATTTCCCTGTGTTCCAGATCTGGCTATAAAGTATAATTAGTGAAGCCAGAAAAAGTAGAAGCAAACCTTTGGCTCAGCCAGGATTCATTCAGTAGCTGGAGTAATATCATAGAGTGACATTGTGCTTCCTAGCGTTCACGGGGGAACCAAAAAGATGACACGGGATATATACTCCAAAAGATAAGCAGCAGAGCACTTTTGAACAGCTTGTGTAAGTACAGGGCAATGGGGAGGGAAGAGAGGAAATGGGGGCAGCCCCATCAAGAGGAACAGCCCAAACTCAGACCAGTGAGTCTATTCTATCTCTAGTCACCATGCGATGCAAGAATCAGCTATAGGACACTACCAAGTATAATAAAAACATAGAGATTTCCTAGAAAGAAGCCCCATACATTCAGATTTTAACAGGGACTAAGCACACACAAGGGAAAGGGGATTTCACAACCTAGGCCACTAAAATCTGTTACCCAGCAATCCTAGCTCTAAAGCCAAAGCGCTCAGTTCACATTGTGTGACATGAAGTTTATATACTTTGCAACCTACCAAACATGTAAAATTCATCCATTAGCAAACTGCAGCATCATGAGGACTGAAAGGCTCCTAGCACAAAGTCATAATCACAAAGTGTGCTGCTCCCTCACAGAGAGGAGCCAAATGCAAACTATGGGAATAGAGCCATTCAGCTCCCCAGAGACTCTTAAATGAGATGATGTTGTATGAATTCAGATATCTGGTCACATGAGTGCGAAGTTCTTCTGCATAGCTAAGCGCATCTCTCTAGAATGTGGAAATATTGTGCCACCAACTGGTGGCAGCATAGGGATGCTGAAAGCTCATAGAAGCAGAACAAGTTCATCTCTCCCAGGTTGCTAATGAATTTTAGTGAGCTTGTGGAGCACTGAAATGAATGGCTTGTTTCAATCTATTGCACAGTAATCCTCCAGTGTGTGAAACTTCTCTCATAGTCCTCTTCTTCTTTTTAAACTCCTAGCATTAGTCACTAGTCCATAACCTTATTTGCTCTCTTGCAAACTACGTTTAGCCTTTCTTTTTTAACACTAACATAAAAGGTAGTATAGGCAGCTGGGGTATCTACACAAGGACAGAGTCGTTGTGCAGCATACAGATAGTTCTTTAGTGTTGTTTCAGAAATAAGGCACTTAAAATAAAATCTAGAACAAGATTTATACTTAAAAAGTCATATAAAGAATTCTTCTTCATCATCCTTTCCATTTCCACGGCTTGTTTTGGATGCTCCCAAGGGAAAACTTGATGGTACCTGTCCTGATCCTTTATTCGTCTTGACAATATGTGATGACAACGGATTGTTTCTGCCCTCAGAGTGCAAGCTGATCGTGGAGCCTGATCCTGTTAACAAACAGCAGGATGCCTGAGACTGTAGAAGCACTTTCTGTATGTCTTGTGAAAATCTATTTAGTGGCGAATCACTGCATTCGGAAAGGATCACTTTGTTGCCTGTGTCAACATTAGTCTCCTCCTCCCTTTGACGAGGCCAGAGTTCATGACTGGAATGTCTCAATTTAGTGGCCAAGTTCGTTTGAGAACGGCCTAAGCCCTGGAGATAAGAACCTGTTGGTCTATATGACTGGGATGAAGAGCAAAAGTTGCTTGGCGAGTGACTGCAAACACTTCCTGGAGCATATGCAACTTCTCGTGAGGATTTGCTTTTATTCTTCATGGCTCGAACTGTCCGGTTTTTGGGCTGTACTGCAATTTTTCTTATGGCCAGTGGAGATGGACTGGAGGGGTAGTGAAGGGGCCCTTCCTCATGTTCATGGCTGTGCCAGCTGGAAGAGGAGTCTTGATTCCCAGTGTGCTTTGAGTTGCCTTGAACCTATTAAAAAAAATTAAAAAAAATGAGATTAAGCATCATCCATCATGTGATCAAAACTCCACCTGCCCCTGTGGAACCATCATCCACAAATCAATAGTTAAAGAGGCTTCTACCAAGAACTTTAAAATCATATCCCTTTCATGAAGGGCAAAAACTCATGGAAGAAGATGGCGTAAAATGACGTATTATGTATGTTTGTATTTTTCTTACGAAACTGGCATAGACAGTTTTTAGAATCAATACAATGCTGCTGTTACAAAATGTGATGTTATGAAATAGCATTATAATTGGTTTTTGCAATGAACTTTAAGGTCTATTAAGCCAATCAAATACATGTGAGAACGTACAAACACGAACTATCATTAGGACACCACTTGAAAACAGTATTCAGGGAGGGCTATGCTTTCTAATGCTTTCAGTGAAAGCATTTCTTGCCCTTATGGCAATCTTTATTATCTTTATTTTGACTTAACTCCCCTAAAAAAACCCTCCAAACCAATATTATTCTCTGAATGGATAGAGAAAATGGAAGGTGACACACAGATTTGAACAATTCCACGCCAGAGCTGAGTGATGGACCCAGTGTTACTATTGGCACACCTACATGGCGGAGTCTTGCTCAATAAGCTTAGCACCTTAACTAGAATCCCAGAAAATTCTCTTGAGCCTCTCACCTACCATAGTTAATTCACCAACTTGGTCATTTCTGGATTTCAAATGGCAGCTATTTGTGTAAAGCTGAAGTATTTCATACTTCAGAATCTGATTCCCAAGGTTGCCCTGCCTAATGGGTCCCAAAGATCCTCAGACTTTGTGCTGAGGCCCTTGCTCAGAATCTGCTTACCCTCATTTCATCACCAGATTGCTTTCTATGTGAATATACACTTTTCCTATGTTCCCTCTTCCTTCCTTTGTCTTCTCTTGGCTCACCAATGGAATGAACAGCCCCAGACTCTTCCTTCTTCCTTCCTCTAGTTCCTCAGCCCTTGTTGAGGTTGAAGACAACCTCTTTCCTTTATTTCCTTCTTCTGCAGTCTATACCGTAACTCTTTCCTCCTTAGTAAAGTATTTCCTTTGCACCGGTGTCTGCTTTCCCACTCCTAAGTATCCTCCCCATTGGGACCTGCCTCTAAAGTCTCCAGATGCATCATTGTACCCAGCAGTTGTCCAGAGGTTGTGGCGTCCTAAGAGTGCTTCCCTCATGCACCTTCACTTCCAGTTGAGATGTCTCCTTGTCATATAAGACTGGTTGAGGCATTTCATGGAAGCAGCATTTGCCAGATATGCCCCACTCACAGTGAGATGCTTTTGTTGAGCTACAGAACACAACAAACCAAACCACGAGGTGGCAGCCCATGAGCAATACTTGTGGCTCTGATGCATTACCTTAACACTGGATGTAGATGTAAACCAAAGCGTTTTGTGTTATGAAAGCAGTTGGAACAGGGTGGTCCTCCAGATGATGTTGGATTCCCAACTTCCCTCAGTCCCCCCTATCAAGTATGGCCAATGGTCAGGGATTATGGGAGTTGTAGTCCAACATACAGGTGGTGTGTGGGTTAAACCACAGAGCCTAGGACTTGCCAACCAGAAGGTCAGCGGTCTGAATCCCTGTGACTGGGTGAGCTCCTGTTGCTCAGTCCCAGCTCTTGCTAACCTAGCAGTTCGAAAGCACCTCAAAGTGCGAGTAGATAAATAGGTACCGCTCCAGCAGGAAGGTAAACAGTGTTTCCGTGCACTGCTCTGGTTTGCCAGAAGTGGCTTAGTCATGCTGGCCACATGACCCGGAAGCTGTACGCCTGCTCCCTCAGCCAATAAAGCGAGATGAGCACTGCAACCCCAGAGTCGGTCACAACTGGACCTAATGGTCAGGGGTCCCTTTACCTTTACTACATACAGTCCAACATACAGACGGCCACAGGCTCCCAGCACCTGACTGTAAAAGTCTTTTTATGAATATAGATTGGTAAGAGATGAAAACCTACGACACCAGTAAGATATACCATGTACAAAGACCAAGAAAAACAAGAAAAGAGAGAGAGTGTTCCTGCTACTGCCCCCAAACTACAAAACTCCCTAAAACATTGGAGTTGGTCCATGCAGTTAAGTTCACAAGCATTTTTCACATATAGTTATAACAGTGATTTGTGGCATTTTCATAAAGTGTGTTTTGTAATACACCCCCTCCCTGGAAGACTTATTTTTGCAAAATAGTAACTGACTTGCCTACAAGCATGCTTAAGACCAGACACTTCCCAGAAGCATTTTAGCATGTTATTTGTCTTTTAATAGCTAAAGGCAAAGCAAATATGAAGAATTTTAATTTCTATTAGACTTCTGTGGTATGCTTCCCAGTTTCGTTGGAGTAAAAACCATCGTTTTACCGTTGTGACTCAGGATGAAGGGAGGAGAAAAATCCCAACATAAATATTCAGCTTTAACTGGGGTACAGGAACATGGGCACCCCCGTTTTTAAAAGAAATAAACGCAAAAGGGGGGGAAGGGTTATGAATAAATTCAGAGAGCATTACAATCATAATTCAAGAAACCATCAACACCAAGCAGTCTAACACAGTGTCTGCTGCTGTGTTAATGCAATATCCAATGCAGTAAAGAGAGGTTCATTGGCGGTACATAGGGATTTGCCTTATTCTGAGTCAAGACCTTTGGTCCATTTAGCTCAGTATGGTCTATATCAATTGGCAGTGGGTCTCTAGGGTTTCAGACAGAATTATTTTCCAGTCCTACATGGAGATGCTGGGAATTGAACCGGAGACCTTCTGCATGCAAAGCGAATCCTCTGCCCCCTGAGCTACAGCCATTCCCCCTTGCAGATTGTGCCCACCATTTATAAACCAAGCAATACCTGAAACAGGATCTTGTTCCCTTCGTAGTCTTCGGTTTGCCACCTAGTGCTGCTAATAGGAATGCAGGGATTAGGCAGAAGCGGCACCAGCTGTCCGATTTCATGCACCTTGAACTGCAACACCGAAGACTCCTTCGAGTCAACGCATATTCCCAGAGGCAGCTGCTTCAAGCAGAGCTGGACCGCAATGCTCTCCGTCACGTACAGTACGAAAGCACAGAAGCTGCTTTTCTGCACCGTCGCTTCCTTCTGCAGGATCGTCTCGTAGAGCCTCACTGCATCGGCATAGTTATCAAAGCTACAGTAGAGCGTGACGCGCAGGATTTCCGTGCCGTAATGAACCTGCCTCAGTCCCCACACAGGCATGTGCTCGTCCAGCCCGTAGAAGTCCTGGTCGTCAAGGGCATGGGAGGACAGCTTCCTGCCGGCAATCTCCAGGTGGACTCGCTGCCACGGCGGGCGCTGGAAAAAGTCGTGGACTTGGAAAATCCGCTCTTCCCCCAAGTCCTCATGCAGGAAAAGTAGGACAGATGTCCCAGGGAACCTGGAGCTCCTCTGGCGGTACGTCTCATAATACTTAATGGGAGAAGTGCGTTCCGACACAAGGAAGAGGCGCACGTCCAGGCAGATCCATTCTTGAAGCTGATTGAGGGCTTGCTGCAAGGGCAATGCGTGTCCACATTTGGCAAGCAAGTGCACAGTCATCACCAATGAGTCTGTCCTTCTTCCATCCATTCTATAGTGACCTTGAAAATACAAGGAATAACACAAGCGCTGCCTCAGTGCCTACAGATTAAGGGATATCACACACAGCAGCAAACACAAAAGTACAACAATTAAACTCTGTGCTTCCCACCAATTCCCACTTAAGCTCCTCTATATGCTCTGCAAACCTCAGAATGGCACTAACACAAGAGATTAATCTTCTTTTTATTACCTGCACACTGGATGTTAGAAATGTGATGATAAGACAAGGGTGGGGAAAATCTTGCATCTCCTAGCTCCCAAGCTCTGTACTTAGGACAACTATCTCACGTTTGCAAATTCCCCCAAATCCAGACCAGATTTTCTGTCACGGCAAGATATTACACAACCCGTGTAAGCCACCATCTCTGTGCAAATGCAAGGTGATGTTTTCAAAGGCTCAGTGCTGTTTTCTTCTTTAAATCTCTATGCCGTGTGTGTGTGTGTGTTTTACAAAGCTAGCATTCTTCCTGAGACAACACCCTTCTGTCCTGTGCTGATAAACCTTTTTTTAAAAAAAGGCAAAAAAGACATAGGACAACTGAAGAGAATCCAATGTGGATGCCGCAGATAACAGATGTCTATCTCCCAAGAAGCAATTTCAAGAGAGACAAGACTTCAGGGAAACTGTTTCTAAATGCTGCCTTTATGCATGGCTATTGCACATGCTGCCATCTGGCTCTGCACCAATTATTCCAGAGGCCTCATTTCCTCACAGCAATCTCAAAGCAAAGTGTGAGTGTATATGCGTGTGTCAGAGGGAGTTTCCTAGAAATGTAAGCTGTTTGTTTGTTGCCTAGCTACCGATGTCATGGATTTGAGATCAATCCTGAAAATGTAAAACACCTTTGGTTCAATCCTTTAGAGCAGCCACACACACCCCAACCTGGTGCCCTCCAACAGTTTTGGACTACAACTCCCATCAGCCTCAGCTGGGTATGAGTTGTAGTCCAAAATATCTGGAAGTCACCAGGTTGGACATGGCTGCTTTAAAGCATTTAGGCAAGTTTTATTGTTTTATCCCACCTCTCCTCCAAGGACCCCAGGGTGTCTTACAAATTCTTACACACACACACACACACACACACACACACATTATTTTCACAACTACCCTATGAGGTAGGGAGAGAAGGAATGTAACTGGCTCAAGGTCACCCAGCAAGCTTCATAGCTGAGCGGAGATTTGAACCAGGCTCTCCTCAGTCTTAAGCCTTGATTTCTGCCAGCTACAGCCCTAGCCATGCAGGAGTAGCTTCCATGTAGCTATGTTAACATTTAAATGATTCAGTGGGATGGTCAGGACCAGTTAAGTGATGTCTAACCACAGAATGAGCAGCCCTGGGGAGCTCCAATCCCAGGGGAAAGATTCATGTGTTTTCCCCAGGTTGGAAATCTGTGGCTGCTTTCTGAAATGATTCTGGTCCCCATCTGTAAAATAGGTACAGTAGTGTCATGCAAATAGGAAGTGTCACATGCAAACTAGAACAGCTATATTGCAAACTACGTTTTGTTTAAAGAAGGCAAGAATAAAAGTGATAGAATCATTGTTTCCCAGTCTGGGGATGTCCTAGATGCACTTAAAGCAAACATGAAATGCTAACAAATCCCATTCCCAAGTCATTGCAAAAGGCAAACAAAAGATGGCCCCACTTGCAGTGTTGCTTAGATACAACATGCTTAAAACTATCTTTCTGGGGAGCTCCTAAAGCAAAATGGCAGGAGAGGGGTAGAGATCACACAATACAACAATTATCCCATTATCAGTAATTACCACCTGCTTCCTGTTTTCCTGTGCAACCTTCCTGTGGGGGAATATGCTAATATTCTATCTTACTGAAAACCCTAATTTTCCTAAATGTGAATGCAGCAAAGCAACTTGCCCTGTTTCCCTAGCTATTACTCAGATGGGTTTCGCCAACAATACCCCACCCTTTGGCGTACGCAGCTGTATTCTTCTCTCTCCACCCCAACCCCCTCGCCCTCCTTTTTTTTTTTTTTGCTTTCTTCTTTGTGTGAAGATTTTGTGACACCCCACACTGAGCTGGGGGGAAAGGGGGAGTGCATATTTTAAAAGCTGTTTTTTTAGGTAAGAAGGGCCATAGCCCAAGGTTTAAATCGCATGGTTTTGCACACAAGAGATTCAATTCCAGGCATCTCTTGTTAAAAAGATGGCAGCATTGGGACTGGGAAGTACCTGTACCTGTCAGGATAAGAAATGTAAGGCTAATGAGCTTGAGTCACAACATAGCTCACTATTCTCTATCTTGATGTATTTTTTAAAAAATTACCATATTGCTCTTTAAGCTTAAAGTATCTGCGAGTCTGGACAAAGCCCGCATGATCAATATCCCAATCAACGTAGTCACTGACTACTTCCATTGACAGGAGAGGAGCTGGAGAGAAGAAACAGTACCTATTATAACTTTCACCAATTCCGTATCATTATGTTTGCTTCGCTCATCTAATTTCCCAGTTACTTGCTTTAAGGAATGTGAACATACCTGATCCTCACCTTCCAGAATACTGTGTGATTGGAATGAAGTTTTCATTTAGATTTCGTATTTCTTCAAATGTCATTTCACACCCATTCAAAATAATTGACATGACTAACTTGGGTCTATTAATCTCAATAGGTCCACCATGAGAATAATTAAGTTCCATACAGTCCAATGTTCTCTGTGCAGGGGAGGGGGCAGGGGGTTGCTAATAGTCCTATGCAGTGGTTTAAAATTACTAGCAACCTAAGCAAATTTTAATGATTGTTCTGTGTTGCTTTTAAAGGTCTTTGTATTGCTATATGCTGCCCTGATGTTCTGCAAGAGAGCCGTATATAAACACTTGGATAAACAAATACTTTAGGATAACCAATATAAAACACATATTTAAATATGAAATTTGCAGATGGCAAAAAGCTGCAGAATGCAAAAATGGGACAGAACTGACTTATGAATTAGCACACATGAATTATGCATCCAAAATAAACTGATCCGTTCATCCCCGGTTGCTTTACAACGTGACACTATGCATATTTACAGGTAAAGGTAAAGGAACGCCTGACCATTAGGTCCAGTCGTGGCCGACTCTGGGGTTGCGGCACTCATCTCACTTTATTGGCTGAGAGAGCCGGCGTACAGTTTCCGGGTCATGTGGCCAGCATGACAATGCCGCTTCTGGCGAACCAGAGCAGTGCACGGAAACGCCGCTTACCTTCTCGCCGGAGTGGCACCTATTTATCTACTTGCATTTTGACATGCTTTCGAACTGCTAGGTTGGCAGGAGGAGGGACCAGGGCAACGGGAGCTCACCCCGTCATGGGGATTCAAACCGCCAACCTTCTGATCGGCAAGTCCGAGGCTCTGTGGTTTAACCCACAGAGCCACCCGCATCCCATGCATATTTATTCAGATGTAATTCCCACCATGTTCAACAGAGCTCACTATGTTCAGCAGGGCTTACTCCCAGATGAGTATGCACATGACTGCAGCCTCACAGAGCAATCCTAAAGCTCAATCCATCACCTTGGAACAGGTTAGGAAGCAGCAGTTGCGTCCATTTTCTGAGATCCACCAATATGTATTCTAACTACACCTACCAAAATTGAAAGTGGGTGGAAACTGCCATCAATGAGATCCCCACTGGCAACAGACTAGGGATATTTCTGTGGCAGGGAGGGACGGAGCTGAGCTGACTAAAGACCCACTGTGACCCAAGTTCAGCAAGTTCATCTACCAGTGATGGGCTTGAACTGGCTCTTTCTGCAAAATGGGGAAGAAACCACCCACCCCTACCTTGCAGCCTGACCGGCTTTCACAGCAGGGCTTTGAATGCAGCTGTGGCGTCACCTCTCCTGGGCAGGAGCCAGGATCGCTCCCTTGTACAATTAAGATGGATTATAATATTGAGCACACCAAACAGGTAATGCAATACTTTTTAGGAGGTGCAATTCAACAGACCCCAAATAACTATAAACTGATATTATTATTATTTTTGTATTTTTACAAAGCCCCTTTGAGCAAACACCCTTTGGCTTGTGTTATTAGTTTCATCCTTTCTATTTGAAAATAAAAAGTGTAAACTCTTAATAAAAGTTTGCGGCTTTCTCCACTTTAGAGTAGAAAGATAAAGGCTATCTTTATGGGAGCAGCAGGCGTGCATACGCACATCCCTCTGGCCTTCTGGTCGTAAACAGCTCATGCTTTGTCCTCACATGAAACACACCCATGACAGCTTTTCTAATTGGTAATTTATACTGCAGCTGGCATGACATTGTTCCTTCCGCCTCTCTAGGCGGCTGTTTGAGCTGTTCATGGAACCTCAAAAAGCTGGTCCCTTTTCAAATTCTAACCCTGGCAAAAAAGAAAGAAAATAAGAAAGAGAGAGAACCAAGTAAATTTCAATGGGATGGTAAACACAATAGCTGGGAGTAGCATTCCCAAAGGATGAAAGTTCCCAAAGTATGAAGCTTGACTGTGCCTGCCTATGTGCACAATTCCAAGCCCAATGCTATCTCAAGCCAAGGCCACTTGGAATTCCTGGGGTGTCTCCCTAACGTCAATAGAAAAATATATTCCAAATGTATGGACATAATAAAAAGTATATTTGAAATGGGCAGAGCACTCCAAACTGCCTTACATTGGGTTATGGGAGCTTGGAATCAGTGGAGGCATCTCTCCTCTTGGCACCAGGTTGATTTGCTGATGCGTATGTTCATCGAGAAGGAAGCAACGCTAATTCATGCCAGTCTGAGTCATTTGGAGTTCTTAGCATTTTCAATAAGAATTGCACTTGGGGATGATGTGTGGTACCAGATCCCATAAAGCAGAAAACCTTCAGACAGCTGCTAGAATTACATTTGGACCAATATAAGGCTTTTATACTTTGCAGACTGCAAGGAGAATGGAAAGAACCCAACCAACTAAAGTTTCTGGACTAGTTTTCAGGACTTTGGCATCTAATCTTTAGCATCCCTTCCTTAATCAAAGCATATATACTGCAAGGAAAGGATTACTTACTTGTGGCAAATGCTGTCAATCCACTGCATTGGAACCTGAAAAAACAGAAGTTATTGGTACATTGGTACATATGGGGTACATTGGATACCGGTAATCTAATTCAGCCATACCATATTAATTTTACTTAACACGGATGCTTTCAAATGGCACTGTTCCTTTATGGTGAGATTGCCAACTGATGCTAGGACTGCTTTAAGCAAGTCATATGGGCCAGGTACATGATGACCACCCCAAAATGCCCCCCACACTACAATTAGGCTGGGCGGGGAGCATACTTCAGTCACTGTTCCCAGGCAGGTGGGGAAATCTTCCTGCAGAGTGCTGCTGGGGAGGGAAGAGTTAGCCTAGCTGTTGGAGGTGCCTTGAGCTACTCTAGATGAGAGTTTCCCAAACAGCTGTTTGTGGACTACAATTCTTGTCATCCCTTACCACCGGTCCTGCTAGCTAGGGATGATGGGAGTTGTAGTCCAAAAACAGCTGGAGACCCAAGTTTGGGAAACTGCTCTAGATGAAGCTCAGCCCAGGACTACTATGTGTATTGATCAATGACTAAATTACTTATTTTATAAAATTTATACACCACTTGATTGTGTAAAACAACAACAAAAACCCCAGTTTACCAAAAGATGAAACAGTGAAATCAAGAAAAAATTGCAAAGTACTTTGAAACATACAAAAGTTAACATACTAAAACAGATTGAATTTACTTCAACTTTCAAAGTCCCTTCCAAAAATTCTATGATTCTAACACTTAAAACTTTAATCACCGCCAAACAGACAAAGCCAATATGCCAAGAGCCTACTGTCACTGTGTTGCCTGCACCATCCATGCAAGCCCCCTGGCCTGTACCCTCTTAACATACTTTCTTGCGCACAGAAAAACATGCAAGAGAGTCAGTAGTTATCTCATAAGGATGACTGTCTTCCCTGACTCTTGCCACCTGCCAAAATTCTATGCTTCAAAATCTCTGTGAACAAAACAAAAACAAAAAAGACAAAGCTGTGAGAGCTTTGGGTAGTACCCCAGTTTTGTGCTGTTATGGTAGAGGGGTTCACACTTTTCATATTCCTGAGCAGAAGCTGGTTCTTTGTATCAGGGATGGACACAAGGGAGATGGCAGCCCATAGCAAACACCAAATGCCTGTGGGGTTCTTGTAAAGAATGATGGTCTTTGTTAAACATGGTACAAGTTAGCATGGTAGTTATGTTATTAAGAGTAGATACTCCAATTTAGTTAGATCAGTTGCGTCTCAACCGTTCAAATATCCAAAATAAGAAGCTTTAAAGGCAGATTTGCCTTTGCTTAAAAAGAGAAGCAAATTCAATGTTGATAATAGCTTGCACAGAAAACTGAGGACTTCTGATTTGTGACTCAGCTTCTAAAGATCACAGCAATGTTGCTGCCTCACTCTCTTCTTCCAGTTCCCAACTCAAAACACACTCGTTTCAGGCCACTGGTTTAACCCCTTACTGTGCAACCCTATCCATGTCTACTCAGAAGTCCATTTAATGGAATTCACTGGGGCTTACTCCCAAGTAAATCCTAGTTGGGAATGAAGACTAATGGAGCAATCCTAAACACCTCTACTCAGAAGTGCCATTAATAATCACTTCAAGGTTAAGTGTGTATAAGATTCTGCTTTACATGAGTAACAAAATTTTCTTGCCTCTCTCCAACTTCTTGATCTAAATTAAGAGATTATAAGAGGCTTGGCAGGACGTACCTATATTTTGCTTATGTTGCTTTTTAAAGTGTCACACACCCAGGTTGTGCTACATTAATAATGATTTTATTTGTTCCCACAGATAGGTCACTTTTTACCATCACAATGCCAAAACAATTGATTAATAGCCATATAATTTCCCTTCTCTTTCCATCCTCCTTGCCCTTCATCACCTCATTTTCTTGGAGGCTGCAGAACTGTTCCCATAGTAGTTCTTAGGGAGCTGCAGGCAGGGAAGCCAGAGACCAAAGTTAAGCACAAGTCAAAAGGTCACATTTCTCAAATAACCTAGCCAAGAGGATGAATAAGGACAAGCTACCCTGGTAACCTCTTGATATATTACTTCTTTGCAAAATGGGCTTTCTTTCTTACGTTTTTACTTTTGCTTTTTTGTACATCATTTTGTGAATATTCTTTTTAAAAAACACACAACAGATTTAGCCAAATACAAATGTATGTGTGTATAAAAACTGATACTGCAAAGATTTCATCATATTGCCCT
Organism: Podarcis gaigeae; assembly: GCF_964106915.1. Classification (NCBI taxonomy): domain Eukaryota; kingdom Metazoa; phylum Chordata; class Lepidosauria; order Squamata; family Lacertidae; genus Podarcis; species Podarcis gaigeae. The sequence goes on from NC_139681.1 coordinate 71,405,693, forward strand.
TTATCTGCTCCTCATTCACCAACAGAACAAGGCAAACCCACTTTGCACTAAACAGCAAGTAAGCAGTGAAGGACTAGTGCAGGGGTCAGCAACCTTTTTTCAGCCGTGGGCTGGTCCACCATCCCTCAGACCTTGTGGGGGGCCGGACTATATTTTGGGGGGGAAATGAACGAATTCCTATGCCCCACAAATAACCCAGAGATGCATTTTAAATAAAAGGATACATTCTACGCATGTAAAAACATGCTGATTCCCGAACTGTCTGCGGGCTGGATTGAGAAGGTGATCTGGCCCCCAGGCCTTAGGTTGCATACCCCTGAACTAGTGGTTTCTTTGTAATAAGTACACATCCAGATTTTGGGAGAGTGAAAGGTGTGTACATAAGTGGAAGACAAACAGGTTTTTGGTGTATGTGTGTGTGTGATGGGAAGAGAGAATAAACTGTAGCAGTCATTTGAAAAACCTTTTTGGGGTCAGTAACAATAATCCCTGGTGTATTGTGTTGCAAGCTTAACAACACAATCCTACACATCTACTTAAACTAGCCCCAATGAACTCAATGGAACTTACTCAGAGGCTTCTATTCCAAAGTAAGCCTAATGCTACAATTCTATACACTCTTGTGGTAGCAAGTCTCCCTGAACTCATACCGAACAAACATACAGAGGATTGCACTGCACTTCTTCTTAAAGAGGTGAAAGGAAAAGTGGAGGTTGTTATTTGCAGCTAAAACTTGATCAGCAAAGGACTCTTACAGACAAACACTATGGGAATAAGGCTATCTATAGATGCTAGTCATGACAGCATTATTATTATTATTATTATTACTTTCCCACTCTTCACCATAAGGTCTCTGAGCGGGTCACAACAATTTAAAAATACAGTATCATCCCTGTGTCAAAGACACCTTACTAGCCTCAGCTAGCAGTTGATGTTTGACCCCATGCTGTGTTAAGTCCAGCAAAGTTTCAGGAGTCTCTTGAAGACCTTTCTATGCAGACAAGCTTTTGTCTAATTAAACATCTGCAGTCACTTTAATTATTCTTTGTATTGCTTTTAATGGTGTTCTGTACTCACCACCCTATTTTATGATATGAAAGCACAGAAATGCTTCTATAAATACATGAACAGTAACCATTATAATCAGTTAAAACCATTTACAATCCGAATAATATATGTTAAGAGCCCAGGCAGCCTGCCTCTGAATAACAGTCTTTGGAGGAAAACAGCAGAGGGAGAAGACTACAGACCTCATGCTCTTGTTTTCGGGCTCCCCAAAGGCATCGAGGTGGCTGCTTTGAGGGCGGAAAGGATGCCAGACTAAATAAGACCTTTGGTTGGAGGCAGCTTCTTCCACCCTACCCGTTTCTCAGCTCCATGAGATTACTTACACCAGGTGCCTTTGGCTGGTGGGAAGCAACTCACTGCCAGGTCACACAGCCTGATCGAAGGTGGATCACAACAGCAGCAGCACTGCCAATGGGATAAAGGTGGGTTCTGGGTCTGAAAAAGCTGGATTTTATTAATGGATTGATTGCCTGACTGATTTTATATCTCGCTTAGCCCAGCCGACCTTTTCGCAGTGTAGGACCCAAGGCAGCCTAAATTTAAACACGACTCTCTAAAAAATACACAATAAATAAAAATATTAGGGGGGGACGGGCCAATTAAACAAAGAATCCTATGAAAAACGACCCTGAAAAAAACTTTAAAAAACACTCACGCCACTTTTACAAGGTAAAATATTCAAAGCTGCATTTCTCTCCTGTTCCCAACTTCCATCCGGTGGATAAACAACCACCGTAGCGCTCTTCAGCTCCCCGAAAGACTAGAAGAGCCGGGCTGGAGGAGCCTGTATTTTAAGTTTTTGGCAAGCCTGGGCAACAAAGTTGGTAACGTGACCTTTGGGTGGGGGGTTAAAGGAACAGCCCCCCCCAACCGGGAGGGAAACCCAACAGGATACGCCTATCGTTCCCGTTTCCTTGGGAAAAGCACCCACCACCCATCCTCGCTGGAGAAAAGGCAGGAAAGGGACTCGAGATACAGGAAGGAGCAACGGCGGAGTCCGAAGAGACGCGCCGCAGCTTGGATACCAAACAACAAACGCTCGGGCCAGCGGCTCCCGCGCTTCCCCCGGCAGCCCCGCGCCTACCTGACAGAGCCAGCGCCCGGCTCCATGGTGCCTGCGCCGGGAAGGCGCCCCGGAGCCTCCTGCGCCTCCTCAGCCAAGCGCGCCTGCAGCCCATCCTGCAACAAGTGAGCCGGGACGCCGGCTTCGCCTCTGCCCAAGCCACGGCCCGCCCTCTCCGCGCGCCACTCGGAGGCGGGACCGCCGCGCTCCCGCGCGCGCCCGCGCCGGGTTTTAGCAGCTGCTCGCAGGAGGGGGGGGGGGACGCGGCCGCCTCAGGAGCGAAGCTGCCCCCCCCCAGCCAGTCCCAAATCCCCTTTTACTAAAACAGGGAGGGGAAAGGTCCACACGTAGGTCGCTGGGGGTTGTGGGGCACCTGCGTGGCTGGGGTACTTGAGTCAGGTCCTCCTTTTGGGCCAAAGCTCCTGAGGGCCACACGCCGGCGGTGGGCGGAGCAACCAAGGCAATGTTGCCCCCCTCCTCTCTAACGCTGCAACTCGTCTGTTCTGCAGGCACTGCTATTCTGCAAAGATGCCCAGACACGGATAAAGTGGCGCACATTTCATAGCAGGGGCAAGGCAGCAATTGGAGCCAAAGGGCCTCCCAAGGGCCACATGCCAGTAAAAGGTAAAGGCAAAGGACCCCAGGGTGGTTAAGTCCAGTCAAAGGTGACTATGGGGTGCAGTGTTCATCTCACTTCAGGCCGAAGGAGCTGGTGTTTGTCCACAGACAGCTTTCTGGGTCATGTGGCCAGCATGACTAAACTGCTTCTGGCGCAATGGGACATTGTGACGAATGCCGGAGTGCACGGAAATGCCGTCTACCTTCCCACCGCAGTGGTACTTATTTATCTACTTGCACTGGTGTGCTTTCGAACTGCTAGGTTGGCAGAAGCTGGGACAGAGCAACGGGAGCTCACCTCGTCGGGTGGATTCGAACCACTGACCTTCCAATCGGCAAGCCCAAGAAGCTCAGTGATTTAGACCATAGCGCCACCTGCTCCCCTACACATGCCAGTAGTGGCGGGGGGCCAAAGGCAAAAAAAAAAGTGGATGACTTTTATAGAGAAGGCTTTGTTCCAGCAACACAAGAATCACCTGCTCCCTGTCGCTCCACCGTTATACATCTAAGAAAGAAAGAAAGGGACATTGTCACATCTTGGCTGGTCAAAATCACTCAAGAAAGGTGTAGGGCATAGCTTTTTTGAGATTTTGATTCTGAGGAGGAGGTATATTCTTGGGAGCACCCTAAGAAGCAGAGAAAGAAGCCTGGGAGGCTGCATTTGGTTGTGGGGCCTGAGGTTCCCCACTCCATATTGTAGGTTAGTCTGGCCCCAAAGTTTCTCAGACTCTTTGCAGAATTCATGCTTTTCATTCCCACATCAAATTGTTCACCAATGCCTTACTTATTCATCCATTTATGTATCATCCAACAAGGTGCCACCCAAGCTCTTGACAATTAATTACTTGTAGCTCAATAGGTGAATTGTCTCCACCAAAGCTGTTATTACAAAAGTGTCCTATCCACCCTGTGCTGGTTTTTTCAAATATGCCAGCCATCACTTGATACCATAATTACTTCATGATGCCCATGCATGTGCAAACTTGCTCAGACGATGCATTCACTACAGTATTCTGACATTCTCAAACATGTTGATGCTGTTAGAAGCAAAAGTTTCATAATATGACCTAACATAGCCTCCACTGGAGAAAAGTGTTTTAGTTTACATTAAGTAGTAAAACTGGGCTGAGGGACAGTAAAATATCTTCCAAGAGCAGTTAAGAAAGCATTTACAGGACAGCACTAAGTGCAGGCTGTAAATAAATCTGCAAAATGCAGGACAAGTTGTGCAATTTTGTCTGGCTGCTTGTTATTGATTGGATATAGCTCAAGTTGCAAGTATTGTGAATGATCTATTGATCTGTTTAAATGATGGAAGCTATCATCTTTGAGATATGGTCAAAGATATGTGGGCCTGTCATCAGGTGCAGAATTATTGAGCATTATGCATGTCTACATTCCATCCACAGACATGGCAATAATTAAAATGAAGATGTGCACATTTCAAAGAATACAATGTGCTCCACCTGAAAAAAATGTGTAGAAATTCTACAAACGCTAACTTTGACAGCATGGAGGTGGATGGTGGGTGGGATAAGTTCTGTTGCGCTGGCTCCAGCTAGCACACCTGTTTCATTGATTCTGGCTCAAAGTAAACCTTTCCCCCTTTAGAACTATATTATGGAAATGTTTGCAGATTTAACCAATAAACTGGCTAACCCACTAAAGCAAATAATCAACTAAATTTCAGTCAACCCTAGTTTCAAACAAAGTCTTCGGGATCATGTTAACTTCCATCTCATCTGTAACTTTCATCCAATGCATATTCTATGTAGCTCTGCGTATCAGCTCCACGACAAAGGGTAAAGGCACAATTTAATATGCATTGAAGGTAACCCTGCATTTCCTCCTGTAATGCTCTACAAAAGGTTTTGTGACATAATTGCAAAGCTGCCTTGGCAGATTGCTCTACCGTATAATTTTAGGTGTCTCAGTAGATTACTTCTCCAATGAACCAGCCTCCATCACCAAATGATAGTGGGTTCTTGTCACAATACTATGATGGAAGAGGGCTGTTCTGTCATTTAGAGGCTTCAAATGTTATTGTCAAGTAGCTTCATAGAAATTGGAATTCTGTGGAAAGTTATGGTATCATTGCCTTCTAAAACACCCCGCTTTTAAGCAGAACATGTCAATCACTGCTTTAATAATATAAAAGTGCAGCAACCATTTTAAGGGAAAAGCTGTATGGAGCTCGGAAAAAAACAGAGTAAGGTTTACAGTAAGCATGACAAAAATACTAAGTACAGAAAACAGGAGCTGCGTTAATTTACTCTAAAGTTGCACATTAACACAATCAGAACTTTATGTAGGCATCTTTACAGTATTTGCAGTTTTCATATTTACTGTGCTGGATTAAAACAAATGTGATTTTAACGATTTTCCTCCCATGCTGAAGAGGGATCCTTTTTCAAGGAAGGTTCTTTCATACGGTTAACAGTTTGCTTTTAGGAAGTGTAATTTGATCTTAACAGGACTGAAAAACTTTGTCTCAACACATTATAGATTTGAGGGTCTGTTTTCTGAAGTTCTATCCAGAATGGCTGTCTGTGTCTCCTGAGAGATAGTGGATACCCTTTGCTGGCTCTGTGCCAGCAAACAGCACTATAGCATTGTCTAATGCAGTGTTTCCCAACCTTTGGTCTCCAGCTGTTTTCAGACTACAATTCCCATCACCCCGATTACTGGTCTTGCTAGCTAGGGATGATGGGAGTTGTAGTCCAAAAACAGCTGGAGACCCAAGATTGGGAAACACTGGTCCAATGATAGAAAATAAACATGTTCACAGAGGCTGAGTCAAAACATGTCCCAACTTGTCTGCTTGATAATAATAATAATAATAATAATAATAATAATAATAATAATTTTTATTTATACCCCGCCCTCCCCAGCCAAGGCCGGGCTCAGAGCGGCTTACAAGCAATAATAAAAATAAGTTAAATGATTACAACTTAAAAACAAAATTAAAAAATACAATATTAAAATATTGAAACATTAAAATATTAAAATGTAGCCTCATCGCAGAAGGAGAAGGAAAAGAAAAAAGAAAGAGAGGAAGGGAATCAAATTGGCTCCAAGCCAAAGGCCAGGCGGAACAACTCTGTCTTACAGGCCCTGCGGAAAGAAATCAGATCCTGCAGGGCCCTGGTCTCGTGAGGCAGAGCATTCCACCAGACCGGAGCCAGAGTTGAAAAGGCCTGACTCTGGTTGAAGCCAATCTAACTTCCTTAGGGCCCGGGACCACAAGGGTGTTGCTATTTATGGACCTTGAGGCTCTCCATGGGGCATACAGGGAGAGGCGGTCCCGTAGGTACGAGGGTCCTAGGCCGTGAAGGGCTTTAAAAGTCAAAAGCAGCACCTTAAATCTGATCCTGTACTCCACCGGGAGCCAGTGCAGCTTGAAAAGCACTGGGTAAATATGCCCCCATGGCAGAGACCCCGTGAGGAGTCTCGCTGCAGCATTCTGCACCCGCTGGAGTTTCTGGGACAGCTTCAAGGGCAGCCCTGCGTAGAGCGAATTACAGTAGTCAAGCCTGGAGATGACCGTCGCATGGATCACTGTGGCCAGGTCGGGGCGGGAAAGGTAAGGGACCAACTGCTTGATGCGGCGAAGGTGGAAAAATGTCACCTTGGCTGTAGCTGTAACTTGCGCCTCCATGGAAAGGGAGGCGTCAAGGATTACACCAAACTCTTAATGGAAGGCAATGGCACTAATTGGGCCCCCGCAAGAGAAGGGAGTTGGTCCCTCATCCCCATGCCAACCCAACCCAGCCATAGGACCTCTGTCTTCGAAGGATTTAGTTTCAATCGGCTCCCACGAAACCATCCAGCCACAGCTTCCAAGCATCTGGTCAGTGTGTTTGGGGCCGAGTCGGTGTGGCCATCCATCAGCAGATAGAGCTGAGTGTCATCAGCATATTGGTGACAGCCCAGCCCAAAGCTTCGGATAATCTGGGCAAGGGGGTGCATAAAGATGTTAAAAAGCATTGGGGAAAGGATTGCGCCAAGGAGTGGTGCGACGACATTTCCCTCCCTAGTGCCACCCTCTGTCCTCGACCAGAGATAAAAGAGCACAGCCATTTACGGGCTATGCCTTGTATCCCCACGTCTGCAAGGCGGTGGTCCAGAAGATCATGATCAACCATGTCAAAGGCTGCTGACAAATCTAAAAGGATCACCAGTCCTGACCTACTTCGATCCAGCTGTCTACGGAGATCGTCTGTTAGGGCAACCAGAGCCGTCTTGGTCCCCAAAACAGGACGGAAACTGGACTGAAATGGATCTAAAGCCGATGTTTCCTCCAGAAACCTACCAAGCTGTTCATCAACCGCTCTCTCAATTACCTTACCCAGATATGTAAGATTTGAAACTGGGCGGTAATTGGATAGGTCTAAGGGATCTAATGAAGTTTTCTTTAAGAGTGGACATACCACTGCTTCCTTCAGTTCCCCTGGGAATGTCCCCGTGTCAAGGGACAAATTGATAATTTCAACCAGGGGGCATCGGCATGGATGTTGAAGTCTCCCAAAACCAGTAGGCTTGGAAACTCCAAGGCCCAGCCTGCCACCACCTCCAGCAGGTCTGACAGGGTGGCTGCCGGTGTGCTGGGTGGTCAGTACACCAGCCAGACAGCTAAGCTCTCCTTGGTGTCCCACACGAGACCAACACATTCAATGCCGGAGATCGCCTGTGATGGCAGGGCTCTGAAAGAGCAATCCTCCCGGATTAACAACGCTACTCCTCCCCGCCCCCCCCCCCCAACCACGATTGATGGAGGACAGAAAAACCTGGTGGTGTTATCTCATGTAGGAAGACTACTTCGCCTTCCCGTACCCAGGTCTCCGTCACGCAAGCCACGTCACTCCCCTGCGAGACAAAAAAGTCACGCATGGTGGCGGTTTGGTTGCCTATGGACCTGGCATTGCACAGCACTAATGACGGAGGTGGGTAATCCTTGCTCTCCCTACCCTCATCCCTTGGGATGGGGCGTAGATTGGAAGGGGTTCGAGGATCACTGCATCTCGAAACCCTTCGCCAATAGAGATTTCTAGCCCCACTGCCATTCCTCCCTAGCCCTTCAATAGTGGAAATCCCAGGCCCCATACTAGCCTCCCCAATAGAAGAGTAACATCCCCTCAATAACAAATCATCCTTGGGCCAGGACTCCTGGGTCAAAATTGTATGGGGAAGAGGTGGAGGTTTGATAGGGTAAGCATCCCTAGAAGATAAAACCCAACCAACCACACCCCAAGCGGGGAGGACAGTCTCATGGTGTTTCGTTAACTGTCAATCCCCCTCTCCCTCCTGGGTTGATTGGAAGATTGTTGGTTCTATCTGTGGCTGTGGGAGTATTAATGAGGTATGTGCTATAAAATGTGGATCACTGGCTAACAAAGAGCCAGCTTCGAATACGGAAGATCTGTCCATCCTGTCTTGCCAGGAGTACAGTAGAGAAGGTTGATCATTCTGATAGGTTTTTGGAACATTAGGCAAAGGTCCAGATGTAGATTTGGTGCTGGATATCTCTAGATTGTCAACAACATAGAGTTCTTTAGGTGTTGTTGCCATAGAAATGTCAGAGGTGCCAAATTCCTCATCTAATTCGCTGTTGTTTGAAAAGGGAACAGGGAGTTGCACTAATGTCTTTCTATGGGATAAAGAGCTGTTGGCCGTCTTTAAATATTGTGCTCTAGGCTCTATTGTCCTTATATTTTGGGTAGAAATCTCAGTCTTTATACTCATTAGCCTCTTCTTCAGGTCTTGTAATTCTAGGCTTACAGAGTTCTTTTCTTCCTTCGGGCAATTAGTATTTCTAGTGTTGAGCTTGGTTTCCTTTCTCCGCATTAGCTTTGACTCTATGCAAGGGACCAATTGCCTCCTTGTTTTGTCCTTAAATACCCTCACTGGGCGGAGAGAATGGAACCACCATAGAGTATCCTTTATCTCCATGAGTCGAGATGGGAGGGCTGATGCCTAAAGGTCATAAATAGGTGTGTGGTGTTTCTCAAGGTAGGCAGGAAGTGGAAATTTTCTAGATCTACATTTCGGTAATGGTAATTCAGGAGCTGAGACAAGGACATAGTAATTTGTCTGCGGTTCATCCACCTATGAGTGTGTCGGTGAATCTCAAGCATTATCTGGTTCGTTTGTAAGACTTGACAGGACCTCACTTCATCCATAGTTTGAGTTGGTGAGTTGCTAACAAAGTCATTTCTTATCATCCTTTTAAGCCCTTGGGCATTTAAAGGGGAGGAACTAGTATCCAATTGTTTCTCAATGTTAACTATTTTGGTGAGAATTTCATTCAGTCTTTGAAGAACCAGAACCATAGTTTCTGCAGACAACATGCAAATCTCTTGGTAGGGGAGCGTATCCGGAATCACTTGAAAGCAGGCTCCTCTAATATCTTGTTCTAGAGGCCTGGGTGGGTCAGTGTTAGGAGTGGGAGCTACCCCTCCTGCTCCTGCTCTTGCCCTCTTGGACGGATTATTAGCTTTTTCTGGGAGAAGGGGGGTCGGGTGATTGCCATCCTCCTTAAGGGGGGGTGAGGTTCCCCCAACGTTTTTACTCACTGTTTCTTCTATTTGCTCCGTTTTCTCGGCTTCCTCAACCCGCTGTTTCTGAGCCAGGGAAGATGGCGTTGGCTCTCTGCCGATTCTGTTTTAGAGGAATTGTGAGTCCCAGTTATGCTCTTCTGGCTCTTTGCACCTCGTTTTCTCCTTCCGGCAGGCATTCTCAATAAGGAAGTGACGCAAGAAGGACCCCCCCAACCTTTTGGCCATTCTTTGTTAACACCTGTAATAGCAAATGTGGGAACACTGTGGCCCTCCAGATGTTGCAGAACTACAGCTCTCGTTGGCCGTATTTATTGGTAAAGCTTGCTGGGGTTAATGGGAGCCATAGTTCAGCAATATCTGGAGGGCCAAATGTTCCCCACACCCATATAATTGGAACTGCTTACTCATGTTAGCAGCAGTGATGGTGTAACAATGCTCACTTCTGCTACAGTGATAAAATCTGAAATGGTAGATATTTGATAGGCATCTTCAAATATCTAAAGGGCTGTCGCATGGAGGATGGAGCAAGCTTGTATTCTCCTGCTTTGGAGGGTAGAACCTGATACGGAAGGGGGGGGCATGTCTTCTTCACCTTCTTCTTCGCTACAATATATCAATTTATTTCCAATTGTCAATGTCAAAAGGGACTAAAATCTATAAAATTCATAGAAAATCAACGTGCCAGTTTGCTCAATTTCTCTAGGACTCCATCACACCTCCCCTGTCCAGCATAATCCCTCCAGCAAGGTGTTAAGACCCTAATCCTGTCAAATGGCTCTGATCAGCCTTTCCTCCAGGCAATGTCAGGTGACAGACTATGCATATTTGGGACCATTGTTTTCTCATCTCCAGCTCTGCATATTCCCCCTTGCTCCTCCATATGTTAATCTGTGTAACCCAACCTCCCTTTAATATATTCATGATGTAATCTGTGTAACCAAACCTCTCTTTAATGTATTCATGACGTGTTTTGCACTGTATTCTGGGACATGGAGGGAGTTTCAAAAACTCATGTCACCCCTTTCTCACTGTTCAATCTCGCCTTGAACCTGTTGTGCAATAAACTTGGATCTTCTGCAGTTTGCTCCTGTCTACGGCTGAGCTCATTTTCCTCCGCAGGGACCCACGGACTTAGTCCGATGAGCTGGGTGGCAGAGCAGCCTCGCACCCAGATTTTAGCCGTAACAAACCTGAACCAACGGCTTCAAGTTACAAGAAGGGAGACTCTGACTAAACACCAGGAAGAACTTTTTGTCAGTAAAAGCTGTTTGACAGTGGAGCGGACAAACTCAGGAGGTGGTGGATTTTCCTTCCTTGGAGGTTTTTAAGCAGAGGTTGGATGGCCACCTATCATGAATGCTTTAGTTGAGATCCATGCACAGCAGGGGGTTGGGCTAGATGACTCACAAGATCCCTTCCAACTCTACAATGATTCTATATGGCATCATCATGAAGTATATCTGGAGTGGACACAATGCTTTCTGCCCTAAATGACACAGAATAATGGGGAAATGGAGTCAAGAAGTACGGTAGTAGGATTTGCAAATGCTGCCAAGGCCGTAAACAGGAGTCAAAGCAAACGGGTTGAGCAAGGAAAACTTTAAAAAACTCCTTCACCCACCTCCCAAAACCTCTAGAAACAGTGTTCATCATAGAGTATTATTCAGCCTTAATATAAATTAGCAACAATCTAAAGGTTAAACTAGATGATGTGCAGGAAATCTAGAAGCAGATCCCCATTCCACATATACCTTTTTAAACAGTATACTAGGGTGGGAGGTTGAACTCAATACATTTTCCTCAGCAGGGCAAATAGCTTGTGGGGTGGGTGGAATTTTAGTGAGAAATGGCAGAAAGGGCTAAGCAACCCGCAACCCTCCTTCCTCAGCAAAAACAAATTTTGTTTCCAGAGTTGTTGCTACTTAAAGTTAATCCCCCCCCCCCCAATGTATAAGCTTCTGGCCTTATTTACATTCAGACACTAGATCACAGGATCAGGTCTATAGGTCCCCATTATACACTTGCATAGGGGAAAACTTATCAGCTTGCACCAGCTGGCAGCCTTATCCCAGTCTTGCATGCCAGCATTCCTCACCTGCAGAGCAGATGTATCTTGTATCTTGTGAATACCTTGTGAATAGGACACAACAGTCCCTTAAGGGGCATCTTACTGGCTGTTTATCAGCCCTAGAGCCTGAAACAGTGCAATAAGACAACAATGCTTCCTTCCCATCAGCAAATGGCTACTGAAAGATAGGGCAGACAGGATGTAGCTTTATAGAGCAACGTTTATCTTGCAGCAGCTAAACTTCAGTCACAATGAAAAGTCTGCCAGATATAGTTCTTAAATTTACAGCTAATTAAATTAGCATGCTTGTTGCAGACTTTGTTATAAATTCCCTAGCAAATCCATGCCCTTCAAGCTTACAAAAAGAATTGAATACAAGGATATGGCATGCTAACAATACTACAAAAAGGAATGTTAAAGCAAACTTGCCTAATTTTTGTAGTGAACATGATCAGCAAACAGTAGTAGCCTCAATAAGAAATATTAAGAGCAATCATCTTCATGTTCAAGTAAGTATAGGCTGCAATCTTAAGTTACCGGTACTTTTAAAAAATTGGATGGGAAATCTTGGGAAGGTATAAATATATGCAGTTCATTGCTGCTGAAGCCTATGCATTTTATCTGTGTTTGCTTCAAACAGCTTCTGTCACAGAACCACTTTTATTTATCAGCTAATGGTCAGGGGCCCCTTTACCCCTTACCTTTGTATTTCAGATCCCCCCTACAATTCCCCCCCTTTCAATTTCTCTTCCCCATCATTCTTTTGACTTACTTTACATCATCATAACTGACAATATATGAGAAACATTGCAGATGTGCTAAACTCCTGCTAAGTAGCAGCTATTCTACAAAAAAAGGTATTTGTTATATATTCAAATAAGCATACAAATATACTGCAGCAAAATGGCCAACTGAGTTCTTGGAAGTTTTCCCTTGCACTAGCTGTACAGTTCACCCTGACAGAGACCAACATGGAGTGCTACGTGAATATTGCTCAAATACAGACCCCTTTACAAGGGGCCAACACATAACAGGCAGGGAATTTGCGTCTCCCCACCTCCCCCCCAAAAAAACTTCAACTTTTTTCATGCTGCACTGGTTTTGTTTTTTAAGTTCACAATGTTACAGAGAAAACAATCAGAGCTGTAACATCTGAGAGGTTATTGATTACTATGCATGAAATAAAGCTAGATTTAATTCACCAGTGGCAACTTGAGGGTGATCTCTAAAGAAGATAGTTATTTGATGCAAAGGCATGTATGTTATATGGTACAGGGACTACATAAAGCTAACATTTACGAACATCCTCTAAGAAAAACCCTGGTTTTGAAAGCACTGGAGCAAATGTTATGCTGAACCACCCTGAGGAGAGGGAGAAAATACTTGCTGTAAGAACTGGAGATTTCATTAAGATCAAAGTAACAATATTTATTGCATTTTTAGATTGCATTTTAAAACAGTAAATTAATAGTGCACAATGGCTTCACTTGAACCTTCTGAAAAGTGGGAAATCAAAAGCCATAACCCCCTCTCTACTTCGTGAATAGAGTGCAGGCTAATGTGCTTCTCCAAGGGGCAATATTTAGTTTAATAAATTGCCATCCCTGTGCTCTAAATACACTTGAATTAGTGCTCCTTGTACACTAAATCCATTTATTTTAAATTTGTTTTGTCTACATTGAGTGAAATAAAAACATCGCTCTGTACAATCCACTATGAGCAGTGAGTACAACAGCAAAAAGTATCATACAGTTTATACACACTAAATTTCTTCCCATTTCTCCTATAAAGGAACCAGATCAAACCTAATCAGTATGTAACTTAATTTGGAAGAACTCAAATTACAAAAGGGAAGGCCAAATATTACAGCCCATAACTGTACCCAGAAAAAAGGTTCCTGATCATATTAGCTGGAACATGAATGAATGCAGGTGGAGAAGTAAAGCATGCCAAAACTGTGTTCTCAGGTCTTTATAAATTCACCAAATATTTAAATTAAACATGGCTCTTTAAAGAAATGTCCAAAGCAGAGCAGTATTTTTGGAAATTCAGTCTTACCAGCTGTGTTTTTCTTGTAACCCAACGTATACAATGCGCAAAGTGCTAAGCAACACTACAGAAAACACATTTACATCAACACTGAAGATCCGGGGAAATGAAATTCCAACAATTTTATTTTTTAATGAGCTGTATTTTCTAAATTTGTTTTTATTTTATTTTTTCCTGTTTTCATACAGTATTGAAAACAAAACGCGGCACATTCACATTTTCCCGAGGAACTGTAAGGATGATTTCTACTGGGATAAACGCTGAGAAGCTTGATGCTCAATCATTTTGATGTTGAAAAACTCTCAGAAGGAGAAAAGGCTTGATCTGAATGATCTAGAACATGTATTGTAATTTAATAGAAGAGATGGTCGTCTTAATATTTAATGATTTAAAAGAACTTCCCAGTTCATGCGAAGAGTATAGTCCAAGAATAAATCATATTTGCGGAACACATTTTATGCTACGTAAGTGTATACTTTGCGGTCCTCAGGTGTTCGTGCCAAATATTCACGCTCAATAAGTCCTTCAATACGCTTTTTAATAACAACTGGACTTGGTAGGAATCGTGCCTTCAGTTGTTGGGTTACCTGGAATATAATAAAAATTATTTTAATATTGATAATGATACTGGCACAGCAAGAATGCACACACTAGACTTAACATTGACTTTAAAACAAGAGGGAACTTGTGCCACCTCAGTTAGCTGTGTTTCACAAATGGCCATTGCATATTAATCAACATTCTATAAAGCAACCAATCATCTGTACCAAAAGATGTAGTTAGTGGCCTCAAGAGTTCAGCAGCAATTTATTTTTATTATACAGTTGACACTGCTCTAAAGCAGAGGTGGCTAACCCTTTTGGTCTGTGGGCCACATCCACCCTTGACTAACCCCTTTCAGTGAGTGAGATTACCTCTGCTACTAGAACATTATGCTGCATCTTCTTCCTAGATTTCATTATCCGGACTATAGCAGCCTCTATCTCATGTTTTCTGTCATCATCTACTTTCTGTCTTGTTTCTTTTCTTTCTGGGTCCGATTCTCCTTGTTTGGCAGCAACTGAAAGAACAGAAGAAATATCTCAATTTAGAAATACTGTAGCTATTTAATTCTAAAGATACTAAAGCCAAAATATTATTCTTTAGCAGTGTCAATAAATACTTGAAACAGAATATGATGCAAAAGGACAACCAACCAAAGTGCAAAAATGGAACATATTTAAGATTAATAAATGATTATCAGTTACAGCAACAAGTTTTAAAACAGGTCAAATGCTTCTTGAGGGATTTGATATTTTTATTTTTAGAACTGAATGCATTTAAAAGGTTCCTTCACATTTGTTAAATTGCAATTCTGGATAACACTGGGTTTCATATATTGAGTCACACACGGAAATAAGTTATATAATACAACCTTTGGGGCTTGTTTAGCTTGCTTTGTTGAAGTGCCAGTTTCTACTGAGATAGTAAGTGAACTGGGTCTTTGCATTTGCTATAATCATGAAGCTTTCCTAGCATAAGTAGTTCACAAAGTCTAAAAGGGCAGCATTGTCTGTCATAACATGCTTTTTCTATCTGCATATCCCTACATCTGTAGCTGCTGTCAGTGGATCTTTAGCCTACTTCTTCATTTTAGGCTTCCATTTCCCTTCCAATTTGGATCCATCTCCATCTTCATTTTGTATAAGTATCCTGTGTATCACTGGTAATCAGTTTAACTATATACT
This sequence comes from Podarcis gaigeae, assembly GCF_964106915.1. Lineage (NCBI taxonomy): Eukaryota > Metazoa > Chordata > Lepidosauria > Squamata > Lacertidae > Podarcis > Podarcis gaigeae. The sequence continues at coordinate 71,420,843 of NC_139681.1, forward strand.
AGTCAAGAAGAAAGGATAAGGCTACCAAGGATTATTAGCTATGATGGTTTATGCTCTCCCTCCACTGTTGGAGGCAGTATGCCTTGGAATACCAGTTGCTGGGAATTACAAGCGGAGAGAGTGCTGTTGCATTCAAGTCCTGCTTGAGGCCTTCCTATAGGCATCTGGTTGGCTATTGTAAAAACAGGATGCCAGACCAGATGGGTCTTTTGCCTGATACAGTAGAGCTCTCATGTCTGAAGTAAATGAAGGCTTTAAGGAGGTGCAAGCATAAAGCTCACAAAATACATGTCTGGTTTATTAAGTTAAACACCCACCTGGAATTATAAGGCTATGGCTTTATGAATATTTGTATTACCACAGTACATGACATGGAAAGGATCACAAATAGAAAATACATAACAGAATCCTATCCAGCTTGCACTGAGGCAAGCATTGGTTCAAGAATATATTAGTTCCTTGAAGGCAGCCCTAAGAATGGGTGACCAGTTTAGTTTCCATACTAGAATGTATGATTCCAATATGGTAAATTCAGGAGTTGGACAGATTCTAGACGTGGTAGCTGAAAATGAAAGTGAGCATACCTGTTTGAATCTTGACTCTGTGCAGTTTGGATGTGAACTGGTCATTCACTGTAAATATGTGTCCATTTTCTATTTCTTTTGATTTCGGCTCTTTTGTGAGAACCCGTTGTGTTGGCTTTCCACACGCGAGGGACTGTAGCGCTCGTACAAGCTCTCTTTCGGGGATATCAGTCTCTTGTTGTATTTCCTACATTAAATTTAACAGCCAGATGGGTGGGGTATAAATAATAAAATTATTATTATTATGGCAAAAGGTAGTTATGAAGAAAACAAAATTCTGAACAGTTTTGAAGATGTCTTCCCCCTCTAATCAAACTAGTTCAAGACTATCAATGGTTATTTTGACAAATTCAGAAAACATCTGGCAGTAAATCTATATATAATTCATAGCTGAAAAGGCTATTTAAAGAAAAAATGAAAGTTACTCTAAACTAAAAGTTGACAGCATTGTGTTTCAGCACTTAATTTTATCACTTAATACAGTAATCTATATAAACTTCAACTGTGCAAGTTACTGTAGCACAGGACACCTTGTTCACAAATCTGTAGAGGAGTAGGATGATCTATATGTTCAGCATATAGGAAGTTTTACATATACCAAGTGAAACTAGTGGTCCATCTAGCTTAGTACTGTCTATTCTAAGTGACAGTGGCTCTCTATGGTTTTGGACAAAGGTCACTCCCAGCCCTACCTGGAGATACTGGGGATTGAACCTGGGACCTTTTGCGTTAAAGGAATGTGTTCTACCATGAGCCATGGCCCTTCCCTCTTGGCACAGGTGTGCTGAAGAGTCCCTCTGAACTATACCACTTCAGACTCCAGGTAGGAGGTAGGAAGTAGAGAGAGTTCCTTGTAAAAGGCTTCCTTTCTATAAAGAAGCACTGAAAGAAGGCTCCTAGAAACCCTTCCCAGATTCCCTCATTTTCTACATGTAAGGATTTTTCTTTTTAAATGTGGGGGGAGCATTCAAAAATGCAATTCCTGCACCTGCAGACTTAAGCGTTCCCGTCCAGGAAATACTCTTGTCACTTGAACATGGTGCTCAGCAATTAGTGTCTATATAAGAACAAGATTTTTTACAAAATATATTAAAACATCAAACTAGAAAAGAATGGTAATTGCTTGATTACAGGGTTGCATTTCCTTTGATTTAAATATAGTTTTAAGGGGAAGTAGCAACTAGACTTCCTGTCCACAAACTGTTAACATTCAGGCTGCTTGATTTTGTTTAATTTCACAATGTATCAATTCACCTTGTGTGGTGACACTTAAAGAGTACTTTCACTTAAGTACTACTGTCATACACACATGGTGGCAAGACGGCAACTAAGGATTTGTTTTCCACATCATTACATGGCAAGTAAAAAAAGGAGTATCCATTAGGAAAAATACACACCATGAAAAAGATGTGATTACTATCAGTAAATACTGTAAATAAATATATTTGTTTGGGCTTCCAACACTTGAATTTCACCCAACACAATTCAAAGGAATTTTAAAATCTTCCTTGAATCACAGGGCTTTGAAACATATAAATTATTTTTAGAGCTGAACCCAAGAAGTATTTAAGTATAGAAGTATATAATGAATGATACAATCTCAGACTTTCACTAACAAGTGAGGGTATTCCTGGATGAGGACCAGTAAGATTCCAAAATACTCTAAAAGTGTTAGCAGCCTCATATACCAATAGTTCAAGAACTTCCTGTACAAATGGCTCAAAGGGATGAATAATCCCTCTTCTCCATACGGTAGAGGAAGATGAATGCATATTTGGGAGATAAGTTAAAATTTTTACAGCTAGCAGAGAAAGTCACAGCTCATACCTCAAAAGTGTATTTTTCTCTGTTGTTAAAGAGCATTAGTATCGTCATCTGGAAAGTGGAGACTTGCAATATGTGCTTCCGTGTGTTAGAGCCAGTTACTTGGGCGCCTCCTACACCAACCTCTGAGCCATCTTCCTGTTTTAATTTTCAAAAAAGTCAAAAATCATTGTCGGAACATTATGTTATGCTCCTTTCAGCTTTCTATGTACTTGCTATAAGGTATAAGTCATGATCTGACTCATCTGCTTGTAAATATAAAACAAAGATTTTCATTTTGAGATACTCATTCCATTTTATTCCAGTTTATATAATTAGTTTTGCCATTAAAAAGCAAAACAGCTTATAGAGCTGTTTGCTTTGTAATAAGCCAGCTGAAGATCCAAGTCACCATAGCATCTGACAAATAGGCTTTCACAAAACTGAGTCAAGATTGTGCAGTTTCTCAGCATACGTAAATTGGATAAGTTTTTTAATGTCAAACTTTACACATTATGACAACCACAGCTTCTGATACCCCACAGCTTCCCAAAGTGAACTATAATTCCACTGAGAGCCAGAAGCAAAGGCAGCCTGCTAGAAAGATGAAAATATATATATTTTCAGAGAGGGCTATTCTGGGAAATTTGCAGTGCTAGACGGTGTGTATGAGTGTGTATTATATATATATATACACACACACACACAGCTGACTATATATATTAAAAGTGGTAAGTATTGTTAACATGAGCTTATATATGAAAGACTGAAATGTATGTGGAACTGAGTTTATTTCTAAGTTCACAATAGCTGAAGGCACAATCAAAGCAATAATATGTTTACAGACACAGCACTTACCTTTTTAACAGGACCATAGAAGGTGGCATTGAGATCTGCAGAGCCCATATGATGCTGGAGTGTCAGCTGCCTTCCACTATGTTTGGCTAAATAAAATCTACAAAATTCAAGAAGTTGAATGGCCATTTGATCATCTATACTTTTAACTATGGAAGCAAGAGCTTCTTCTATATCAATATAGAAGATTACTATTTTGTGACTGATAACATGGCAAGCAAGCTTCAACTGCATGCATATAAAGAAGCATTTAATGCATGCAGATTATCTGGCCATTAGCTGTATCTTTTTTTCTTTTTACACATTCCACTAACCACTCACACAAATAATCTTAACCATTCCTTACCTCCTAAATATTTCAAAAGCATGTCTGGGGGCTGGGGGAATGTTGCACTTTGGTGTGGCTGACTGAGTAGGCCAGTAGCCTGTTGTGAGAACCCGCACTGTCAGATCAACACCACCTAATGAGACCTGCATGAATACAAAGACAAACATTTGTTTATTTGTTTTTGTTTTCCACACGGCAGGAAAGAACATAGCTTGCTATTGAAGACAGACTTGGCTGCCTTAATTTCATTAAGCAAAATCATTAGAAGCTGGTATTCAAGCGTGTGGGCTACAGCAGAAAAACTTGTATGTGCAAAGTGAGCCTTAGGTGGAAGCAGGAGACTTTACACTTTCTATGAAATGCAGAAGGGCATAGGAGGGCAACCCAGACACATGGAGATAATAGAGAGGTTTTCTGGTGGGAGGAGAGTCTCAGTGAAGGATGTATAATGTGTAGTGAAATGTTAAGAGATGGACCAACAAAACACAGCACAGGAATTATGCAAGTACTATGTCCTGCAAGGGAAAGCAGTGATAGGAATTGCAGAGGCTTCTGAGTTCTCTTCTCCCACATTCTATAGGTACTTAACCAGATGGGACCAAGACAGGCAATTTTCCATTCCACCTCTTGATTTATCAGTTTCAAATATTGTGCTTGGAAAAATTTCACTTCTCTCAGCACCTCCTTCGACTTAGGCCTGGATCTTAGTTTTTTCTCTCCATCTCTTATTTTTTCCAATATCTTCTCCTTCTTTTCATTCCAGAATTTTTTCTTGATCGTATTTTGTTGTATTAGAAACCCTCTCATGACTGCTTTACTTGCGTTCCAGATTATTCTTTTTTCCACAGTGGTATTTAAATTTATCTCAAAATAGTCCTTTAAAGTTTTTTAAAGTTTTTTGGGCCTTCTTAACAATCTTCTCGTCCCTTAGTAAGGTGTCATTCATTTTCCATCTGAAGGATCCGGTTGTATTTAGTCTCAATTCCATTTTCAAAGCATTATGGTCGGAGCAGGTTTTTGGGCAGATTTCCACCTTTCTAGTCTTGGGTGCCAGTCCTCTAGTTATCCATATTTGGTCGATTCGTGTCCATGTCAGATGAGCTTCAGAAAAGAAAGTCCCTTCTTTTCCTAGGGGGTTCTTAACCCTCCATATGTCAATTAAGTCCACATTGTCAGTCATTTCAAAAAAAGTTTTAGGTAGTCTGCCATCTTTCGTTATGTTAGCACTTTGCGACTTATCCATATTTACAGACACAACCCCATTCATGCCACCCATCATGATGATGTTGTTATAGTCTAAGTAATCCAGCATAATCTCATGCAGCTTCCTGAAAAATTCCGATTTTCCTTCATTTGGGGCATATATTCCTAATATCAGAAATTTTTCTCCTTGTGTCTGAATTTCAATCGCCAAAATTCTGCCATGTTCATCTTTAAATAAGAATTTCGGTGACAGGCTCTCCTTTGCATATATCACCACTCCTCTTTTCTTCACTTTGTCCGAAGAGATAAATTCTTGGCCTAGTCTTTTATTAATTAACACTTTTCTGTGGAGCCTTGTCACATGCGTTTCTTGCATGCAAATAATGTCCAATTGTTCTTTTTTCAAAATATGAAATATTTTTCTTCTTTTTTCCGGAGAATTTCCGCCATTTATATTCCAACTAAGAAGCTGCAGCGACATCCTGGTCTAATTGGTGGGTCTACAATGGGGTGTCTAGGCTTCCCTCCGATCCCGGAGGTGGTAATGTTGGTCCAGATCCAGGCGGTGTAGGCTTTGGAGATGGTCCCGGTGGTGGTGGAGGCCAAGAAGCTGCGGCTCCTTTCTGGAGGTCCTCCTCGTGGTCGTGTAGGAACTTCTGTTGGTCCTCCGGTGTTTTAATTCTTACTTTCCTTCCTTTGTAGGTAAATGATAGTCCTTGCGGAAACTCCCACCTATAAGGGATTGTGTTATATCTCAACAATTTGGTCAAATCTGTATAAGTAGTCCTAAGGTCCAAAAGGTGTTTAGGTATATCTCTGTAAATTTCAGCCTTTTTTCCTTCTATCTCCAAGGATTTTTTGAAGTGTAGGCCTAGTATCTTGTCTCTTTCCTCTCTCGATCTCAAAATAACCAAACAGTCTCTGGACTTGTCCTTCTTTATCAATTTTCCCAGTCTAAAGGCAGTCACAATTTTAAAGTCCTTATCTTCCTCTATCCCCCAGAATTTGGAGAACAAAAGTATTAAAAATCCCTGTAGGTTTCCTTCCTCCAATTCTGGGATAGCCCTTAATCTGAGATTATTTTCCTTACTTTTCAATTCAACCAATGACAGGTAGGCTTGTTGTTCCCCTACCTGTCTTTTCAGAGGCCTTACTTCCCCCCTAATCTCATCAACCTTTTTGTTCGCCTGTTCTGCTTTTTGACAAGCTTCCACCGCAAGCTTATAATTTTCAGTCGTTGCCCCTTGTAATTTTTCAATTGCCTGAGTATGATGGGAAACTTGCTCAGATAATTTGGTAATAGAGGATGTAGCTTGGTCAATTTTTGATGATTGGTTGTCCACTTTTTGATTTAAAATTCCAAGTTGTTCCAAGATTTGCTTCAGAACTATTTCAGATCCTCCAGTTGCCATATCTTCTGCAACAGGCTCTGCAGCAGGCTCTTCAAATTCCACCTCCTGTGCTGTCAGCACAGTTGGGACGGATGATCTTCGTTGATGAGATAGGGTTGTTTGAACAAGTTGCCCTGGTTTCTTTTCTTTCTCTTTAGCTTTAGCTGCTCTTGTTCTCCCTGTGCCACTCATTCCACACCTGCCTCTGTTCAAGGTCAAATTTTCTTTTGTTTCATAAGTTAGACAAAGTCCAGAGTGTAAACAATTTAACCACAGAGAATCACAATAAAGTACAGTTCCCAGGCCTCTATATCTCCACAATCCTCTAGGTGGGGGTATTTCAAAGTTTCAAGGAAGGAGAGAGTGCTTGTCCACCATTGAAGTTCTTATATTCCCTATGTTAAGTCTTTAATAGTTCCAGAGCACAAAAGGAAGTTTCCACAGGCTTTCTTTGTCTTAAAGAAAAGCCACAAGGTGTCAAGAAGGGTCCCAGCAACTATGTTTAAACGTTAATGTCTCAGTCTATGTATCAGTTAAGCTCCAATAACAGTATCAGCAGTTTGACAGTTCTCCTTTGCACACTGACAGCCCGATCGCTGGGTTGTCTCTTTTAACTCCACATAGCTCAAAATTAGGAAGAAGGTCCCAAGAATAAAATCCACAACTTTTACAAAAATTTCCTGCTTGTCTTTTCGCTACAAAGTCTGTCAAATACACCCTCGTTTTACTTTTACAGTCCCTTTTCAGCGCTTCAGCGCTCTTCTGCGCAATTGCTTTAATCTGGTTAGCAGGATCGGGAGACGGACTTCCTGTTACTCGCCTCCCGTTTTCAGCCGAATTTCAACCAAATTCCCAAATTTTCCGATGTTTAGCTCCCCTTACTCACGGGTATGTAGCAGCCAATTTTGATGTTTTCAAGAAGAAAGGTCGGCGCTCATCAGCAGCAGCAGCGCGGCTTTGCATCCACGAAAAGAGCGATGAACTCACAGCGCCGCTCCCCCTTTCGCGTTCCGGAGCCCCTTACGGAGCCCCTTCTTCGTTTCCGGGGGGGCTTTAGGCGCCCGCCGAGTCCCACGGCCACAGGCTCGCTCTGCCTGCGGTTTTTCTTAATGGGTCTCCGCTTTGCCGTAGCGGACGACCCTTTTTCGCGGAGCCCCTCTTCACCAGGTAAAGAGGACCGCCATTGCTATTTTGCGCCGCCTCCGGAAGTCCTCTTCTCCCACATTCTATAGGTACTTAACCAGATGGGACCAAGACAGGCATGAACTGAAGGATTTACCGAAGGCCAAAACAGAGAGAAAGTGCTTATCTGATCATAAAAAGTTGCTGTTCTGAACTGCTACAAAGGCTAACTGAGGAAATCATAGAACTAATGTGAGGAACCCTTGGCCCTCTGAACCACAATTCCCATCAGTTCAACACACACACACACACACACACACACACACGTGTGTATAGTGCAGAGAGAGAGAGTGTGTGTGCGCATATGGAAAAGCATATGGAAACCCTTGGCATGGATTATTTGGGGGATGGAGGGGGAAATGATTTGAGGATCACTTATGCTGTCCCCATGTTGGCTGAGGTTAACAGAACTACATTTATGCATATCAGCAGTTTCTCTGTTTCATATTACTGCTGCCACTTTTGAAGACTGCTAAGTCTTTTATTTACTGTTTACATCTATCTGTGCGCTCATTCTTCAGGTGCTTTGATCTTCTGACAATTGCTTAATATTTGGCATGTTACTGAAATTAAATATTCTTTAAATAGTTATTGACATTAATTGTTAATTGTTTCATATGCCAGGATAGTTAAACATATTCAGAGGCCTCGATTTTGAGGTAGCATAGCTTTGAGTTCAAGAAGCTGAGGACTAAGAATAGAGGAAGCCTAATACCTTCATGCTTGAGGGCCCCTTTGGGAGCATGGGGGGGCACTATTGGAAGCAGTTGCGTCCTTGGTGTGATCCAGCAGGGCTCTTTATATTCTTAATACTTTTTTAAATATAAACAAGCTTAGGTTTTTTACAGTCAATATTCTGATGTAATTATAATTCCAGTACAGTACTTGTTTTGACATGCTACAAAATTATAATTTGAGAGCCTATGTAAATGAGACATTGAAAGATGGGAGATGTAAGCAATCTCTAATTTATTTAGAAATGATATGGGGGTGGAGGTGGGAGGACAACTGCAATATGATCCTGAGGTTGGAGGGAGGGGGAGCTTCAACCCTTTCCTTGCACCGTTTCCCTAATTTAAATATGCCCTCTCAGCTATTAGCCCGATTTTACAGGTCATTTATTTTGGCCTTAAACCAATCAGTCTTTAAAATGATGTTATCAATAGGTCCTAATATCAGGTAACAAAAGTCAGTTTGATCCAATGAGCTAAGCTGTTACAGAGTTCTGAAAATTAAAACTCTGATGACACAGATGCTTTTATTTTTTTAATGCATGAACTACAAAAGGTCACAGCGCTCACAAAAATACTGCCAGAAGTTTAATTATATTTCATTATTTTAATAACAAAAAGCAGGTGTGTGCCACCTGCTGGTGAAGCAGTTCAGTTAACAGATTTTGTTTTTAAGATTCAAAATGTTTCTTCAATCAAAAAGTAGCACATACAGTGGTACCTCAGGTTAAGTACTTAATTTGTTCCGGAGGTCCATTCTTAACCTGAAACTGTTCTTAACCTGAAGACCACTTTAGCTAATGGGGCCTCTCGCTGCTGCCGTGCCACCGGAGCACGATTTCTGTTCTTATTCTGAAGCAAAGTGCTTAACCTGAAGCACTATTTCTGGGTTAGCGGAGTCTGTAACCTGAAGCGTATGTAACCTGGAGCGTGTGTAACCCAAGGTACCACTGTATTCTAGAAAGGGTTCTAACCGGCCATCAATTTACTGCCTCACAAATGTTACAATTTCCACAGTGCAATGCTACAAATATTGACCTCTTGTGGAACTCAGAAGGCAGAATTGCCATTAGTACTACGTAATGAAAACATGGCTGTCCTGAAGGTGGCTTCTCTTGTTGGGATCACACCATCTCCCTTTTAGTGTTAGAGCTACAAGATCCCAAAGCTAGCAGGTGCTGGTGGGGTGGGTGATGAAGGAAATCCCCCGTGTACTGCATGTCTCTGTTTTCCTTTGTCCTTAAAAAGCAAGGAAGCCCCATGATTCTGTGGGAACCAGAATAAAACACGAGCCTCATAATTCATCCTCCAAAGAGTCTCACATCCAGTTTATCCAGTTGTATACAATCCTCAGGTTTTTTTGGTGGTCACTCCTAGGATTATCCCATGCACTATCCTCTCTCATCTTATCCCAATTTGTTGTCTCCCCTTTTCTTGCTCCAGCACCCAGAAAGCAATCACCCTCGACAATCTTTTCCTCCTTCAAACCCTTCACCTAGTCACCACCACAGAAATCTTGCTTCCTAGGGCTGGCATTGCCAGTTTTGCAGCTCTCACCTTCTGCCACACTTTTCTTTGCAAGCTGCAGTAGTGATGTTGGTCTTTCCCTTTTCCAATACTTCATCCCTTACTGAAACCCAGCCTAAGTCCCTGTAACTGAACTTAACTTATATTCTTCTGTTAATTCTCAGCTTCCTCTTCTCTGTTGCCTTCCTGCACAGAACTCTCACACCCCCCTTTACCGATGTACAACGGTAAAAATTGCAAAATAAATTACATAAAGGGAAATTTCAATTTTCCTCCTCAATATGCACAATGCATACAAAGCTGCTGAATTTATAGCAAATGGACAAATAACTTTTTAGACTTCCGGGTTAGCGCCAACATCTAATGGCAGATTCCCTCCGAGCTCCGGAGGGGATCGGCTCAGTAGGGATCGGGTTCTACTGCGCCAGCGACACGGGGACCCTTAAAAACCACAGGCGCGGATGCCTGTGGACGTGGTGCCTCGGCGGGCACCATTAGCGCCCCCCGACCCGCAAAGGAGCCTTTTTAAAGGCTTCGGGACGGGGGACGGGGAGCGGCGTGGTGCTGAGAGTCTTATGCTTCCCCTGCTGAGCGAAGCCGCATGCCATGGATGGAGAGCGCTGACTTTTTCCTTTAAACATTCGGACCAAAAAGCAACAACCCGTGAGTAACAAGCAAATTGGACTTAAAAGGGAAATTTTCTTTTTTTTAAATTCGGTACGATCGGGGGTGGTGTAAAAAGGAAGTCCGCCCCCCCCATCTTGTAGACAATCTAAAGCAAGGACCAGATAACTAAAGTTGAGAGAAACATCTTTGTCTTTTTGGAAGAAAAATCATTATTTTCGCGATTGGACAGTACAACTAATTTTGCTGGAGGATAAGAGCCGGTTTAGGCTAAAGTGTAACCCCCCCGAGATCCGGGAGTGATCCGGAGAGAGACTGTCAAAAGATTCAGAAGACTTTGACAGCTGTCAAATTAGCTGTCAAAGTTGGGGAACAAAAGGAAACTTTGTTTTTGGTATTCTGCTGGCTAGACTTTCTTTAACTTGGATACAAATTGTCGGGAAGAAAGGAAAATAAACTACATTTGACTTTTGGATTGATACTGGAAAGATACTAAGTAAACAGAATCCCCCTAGAGGGAATTTTGAGATATTGCAAGAAATGGCTGCAAGTGGAAAAATACTCACTGAGCTGAATAGGACTTTTTATCTCCTGGGAAAGCTCAAGGACCAGAGTGATATTTTGACTACAAGGATAACAACATTGAATGAAAAAGTAAAAAATCTTACGGGAACAGGAAGAGATTTGACACAAGTCATTGTTACTGAACCAAAAGCCCTTGAAGTTGGATTAGAAGCTGCTGCAGCTGGGGAAATGAAATTTGATAAACTCCAAGAGACATATGAGGATTTTCTGGAAAATGAAGGTGAAGCCACAATGTTGCGGAAGACCAAGCTAGACCAGAGGCCTGGTAGCATAAATTTGATCAAGATGGAGGCTGGAGCTTTAGGGACATATAGACTTAAAAGACTTAAGAAATATAATCTGAACTCCACTCTTAAATACAGAGGCCTGCCTGGAAGAAAATTGGACATTATTGGGACAGAGCTTCTTCGAGAGTGGGTGTTGAAAATAAAGGACTGTCAAAAAAACTGGCAGAGAGAAACTGAGAGAGGTTTAAAAGCCTCAGAAGTCTGGGATCCAGGTTGAGAATAGATGGACTGATGGTTATTGGTTTGGGGATCAAAACCGGGAAAGGGTGGGTGGGATTTGGGAATCCAAAGGGTGTTAAAACATAAATTTGCTAAGTTCTTTTTTATAAGTAAACTCTTTTTTTCTCTTTTTTGCAATTTTTATGGAATGTGGGGAAATCGTGGAAGGGAAAGTTAGGTCGACTTTAGGAAAAAAGTTTAAGATTAAGTTAAAATTGGGTTTTTAAAATTAAGTAGATATAAGGTTTTAAAAATAAATCGAGGAACATTAAGTTAAGGCTGAGAAATAAGCTAAGAACTTGTTGAGCGGAGAATAATGAAATTATAATACAGAAGGGGGAGGTGTGAGGAGGTCGGGGAAACAAGGTTTAAGAAAAAAAATTATTGAAACTATACCTGTTTTTTGTTTGTGTATGTTTCTATGTTTGTGTGTGTTTATATGTATAAATTGAAACTTTAATAAATATCATTTTTTAAAAAACAAATAACTTTTTAGACCCGAGTACAGGTCTCTGTCCTTAATATAAAAGAGAACGAAAGAGTTATATATGCAGCTTGTCGTATTAATGCCCAGCACAGCTCTCTCTCTGCTGCTGCTTCCCTTGGGGAGCAAGTGGCAGGAGGGAAATCAGTCGTGTCTAATTACTAGAGAACAAATGGGAAAGAAGAAAAAACAATGATCCAAAACTATAAACAGAGCAGGGCGGAAGAGGAATAGCTGAAATTGCATACACAAAGCAACGAACCAACACAAAATCACTTCAATTCTATTCACATACATATTTAAAGTCAGTAAACTGAATACAAAATGAAATGCTGATAAAATGAAAAATCAAGGTAAAGCCAGTTCATATGCTTTCATAACTGTGTCTACACTGAAATCTGAATCAATGTCAGTTTATAAATGCAAAAGTATTCAATGATTTTAACAAATTTGTTGAATTGTTGTTCTATCCGATTTGTTAAAGAATTTAAGTTGTGTTCCAATTGCAGGCCCTCAAAAGAATGATGAAATTATTTAAATGGGCACCCAATTTTTTGATGGTACTTTCTGTGCTTGTTGAAAGAGGCCAAAGAGATCTACAATTCCCCAGAGGAAACCTGAGAAATGGCTACTACATCCAAGAAAAACAGCAGGGACACAAAATGACTCACTCCCAAACTGGGGAGGTAATAATGAATATATTATTCTTCTAAGTCCCCGTAATTGGAATAAAGAGGATTTAGACAGAGTAAGGACTTATTTACAGAATGTACCCATTTCCCAAGGAGACTTTATTGCAGGCAGAGCAAGGTGCAAAGACACCAAGGATTACTTCCTTGCCTCAGGAAGTGGTAGTGGAGTCCTGACTGGAAGTTTGGATATATTTTTTCCTATGGAAGTGTGTGACTTTTGAATGAAGTACTGTGTTATATTTGGGGTTGCCTTTGAAAAGTGATTAGAAACTTCAGCTGGTTTGGAAGACTGCAGTAAAGCTGTTGACAGGAGCTTGGCACTGTGAGAATATTGCACTACTTCTTAACTCCAGTGATTCCTAGTTTGTTTCTAGATGCAGCTCAATGTCTTGGTTTTAACCTCCAAAGCCCTAAACTAGAAGCAGGGAACCTACAGCCCCCTACTTAATTTCATCAGCCTCCCAACTTTTCTAAGGACTCTTTACCACTGAGGTAATGGGTAGCACAGCTGCTCTGTGCTGAGAATAGCATAAAAGATAAGATACTTCCACCCGCTAGCAATATTTGGGAGAAGTTACTTCAGAGTAAACATGCTAACCCAGTTTTTATCTGGAACAAGTTGCTGACAGAGCCCACTGACTGGTGTCACCTACTTTATGAAATGTTGGAAATATCTATTTCCATTCATCCATTCCTTGAAAGGAGCAGGTGTCCTCATAGAACTGTAGAGTTGTAAGGGACCCCGAGTTATCTAGTTTAACCCCTTGTAATGCAGGGAATCTCAATTAAAGCATCCAGGACATATGGCCATCCAACCTCTGCTGAAAAACCTCCAAGGAAGGAGAGTCCACAACCTCCCGAGGGAGTTTGTTCCAGTGTCAAACAGCTTTTACCTGCTTCTCTCTGCAGGGATGGTTATATGGCTCCTGTTAAGCAATGGATCCCAACCTGAGTAGCCAGAACTTCTCAAGCGGGTAATATCCCAGAACCATCTTCCTAGGCAGATCTATCTATCTATCTATCTATCTATCTATCTATCTATCTATCTATCTATCTATTGTTTAGAATATAATTAAGAACCTGTAAGACAACCCACTTAGCAATACAAGAATTCACTCTGGTATGTGCTCCACCATAGACTTTTTTCTGTAGGTCAACAGCCCTTAATAGAAAAATAGTTCCCCACTCCTGTCCTATACTCTGGTTATCAGAAAGACTGCTTGCTGCCCTCTGTATATAGCCAACAACTATAACCTTAACTGGAAGCCATTCTCTTGGCACCTCTGCCTGCACAAGGTGATCCAAGGAAGATGATATTTTCTCTGGTTGAACTCCAATTTTGGAACACATTTCCCAAGAAGACCCACCTGCAACCTTTATTGCATATTTTAGGAACCCAGCAAAGACTGTACTATTTTTCTGGGCTTTCAGTAGTTGACCTATTTAAGATTCAGCGGTTTTTTGGGTAGCAGCGTTAGTTTTCTGGTGGAAAAAATACTAATTTATTTACTGGCTGCTCTCTTTATTTGAGTTCACATGTTGCTGTTTTATCTTGTTGCTGCTTTGTATTTTACAGTGCTGAATACTTTACTGGTTTTCTTTAATTGTTAAACTGCTTTGGCTGCTAGCTTGCAAAAAGATAACCCATTATTCTAAAATAATTTAAAAAAAATAATTAAATAAAAAGCAGTATTTTATTCAGAAGGGCATTTCACTCAAAAACTTTGTTAGAATAACTGAAATAAGTGTTCAGATCAAGCCAGCAGTTAGCTTCTTACCCCTGTTGCCTGTAGATGTTGCCTAAATTCATCCATTGTTGTGTTTGAGATGCTCATATCCCTGAACATTCCTTCCAGTTTTGATGTGAATTGACATCCACATTCAGTCTATAAAAAAGAAGAGAACAATTCTTTTAAAATTATATATGCCATTATATATATATTTAGGCCACATACTTGGAACCAGAACATTACAAAATATGGGGAAAATGTTTGAACTTGTTAAAGATATGAAAAAGCGAAACACATTCTGCTTGATTACAATCATCAGTTCCAACAGTAGAAAACATCCCAAAATGTTTACCACAAAATGGTGTGCTATTAATGTAAAAGTATGCCATGATTTTAATGGTTGATGGGCAGGGTATAAATATATTATTATCATTACTACTACTACTACTACTACTACTACAACACCAGGTTGGGGGGGGGGGGAACAAAAGTTGTTCTGTAAATGAACAGAAGAACCTGCTGTCCCAATCTTTTAAAAAGTATAACAAAATATGTCTTCCTTATTCTTTATGTTTAGGAGGAAAGTTACAACTTTTGAATCAGGCTTTAAAGCCTTCCAACGTATTCTGAATGACGTGCTTTCTCCTATTGTTTTATATTGTTGGGTTTTTGTTTTTATTAAATACCACTCTGTCTTAAGAGGAAACACAAAAATAAAGAACCCACAGTATAGGAACATACACAAATAGAAAAACAGGGGTGCCGGTCAGCATGCAAAGTCACACGTCTTTGTATACTGGCTTGAACCCTTGTTTTTTCTATTTGTGTATGTCTTAAGAGGAAAAGCAGGATATAAATAATTTCAAATTTAAAAATTAGAAATTTCTTCCCAGGTGCATTCTTAAAATCCCAGTTTAGTTCTAGCTGTACTATCCAAAGAAGCACATTACATGAAGTGCTTTTTTTAGCAGGAGAAAGAAGAGGAAAAGATGGATTGGAAGGTTAGGGTGGGGTGTTTTTCAATCCTTCTCCAAGAAGGAATAGCAGGTAAGTATTCACTTTGTTGTGAAAATAAGGAAGAGGACTATAGCTTAGATGGAGAATGGGGAGGAACCTTTTGCCATGCACCAGGGGTTCCAGAAAATCTGTGAACAGGGAAAATTGACATTACCTGCTTTATTCTATCCTCTTCAACTCCTCCCTGCTTTTCAAGCTTTCTGGCAGGAAATCGACTGCAGTTCCAAATACTGCAGTTTTAAGTTTTAAAAACAGTATAAATAGACTTTTGCTCATTTGTCAATGAATTTTTTTTATTGCCCTACCTTTAGTATTTAGGAATATAGCATACTGCAATGATCCCACATTAGCTAAAATTATGACAACTGAATGTTTGACTGAAACCAGAAATAAAGGGAAACAGTCATTAAGTAAAAGATTACAGGGACTAACTTTACCTTTAGCTTAGATATCATGTTTTTCTCAGAGTCATCTGAAACACTTTTGTTTGTTAGAAGCCTCCTTGCCAAGTGCTGTTTATAGTATCGTTCAAAAACATCCTTCTCTTGCATAAACCTAAACAAAACCATTGCCTTGTCCAATATAGTCTCTACTTCTTGCTCAGTTAGCTGTAAAGACAAAAACATTATTTTTCAACCAAATGCTACCAATCTCCATCGCTAGAGATCGTGCCCACAAAATCCTATTAATTAAGAAACACTCATAGCACAATCAATGCATTTTTACTCAGAAATAAATCCTGCTCTGCTCATGTAGCATGGCAGCCACAGCCTTTTCAGGGCAGCTTCACACTTCACAAAATAACACTGTCTGTGATTCACTGTGATAAAACACTAAGTGGGAATGGGAGACATATCTTCAAACGTACGAAGGCATGGACTTCAAGTTTTTGGTGCAACAGTAACTTGTTAGGGGACAAAAGTTCAAGTACTAAATGGGAACATATTTTGCTGGGGGGGGGGCAGCAATCTGATTACATGGTCAGCATGCTAAACTACAAAGAACTACAAAGGCGTCATACTGTAAGCTGGAGATGTATTGCTGTGCAAGACCCACCAGAACACATACATTAGTACTTCTGACACTGCCACCAGTAACACTTTCCTTTTAACATAGGTCATTTTTAAATGTCAATAATTATCAGCATTATCATTCTAAAAACAACTATGACTAACAGTGGTTAAGTCAATCAAGAATTATTCAATTCTCTATTTACACACATATAGTTCATGCAGTTGCAAAAGATTCTGACGAGCACATATAATTTGTTCACTCAACTGCACTGATTATTGCATTTTGAAAGTTAAAACAGTATACTTTCAGGATCATAAGAGAACAGAAGTTTGCACAAATATATGTTGCTGTTTTGTCACAAATTTGCATAGTTGTAACTGAAAATATACTTACTCCCTTGACTCCTTTTTTTAACTTGTCATCAATAAATAATGAGAGGTACTCTGGAGACCTAGAGTTAAGGTTGAGGAAATACTCAAAGTCACCCGCAATGGTTTGTTTGAAGAGCCTGTCGTTATTGAAAGATTCTTGAAGGAAGCGATCAAACCTACTTTTCAAATCCAGTAAACCCTTAGAAAAATAAAGAATATTTTTATTTTCAGGTAGGTAGCCGTGTTGGTCCGACACAGTTGAAATGAATTAAAAAATTGTCCAGTTTGTTCTGGGTATAAGCTTTCAGGTTTCTGAAGAAGTATGCATGCATATGAAAGCTTATACCCAGAACAAACTTAGTTGGTCTCTATGGTGCTAATGGACAACCTTTTAATTTATTTCAAATAACGTTCAAATATGTTACAGATTTCTATTATATGTTGTATGGAAATCACATCCATTGTGAGGTTATTTGACTGAAAACTATTTGCTCATTGCTTCAAAGTGTCTAGAAACTTTACTTGACATTAGGTTAAGCTTAGAAAAACCTGGTATTTCAAATGGGAAAGAAAATCCATTGTTAAGTATAGATTTTTTTCTCAAGTGCAGAGGACAGCTAGCAAGAGGATGTTACCAGGGTTCACATGCATTCTGTATAACCTCAAGCACCATCTTGCAACTACCACCACCAACTCTTTTTCTTTATGGTTGTATTTGCTCCTGGAGGTCCAAGTCGCAGGCAACAGCCTCACATACTGGACTAGGAAGTGAATGACAGCTGCATGTCCTGGCTCTTCCTAGAATTCAAACATTCAACAGTTTGGGTCTTGGTGCCATGGTTTCTAGGGCATAGCAAAGTGCTCTTCACCTCTCTGTATTTTGGTTCTACACTTGGGGAAGAATGATTTGGGGAAGGTTCTGGGAGTGGTCCATTTCAATGATCACTGGGTGATTTCAATGAAATTCTGAATATCTTCCTTAAGACCAAGGTGACTTGGGTGAGGATGCTGCCTAGGAGTATGTAGGCAGGGCCCCAGGATTCCAAGATGCTTCAGATGGCTTAAAGAAGATCAGTGCTGAAATTGCCGAGGTGGCATTTTAGTGGGCTGCTGTAGCCATTTGTCAACAAGTGATCTCTTGGAACTTGCCCCACTTGCTTTAGAAGGATGATGTCCACCTGTCTGCTAAGAGGTGTGATCTTTACAAATGGACTCTCCTGTGTGGGGTTTCCCTTGCTTCTATTCTAGCTGCTTTAGTTGCTGTAGGTGATTTTTTTTTTTTTTTTGTCTGTTCTGAGAAATGTTGAAGGTTTGGGTCTTGTCAGTTCTACAGGGATGAGAAAGGAGTCAAGCAAAGTTTGCCCTTTCTTGTGGCAAGTCCACCAGTGGCAGAAGAGCAGCCAGATCTGAAGTTCAATTAAAATGGGCAAATGAGATATGTAAGGTTTAACTACCTGAATATAGTCAACTGGGTTCTTTCCTTCTCCTTCTTCAGATACAAGAGCTTTACCTTGCTCTCGGAGGTAGGAGCTCATACACTCACACATTGTCTTAAGACCATTCGGCACACGGCTGAAGAGCTTGTACATACAAGCAAGATCTGCAATGGAGGAAAAGTATATTAACTACTACCAACATGGTATTTCTATCACAAGACAGCAGATGAACAGAAAAAGTGTTCTCAAATTTTTGTCAACTCATATTTTAACATGAAGTCTCATTGTGAGGCTCTTCCTTCTGTCCTGGAATAGCAGACACAACAGACCTGTCCTAAATGTTACCTTAATTTTTGTTCTTCACCTTTTGGCTGCTATATTATTTTAAATAATAAAATCATTATGGTGATTTGCTGCAGCAGTATGGCACATTGAGTGTCTTTGAATATAAGAGCTATAAATGTTTAAAATTTAAATTTAAAAAAAATTTCAGCACAGAGTGTCCAATTCAACAGCAAAATATAATAAAACTAATGCCAGATTACAAATTAAAAACCCTAATGAATCCTAATGCTATGTTATGCTAAGTGACCATTGGCTTTTAAACTAGGATTGGTAAATATAATTGTATTTAAGTAGAATTTGGTTGATCACAATAAGCAAGCATGAATACCACATAAACTATTAAAAAGTTTCTTGGAGATACATAACATTTTATTGCTGTTGCAAGGAATGAACCGAGCTGAAACTCATTTCAGGTGAGCTACCATCTCACTCATTAGTTACCATCACAAGCATATAGAGCACACACTAATACAAATCTGCTAATGGAACTATGCAAAGCAAAAAGTTTACATTAGTAAACATTGATGAGAGGCAGACATAGTTTTCTAAAATAAAATGGCATTTCTTTCAAAATCTTTGGACATGTAAGTAGTATCTATAGCTTAGTCACAATAATTATTCTTTAGGCAGCTTTAGATAGAATAACGCTACTGAGGGAATGGAAAACACAGTTGTTTTTTCAGTATATATATATATATATATATATATATATATATATATATATATATGCAGGTTTTGGTGTCCTCGGGTGTCTTCCCGTGTAAAAGTTGGGGTGTCTAGGCGACGTTTCGACGAGGTCTCACTCGTCATCTTCAGGCTGGTGCTTTCGGCTTCTTGTTACTGGAACAGAGCGGGATCTCAATGTTTGAGTTCCTATAACCACACCCCCTCTACAGTATTTATAGGAACTCAAACATTGAGATCCCGCTCTGTTCCAGTAACAAGAAGCCGAAAGCACCAGCCTGAAGATGACGAGTGAGACCTCGTCGAAACGTCGCCTAGACACCCCAACTTTTACACGGGAAGACACCCGAGGACACCAAAACCTGCATTCCTGTACCCGTGAAAATCTACGAAAGCAAATATATATATATATATATATCACTTCATATTTCAACAGAAATCTCTAAGGAATATAGATATTCTAACAAAAAGGAATAAATATTAAGAATTATTTAGTACACTTCATTCTTATAAACTACTTCAGTGCCTGTAACCAGCATAATCTGGATTTACCTTCTGTTTTTCCATTTTTTAGCATGTGAACTAGACCAGAATTCTCCATTTCCACTATAGTCTTCATATGCTTGGAAATAAGCTCTCTCTCAACAACTTTTACAATTGGCTCTTCAGTTGATTTATCAAGGCAGTGCATCACACGTTCTATTTCTTCATTAATTCTAGCTTCTACTTTCTTGATATAAACTGAAGCACTATTTTCTGCTAAAAACTTCTGGCTCTCCATCTGTATTGGAACAAAGCAGAGGCACGCCATGTGATACTATAATATTCTGAAAGAATTTCTACAGATGCACTCCCCCACCATAAACATTTTTAATTGAAATAAGACTTCATACCTATTACCTTGATGTAATCCATACATCAACCCTGTATTATTATTCATATATTACAGTATGCAATGAGGATTAAAGGATGGTGCTTGGCCTCATGTCCACGACACAGGCAGGATTTGAAGTAGGATTTTCCCAATTTATAACTCTGCTATGCTACATCAGCTCTGAACATGCCCCCTAATTAGTGATACTTGCTAATTTAGAACCTTGTGGATATGGGTTGGGATTCACTCCCACCACCATCTGCGCACCAGTGTCTATGTGGACTGTGGATGAAGCAATATTTATCTTTCTTTGGAATTGGAGCATCCTGCACTTTATGGGATTCCACTCCAAAGGACCCCCCCCCCCATGAATCTGAGTGCATCTGAGTTCAGCTCCCACTGAAAAGCAGCAGAGATTAAAAGATGCCATGTGCGAGAAGAATACCATCCGTATGATATATAGAGAGTGAGAGACATCGCCTTCTTCTTTCCCACTGCAGCCCAAATTATGCTCTGGAGGGCCCCCACCCTACCTGCCGGAGCAGATTTTGAGGGCACAAAAAGTGTTTCAGGGAGGAGGAGAGGAAAACAAAGTTGCACTGCATAAGTGGAAGTCCATTCTGCTTATGCATAATCAGCATTGGATACAACCAAGTTTTCCTATTTTCCAAATAACATTTTATTTTTGCTGGATGTTTGGGGCAGTGAATCTTTAAGCAGAATAGCAGTCAATATCTACAATTAAAAACCTTATATTGGGGGGGGGGGAAGGAATGATTAGAAAGATTACTTGCAAGTAATTCCTTAACGAATTCATTAAACAGATTAACACCAATAAACAGTTAACATCACATACACTTGAAACATATTTTGTACCTGAAAGAATTCTGCTGACATCTCTAAAAATGGGGCTTCAAAATCTTCTTCATAGACAGATCTTCCTTCAAGGCCTAGAATCATTAACATCTGACAAGCATTTCTGATTGCTCCTCTGTCAAAATATTAAATCAGATGTAGAGATTAGATATATTTTAGCAGAAGTAGAATTTTTAAAGTCATTCAACAAAACATCCTCATATAATTTCCACCCTCAGCGATCAATGCAAGTCCCTCTCATCAAGGATGTAAGAATTAGAAGAGAACAAAGAAGAGACTTCTCCACTCTTACCCTGAGATTATAGTAGTTAACCCCATGCAGAGATAACAAAAATGTGTATTGCTGCTGAACTTCAAGAGGCAATTTAAGGAATCCCTCCTTTGGTGGGCTCTTTGGAGACTATAGTGACACCAGGTTTACTCAGAACTGACAGGCTGCTCAACTTGATTTCCTAGCTATAATGATTTTTGGTTGTCTCCATTTAGATCTGGTATAATTAGTTATTGAAGAGACTGAACCGTGAACCATGAAGTCATAAATTCTATAATTCCAGCTGCCATGAATTCACTAGGTGGCATTAGATACCTTCCCTTATCCTCACCACCATCTGCAATATGCAGGGAATGGCCTGTTTTGCAGACTTTAAGAGGATCACTGAGAGTGTATGCAAATGTTATGTATTATTCTGAGTAAGGAGATTGTTTAGAACCAATTATTTTAGACAAGATTATAAAAGTTCCTTTACTGGCTCTTCTGAAAATTTTTAGGTACTTCATCTTTAAGGCACTGATCTTATTCAGTGTTCTCAAGTGCACAAAAACACACACACCAATCCCCTAATTTCACAACTTTCTCCATCTCTGGAAACTCCTCAGCTGAAAATAATAATAATTTAATAGTCACAGCGACCAGTCCTTATGTAATTTTGTACAGGAAAATAGCTAAATTATGAAATCGGAATAGGAACTTCACACTAGCTTATCTGTGTAAATTTGTAGATATCAATAGCTTGATAAGCATTAAGGGCAATATCCAATGAGCTCATTCCATTAGCACAAGGATTTAGGCCTGCACAACAAAACTCTGCCAACCATCTCCAGTATATGCCAATCCCATATCTACTCCAGAGTGTTGAGGGAACCCATGGAATAGATTTGGGAGTACACAGAAGGGATGTTCCACTGTGCAAGCAGATATCCTTGTGGCAACAGAATGGGTCACACAGCAGTACTTTGAATACAGCCTTTAGGGTTGCGTAGCAATGTGGAGTTGGCCAAGTTGAAATACTGTGTACACATTTTAAATTACTAACAAAGTGTTAATAGCTACTAGAGCTCCAACATTGTAACACTCTGTAACTGTGTCAGAAGAACAATTTCTTTACAAGCAAAGACGTGTTGAGAATGAAGCTCCCTAAACATTCCAAAGGAGGAGAATGTTGCGCAACTGGTACATACAGCCATATATTCATAAAATGCCAATGGGCAACCTGCAGCCAAAATAGAATCAAGTTTCAAATTGTTTTTAAAATGGTAGGGAATTGGGGGGGGGGGGAGGCAAATAGCTACTGCAGTGGCAGAGAAGGTAAGAAATGGATATATTGATATATTGATGGCATGCATTTTTTAAAAAATGTTTCAGTTATCATCTTGATTTTGATAATATAGTATACTACAGTATTAGCCACCCAGGGAATTTTTATTGATAGCCTCGTAAAATATATCCCACTATTAATAATTAAAAATGAAATTAAAAAACGCAAACAAAAGCACAGCAGCAGCAAGATTAACTCATGCACACAAAACAAAGATCTTGCAAGAATGACATCAAAGCTATTTTTTTGCAGTTGTACCTGTCCACAACTTCTCCTTTCCGTTCCCTTGCAATCATGTCCAACAATGTCTGTCGTAGATGATCCCTAATACACCCGTAACGTACAACTTGATCTCGAAAGATAATTAATCCCAAGTTGTAGACATTTTCCACATTATTTTGTTGTACATATACACGGTCCTAAAATTAAAATATAAATAATAAGGCTTGTATACAATACCACTCTTATGCAGTTTATCCAGAGACTGCTTATAGCTACATGAGCATACCGCAATCACCCCCTCCCCAAAACAACCTCCAATGCACTTTGTCTTGAAAACTGATACCAAACTAACTATAAATGGTTATTGTTTATATTGCAGAAAATAACTGTCTTACAATTATCAGGGAAAATAAATAAATTGGAACACACTATCATTTAAATTCTCTCAAATCATGTTTGTGTTTATCACCATGTAACACACACACACCCCTAAATCGATGCAATCAAAACTTTGCCATCTGAAAGATGAGAAAGCTGACCAATACAGCAGAGCTCAGACTACAAAGAAAAAAGAAATCTATCCCGTGAGTTATGAAAGATGTACACATGTATAATAGAGAACACTGACTGCAAGGAAGAGGAGAGCATCATAAAATGGTCTCAGGGTACCTAATCCTAAACAGGAATGGTCCTAGTCAAAACTTGGAAGAGAGACTATTTGGAAACCCTCAGAGCTCTTCAGATGAAAGCAGACATAAAAATGTAATACAATGTAATTCAAACACTCTCGGTAGAAGAGTGTTTTCATATGGCACTGGAAATATCAGATCTAAGAACCCAATCCTAAATTGTGCTTTGCAAGACTCCTTGTAAAGGTAAAGAGTAGCTGCTCTTTCCATTTAAAAATTAAAATTTCCAGTGACAATATGGTCCACATACAGAGTAAGACATGATATGTAAAGGGTAAAACATCTAAAACTGTGTTCAGATCAAAACAGTATTTGAATAAAGTGGAAATCTGAAAGAGCGCACTAGATAAATGACAACAACAACAACAAAAATTGATCCGGATCTCTTGACATTTCATTAGCAGTCTTTAGCCTAGTTCAGGAGAGATGATAGCAACAGATTTCACATGGAAGCATGGGTGTAGATATTCCACCGCATACCTAGAACAATGCATTATGCAGGTGCCCCACATAGAGGCCGATATATAAGCCTTTCTCTTTCATTATGTAAGCACAACTTGTTAACCTCTATTCCAATCTCAGCTTCCCAAAAGAACCATTCACAATGAAACTACTGAGGAAGAAAAGTGGACTCCAGTGTGTGTATGTCCCACATTCATATCAGTTAAAGATTTCAACTTATCATGTCCAATTCTTCCGTCTGTATGAAGATCTACAAGTTTGTTCTTACGACTAAATACTTCTAGCTCCAGAGAGAGAGAAAAATAAGACATTACCTACCATATACATTAGAATGTCTCTAATCATCACCATTGCTGTTTGATGATCATTCCATGCTTGGTTTAATGTTTGGAGGAAGTTGTTATTTAATGAATTTAGCACATCTTCTCGCACCTGCAACCAAATAGAATGTTTCAAAATAACCAAGGCAATTTATTTAATGCAAGTTATTGAAAGCTACTACATATACTGCTATGCTACTGTCACAAGAATGAGCAAAAAGACGTGCCAAATAACCACACTACCAGTTCAAATCGTACCACTATTAGGAAGCTCTTTGCATTTAAAAAACAGACAAGTGTTGTCTGCAGATAGTCTGACTCATGAGTATATAAATGAAATATATAGATGAAACTTGTTAATTTATCATGTTTTGTTAGCAGTGTAGGCAGATTTACCATATAGGATAAATGATACATTTAGCCCTGAAGCTCCTAGAAGCATAACCAAATTAATTCTGTGATCCTCACAGCAAGTCATATTACTCACAAACATTTACACTTTTTTCTTACTGGAAGGACAGGAAATAGCCCTAGTTAGTCATGTGCATTGCTGTGCTACTGGGACTTGTCTTGTAATGTGTGCAAAATGCGAAAGGAAGAGTAATCGTGCTTACTTATCAAGAGCTGACTGACCATGCCATCAGCTCTTTCCTACAATGGCATATGGAAAATGGATTTGAGTAGCAACCTTCTTGGTTGGTTCTTGGAGCCTGCTTGTTTATTTTTTGGTGCCTGCCTCTTCTGGATTTCTCCCTCCTCTTTCTGTGGCAATTGTGACCTTGTCTTCTGGATGCATTTGACGAAGCCTGCCTCTGTTCATTTTTAACTCAGCAGGTAAATAGTAGAGCAAATGCTTTGCATGCAAAGGATCCCAGGTTCAATCATTGCTATTTCCAGGTAGGGCTGGGAAAGATGCAGATCTGGAATACTAGAGAACTATGGCCAGTCACAGTAAACAATACTGAGCTAGATGGTCTGAGAAGGTATGAGACAGCTTCCTACATTCCCACATACTGGCACCCAACCTCTGTCTGGAATTGTTAGTATTCAATGTTGTTTAAAATATAACTCTTAATTTTATCATAAAACTGTAACGGGAGGAAATAATGTAGTGTCTTCCTCTGTAATGCCTCACAATTTCTGATGGCTCTGATCTACCACTACCACTCTTTTTCCTAATCACTAACATACAGTTGTTGTTTTTGGGCCATATTTCTATGACTAAGCTTTCACTGAGCCCTAACTCAAATTAAACACTTACTGTGAACCAATTAAAATGTTTGGGGGTTTTATTGGAGGGGAGATTTCTTTGAATGAGTAAGAGGGTGAGGTGTCCTTATAAAAGCATTATAGCTAGGGGTGAGGGAGAGACAGCAAGGCAATATACTATTAAAGACACTTTCATTCATCTTAATGTTGCACATTAAGATAACATTTCCCAGAAATGAAAGCCAAGTATGGAAGCCTTACAAATAAAATGATAACGATGATAGAAATGTAGTAGGCTGCTGGAGGTGGGACCAAGCTCTCTATCCCTCCTCAGCCAGCCACCAACACACTAGCAAAAACACTTTGCAGGCTAGTAACTTTTGTGCCTTGATTTACAAGGTTGAAGAATGGTCCTTTTTGGATAGAAAGATCCCATCTGAGGCTAACAGGTATTCATCTCAATATTTGAAAGTTGTTTGCTGTTCTTTAAATCCCCTTTGCAGCTTACTTTTTGTGATACAAGCATGTAACTGTTTTGATTCCTACTGTAGTCCGTGGAAAGTCCTGAAGTTTCAAGGATAAATTTGGGGAGGAGACTGTCATTTAGCAGCAGCTGCAAGTAACAGCCAGAGGCTGTATATTCTTATCCTAAAAAAAGTAGCATTTGCTAGTTCACAACTAAAATTCTTAGTCTCTACCAGCTGTTGAGTTCAATGTTTATACAATATACAGGCATATTGGGAATGGGGGATAAAATTGGCTCCTGTAGCCTTTTAACTTCAAAATTCTCAGGTGGTAGCAGGCACACCAAAATAAACATCTAGATTTCAGAACTATTTACATGTGTTTTAAGAATAGCAGCATTTGACATTGCTTTTCCACAAAAAGGTTTATTAGTGAAGTCACATAGCAATATCCCAGAGGAAGTCTTGGCTCTGTTTCCTGCTATACAAACAGCTATAGTCTCTGTGATGAACACCGGGTCCTTGAGAAGGAGGTGTTCAAGTTTTTCTTGTAACATTCACTTGAGCAAACAGTTCTGGATATCTTGTAGTACTACTCTGCTCCCAAGTCACAAAAGCACTCTTTGGGAGAAAAAAAATGAAGCCTGTCAGTCAGCCATAGGGAAGATGCCTTATGTTTCATTCTCTTTTTATCTGTAAAGTCTAGGTTCTCCTGCATAGCACATAGAGACTTGGTGTAGTTGTTACTGGCAGTGCATTTGATCTGCATCACTCCCTGTACATATATTGCAACCAGTGTTCGACATTAGCCTGTTACCTGACGCATTCTGCACCTGATTGTCGGCCACTTGCAACCAAGTGAAGATCCCTGGGTGCCAGGATGGCACCTGACATCACTATCTGGAGGTGCATGTCTGGGGATCATTGGATCTTGATTGTTTTCACACACTAATACCACATCCTGTAAAATTCTATCAGTTATATTTTATCTGCACAATCACAATGGATTTCAGGAACCAAAATGCTTTTTCTGTGCAGCCTGAGCAGGAACAGTGAGCAATGTTATAGCTAACTGTTGCAGCTTGTCTTCACTTACCCCACCCTACTGCCCTGCTCAAAGTTGTGAAGAATATATTTATGTTATGAATTGTCTGTGTCACCATTAAGAAAAAGCAGTAGGAATAGGCCAATATATATGTGGACGATCCCTGGATAAAGTGGCTTTTCTTCCTTAAATTCTCAAAGTTTTTAATCTAGCTCAAGATTATCATCTGAACTACCCAGATGTTTAACTGATAATCAATCAGTCAGTAAATTGTTTGGGAAAAAAGACTTTAGAGCTGTCTTGCCCCAAAACGGCAACTCATCATTTTGTTTTGCCAACTGTAACCTTTGGCCTCTAGCTTGTATAGCTCAGTTTCTAACACTGATTGCAATCTGTTTCTTTGAGGAAGAATAGGTATGGAGTATGTAGTGGTTATCTGCTCACTAAAGTTACTTTACATTTATCACCTATGCAGCTCCTCTTTCCAAGGCAAAGAAGCTTCATGAAAGTCAAGTGCTTAAGACAACTATAGATTATACAGCAAATTATACAAAATAGAAAAAATGACTCCTATTTTTAGCATATACTAGATGCTAGTCATGTTAGAAGATCTTCTATCTACATAAAATTGGGCTGCTGAAGAATCACAATATGTGTTTTAGTATTTCATACTTCATGCAAAAAATGCATGCTTTCATTTGCTCATTTAAGTTTTGCGTTCACTGCTTGCAGATAATGACAACCAGCAAGTACAATCATGAATAGATTTTTAACAATAATTGCTCACTGTCTTACTAGGTTATATAATTTTTGTTTAAAGTACCAGTGTCTGAGTGAAGATTCAGCAAACAAATTAGAACAAATTGAAAGGAATACTTCCTATATGTGCCACAGTATAAAATAAAAAGAAATCCCACTCCAAACAGTAACAACTTTGTATTCCAAACATGAATGCATGCATTTAAAATTGTATACAGTGATTAGCAAGTAGCAGTTTACTAATGTTCCCAGACTATTATCCTGAACTGACCCTTAACTGAACTCTTGCTTTACAGGATATTGTTAGCACATTTGGAAAATTTTAAAAGTATTGTTCCTAAAGGTTTTATACCAATGTAGTTATGATTTTCCATGGGTGATGTGTGAACCAATTACTTACAAGTATACATGAGTGGAGCTAAAGGGATATGCTGTGCTCAGCACACCTGTCCCAATATAAGCAGCAAATATTAAATGCATAAGGCTTCATCAAGGTGGTTTGTGTTGTTTACGAATACACACAATTCCTCCCCAAATCCCAAAGCTGCAGCAGTGTTTTTTTCTAACAGAGGATCCTGAAGTTAATTTTTTTCCAACAACCTTCCCCCTCCTAATTTTTTGTATTGTTTCATTAATTAAGAACTAGAAAACACTGTATTTAAAAAAACTCTCCAATCCTGTCAGTTTAGCCCTGATCTCTGAAACTAGGCCTAAAGAATAAAGGTTTTGAAATGTTTCTAAAAGATGGCCAAGTATGCTTCTGAATTGTCTGGTGTTCCTGCTTCTATCTTTTTTTCTGACAATGGCAGCAACCTAAACACATATAAACCATTCATATCTGAGGTTGAGTGCATTTTATATACAGGTGCAAAATCTGTCCTTGTATTCTCACATATATTTTGTCATTTTCGGGAAAGACTAAATCATGGGTAGGCAAACTAAGGCCCGGGGGCCGGATCCAGCCCAATCGCCTTCTAAATCCGCCCCGCGGACCGTCCAGGAATCAGCATGTTTTCACATGAGTAGAATGTGTGCTTTTATTTAAAATGCATCTCTGGGTTATTTAAAATGCATCTCTGGGGCACAGCAATTCATTCATTTTTTCCCCCAAAATATAGTCCGGGCCCGCACAAGGTCTGAGGGACAGTGGACCGGCCCCCTGCTGAAAAAGTTTGCTGACCCCTGGACTAAATGAAACAGATTCAAACAAGACGAGACTCATGACAAAATACTATCACAAGTGTGCCTGTCACTTTCAGATGGCTGCAATGTTAACATAGGAAGTAGCTGTGTCAGCAATCCATTCCTAGTGATTGCTTCCTATCACTACTGTCACAGTAGAATGTGATCCAGACATGGAGCTGAGCCAACCATACCTCTGCAGCAATAGGCCTTGAAACTCCCATTACCAAAAATGCTACATTCACACTAGTTGCAGCAGTCCCAAAGCTGAGTCAATATCAACCGGTGGCACAGTCACCACCACGGGCAAAGACAGCTCTAATTCACTAGGCTATTGACCACCAAAATCAACTTTAGTAGATGACACTTTCCAGACCCAATAGCAGACAACCATTTTTTTTCCACCACAGCTACTTCTGTGACACAGTCTTTATGTCAGGGGCAGCAACATGGACACTAGTATGACAGCCGGTACCTCACATGGTGCCCATAGTAGGTCTCATAAATATCCTCTAAAAAATCAATAATGCATGAAACAGGTTGCACTGGCTCGGCCCCTCCAACATTCAACATGTCCCCTTTAACATGTTCACATTTAATTACATGCCACAATTAGACATCGACTTTGCCACCTGTTCAGAACAGTGTAAAAAGTTTTCTATCTGTGAACAAGCATGGCAGTTGCTGTGGTAGGTGCCTTGAACCTCACAGATTTTTTTGGGGGGGGAGGTGAGGGTGCCTACAGCATTTTGTGGTTCTGTCTCTATTTTGCTCTTTTAGAAGTGGAAGTCATTTTTTGATTCCAAATGTGCCCTGGGTCCCCAAGGGTAAGAGTTCTCTGCTTTATTCCATCACCAACCATAAAGTGTGAGCCAACATCTGTGAAAGATGAAAGGTTTCACTAAACTAGGGTCCCCAGCTGTTTGTTGGACTACAACCCCAATCATCTCTGACCACTGGTCCTGCTAGCCAAGAATGATGAAGTATGTGGTCTTGAGCAAGTCAATCATCCAGTTCAATTGTAAACACTAAACAAGGTTTCAGAGCCTGAGCTGTTGCACTAATTGTGTTTTGAATGAATCACTATTTCTTGTATTCAGACATTACAAAAAAAAATGTTGAAAGTTGTGGCAACCTTTACACTATTTGCATATGCATGAGAAGTGAAAGGGGAGTGCCCAGCCGCCGGTTCACACTGCTCACCTTCATGAAAACAAGCCACGGCAATAGTTCCATTCAAACAATATGCCAAACCAGGTTTGGTGTTGCAAGTCTTGGGCTCAAGCATTTCATCCTCCCTTGTTCCATGTGAGGAACAAAATTAGAAGCTTTCATTTCTGGTTTGCAGTAAACAATCATTCATCATTTTATACAAATCTGGCAAACCATAGTTTGCCCACAAACCAAGATCAAATCCAAACTTGGAATCCTGGTTTGTGGGAAAACTACATTTTGCTGGGTTTAAATGAAACGTGATTTCATTCAGATGAAACACCAAATTGATTTGACATTATAAACACAAGTGGCCTCTGTTCTGATTCCCATGCTTCTTCCTACATGCACAAGAAAAGAAATTAGAAGCTTCTGTTTTCTGGCGAATAATAATTTTTATTATTATTCTAATAATTTTATAATTATTATAATAATTTTACAGTCTCACCTGTAAAATTAATATGGCTTACTTTAAGAATAATATAGCTGTGAATGTAAACATGAGAAAGACTGTAAAAACTTT
The DNA here is from genome assembly GCF_964106915.1 of Podarcis gaigeae. Taxonomy (NCBI): domain Eukaryota; kingdom Metazoa; phylum Chordata; class Lepidosauria; order Squamata; family Lacertidae; genus Podarcis; species Podarcis gaigeae. Next base: position 71,451,367 of record NC_139681.1, read on the forward strand.
CTACATATTAAAGGTGCTTTATAAATAGTTTTTACTAGTAACAGTTTCACTGTGTGTGAAGAGAACGCCCCAGTGAAAAGCAGCTAAATTTTATAATTTTTGTCTAGCATTTGCTAACATGCAGAAAACAATCATAATGTAACCGGAACGTTGTGTATGATTCTCTAAGGAAGAAATGAGTTTCTTCTATAACCTTAGCCATTTGCTTCCAATTTGCATATGGTGTTGATTGCACGTAGATACCTTGTTTATGAGATGCTCAGTAACCACTTCTCGTAGTCCAGTGTATAGTTTCTCGCCGTGTTTATGTAATACCATAGTATATGCATTCCTATAGAGTTCCTCAAAGCTGAGACCACTGTTGTTCTTACGCTGAATCTCTTGAATTGCGTTTTTCAGAAGATCCCAAATGCTGTTCACATATTTTTCATCCATAGTCATCTGCAAAGGCAAAGAAAAATACTAATTCAGAAACTACTTTGATTAGGAAGTTACAAAATTATTCCCCTTTCAAAACTGTTGCACATTCATAACCCCAAATATATGTGATTATCAGAAGCTCTGTTCCAAGCTGACAGGTGAGTCAAGCCCGATACCAGATACATGACTAATTTTCCAGCAGTGTATTAACAGATCTTCACGCTGCACAAAACTCTGTAAGATATCAGACATTCTTCTTTGCAACACACACCACTGATTCACATGTGTTTTATTATCACTTGATGACTGCTGTTGTCTTGCAAACATAAGTAAGCTATCACAGACACAGAACTTTTCTCTCACTTCAAATACAACTTTTTCCAGAGGAATCAGTTCACACATTCAGCTACAAACTATCAATCACTGAGTAATTATGATGCAAAAGTAACCATCTCAGTTTCACTAGACAATAGGATCTCGCGGGAAATATATTTAAGTATCACTGCAATTTTCCCTCCCCCACACTATCATGCATATTACCAGTGAGCCTTGCACTGCTGGTGCTATCAGGTGTTCAGCTTACTGTTAGTGCATTACTAGTCCAATGTGTAACAAAAGCTACTGATCTGAGTCACTGCTGAATCATTTGTTTTTTGCTTACTGAAACATGCCTATGGCAATATAAATGTCTCAAATACACAAATACACTTAAAGGGAAGCTAAATGTTTTTATACTTTCACATTATCAACTACTCTATTTATCTGGGAAACAACCTTGGCTGAAAAGTAGGGTAACAAAGTTAGAAAAGCAAGACATATTAGATAATTTACACATGCAAGATTAGTAGTAAACCTTGTTATACCTTGTAAATAAAGGTATAACCCTGGACAAATTATTAATGTAATGCTTTACAAATGCTTTAGTAAGTGAAATTTGTTGGAATTAGAATAACAAAATTAACAGGAGGGCTTTTTATTTATGTATGAAATCCAATTGTTTAATGATAAACCAAGGTTTAAGGCAAAAATCCTCAGCCACCTCAGTTAATAGTCATCATTCATACTCCAGTAATACATAAATATGTTAATAATAAGCATAACCACCTACAATGACTTTCAGATATAGCTTGATGCTTTAAAGGAATCCTTCACTGCTGTTTTAGGCATATTTTCAATTAATTTAATACACAATTCTAGTAACATTACTCTTCAAAACCATATTGAAATGGCTGTCTCATCACTATACTATCGAGTAGCATAATAATAGTTCAATCTCCAATATGATTCTAAATCACTGATCATTTTGCAATACTAATGCTGTCCTCAATTATGTGTTAGGACTGCAAAGTTGGAAGATTTTTTAAAAGATGCACAATGAAGGTTATAATAAAAAACTTTTAAAGTTTATCTAGATATCTTGGAGACCCATCTCTCATCTTACTAAGCCAGGGGTCTGCAACCTTTAAGACAAAAAGAGCCACTTGGACCCGTTTCTGAAGAAAAAAACAAACTGGGAGCCGCAAAATTCGTCATTATAAAAATAACTTTTTTGTCACTTTTTTATTATTTCTTTGTTTGACCCCTCAGAATTACTTCTCCTCATAGAAATAAACGTTAAATTAACAAGTTACCTGTGTGTGTGTGTGTGTGTGTGTGTGTGTGTGTGTGTGTGTTCTTCACTCCCCTTCAAAACAGTGACCATCGTACATGCCCCCTTTCAATGCAGTGACCAGCGTACATTCCCCTTACAATGTAGCGGGCGGGCGGGAAGGTGACGTCGGGACGGTGCGTGACTAACGCACGCACCGCCCCCATGCGACGTCACAGCCAGTACAGCGCCCGCCACAGTGGAGAGTGTCGGGGCGCACAATGCGCCTCCTCCCCTTGCTAGTATCCGCCCCGGAGCCGCGGCAAAGGTGTAAAAAAGCCACATGCAGCTCCGGAGCCGCGGGTTGCAGACCCCTGTTAAGCCAATATATAACCAAGCTTTCTGTTCAAGCAGCAACTGAACCAAGAAGTCCCTAGTTAATCACAAATTGCAATTTCATACAAATAGGAAGCTATCATTTTCAGTTTCAGAAGAAGCCAAAAGTCTAACTTGACCCAATGAACCCAGTACACACAATCAAACCCTGGCTTTAATAAGCTATAACATGTAAGATATTCACACACCTACTCATATTCTTGCTGCTCTTCCATGTGCAAAACCGGTGAAAGAATGGAGCAGTTATGTGCAAACTGAGAACTATTTAGTAGCTTCCCAAAAAGCCAAAAATCAAAAGGCAATGCATTAAGATAGAATTTTATCATGTTTTAGGATTCTGGCTTGTCCTAAAACTGAAAACCATGGTGCTCAGTTTATGCAAAACAGAAAACTATAGAAACTTCTGCTCTGCATTCAGGTGTGCTGAAAAGGGAGGAGCAAATGGACTGTTTGAACCAGCAAGAGGCTTGTTTGTATCTCACCTTATAAAGCAGTAGGACCATCATCTGAACTGGGCCACTGCATCACTTCTGAACATTATTTTTTCAATTATTAGTTCAGAATCTCCAATTCAAGGAAGTCAAGATAAAAGCAAACAAAAGCAAAACTGTACAGTGAAATGAATAATACTTTTATGCAACCAATGTATCTTGACAAAACAGAAGAGATATAATAGCCATCAAATTTCTAAAGGGCTATCACATGGAAGATGGAGATAGCTTGTTTTCTCCTGCTCCGGAGGGTAGGATGAAAACCAATGGCTCTAGTTACAAGGAATGAGATTCTGACTAAACAACAATAAGAACTTTCTCATGATAAGAGCAGTTTGACAGCGGAATTGACGTGGTGGACTCTCTTTCATTGGAGGAGTTTAAGCAGAGGTTGGATGGCCATCTGCTATTGATGCTTTAGCTGAGATTTCTGCATAGCAGGGGTTCAACTAGATGACCCAGAGTCCCTTCCAACTCTACAGTTCTATGATTCTATGAATAGCTAAAGAAGCACATCATACTAGCTTCCAAATGTGTCAGAATAAAACTATTTTCACTGATTGGCTAAAAGTACACAATGAAGGATCGAAGCTGGTCTCTGTAGGGAATTGGCTCCATAATTGCAATACAACTACAGAAGAGGCCCTATCCTATCCATCCACAGTTCAACTTCTGGAGGATATGAGACCCAACAGAATTTTACTTGCTGACCTTAACAGACAGGAAAGTTATAATCAAAAAGCATTCCCTACAGTAGACTGAATTGGAACTTAAAAATTTGGGAGAAACTCTATACTACACTTTCCCCCATCCTCTTAAAAGCATTTTAGAGCAGAATGATGCAACCCCAATTTGAAAGAAATTCCATCCAGCGAAGGATTGCCTGCTCTATCTCATATTGTACACATTACCTGTTGCATTTCCACCAACTAATTTGAACCCGTTTCCATTTTAGTTTTGTATAATGATCAGAGCCAAATAGAAACTACTTCAGCATTCAGCAGCAGCAAACATGTCTATCCAAAAATATATGCCAAGGAAATGGCTTGGGTCAATATTTAACTAGTCAACTCAAAGACCGTTTTGAACGGTCAAATGTTTAACTTACCAATTCCCATTTGTATACAGCTGTTTTGAATCAGACAATATGATATAGCAGAAAGGGAGGACGGGTGCTTGTATTAAGTGGGACCAAAACTGCATAGCAATAAGCTACTCACTGTTAAAACATGCAGATAGGAAAAGCTTTCATGACACTGTTTTTTCAGGAACCACCATCCCTTTTACAAAACAAATGTTTTGAAGTCCAAAGAATGTAGCAAGACTGCCCTGAAGTACTATTTCAGCAGGTATGAAATGACTTCCAGTTACAAATTTCCTGGCTACTAATGCTGTGCTGGGTGAATTGGGAAGGATGAAAAAAAGATGCAGAGGCTTACTCCACTTACAAGTGGAGCTAGTGATCAATTTGACATCAACACTTGTATATCACAACTAAGTCTACACTTTCTGCATTTTTATTATATTATTTTATTATTTCTGTTTATATGTAAAAAAGAAAATACCACTTCTAGCTCAAGCAAGGTACAAACACTATGCTACAGATAAACAGACAGATAGATAGGACAGATAGATATCTTACCTAATTGAAGAAAGTAAATAGAGTGGTACCTCGGGTTACAGATGCTTCAGGTTACGCAATTTCGGGTTGTGCACCGTGCTGAACCCGGAAGTACCAGAACAGGTTACTTCTGGGTTTTGGTGCTTCGCGCATGCGCAGAAGCGCCAAATTGCGATCCACTCGTGCACAGACATGGCACTGCAGGTTGCGAACATTGCAGGTTGCGAATGTGCCTCCCGCACAGATCACGTTCACAACCCGAGGTTCCGCTGTACTTTTAATCTTAATGTGCTAAACAAGTTGCACTGTTTGTTGTAAAAATCAAAACCCTGCACACGATAGCTTGGGTTCTGACACAATGCTAAGTTTCATACTACAATAATGAGCTTGGTTACAGGTAGGTAGCTGTGTTGGTCTGCCGTAGTTGAAGCAAAATAAAAAAAATTCCTTCCAGTAGCACCTTAGAGACCAACTAAGTTTGTTATTGGTGTGAGCTTTCGTGTGCATGCATACACTTCAGATACACTGAAACAGAAGTCCATGTGCTTGGGTGAGCCATGAGTGCATGCATTATTCTCCCCTTAACTCACCTGGAGCAACTAAAAGGAGACTGGAAGAAACTGCTTCTGTTTTCACCTAACCAACCACAGTTAGTCTAGGTCAGTACTGGGATGAACTGTGGCTAATTTAAATCATAGTTAAATCTGTGCAGAAAGACTTAAAATCATGGATTACAATCCTGGCTTGGATTGTAGCTCCCTATTCAGACATAACAAACCATGGTTAGTTGAAGCAGAAACAAATGCTTCTTATGACCTCTGCATGACCACGCCAGAGGAAGAGAGATGAGGGGTAGCAGGCACATGGATATAACACAAAATTATCATTTTATTATAAATCAACGAGTTCAGCTACCATATATTTAAGTGTTCAGATCCTCTTTAGTTGTTAGGTTCCCAAAATAATTAATTTCTTTTGGCTTGTAAATTTTTTTGCTTTAGAATAATGAACAAAATGTTTTAGACGAGGCATTCATACTTCACTAATCCAAAATTATTTCTAAAACTGTGTAACAAAAAGAGTTTTATGTACAGAATTAGATCATCACAATTCCTGTACATTAGAGGACAAGCAAGTCCTGAGTAGTATACTGAGAGTATAATTTTCAAATGCAAGAGCAAGGTGCATTCCAATTATGGAAGGGCAATGCCATTGTCACAAGGAAAGAAAGGAGTCAATGCATTATTCGATTGTGCTTTCCTCTTGTTGGCATAGCTGGTGGATCTGTTTCTGTTACTATGTCTCAAAGGAGTGGGTGAAAGTACAGAGCAACATAATTTTGTTGCCATCAAGTTCATGTTGTTGCAAAACTGTCAGATCCAAGATTCAAAGGTAGAAATGTAAATGATGATAGCACTGCTTCTGCATTTGACTGGCTTACAAAACAGGCTGCAGATTTAGGGAAAGGTACTTTCAAATGTTGCAAAGCACAGAACATCTTCAAGTATTTGGCCAAGGAATGCACTCTGGGATTCTGCCAAGCATATCCCTCATGTAACATGGTGGCAAGGTGTTTTGCACAAAACAGCCTCTGACTTCTCTTGCTTCTCACCTACTTCAGATTGCTCCATCTTCCGCAGCATGTTGAAGAAAATGGTCTATGTTTGGATATACATTAAATCAAGAAATAAACTGACATGTGAAAGGATAAAAGCTTGTTTCAATCTGGGATAACCTTCAGTCTTTAGAAGTCCATGATAAATAGGAAGACAACTATGAAGAACAGGAAGTGATAGCAACAACTTGAGACTAACTAAATTTCAAAGTATTTACTGAGTTTTGTTCCATTTCTCCTCTTTTTCTCAGTCCTTTTTATAAAAATTAATGCCTTATGGCTGCTTAATAATGGGAGTCATAATAATTTTCCAAATAAATAATAATTTATTTTACTATAATGCAAACAGTTTGTTTTTATTGTTTTTTTACCTGCTTCTCATAAAGCAGAAAAACCAAAGAGATGCTAGGTTTCTTAAGAGTTCAACAGCTTGTAGCTCCATTTGTATCAAATACTTTTACAAACAAATATAATTTGTAATTATTGTCCCATAAACTGAACTTTCAATATACAAAAACTGATAACTCTAGGGTATGTAAAGTTACACCGGGACCACATAACACCGGTTCTGAGAGATCTGCATTGGCTCCCAGTACGTTTCCGAGCACAATTCAAAGTGTTGGTGCTGACCTTTAAAGCCCTAAATGGCCTCGGTCCTGTATACCTGAAGGAGCGTCTCCACCCCCATCGTTCAGCCCGGACACTGAGATCCAGCGCCGAGGGCCTTCTGGCGGTTCTCTCATTGCGAGAAGTGAGGCTACAGGGAACCAGGCAGAGGGCCTTCTCGGTAGTGGCACCCGCCCTGTGGAACGCCCTCCCATCAGATGTCAAAGAGATAAAGAATTACCTGACGTTCAGAAGACATCTTAAGGCAGCCCTGTTCAGGGAGGTTTTTAATATGTAATGCTGTACTGTTTTTAACACTGATTGGGAGCCGCCCAGAGTGGCTGGGGAAACTCAGCCAGATGGGCGGGGTATAAATAAATTATTATTATTATTATTATTATTATTATTATTATTATTATTATTACACATAACACAGTTTATGTTGCTAAAATAACAAGCAACTTCCAAAATGTGAAGAGTGCTTTAAGAGAGAGAGAATTGCATTTTTAAAAAAGATTCTGAAAATTTCCTTTTCCTAAACTTTTACTGTTGTAGCACATGCACATACCGCCTGCTTACATGAGAAGTCAGTTCACATTTCACCATTCTCACCTCTTCTAAATTCACTAGCATTGATCAATATAAACAGACATGGTAACATTACAGGCAATCAGTCTAAAGTTTCTCCTTTTATCAGTACTCAACACTGATTTTATCATCTGCTTCAATAAAGCATCTCATTTCTGAATAAAACAAGGCTGGTGCTTAGTTAAAATTATAACTGAAAGTATACCACTTTCTCTCAATGAGTTGGGAAATATGCACCCTGGTTGTCTGCTAACCAACACTTTCAAAAGCACTATAAGGTATGGTCATTCACTTAGGTTAAGCCTCATCAACATCACTATAGAAAGCCAGTATATTCCTGGCCAAATAATAGGGGTATCAAACCCTGGAAAAGATGGCCATGCATTACCTTCAGAAGCCCAGCAGCTACATACAGGACATCCTACCACCACCACTGCCGAAATACATGCAAGTAGCTTGGAGAAACTGTACTACCACAAAAACGAAGTTCAGAGGCCTCTGAATCAATTGGCAACACATCACACCAGTGAACAGGTGATGGAACACTTCTGCAAAATTCTGTTTTGCTTTGTAGGCAATATGCAATACCTCACATTGACTACAAGTTTCTTTCTCAAGTGAAGGATTTATAATACACTGTTACCTCTGAAGTGTTTTCTTTATAACGCTTTTCTAAGAATCCTTTGAAAGGATTATTTTCAAGTATTTTAAATAGTTTTACAAAAACTGCCTTCATTTATTCACCACACACACACACACACAAACTCAATGTTCTAATGTGGTTACCAAGGGGCACAAGAGTAGTCTGTGATGTCATTAGAATGTTGAGCTATCTCTTAAAGAAATTCAAAGATTTCTTGCAACCAGATTCCACCACAAGGTTTCTTCATCTACCCCCCCCCCCCAAGTTCAGTGCAGACAATATTATTTTCGGTGATGTACATGGAAGATTCAGGTAGGCCGAGTGAGCCACAAAACACTGTAAATGGTGTAACTGCTTAGAAATGCAAGTGTCTACCATTTATATTGTCTTTTTTTCAAAATTTCCTCACTGTAAAATGAAAGAACATATAACATAAGCTTGTATCCAGGACTGTGCACATCCTCTTCCTGTACACCAAAAAATCAGCTCTGGAGGCTTCTTCAGCCCTCTGGATCAAATTTTGAGGGTGCATGGGGGCACTCAAGGGAAAAGAACAACTAGGTTCCATTGTGGAAATATAAATCTGCTGCACTAGTGGAACAGCAGTGTTGGAAACAACCCTATATGTTTATTTCAATGAGAATTATGTATCCTGGCATCTAACTCATGTTATCCTTATCAATATTTTAGATGTTGCTTTAACACTGCAGTTTTACACATACCTCTCAGAAGTAAGTACCGGTAAGTTCAGTGGTGCTTAGTCCCAGGTGAGTATAGGCCTACAGTCAAACTAATCATTTTACCATTTTTAAAGCAATATTTAATCTTAATGTATTCAAAGAAGCTCAGAACCCCAGACATTTCTGACACTTTAAAAAGGAGTCTATAAATAAGAGACTTCAACACTTGGCAAATAAGAAAGAGGGAGGGAGCACACAAGCTTCCATCCAAAACTTAGCGTATATCGGCAACTTTCTTAAATGTCTGAGCATTTCAGTGCTTGTATTAGCGGAAATCTCTAAGGAATTTTGAAGTGAAGACACCCTACTATTATAAAGATCAAAGTGTCACCATCACTCAAATGTTTTAGCTCATAGTGTATGTGAAAACTTTATATGGCATTGTAAGGAAATTAAAAAATCAAAACTCCAAGAGAGCAGATTCAGCACATTGAAGAGGAACCAATGTCCTTAGCAATGTAGGACATGCTTTGCATGCAAAAGCATCCTGATTCAATCCCTGATGTTGTCAGTTAAAAGGGATCATATAGCAGGCTAACAAGTCCTCTACCTGAGATCCCAAAGAGCTGCTAGCATACTGAGCGAGATGGAGTTTTGAACACGCAGATACATCCACTAACAGAAGAAAAGGGGGAGATTATTTTCACCAGTTCCCACCCCTCACCCCTTACATGCTGCTCTCTAAAGCTGATTCAGGTGGCTGCTGACAGGAATCAGGAAAAAATATCACCTACTCTCTCCACTGAATCAAAAGTGCCGGACTGGCTCTGGAGACAAGCTCTTTAGCGGCACCTTGTTCAACAACTGCTCCTGAATCAAAGTATCACATGAGACCACATCCGAAACTTTGCTGTTTTCCTCTAGTCCAGGGTTTTCCAAACTTGGGTCTCCAGCTATTTTTGGACTACTGTCTCCATCATCCCTGACCACTAATCTCACTAGCTCAGTTGTTGTAGTCCAAAAACAGCAAGTGTGGAAAATCCTGTTCTAGTCTATTAAACCAGTTGGTTGCTCAAGAAGGAAACTAGGGTAGTACATCTTAGGTTGGTATGCAAATTTCTTAATCAATAATACCATGCTGACAAGTAATATTCCATATTCTCATGAGAACTTACAAGTTTATTTGTTTCATCACTTTTCAAGCACAGACACTAAACCAAGTTTTTTTGTTTTTGTTTTTAAGACATCAGTGCCATTTGCTCTTTAGTCTCCTATGACTGTAACGACTGTCTCATGAATTATGGAGTCCAATACTGATTAACTAATGTAATCAGATTGTCATCATTTGAATGACTGTAGATTAGCCAAGAATTCTTAAACACACTTTCCTGTTATCCTGACAAGGATTTTTGCTTTGCCTTCATTGATGTTCTATATCTAAGCAAGGCTCCATTCTCTGTAAATATGAAGTACCCTAGTCTCCATGAATTCTGTCATTTTTCCTGTTGAGGGTAACTGTCAATTCAATTTCTTTGAGTTTCTTCAGATATACTTATAAAACCTTACTGTGGTTTTTCATTAGTTATTAGTTACATTCTGGAGCCAGTCCAGACATTACATTTTTCATGAAGAGGAAAGTTGTAAATTATCACCAATTATCAGCTTTTGCATGTTGCTGCTGTAACATGCAGTATGATTAATCATATGGTTTTCTGGTATGAAGGCTTTCCATGCCACTGCCAACACCTGCTATTATTAGGAACAGGTGGAGCTCATGTAGAAACTCTTTTTTAAATGTGAAAAAATCATAGGATAGCCACTGCTACATGTTGTGATGAAACATGGAGAAACTGTCAAGTGTGATAAAGGTAACACATAAGCCAGAAGTTGTGCATCTGTTTCTCTCCTGTGTTAATATGCTCATATTAAATAAATATATTTATGCCTTTTCAAAACTAAACTCCATTTTAAAATTTCTCTTTGCTTTCCAACTGGTTATTAAACTCTGAATTTGTCAAATATATGATCCTAAACTGTAACATTGTATTTACTGTTCACCCTGTTCTTACAGTAAAAACAGATGTAATATTTTAATTTTGCTGTAAATTGTTTGAACAAACATTTACTGCTGTAAAAACACATTTCTCTTCATGGCAGTAAATATGCATTTCAACAAGTTCCATCACACTTATGTTTGTCTTCACTATTAGAATCCCAAATTATGAGATGACTTCAGGACCTCTCTATAATCCTTATTCAGGATTCAGGACTTCTCTATAATCCTTAAAATAAGTTTAGGAAGACTTTGATACCTTCAGCACCTACACTAGCTTTATATTTCCAAATATAGCCCCCTAAGTTATCAAAAACTCATAGCAAGAAGAAATATTTCAAGGAAGCAAAGATTGCTTTTTGGCTTTGCACAGAGACTGCTATTGGCTTTTCTAAATAAAAGTAATACATGTGAAGTATTTTCTTGCTTCCCACCACAGGAATGGATATAAACCAAACACTAAGATACAAATAAAGTACATGTACTTTCATAACAGGGACGCAGGTGGCGCTGTGGGTTAAAGCCTCAGCACCTAGGACTTGCCGATCGAAAGGTCGGCGGTTCGAATCCCTGCGGCGGGGTGCGCTCCCGCTGCTCGGTCCCAGCGCCTGCCAACCTAGCAGTTCGAAAGCACCTCCGGGTGCAAGTAGATAAATAGGGACCGCTTACCAGCGGGAAGGTAAACGGCGTTTCCGTGTGCGGCTCTGGCTCGCCAGAGCAGCGATGTCACGCTGGCCACGTGACCCGGAAGTGTCTCCGGACAGCGCTGGCCCCTGGCCTCTTGAGTGAGATGGGCGCACAACCCCAGAGTCTGTCAAGACTGGCCCGTACGGGCAGGGGTACCTTTACCTTTTTACTTTCATAACAGGAATCAGGAAGAGTGTGTTTGGGTATAGATCTCTGGACATGCAGATTTGGGTATAGATCTCTGGACATGCAGATGATAAGTTATACTTATTAAGACTTCTTCAACCCCAAAGCCATAATTTCATTATCAATGTTTTAGGTTTAGAAAATGAATTTTATATTTTTACATTTGAGGCTTGCCAAGGGTCCACAATTCCAATTACCATGATGAGTTGTTGTAAGCACAACACAACATACACAAACCCCTTGAGTTTAAACTCTCTTGAGTTTAAAGCTGGGGATGTGGGGAGGGGAGAAGTTATTTCCACATTTGTGCTATACCAGAGGCCCTCCAAAAAACAATGCAATTGCAAGGACAATCCCCTATTTAGCTCCAACTCCAAGCCCAAGAGGAGGACAAAACTTGGGGCCTGAAGTGGGAACAACTCTTTCCTCCACTGTGGCAAGTTTGAAGCTGGAAAGGGCAGCAGATAATTTTCCTGGTCCTCAGGGTACAGTGCAATGTCAAGGATTACACGTCCATGCATGTGACCTACTAAGGTAAACTAGGATTTGTGGGCTCCTGTTAAGGGCCACACAAGACATGACAGCAACAAAAAATTTTCTTTACATCCATTGCCTTTTAATGTATGGTGATAAGAATCTACATTTTCCAGCAAAAAGTTTATAGCTGAAAGCAGCTGAACTCTACCTCCTCCCATACCTTACATCGTGAACCCTGCATCCCTTCAGGCTCTTTTCGCCAAGCTTGGCTCCAATGTGAGCCAGGCCTGTGACAAAAGTTCTCCAAACAGCAGTGTGTAGGAAGTTTGATTCCTGGCATCTACATTTTGTGGGGGTAAAAAGTAGACCTTCTTGCTTCCTGTGAATGGGGCAGGTATGCAAACAAACATACTTGGCTGCCTCACCACATATAGCTTAGCACAATTTTATAGTCTCAATTATAACAAATGGGAAAGGTTATTGAAAAACAGACAACTCTGAAATAAAAATAAGTGATTTTTTTTTAGTATGGAGATTTTTGAAAGCAGTTGAAAGCACCTTTTGTCAACCCTTATTACAGATGCATTATCTAATTGGACAAAATGCCAGACTGAGCACAGGATTGAGTGTTATAATGACAACATGCTTCAAACAGAACTCTGTTTTTAAGACCCACCTATTCTACCAACAGCAATTTGCTTTAACATATTTTAATCTTGTATTTTTAAATTGTTGTAACCCACCCCGAGACAGCACAATAATAATTGCAACAAAAATACCCTCCTACTGCACACTGAAGTCTTGCCCCCACCACCATAACAAGCAAGTACCGTATTTTTCGCTCTATAAGACACACCAGACCACAAGACGCACCTAGTTTTTGGAGGAGGAAAACAAGAAAAAAATATATTCTGAATCCCAGAAGCCAGAACAGCAAGAGGGATCGCTGCACAGTGAAAGCAGCGATCCTTCTTGCTCTTCTGGCTTCTGGGATAGCTACGCAGCCTGCATTCGCTCCATAAGACGCACACACATTTCCCCTTACTTTTTAGGAGGGAAAAAGTGAGTCTTATAGAGCAAAAAATACAGTAAAAGACAAGGCCTATGATTAGTTTGTGACTAGGAGTTCAACCTTAAATGTGATTGGGATGTGTGCAAAGTTCCAGAATCTATCAGCACTTCTAAACTCCTGCAAACAAACACACCAGCCAGAACAGAAGGGGGGGTGGACTTACCTCTCTTTTGCTCTGTTAGTGTGTGTGAAATAGTTTCACCAATACCAGACACACAGGATCCAATTTAGGGCCTCTTGAATGAATGAAAGAACCTTGAATCCAAGGCTGCCTATGTCCTCTCCCAGAAACTCCTATTTTGGGGCCTAAGGCCTGCTATCACTGGTAGAAAGACCGCCAGTGGTAGATCTAAGTATATGAAGGCATAGCAGGGTCCCTCAATGGCAGATTATGTGTCTCTGCTGGCGAAGCTCTTCCCTACTGAAGAGCCATTGTTGTTTCTTTCTAACTCCCTCCAGCCAGATGTGGGGTTCAGAATTGCAAGGCTGCATCATTTACCAACTGGGAAACTCAACAAACACTTGCTGAAATTTCATTTAGATGAATTGGCCACCACCTCTATCAAACAGAGAATGCATCATTATTCAAACTGAAAATGTGAAACAAACTACAAATATATCTCCTGAAGTAGGCTATTGGGTACCTCACAAAGAAAGAGGCTGAAAGGGATTAGGCAGTGAACAATGGGCTCAAAAACAGAATTGTCATCTTCTAGTAGGACTGCTGCATAAAATACGCTTACACCAATCTGCAATATTTTGCAGTGTCCTTGTATACAAAAATATTTAAGTAAGACACAAAGTCTTCAATTTAAACAATATACCTATATCTATTGCTGTCTGACTTGGCCACTCCCTATAGCAGGAATCACCAACTTTTTTGGATCAGAGGACAACTTTTGAATTTTGAAAGAGTGATGAGGGTTCCCATAACAAATCAACCGCTGGGGTGAGGTTGTGGTATAACACAAAATGGCTGCCATGGGGAGCATGGCGTAACACACAATAGGAGATCCCCACCCATGACATCCTTATGTTTACTATGGGAAGCCATCTATGTCCTGCTAGTCCTTACTGTGGAGATCACACAATATTAATTTTTTTACAAACACACTGATACTGTCTCTGTCCAATAGCATCAGGAAGCAATTCTCAGCACCAGGAAAAAAATACAAGGTGGCCACCTCACACTGACTCCCATTTCACAGAGTCTGAGGCCTCTGCCCAAGGGCACTGGTAAAAGCATTTGTTGGCAGCAGGCAGCAGGTTTACAATCCCTGCCCTACAGGGAAAAGTTACCACTGTCACTAAAGTCCCTGCCTGAGGTGGGTGCAGAAGGAAATCTTGTAGAAAAGCACCACATAAGGAGCCTATGCAGAGGCAGGCAATGGGGAAACAAACAAGTATGGCTAGATTTAACCATCACCTAGGGCAGTGTTTCCCAACCAGGGGCCAGGATAATCCAAGGGGGCCACAGGTGAAAATTGTGTAAGGGGGAGCACAGCACGAGGCTAGGAAGCCACAGAGGAATGTGAGCAGTGAAGGGGGGGAACCTTCTTTAAAAAAGAAAGAAAACAGTTCTGATTGGCTGGCTATCAGCCTGGCCAATCACAAGCGGGTGAGGGGTTGGCCCACCAGGGCCTAGAGCTCCTTTTTGCCATGTGTGTTTTCTTAGATAAGCCCTGGATTGTTTCCGGTGAGAGGGGGCGATCAATGAGGCTTCAATTTTGACCAGTAGAGCCCGCAATCCTAAATCCCCAGGTCAGGTGAGTGCGGTGGTGGCATGGCAATGGGTGAGCCGGAGCTGCTTGTTGCTGCTGCCAGTGCTGGGCCTGGTGACAGCCTGGGCCTGACTCTGCAAGATGCAGGGTGCAATCCACCCCAGCACCTAGCCGAGTGGAGTCATCTGGTGCTGCTGACTTGCATCTAGTAAAGAAGTGTCTACTCAGAAGAAAGTTGCACTGAATTCAGTGGGCCTTATTCCCAGGTAAAGGTGTGGAGGGTATAGTGTTTTATCTAGGCAGCCAGTGCTCCTCCAGATGACAAGATCTTTTTGCACCAGGTAAGTGAGGAGAACTTGCTTTTTAAAATTCTCCTATATACAGAACTCCCTGCACGCCTTTTGGACTTTTATCTGTAGGTTTTCTCCTCTGTGTCAAATAATTGAGGTCAAATAAGTGTTGTTTACTTTTTATACTACATGGAAGATGGATCTTCCTCAGGAGGTTCTGCACTCTCCTTCCTTGGAGGTTTCTAAGCAGAGATTGGATGGCCATCTGTAATGGATGCTTTAGCTGAGTTTCCTTACACTGCATAGTGTTATACTAGAAAGATGACCCTTGGGGCCCCTTCCAGCTCCATGATTCTATGTTTTTCTGCTTCAACAATATTTCATTATGTTCCTATCATGTTATAATTGTATTTTGTATAAATAATAAAAATTATAAATAAAACAGGTTCTATTTACAAATAAAACATTTAAATAGCTACCTTTCTACCAGTAGGATGAGGGGGGCATAGGCATAGCCAGAATTTTATTAGGGGGGCACACTTTTGTTGGGGGGGGCAGAACATCATAATTATTGATTTTTACTTATTGGAGTCAACTGCCCCCCCCCGGCTACACCCATGGGGGGGGGGGACACAGGAAGGAAACAAGGTCAGAAGAGGGCCATGGTCAGGAAAAGGTTGGTTAACTGAGCTAGAACACCAAGATCACTCTTGGTAGAAGGACAGTTGGATGTTGCCCCAACCATTTCCTAAACTTTCTGAGACTGCATTGCTTTGCTATAGGGGAGAGGTTTTCAGAATCTGTCCAAATTTCTGTTGGAGCAAAAGAACTTTTATTTATTACATCTATATCCTACTTTACTTCATTTGACATTTAACAGACATTAAGATCACATAACAGGCACCGAATTAAAAAGCAGATATTGTGATCAATATAATGACCTGTTCAATTACTATATTGAACTTAGGTCAGTTGATCCCTTAACTCCCAAAGAAAAATATGCTTTCTCTCAGTGTGTCCCCTATGAATGATAAAGTCGGTTAGAAAGCACTTTATAGGTCATTAAGTGTAACCCATCAGATTTTATTAGGGGTCTCTCACAGGGTTGTATGCTGTTTGTGCACAAGTAGAACAGAAGGCTAGAAGGCCTTCTGGAGTGGATTTTGGGAACAGGTTGGGGGTGTTATTTAAGGGAAAGGAAGGTTAAGGCACAAATGCAAGTCTACTTATGCAACAATTAATTCTGTCCACAAAATTTTACAACCCACTAGCACAAATTCAAAACTTTCATCAACCCAATCCAAAGTCAATATATGGACTAAGTAAGGCTGTCTCAGCATGTGATCAATACTACATTGTACATTATACTAGTTTATACATAAACTAGTGTAGATCGTGGTTAATTATCCCCATAATTCAACTTTGAATTGTGGGCATCTATCTTTTTGTCATTCCTCTTGATTTTCTAATGCTGCTTTTTTGCTGAATAAGTTGCACCATGCTTGGTACCCATGTACTGAAGATCTTTGCTTCTATCAGTAGCTCAGTGACAACTTCTTGCTTACTGACAGCCTTCAGTCAAATTACTTAGATGCAACCCTTCCCCACGATATTCTAAAGAGCTGAGTTAAAAATATGCTCCCCCTCCCCATTCCAGTCCAAAACATGAAAAGGTATGCCTCAAGGTAAAAAGCAAGATTTTGTTGTTTTTGATTTGTTTTGCTGCTGATGGAAGTTGGATGGTAAAGAATGGCAGTTTATATATAAAGTGGTACCTCGGTTTACGAACTTAATCTGTTCCGGAAGTCTGTTCTTAAACCAAAGCGTTCTTAAACCAAGGCGTGCTTTCCCATAGCAGTGGAGCACTCAATTTACAAATAGAACACACTAAACAGGAAGCGAAACATGTTCGGCTACTTCCAGGTTTGCAGCGTTCTTAATCCAAGTTGTTCATAAACTAAGTTGTTCTTAAACCAAGGTACCACTGTATATAAACCTGTCTAGAAATTAGCTCCAACTGGTGGGTTGGACTCAGTTCCAGATCAGTCTGATCCAAGATAGGGTGCAAATGCAGCACTACCACAATAAATACATATAAAAACATGTACAAACGCACATATGTAGTAAGGAGGGAAATACAAAACTGGGTCCCCAAATACATCTTTGAGTTAAAGGACGGTTCCAGGTCCAAAAATGTTGAAGACTACTGTTAGTTTGCTTTAACAATGGTTATTTTAATTATCTTCAGCTCATGATGTCTATGTACCCTCCCCACTAAGTAGGCATTAAATATAGCTATTTTAAAATATATTTCTAGAATGAGCCACAATTATGACAACTGCTAACAAAAAACACTTTTACAGGGAAAACAATGTTCTACTTTGTGTGAGAAGGCTGTGTGAACATTCTTCACCCACTAACATTTTATAGGCTCATCTGCAAGAAAGGAAAATGAAAAATGTTTACCCTGACTGCAAACTTTGTTTCTCTCAATCTGTTCAACTCCCATATACAACCAAGTGTTTGATGCATAAATCTCATCATCCAAATTTAAAAGGCTTCAAGAAACACTTGTAATATATGTTTTACTTAGAGAATAATTGTAAAACACTGTAAGCAACTGTCATTGTTGATTATCATGATAGCATCTCCCACTGCTATTCAGGCAGCCAAAGCCAACTTTAAGACATTTCAAAATTAACTTGACTAACATGTTGTACTTTCAACAGCTCCTAAGAACACAGCACTTTATTTAAAAACACAGATCTCTTTATCTTCAGAATCTATTACATTGTCATTCAGGGAGTCAATCTTAGCTGAAAAACAGGGTAAATATATAATAAGCAAGTTTTGTTGCTCTTTGTCAGTTAATTTTCCTAATCTAACTATGCTGACTTGGAAGAAAACACTAATGGTTTCAATTGGGCTTCTGAGTAAATAGGATTGGGCAGTAATAACTTAAAATTTATAAATACAAGTTTAATTTTGAGAATGGAACTGCAGGTTGATCAAATGCTGACGGTGACAGTTGTTAGTTCATTCACATAAACAGGTAGAGCCAGTTTCTTTGTGAAGGCAACAATTATTTGCCACTAGTTTCCTGACTCAAACGCAACAAAAACTTTTGCTCAAGCCTAAAAAACGTACAACCAAACATCTCCTTTTAAGCATATATGTATGTGTATAAACACTCCAGTACTTTGGCAATCAGCAAGTCAGATATCCTTAAAACAAAAACTTTACACGTTACAAAAAAACAAACAAACCCAGGCCTTCATCTTGGGTGTCCATTGGCTTTCAATCTTCAGCTGAAACAACTATCGGTCAGGAAAGATATGAGGTAATTTACGGTACAAATCACCTCGAAAATGCTCCCTCCCCGTATGACAACTCCACAGAGGGGGGGGGGGAATGTCATAAAAACTGTCCGGTGTCAAAATCCTTATAATATTCAGCTTCATTTATTGATACTGGCGAGACAAAAAAAACAAAACACAACAAGTTTGAAGTTGATACAGAACTAGTATGACGTTGGACTCTTCGGGCGAGTGTGTGTGTGTATGTGTGTTGTTAAGACCTTCACGCAATTTATTGTCATTATTATTATTTAAATAACAGGCGCTGTACTAGGCAGGCCATTGTCAAGGGCCCGAGGGGAAAGCCGCGATCTCCCCAGAGCCCCTTTCCTGGGGCGGCGGGGGGAGGGCCGCCGGGCCCTCTAACCTGCCTCTCCCTTTCCTGGGACGGGAACTTGGGCTCCCCGCCCGCTGACAGCCTCTCCTGAGGGGCTCCCCGGAGGGCCTCCCCTCAGTGCCCGCGGCGCGCTCCCTCCGCCGCCCCTGTGACAAGCCAGGTCGGGCGACGAAGAGACGGGGCTCCCTTGCACGCAAGGCCGCGGCCGGCGGCTCGTCTCGTCGCCAGGCCCCGGTCCCGGCGCCGCGACGTCCCTCTCGCTCCCTCACTCACCGGGAAGGCTCGGATCCGCATCTTGGTGTCCTTCCGGCTGCCGGTCCCCTTGCTCAGGTTCGACATCTTCGGGCCCGGCGGGAGCGGAGCCCCCCTTTCCTGAGGGGCGGGGAGAGGGAAACGGGGCCGGGGAGAAGCCCCCCTCAGGCGGCGGCGACCTTCACTCCGAGGGCGGGCGGAGAGGCGAGGTTGAGGCGAGGCAGGCCCAAGTGGCCGTCTGTACGCGGCGGCGGCGGCTCCCTCAGCCTCCTGCGCCTCCTCCTCCTTCTCCGCCGCGATGGCGGCCAAACATCGCTCAGTGCGCAGGGCCGAACAGGCCCCCCCTCCCCTCACGCAGAGACACAGACAGATCCGGCGGGGGCGGCGGCGGCGCAAGAGAGAGAGGAGGGGAGGGAGGAGGAAAGGGGAGGAGCGCAGCCGGCGGGGAGGAGGGAGGAAGGGGGAGCAGAGTGGGGCCGCCAAGTCTCGCGAGAGCTCCAAACGGCTCCCGCGATAATAGGAGGCGGGCGGCGGGGGGGAGAGGGAAGCAGTGTTGTCTTTCTTCGCACTGACCCTAGGGAAGCTGGAGGAGGCGGGCGGGCGAGCGAGCGGTGCTGGTGATTGGCGGGTGGTGGCGGAGGAGGAGGCGGCGGCGAGTGGGTAGATTTTGCTGTCACGTGCGGCAGGAGGCGGCGATTCGGGTTTGCACGAAGTGCGGTTGGTCGTTTGTTTCGGTTAAACCCGCTTTTAACCCGTTGCTTGCCTGGAGGCCTCTCTTAGGAAATCACTCGGGAGGTTTGGAGCGCCTCACCCGCCCCAATTCGCCTTGAGTACCTGGCCAAGGGCGTTTGGCTGGCGGTGGAATAAATGGCACATCTGCTGGGCCCTCATGTAAAACACACACACATTCGTGGCTGCTGCTGCTATTTTCCTCGTGGAACCAGGGACGCGTGCTTGTAGCTCTTGGGTTACCCCAGACTCCTTATTCTCAGGAGCCCCAGTCAGCATCGATGGTAGTCAGGGATGCTGAGGGATGTCTCAACACCTGGAGGGTCATAGGTTGCCCATCTACCTAATGTCTCCCACAAGGCATCACTACTTTTATTAGTTATGATACAGCTGTGTTGCATAAGCAAATAGAAAACAAAACTTTCCCCAACCAGGCGTACTTAGGGAACAATATTTTATTTTAGCTGTTGAAAATACTTGACAATACACTAGCTTGTCTACCATAAGGTAATTACAGAAAACAGAATAATACAAACCAGATGAAGGAGGTGCAAAAAGAGCCCATGTAGGTGATTGGGTGAATTAATCCCAAGAAAAGGACAGGCTAGATGTTTTATTGGGCAGTGTGTGTGTGTGTGTGTGTGTGTGTGTGTGTGTGTGTGTGTTTGTACACGCACACACATACATATATGTATAAAGTCAATAAACTAACACAACCTTTAAAATAAACAAGAGCTGCATAACAATTTACTAAATAACAATCTACCAAAAGCAGCAGCAACTAATCAATTTATCAGATCAGGTCTCTCCAAATGCCCAACTAAAAAGGTGTACCTTAACTAGCTGCCTGAAACTACCAGTAAATAGAAGGGGTCCTCCGTGGAGGGGAACCTCCATGTGCAGGGGGCTACCACTGAAAAGACCCATGGTGTCCCACACCATGAACATCCTGCACAGGGACCATGAGGAGCACCTCATCTGCTTCAAATGCACTTCTTCATAGTTTGAGATCATCATCAAAAGCCTTTCTCCAGGTTTTCCCACCATCTAAAGATGTTGTGGGAGCCCACCAGGGAGAGGGACATTGTCAGTTGTGGCACCCTAATTTTAGAGGCTCACCTGGTGCCCATTCTGATTTTTCCAGATTCAAGTGAACTTGTTTTGTTTTATTCTGATTGTTTTGATAGTATTTTTAATGCTACTTTTACCAATTTTCCAGGTTTAGCTTATTTTTATTTATGAGTTATCTTACAGTGTTTTTAATATTTTATGATAAGCCATCCAGATAGCATGCTTGAAGGGAGGGGTATAAATCTTAATTGTAAACTCTGATTGGCAGCTTCCATGGATGCAGCAGGACTTTGTCTTCACTCTCATCTTGTCTGCTTGAGCCTTCTGCCTACTGCTATTTGTTCATGCACATTCCCCAAATTATTTTTCAAACTTCTCCTGTTTTTGCACAAAATTTAAATGATCGCACCCATAGACATCTTTCACAGATGTCAAGATCATAAAGTACCAAAATTTCGTCCAGTGTAAGTAGAAACCACATATAGCATATATACAGGTCAGCTTGCCTTCATTTGTCATGCTTGCAATAGGCTTTATACTGAGACTGAAAAAACAGGTTGTTATTCATTTCAACATGCTAGAGTTAAAAAGTTCAGGTCTAAAGATAAATGAGGTGTTTACTGAGTGCCAGGTGCAAAATGAAATCCACAATATGGTAATAATTTATTAAAACAAAACGTCAGGAAATAGTACTGCTGACTTTTTTCCCTAATAGACCAACATGGCTGCATATGTTTTTTTTTTCAGTGACTGGGAACCTAGAGGGCTGAAATTTGCATTGAAATTCAGAATATGAAAATTGTTGGAAGTCAACAGTATTATTCCATATGCACATTAATACCTTGCAGTATTGAAAGAAGACTCTCATAAATGTTTTGAATGGTGTCGCTAAGGTCAACAGCAAATACATATTTTTGTCAGTTGGGAGTTGGATAATTTGTGAAATGAAGTGAAATGATAAGAAAGGATTGTAGGCCTGTTTCAGATATATATCAGTGCTAAGACACCTTGGAGATGGTATGACATTTGAAATGATGGATTTGGTATCTGAAGGCCCTTTTTCAAAAAATACAGTTTGTTATGATTATAGCAAATACGGTAGGTTTCAAGAGGGTTTTAGCAGCTGATACAACAGAAGCTGTTTTAGTTCAATCAGTGCAGCAGCACTGGGTGTTGGGCTGCAGGGAGCACCACTACAATGCTGTAGAATGGAGCATGAGAGGTGGGGGGGAATCACCAAATTTTAGCGTTGCTACTGAAATTTCAGAGCCCAAAGTCCACTACTGGATATAACCTCTGAAGTCACATGTTTATACCAGTTGTATCCAACCAAGTGAGTCATATCCATTATTTTCAATGTGTCTACTCGGAGTAGGAGTAACATTGGAAACAATGCACTGTAGCCATATACCCTATTATGTGGAAGTCACTTCTGTGACAGTCAGTAGGCTGTCAAGAACACACCTGTGATCAACTTTGTTTTCCTGTAGTTCAAAATATCTGCAGGGTACCATGTTGTGGAAGGCTAAACTAGAGTGAGATGATAGGGCAGAGAGAGTGACGTCCAACAGATTTGAGCTCCAGTGCCAATTATTTTAGACAATAAGAACTTTGTAAATAAGCAGCCTTCAGGCTTGTGAAGATGGATAGGTATGCATCATATTATTCCATGTGCAGCATTAACTGCAGTGAAAACATTATTTTGCCTGGAGTTAAATGTATATTTGAGTGTTTGTAACTCAGCATTGTTCATTATACATATACAAAGTCTAGCTTCCTGTTATTTGAATCTGAGGGTGCATATTCAAGATCACACCTCCGATGTCTGCTTTAAATAACTCATAATAACTAACTACCTCTGCCTGGTTTCCTGTTTGTTATCTCAAATGTGAATCAGAATCTCCTCATAACTTATAAGCGTACATTGGAAGAGCAGGAGGAATTCCAGCCCTTTACCACCCTTCAATTACTCTGGTTGATGGGTTATGGATGCAAAGGTCTAGCTAAACTATGTTAAGGGAACATGACTCTACAGTTTGTGTGTATATACTGACCCGTTTGTAGCGCAATATATTTTATTTTCATTCCAGAAAATATTTCATTCCAGAAAATATTCATTTTCATTCCAGAATTGCTCATGCTCCTCAGCATGCTGCTTTCAATCTAGATAAATTCTAGATTCTGTGGTCTGTGAAGGTGTGATTACTTGGTACACATTTAAAAACCCTCCGCTTGATTAGGTTACCCATGCCTCTTCCTTCCTACACATGCCCCAGGTGAATCAAGAATGAAGTAGTGATTGTGATCTTGGTATACACCCACCCACAACATCATTGGGCAGGTGTGGATACACAACCCCCCAATTGCCAGGATATCCTACATGATCTGTTTCGAACTCCTGACCCACCAGTGGAAGAACAATGATCCAAATCTCATAACCTAAATACACACAAATAGAAAATCACAGTTGCAGAAAGTAAACAAACAGTATATTGTAAGCAACAGGTCACACCAAGCTGGCACACCTCAACTGAAACTGCTTTGTATGCCATGTATGCCATGCAATAGAACTATAAGTATTATTTTGCAGAGATTGCATATCATGCTCTTATTACTGCCACCAAAAAAGGCATCAACATAACAAGCTGTTAGACAGCTTGCCTCCACACTGGAATTTTGATAATGTGCTGTGGGAACCAGGCCGGGGTCATGGGGTTATGGCATAATACCTGCCCTATCTTAACAAGCGGATGCCATCTACCCTCTGAACTGCATTTAAGCCAGGCTGCTTGGAGTACAGCAAAACTGGTACTAGAAACTTAATTGTTGGTTGACTTGTTTTGCTTTGTATTTATGTGCTTAAGACTAGATTGTTAAGGTGTTTTTTTTGTAATATGGAATTTATACTGTTTATGCCACATGGTTTATTTTTGTCATCTTTTAATTTAACCGTCATCTTCTGTATTTTGCATGTTTCCCAGTGCTCTGTATATTGATGCTTTGAACGTTTGCAGTAGGACACAGCTCATTGTGGAAAAGTGGCATATGACTAAATCAAACAAAAAGACAGGACTTCAGAATTGTGTGGGTCTGCACCCCATCAGCTGCCCCATCAATGAGGGAAAAGGCAGCCACTACCACACACAATCAGAAAGAGAAGCTCTTTGCACGTCTCCTCAGTTCAGAAGAGATGGGAGGGTGGGTGTCCAATTCTGGCCTCCAGTAAAGTGTGTACATGTTTAAGGGACATGTTCAATGGAGAAGAAACTGACTCAGTGTAAACACAAACTGAGCAGGAAGAGCAAAATATTTTTGAGTGGATATTTATTAAGATCTTTCATAGGTACCAGAGGGGGTAATGGTGCCTGTGAATGCTGCATTGGTGATCCCTGTAATACGCTTAACAGTTCTTCTTCCCTATCACATTAATTATTTTCATTTTCTCCATTTTGTGCTGTCTTGCAATTGTTCTTAGAAAATGATATATAAGTATATATTGTTTAACAAATGCATTTAGATTGCAGTCCTGTACATACCTACCTGGAAGCAGGATCCTTTGAGCATTGTGGAGCTTACTTTTGAGTAAACATGTATATGATTTAATTGTCCTCCTTCTGCTGTACTGTGTGGCAATTTTTTGGGTACTCCATATATTGAATGGCTCTGACCCTATGCAGGCATAGGCAAACTCAGCCCTCCAGATGTTTTGGGTCTACAACTCCCATCATTCCTGACCACTGGTCCTGTTAGCTAGAGATGATGGGAGTTTAGTTCCAAAACATCTGGAGGGCTGAGTTTGCTTATGCCTGGAATAGAGCAATAGAAACATTAAGACATGTTGTTTTCAAATGGTACTTTTCCAGAGATGGGTGAAACAAATTTTTCACTCCCATTCTACTAAAATATCCAGGAAGGACTTGTGAATTATAAATTGGCCTACTTATTGGCTGACACAAATAAAATAATAACAGTAACAGTTGCTAGATTCCTTTTTTCTGCTGCAAGGGATTTTCTTAGGTTAATTGTGTATTAGTTTGTTTCTGTATAACTGTTGGAGTTTTATGACTTTTGAGTTTCAATTTGTTTTCATCAGTTCTGTGACCGTGTAATAAAAGTTAATTGTTCTCAAAAATGCATAGAATTGTATTGTTAGTTTCTCAAGAAATGTTGTTACCATTATGCATGTACACTTTGGGACACTTTGACGGTAGCTATGATTTCCCCCCTTTACAGATTGTAGATATTTTTGTGCACAAATGTCACTTTGAAAAGAGAAACTATAAAAATCTCTTTACCTAATTTTCAGCATAATATATGCTAAATCATAAAATAGCTGTAAATGTGCAAATCACTTCAAGTTTCAGTCCCCTGGGCAATTGAAAATGTTGCATCAAACACAGTGGGACTTACATCCAAGAAAGCATGTATAGGATGACGCTCCGAATATACAGTATATGTATGCACAAATCTATGCTAGATGATATATATCATCTTTATTGGTACCTCATGTCCTGGTTTTATTGACTTAATTCAACAAGCCAAGCTGAAGAAAAACAGCATCCTCCTTGTTCTACCAGATCTTGTTCTACTAGGTGTCTACCATATCCTGAATAATCCCTGGTGGCCTGCTGCCATTTAGTATACCTTGAAAGGAAAGGCTTAAGATCACAAGGATGTTATAATTACACCATGACACACTTTTAAAACAAGTCTAGCCAGAGAAAATCTGTAGCACTGAAACAGATGGGTGGAGTTTGCCTCTTGGTGTCAGCATGCCATGTTCTACGACTTCCTCACACAGGTGTTTCTATTCCCTTCCTACTTCCTAGCTTAGCCTCAGCAGCCGTTTATACATGGTTTACTATGCCTATGCCAAATAACGCAGCAAAAGTCAAGCAACAGATATTTCTGCTGGACAGGTGGCTATACCGTCAGCGGTGGATAGGGTTGAAGAACATCTCCCAACCACAGAGAAGGAAGAAAATATACTTCTTGACTTCAGCAGGGTGGCCCAACCAAGGACTTCACTCCCCAAATAGTGTAGGAATATTGGGGTACAAGAGGGGGAATTTTTGACACTACTTGGGGCTGTCTCTGGGACCACTTTTTGTTGCTGGATTTATTGTGGCGTTTGCTGGCTTGTGGTCAACTTCCGAGTGTTGCTTCTGCCTGTGCAGCAGAATTATTTCAAGCTTCTATCTAGTGCAGTTGAAGACATCAGTTTGCCAGGACAGAGAACTGTAAACAAACAACTAGCTTATCATAATGCATTGGTGCCACTGCTCATTTAAGGACTCGCCCATCTTATGTTTACATCACAAAGTTGTCCTTCAAGGAAGCCTTTTAATGACACACCTACACATGAAAACACATGACTGCTAGAGCCTACATGAAGTCAACACTGCATCGTTTATATATTCTAAAGATCCAGTGCACATGGTTAATTAGAAACCTGGATGAACTGGAAGGCTGTTTGCAAAGGCATGACCTATCATGCAGTACAACTGTGAGGGCAATGTGCCATAGAAAGATTTATGAATCCATTGATTGTTTGGCTGATAACTAAAGCTACAAACCTATGATCACTTACCTGGGAGTAAGCTTCGTAGAACATAGTAGCACTTCCAGGTAGACATATGGAGGATTGTGCTGTAAGAGGGTCATTTTGTACAATGAAGGTTTGGTTCCTGGTGATATCAATAGCGCTCAGTGCACCACAATTCTCTAAGCAGTAAGAAGTTCCAAGAGTTCAATACTTTTCCTAGTTCAGTTTCCATTGGGATGAGGTAGCAGGAAGCTTATGGCATTCTGAAGTGCTTTTGTGCCAAAACTGCATGAGGGTGGTCAGTCACAACAGTGGTCATTCAGCTAACACTCTCTTCCTCACATCTAAGGCTAAATGCACACTCATAGTTTAAAAAGCAATGGCGTCATTTTCCCCATTGTGTGTTGCATCATTTTTTGTCATTGCTGTAAACACTAGAGGTGGAGTGGGGACGTTTCTGCCCAATGCACATTGCTGATTTGCTTCCCCACACCAAACACCTACTCATTGAAGCTGTCATCTGTGCATGTACCTCAAATATATATATATATATGTCTCAGCTTAACTATGACTTACATTTTCAAATTGAATGGAAGCTGGCTTGAGAGACCGAAGGAAAAAGATAGAATGATGCCTTAGGATGATGCCCAAACATTACAAGATCAAGCTAACCTATGGGAGACTTGTTGGGAAAATGCAATTCACGAGGAGCATCACATCAAGTGTAGAAATGACATGTAGTATCTTTAGATACTTGAAAGTGAGGGAGAACGGAATATTGGCACCATTTTGATATTTAGAGCCTGCTTAGTCAGGAGGCTTTGACTGACAGATTGCAAGGAGTATCCAATGGGCTTAGTTGCACAGTCAGGAAAGAGAAGTCTACTTCTTCAACTTTATTTTATTTTATTTTTTGCATTTATATCCCACCTTTTTCTCCAAGGAGCTTCCAGATTGGGAGCCCCCATGACTGCTTCATTGAGGTATGACTAGTCCTAAGCATGTGATTTGAATATGCTTTTAATGTTAACACTTACCTATCACGTAGCATAGGAAACCACTATTGAAAACCATTAATTGAAAGCAACTTAATATACGACAGTGGAAACTGTTGCTTGAAGTGCAAGTTAACAGGTCCAACCTAAAAATTACTCACTCATATGTAGTAATTCAGGTCAAGGCATACATGTTTAAAATTAATTGTTACGTCTTCTGTCCATTGTACAATTTACTTTTGTGCATGCACACCTTGACCTGAATTAAGGTATGCATATTTAAGTTTGATTGTACAATGGACAGAAGGCGTGACAATTAATTACAAACATGACTGTGAGAAGCAAAAGTACAAGCAAGGTGGAAAACTTTCAGACATGGGGACTCCATGTACAGATCTGTTTGCATAAATGAATGAACACACTGGGTAAGTCTGCACTGTCAGCCACACATTCCACCGCCTGCTTCCACTCCCCATATTCCTATAAAGTAAGTATTTTGTTTTATTGTGGTTTGTTATGTCTTGTTTGATGGTGTTCCTTGTTTCTATTAAAAATTCAATAAAAACCTATAAACAAATGGAAAACAATGTCCAGTACATAACATTGAGATTGGACATCTCAATATACCTGAGTATATAAACTTTGGTTAGCCTGCTTAAAACCAGTCAGGTGACGTGATCTCTTTACCAGTAGATGCTGAAACTGGATGAACGGGTGCCTTCCCTGTTCATAAATAATCTCTCACTCGCAAATGTCATTTAATTTAGCCCTCCATGTTCATTAGGAATATTATACACCTCCTGCCAGTCCTTTCATTTCCCTCTTTGAATTGCCAGCCAATTTTAAGGACTTAATATTTCCCATAATGCAGCGGAATCAAGGGAGGTTGCTTGCCAACCCCTTTAAGAATTCCCAGGAACTAACTCTGAAACAGAAAGGAAGCTGTGGCTCCATTTATGTTCCATTTAAAATCTTTTTACATGTGTTCCTCTTTAAGATCCTCTAAGCTCTGTGTTGGTATCCATTAGATGTAATAAGCTAAGGCTCTGTTTTATTTCTATGTAGTGTAAACTCACGCTGTTCCTCGTTGCATCAGGTTAGACTGCCTTATTAGGGGTTTGTAGTTTAGCCTTTTCTGACCTTCTCAGGGAGAGCCCATTCAAAGTGCTGGTTTTGATCTATAAATCTTTACGCAGCTTCAGATCTCATGGATCTGAAGGATCAACTCTTCCCATATGTATCTACTCAGGCCTTAAGATCATCAACAGAGGCCATTCTATGGGTGTTCCTTCACTCTTGATATAACAGAGAGAGTCTATGAGGGAGAGGCTTTTTTCAATGGTGGTCTCCCAGTGGGAGAATGCTGTCATTAAAGAGGCTCATCTGGAACCTATAGTAATTATTTTTGTTTTGTTTTCCTTTTTTACTATGTTAACATTTTTATCAGTGTTATCATTTAAACTACAGTGGTACCTCAGGTTACATACGTTTCAGGTTACATACGCTTCAGGTTACAGACTCCGCTAACCCAGAAATAGTGCTTCAGGTTAAAAACTTTGCTTCAGGATGAGAACAAAAATCGTGCTCCGGCGGCGCAGCAGCAGCAGGAGGCCCCATTAGTTAAAGTGGTCTTCAGGTTAAGAACAGTTTCAGGTTAAGTACGGACCTCCGGAACGAATTAAGTACTTAACCTGAGGTACCACTGTACTGATCTCCATATCCCCCCCCCCTCACCCTTGTATTTGCTCCTCATTTGTTTGCTTATCTGTTACATTTATAGCCCATATGTGTTCCATTTTCTACTGAAAACACTTAGAAACTCTCCCCCAAATGGGAAATCCCAATAAGCCAGGATTCCTGCTGGAAGGGAGGTTTCTAAGTGTGCCTAATAGAACACACTTAAAAGCCCTCTTCAGACCTTCAGCTTGATCACACAGTTTCAGGCAAATCCCTTAACACAGCATCCCAATCACCTCTCTTTTAAGTGGTGACAGTACTCTTCTTTTTAATTCCACCCTTCTCTGCAAGATGTTTCAAGACCACATACAGATATGCTATAGTGCCTGCATTTCACAGTCCTCAGTCATCCTGTCTCTGGAGTAATCCAATTTACTCAACAACGCCACAGTTAAGAGGTTTAGGGGTAGTAGCCCCAGCCTGACCAATGACTGGTTATCACAGGTAATATTATTGCAAAACTTAAACCTGAGCAACATTGAGTAAGATTCTAGTGGAAAGAATTGTGGGGAAGCTGAACAGCTGTTGCGGGGCAACCTTTAAGGGAAGTAACACTAAAAGAGACCCTGAAGGAAAGGAATGATCAGAGGACTGCTGAGTCAGCTTTAACAGAGTGATTCCTCTGTAGCCTTTAACCCAGAACAGAGAAGGAACCCCAGGGAGTACTGAAGGAATCTAACACATGAATCTTTCTAACAAGGGGTGGGGGTGGAATACAAACTCGCCAAACCAACTCCAGCTGTTGATTGCTTTTATAGCTGTGTTCACATTAATGCGTGCAGACATCCATTAGTTATTTCTGTAGAAGATGAGCAAGGAGGACACAGCTTTCCTTCTATACTGTTCACGAACCTTTTAAGAACATGAATATACAAGGGGAAACCAGCAAGACAAATAGCTCCAGCCCCAAACAGGAATTGTCTTGCGCAGGGCTCCAGCTGGGCTGGAACAGTAGCTTTGGAATGCTGTTCAGGGTTTGCATGGAAGGTTTCACAAGGTGGGAAAGGATAAAGGATCTTTCCCCTCCCAGTGCCAGACAATGCCAGAGAACCCAGCCTCAAGAACCGAGTGCTTTATTGGTATAGCGGGGGTGGGGGTCTAGAGAGTGGGGAGTTACTAGAGGGAATAATGATGATTCTACTTCTTTTTAAGCCAGGAAACTCAGACAAAGGAGTGCATGCTGTGTCAATGTTTTGGAAGCACCTTTCTTTTTTATATAGAAGAACTTGCCATTGCTTGCCCAGCAAAGGTACTCAAAACATGTCAGACGATTTAATCATGCCAATGAACTGTTTCAGGCTCACCTTTCTTGGCCCTATTCGGTGGTAACATTAGGTGATTAGGAGTTTGGGGGCAAGGTGGCATCTGCACACTGGTGACACTCAGCTCTGTTTCTTGATAACATCTGAATCAGGAGAGGCTGTGTGGGCCCTGGATGCTGTGGTGGGAGGGATGAGGGAAAATAAGCTGAGCTTGAATCCCGACAAGATGGAGGCACTGTGGGAGGGTAGGTCCTGGGTTTGAGAAATTGGTCAATTGCCAGCCCTGGAAGGGGTTGCACTCCCACAGAAGAAGCAGATATGCTGTCTGGGGTGCTCCGGGACGAGAGGTGGGACCAGAGCTAAAGGTAGGTGAAGCCATCCCATTGTTTTACTTTTCTCTTTCCAATGCCTTTATCGCTTTCTTCTCACCTCCCTTTGTTTCTGGTACCCCATACAGTCATACCTCGGGTTACAGATTCTTCAGCTTGCGTGTTTTTGGTGCGCAGACGCGGCGCTGCGGGTTGCGAATGCTGCGGGTTGCGAATGTGCCTCCTGCATGGATCACATTCGCAACCCAAGCGTCCACTGTCTTTCCACCCCCCCCCCCTTGCCACCTGTATGGAATTAGTCCAAGGATTTATAGCCCTTAGAATTCTGGTTGGCCACCTGTGTGGTTATATAAAATAATAAAATAATAATAATATAATAATAATAATTTATTATTTATACCCCGCCCATCTGGCTGGGCCTCCCCAGCCACTCTGGGCGGCTTCCATAAAAACCAAAAATACAATAAAATATCACAGGTTAAAAACTTCCCTGAACAGGGCTGCCTTAAGATGTCTTCTGAATGTCAGGTAGTTGTTTATCGCTTTGACGTCTGCTGGAAGGGCGTTCCACAGGGTGGGCGCCACTACCGAGAAGGCCCTCTGCCTGGTTCCCTGTAGCTTTGCTTCTCGCAATGAGGGAACCGCCAGAAGGCCCTCGGCGCTGGACCTCAGCGTCCGGGCAGAATGATGGGGGTGGAGACGCTCCTTCAGGTATACTGGACCGAGGCCGTTTAGGGCTTTAAAGGTCAGCACCAACACTTTGAATTGTGCTCGGAAACATACTGGGAGCCAATGTAGGTCTTTCAAGACCGGTGTTATATGGTCTCGGCGGCCGCTCCCAGTCACCAGTCTAGCTGCCGCATTCTATGTAATGGGTCTATGTAATAGATTTGCAAGTCCAAATCATAGAATCCTTTACTTTAAAAAAAAGATACCCCTTTGCTGTGTGTTTTACAATATTCCTGTAGTTATGAGATATAAAACATTAAATACAAGGCCTCTTAACATGCACCATTTTTAGCAATTTAATGTATCCAAAAGACAGCCTTTAGAATCTGTTAAGAATTTTCTTCTGTCTCCAGATCTGCTACAGAAATCTGATATGGAACCCCTGTCAATTTTCCCTACTATCTTTAGAATAGTGTGTCAATATTAATCTCTTTAAAATTACATACCGCTTTAAATTACATACCATTGTACAGTCTGTGCAGAGCAGTACACCTTCAGAACTTATTATCGCATATTGAGATGTACTTTATATGTGTATTTGAGTAGCATGGCCTACCAGAAAGATTCCTCCATATGAAGCATTTTTTAAAAAACAACAACAACCACCAGCACCTGCTATATGATTAAACTATAGCGAGATGAATACTTTCTCTCTCTATGTGTCAGCAGTGAATAGCAGTTTGATGCGAAGGTGAGTATAAGTTTTGTCACAGAATTGCTTTGAATTGTCCTGGAAGTGAAACGTGTCAAATAAAGGCAGAGTAGCTGTCAGAATTCCAATTGAGGTGCTTTGCTAGAAATGGTTCGGAGAAAATATTTCCTTACAGCTCTGGTGTTCAGGAGTGCAGACTGAAATGTTTAGAAGATGAACTGCTGAGATAGTTGGACTATCGGGAGTAACTATTATGGCTTTACAGATGGCTCTGTCTAGCAGAAATCACTGCAACATAAATGCAAGGGGTGGGTGGGTGGTGGGTGTGTTGGGTGAGAGAGAAAGATAAAGCCTGCATTCAGATGAGGGATATAAGAACAAAAAGAACTGCCTTATTCAGAGACAGACCTGAATAGCCTTTTCCTGTCATGCCCAGCTGCTTCGTTGAATTCTGTTAGGCAAATATGCACGGTTCATCTTGTGTTTCGTAAGATATGCAGGAGGCAGTGATGGCCACCAGCTTTGGTGGTTTGAAAGGTGATTGGTCAAATTCATGGGGGAAAGGGCGTCTCCTGGTATGCCTCGCAGAGGACCTTATGGTCCAGAAATAATAATACTTTGGAGGTCCCGGGCGTCAAGGAGCCTTCTCAGCCCTGGTCCCGGCTTGGTGGAATGCTTTGTTGCAAGAGACCAGGGTCCTGCGGGATCTGACATCTTTCCGCAAGGCCTGCAAGACGGAGCTGTTCCGCTAGGCCTTTGGTCCGGGCCCAGTCTGGTCCCCTTCTTGCTTCCTTCTTCCCTCTTTCTATGGGACCCTGTATGTAAGTGACGTCTTGGCTCCTTCTATCGACCCACATGGGACCAGCATGGGTGGATGGGCCTGGTGAACATTTAATATTCCTTACCCCTACAGTTGTGATTCGTGGGTTCCCACCTAATTTTATTTTTATTTTGAATGTGATTTTGAACTGTATTTTAATCAATCGTTTGATTTTGTGTTTTTAATGTATTATATATTTGGTGTTAGCCGCCCTGAGCCTAGTCTTGGCTGGGGAGGGCGGGGTATAAATAATTTATTATTATTATTATTATTATTATTATTATTATTATTATTATTAAGATATTAATATTATAATAATAATAAAAGGCTATATAAGGTTAAAGGATGGGAGAAGTGGGTTTGACCACTCTTTCTGTGTGCTCTTACGGTTCAAGTTGGCTAGTGGAAATTAAGGGCTGGTATTTATTTAATGGACTTCTGGCCAGGATCTTATGCTTTCACTCTATGAATGGAATGAGAGAATTGCACTCATTGGAGGACTTTGTGTTGAGAGTCAAAATTAAGGATCCAAACCTAATCTGGATATAAAAAATAAAATAGGCAGGCAGTTAAAGTAGCTGGCACTCTTGCCTTGGTTTTAGAGCTGAAACTTTCACTGTCTTAATTAATGTGTGTGTGTGTGTGTTTGTATGTATATGCAAAAGTATTTTATGATACTCCCTGCTTCTTGCTTTGGTTCTTGGTACAGTGGTACATTGGTTTAAGAAAGTAGTCTGGTTTAAGAATGATTTGGTTTACAACCTCTGCCAAACTGGAAATAGTGTCTTGGTTTTCGAACTTTACCTTGGTCTAAGAACAGAATCCGAATGGTGGAAGGGCACCGGCAGCGGGAGGCCTCATTAGGGAAAGCATGCCTAAGTTTAAGAACGGTTTTGGATAAAGAATGGACTTCCGGATCGGATTAAGTTCGTAAACCGAGGTACCACTGTATTTGGAACCTAAATATTTAGAAATAGCCATTCTATTTTCTACTCAGGCTACACATCTAAATGTACACTTGGAAGGAATGCCCTCTAGTGGTAAAACTGAAGATATTACACTATCAATATGGTCCTGTTTTATCAGAAACACACACACACACACACACACACACACACACACACACACACACGGATAGGCTAAAATGATTGTTCTAAATGTTTGATTTTAGCTTCTGTTCATGCAAATTTTGGCTTCTTAAAGTAGAGCTATTCAACCAGGAATCAAAACATTTCCAGAAGGATTTCACGGAGGAAGTAACCATACCGTGTATCCATCTTTTTGGAAATGTTTCGTCTCTTACCAATTATCTTCAGCGTCTCAGAAAGATATGCAGGTCACCTGGATAAAAAACAAATGAACCCAAAGGGCCTCATTTTGCAGTTGCCTCTTTAGTGTCCTTGCCAGCCTGGGATTCAAGAGGCCTTAACTAGGGTTGCTATATTTCAAAAAATAAAAACCAGGACACCCCAAAAGCTTTTTTTTTATTATTAAGAAAGTTACTGACAAACTCCAAAGTCAGTTTTTCGATTGACTTGCTAAGCTCCAGGAAAAAGCACCACCTTTCAGATATTTCACCTAGATGTCAATTCTGCCTTTGAAATCCCGGTAATGTCCAGGAAAATCTGGAAAATGTGGGGAAGATCCAGCATTGCAGACTCCCATGCGGCCACCATGGCCACAACTACATCTGTCTACAGCACATATTGTGTGCGTTAGTTGGCACTGCTAAATGTACCCATAACTGTACAGTGTACTAACATCAACATAGCCTGAGATGAATAACTGAAACCATGAAAAATATTGGGGGGTGGGGATTGTGTGATATAACGAGAATGAAACACTTATCCAAGGAATGGATGTTTTGAGGGCAGACTAGGGCAGATCTCACATGCAGAGAGGTTTTGTGTGCATATTCACATTGCCCACGGGGAAAATGCTTTGCTTGGCATGCAGGTTTCATTGCTGGATCATGGCCACACTATTGCCAGATCTATTGCTGCCTTGCTGATGAACTAAGAACCGTTTTTCTTCAACAGCCAAATGAATCACTCCATTTTCTATGCTTCAAACCATAATGGGGAAGCATGTGGAACTGCACTTTATCATAGCCCAGACGCTTACAAATTACACAGTCCATCTTCAGTTCAGGGAACACAGCAGCCTTTTTCCAAAAATAAAATCCTCAGATGCCAGGCATGAAATTACTCCAAAATTCAGCATTACTTGGATATGCCAATGTCCCTTCTGCAAATGCTGCTCATGCCAAAGCTGGATATTCTCTCTTTTTAAAAGAAACAGTTATGTATTTTGTTACCGAAATAATGAGGAGTACCTGCAACAGAAAGCAAACAGCGCTTAAAAAAAACAAAACACATTGATGTCTAATAAATTCTTCAGAATATGAATATAGGAATAAATGGAATGTGAAAGATCCCCGTCTTCATTGTTAACTGTAGCTGAAAATGGTGAGTTGTAGTGCAATTACATATTTTGGATCTAAAGAGAGTGTCTAGGGACAAATTATCATTAGTATCTTTTTAAAAAATGTGTAGTGTAATACTATGTTTACCTTTAAGTAAATCCCACTGAGTTCAATGGGCTCAAGGCTACAATACTAGCCCCACTTGCCTGGAAGTAAGCTCCATTGATTTAAGTAGGACTTACTTCTGAGTTGACATGGAAGGGCTTGCACTCTAAGACTTGTAGAATCTGAATAATAATTATGTGCATTTTCCAAAGTAGCAATTGAATTTCCTCTACTAGATTTTTCATTAAGGGTTTAAAGAGAAAACATCTTTCAAGTTCAGTATTAGTTTCGCAGCTGACTGATCTGCTCATTTAGGATGATGCATTTTCATATTATCTACAAAAGACAAGGAGCATGAGGAAGAAACATAAGCCGCTTGGCAAAATATGGATTAAGAAGGACCTAGTCATATCTGTTCATGGTCAAGGTTAGTTAGCATTCAGTTTACAGCAATTTTGAACCATGAGAATCATTGTGATTCTTACCTATGAACATAAGGCAAGGGTGCTGGATCTGACCAATGTCTCATCTAGTCCAGCATCCTGTTCTCACACTGGCCAGTCAGATGCCTGGGTGAAGCATGTTAGCTGGAAATCAGCCAAATAGCTCTCTGCTCACCTGCAATTCCCAGCAACTGGGATGCAGAGGCATCCTAACTCTGACAGTGGAGGTAGAACAGGAGCCATTGATGTTTATCTGTTAATTATTTTTTCCTGGGGTTTGTTAGCAAAGTCTGAAGGACCATGATGCAACCTTGCCTGAAGCTAAGCAGATCTGGTTAGTGTCTGGATCTGAGAAGACTTGGATCTTATTAACACAGCAGAAAAGTATAATAAATAACTCAGCAGGTTTGGCTTTTGTTG
Source organism: Podarcis gaigeae (assembly GCF_964106915.1). Taxonomy (NCBI): domain Eukaryota; kingdom Metazoa; phylum Chordata; class Lepidosauria; order Squamata; family Lacertidae; genus Podarcis; species Podarcis gaigeae. The sequence continues at coordinate 71,487,708 of NC_139681.1, forward strand.
TTGTTTACTTTCTGCTGTTGAGACATTCTAGTTCCACATGCATACGTTCCTTTGAGACCACTGAAACCTCATGACAAAAACAAAATGCGCAGAGGTTTTGCACATTTTTATGGTGAAGTCTCTTTTGCAAATGCATCTAGATTAGGGAGGAGGATAAGCAGCCCTCCCATTTCCCCCAGCTTATTGAAAGCACTCCAAGATGACCACAATTTTGAGGTTCCTGGGGGACTCAGCACCTGTGGGAAATGTGCTGCTATTTCTCCAGCATGGCAGAGCCACCCTTCAGCATGAATTCTGTCGCAGCAAAAACCAGAAAGTGTCTTGGGAACATAGGAAGCTGCCTTATACCAAGCCAGACCACAGGTGCCATTTCTGTTGTCTTTTTGGTGCCTACTGAAGACTTTCATCTTCCAACAAGCCTTTCAAAGCACAGATCTTTCTCGGTCTGCATCCGCACTGGAAATCCTTTGTGTGTTTGCTGCCCTGAACTGCTTTGGGAGGAAAGGCTGCATATGGATTTAATAAGTAAACAATCTAGCTCAGTATCGCCCACACTGACCCAGCCCCACCTGGAGACACAAGGGATTGAACCTGAGACCTTTTTGCATGCAAAACATGTGCTCTGTTCCAGACCTATGGCCCGTCCTCGGTTTCTGGCACCTTTAAGACTAACCAATTCATTGTGGCATAAGCTTCCCTAGACCACAGCCGGTTCCATCAGATGCGTGAAATGTAATCTAAAACAGCCCGCAGGCTTGAAGGCGCCAATCAGCCTCTTCGCGGCTCTTGAGGCTCTCCATTTCAGCACCAGAGACCCCTGGACAGCGCCTTCAGTTCCTGGCACAAGCAACGACTCAGGCAAGGCAAGGCTGCGCTCCGGCACTTAGAGATGGAGGTGCTGCAGTCATGCAGCGCGCAGAAAGAGGCGCTGTTTTCGTGACGGGGCTGCTCAGATCCTAGGCAGTCAAAGGTGACTTCGTGGCAGGCCGATCGTAACCTTGCAGCGGAAGAAAGGACAGAGCCACAAGCCCGTTGTGAGGCTCGGGAGAAGAGGTGGGGGGTGGGGAGTGAGCATGGGGGCTGCAGGCTCGCCGCTCAGATTTCCGAGCCCTCGAGGAGAGGCTGGTTCCATCCAAGGTGTCACGACATCCTAGCTCTCCGCCCGCGGAAAGGAGCTGGCCAGGGTCCCCGAACTAACGTGGCGTCTCCGGGGAAGGAGCAGAGAGCCAGAAGGACCACCCTGAGCGACGGGAATAAAGCAATGTTGCACGGTTCTATCGCTTGAGTCATGCGCCAGAATGGTGAGTAGCGACTGTTTGTCTCCCCCACCGACCCCCAACGATCTTCCACGGGCGGTTTTTGTTTTGAAAGTTAGCAGAGGGATCCGGGATCCGGAGGAGATGCTGATGACTTTGTGTCAAATCGATTTTAGAAAAAGCCTCCTCTGAGCAGTGGGCATCTGGGAGGGAAGTTTGGGGGGGGCGTTGCTGCCAGTTTAGCTCTGTTTTGCTTTTCCCGGAGAGAAAGAAAAGCAAGGGATCCTCAGCTACTTTGCTCCGGAGCAGCCCTAGTAACTTTGGAGCAAGGGCGCTGAGGACCCTGCTAAAGTCTTGCCAAGACCATCTTGGCAGAAGCCAGGGCCACGAGCAGGGCGACCACGTCCACTCGACGCCCGTCAGTCAAGTGGCTGGAGGACCAGCATCAATAGATTCTGGAGATGGCAACCTGTAGCTGTTCCCTCCCTCCTCGCGTCAGTGGCCGACCCAGCCTCCAATGAAGTCCGAGGAACTGTGGCTGATGTCAATAGGGGGCGTCTGGCCGCACATCGGTCTGGATTCAGGAGGTAGTAAATAAAATATCCCGAAGTGCACAAGCGTCTGCTCGCGCCAAGTAAAAGTCAAGAAAAGAGTATTACGCACATTCTCATTTAAAAAAACAACAACAAACAACAAAAACGGACAAGCCCAGTTGCCCCTGATTTGTTGTGGTGCGCTAGGACAGCGCTTGGTTTTGGCAATTCAGTTAGCGGCTTGGAGACGCATCAGCGCCGCTGGGCAGAGAGGCGCTGCGGTTACTAAGACCGCCAGCCTATCAAGACGCGCTTATCTCTAAGCTCGGTGGGATTCGGGGCTGATTCAATTCTGCTTCACACCTCAGAGCGTTTGATGCCTTCTCCTATTTATGGATCCTGGAGGCACGCAGAAGGAGGCAAGAGAGAAAGTCTCCCTGTGCAGCAAACTTGTAAAGGGTGGGGATTGTGGAGGACATTCGTTTTTTAAGGAGCTCAGAGGGCGTCCAGAAGAAAAGTGCTTATTGATGAACTGGGGGAATAGGAAACTAAGAGGAGTGGGTGGGCAAGAGCTCACCGTAATTGTACTGACCCAAACAGGTCATTTTGATCAGGCACTTCTTCTGGGGATGCGCATATTCTGAATTACTAATCTGCACGACTATTCTGGACATCTAAAGTAGAGTCTTTTCTCATATGCTTTGTAACAGTACCAAAAAATCAAGCAGACATACAGAGAAAGCTATGCAGAGAGTGAGCCCCTGAATCTGGAAAATGGCAAATTCTTCCCTGACTTTTAAGGGAACGGTGTGTTTGTTTCCTTTGCTCCTGTTTCTGTGCTTCTGCCCGGTAAGGATGTTGAATAGCAAGAACATAGGAAACTGGTCTATCTAGCTCAGTACTGTCAAGCTGACATGGTCACCTCAATATGTTGTTGGACTCATCAGCCACAGTCATAGAATCATAGAATGGTGGAATTGGAAAGGACCACAAGGGTCATCTAGTCCAACCCCCTGAAATTCAGGAATCTTTTGCCCATTGTGGGACTTGAACTCACAACCCTGAGATTAAGAGTCTCATGCTCTACCAACCGATCTATCCAAGTCTGGCATGTAGCCTATAATAGTACGTTTTTAAAATTCTGAATTACAGCAAAATAAGCCTGAAGACACTAATAGTAAACTTCATTATGTGGCTGATTCTGTATTCGATGCGTATTCGTTTTGTAAAAGCAAGCCAAAGTTTCATGTAATAAATATAAATGCAAATATCATCCAATGTGATGCAAATGTAGCTTTTTAAAAGAGAACCTTGTATTTCCCCATTTTCATGCCTTTGCTTTTGCAGTATGGCTTCATCAATACATGCCTGAAGTCTTTGGTGGTTGAAAAATATGGTGAAGAAATATGGGAGAAATTAAGGTAATTTATACCTGGAGGAATTATTCATAGACTTTCTGTTTTGTTCCCTCTGTGATTTATAATAATAATAATAATAATAATAATAATAATAATAATAATAATAATAATTCAGAAACACCTTTTGAAATCTTAGGAAGTGTCCTGCAAGGTACACGTTGACAAGTGCTTCGCTATATGCCCACCAACACATCATAGTCTTAGACATAAGCCTAGTGAATAACAGGAGCATATGGAGTTTGTCCTACTGAGGTGGATCATTTGGTCTGTCTGTCAATCCCAGTATTGTCAACCCCAACCTTTGCCAACCCTACTGCATGCCAGATGTTTTGGGTTACAACTCTCATCAGTCTCAGCCAGTGTGGCCATGCTGATGGGAGTTGTAGATCTACCATAATCATCTAGAGAGGGCACCATGTTTGCAAAGGCTAGTACACTCTGCCAACAGAATTCAGAGCCTTGGGGTGGGTGGAGGGAATTGATACCATGGCAGCATTTTGCAAAGACACAACATTACTCAGTCAGGAAAGGAATATTGTTGCATGCCACCCCAATCTCTGAGCGGTGTGAGATTCTAAGGGTCCCAAGTGCTTACCGAGGGTTTGTGTTTTCTTCGGAATGAGGGACAGCAGACACTGTGGTGTTTTCATGATATATGGTTTATTTACACATATATACAACCTGAGCCCACAATGGAGAGATTCACAGCAATTAACACCCCAAGAGGTTTTTGCTTTTCCCCAAAGCCACAGCCTTGGATTGAAGCAGAAATCAAGCACCTCTTTCTATCTCTCAGGCTTCCACCTGCTTCAATTTTTCAGCTCTTGCCTTTGTATTTCTAACTACCAGCTCAGGGAGGGGGCCCACCCATTTGTTCTCTGGCACCAAGCCACTTCCTTTGTTCCCTTAATGGCTCTTCACCTCACCAGGAAGCTAGCCTGGCTATTCCAGGAACTAGAAGAGGGCCAAGGCAACCTAACCCCCACAACTCATAGCAATATGTATGGCTTTCAAAGCAGAGAGACTGAATACAGGGACTCCCCATTAGATTAAATCTATAGAATTGTAGCACCCCCAAAGGAGAGTAAAAGCACATACATGCCTAACATCTGGAAGCACAAGACTCTCATAATGACTCAGCATTTGTCCCCCCCCCCCACCGCCCCTGAAGAAAATGCCTTTAGCCAAAGAATATTTAAGTGAAAGCAGAAGGAATACCATATTGCAGGAGAATGATTTCCTTGCTCTGAGGATAACCTGAAACAATTACTGAAACAAAGGCAAGAGATTGCCTCATTACACAATGCTACTCTCCTCTAATTGCTTTATTTGTTATGCAAAATGATATAGAATGGCATGTGGCTGGGTGAACATTTTTGTGACAGAGCAGCAGCTGAAAACTCATCATACTGGAATGAAGCCACATCAAATTTTGAAAGTATTACAGAAGGCATCCATAGGAAGGGTTATTAACTCTAACTGAAAGCATTATATTCTCCCTCCCTCCCTCCCTCCCTCCCTCTGGACACATTCTCTTGACTGCTATGGGCTTATTCAAGGCCCACATTTTAGGAGCATAGGAATCTGCCTTATACTGAGCCACTCCGCCAGCCCATCAAGTTCAGCATTATCTATGGGCGTGCTGAGACCTGGGGATTATTGCATTAGTTTCCTTGGTTATAATGCTAGTGCAACTCTCCTGGTTCCCTGGTTTCTAACATTCCTTTTACATTGCATTACCTGTTGTGGTATGGAACTGTGGCTTTCTGTTAGATGATGATGATGATGATGATGATGATGATAATTTATTTATATTCCGCCCATCTGGCTGGGTTTCCCCAGCCACTCTGGGTGGTTTCCAACACAATATTAAAATACAGTAATGCATCAAACATTAAAAGCTTCCCTAAACTGGGCTGCCTTCAGATGTCATCTAAAAGTCTGATAGTTGTTGTTCTTTTTGACATCTGGATCTACTGAGGTCCAGCTCTGAGAGTTCTGCAGTTCCCCCACTGGGAGAAGTGAGGTTACAGGGAACCAGGCAGAGGGCCTTCTCAGTAGTGGCACCTGCCCTGTGAAACATCCTCTCATCAGATGTCAAGGAAATAAACAACTCTCTGACTGAAGGCAGCCCTGTTTAGGGAAGTTTTTAATGTTTGATGTTTTATTGTGTTTTTAATATTCTGTCGGGAGCCACCCGGAGTGGCTGGAGAAACCCAGCCAGATGGGTGGCATATAAATAATAAAATTATTATTGTTGTTGTTGTTATTGTTATATAGCTATCCCACAGCAAATTGCATTTGTACCAGGGACCATGGCATGACACAACAGCAGGTGTCATAGGACATGTCACTACCCTTTATGTGCTTCTGTGTGCTTCTGTTCCCTTATGATTACCTCATGAAAATGGTGGGAAAGAGCTATACCAGCAGGGCAGAATGTCTCATTTCACTGCTTGAAGCAAAGCAGGAACTGCTGCTGTTGTTGCCACATGCCTTCTACTGATGCTGCCAACTGTTCTGCTGACACCATGCACCTTTTCTCATCTGCTGTGGGCAGAGAAGCTGCACAGCCATCAGGGCCAATTATCGATGAGATCTCAACCAAATAGATGTAATAGTGCCCAAAATTGGCATCGGTGGCAGTGGTGCTTCTCTGCCAATGGTAGAGGTGGTGGGCAGGTGGGACACCCGTGAGTGTGCTGCCGGAGGGCTTTGGCCCCCTGAAGCAATGGCCTCATCCTCTCTAATGACTGAGCCAGCTCTGGAACTATATGCCAGAATACTGCCCAAAATTTCATCACATGGCTTGATCCTAAGAGGGGTCAGTAGTGGCAGGCCAGCTGACTGAATGAGAGACTGAACCCTAAAAATGTTATTAAAATGCCAGCCAATATTTATTTCTATTACAGAGTCCAAACTGGAGTGCAGGATACCTTTTTGACTTTTGAAGTTTACAGAGATGAAATCACAATGCAGCTGATTGATAAGGCATGCAAAATGCTAGGTACGTATGGCTTGGAAAATAATGCAGGCCTTTCTGCACCACTCCACCAGCAGACCCTCCAAGTGTCCTTATTTTCCAGGGATATCTCTGATTTAGAGATGCCATACTGGTTTCTGATTTGATCCCACTTTTCCTTAGGATGTCCCTATTTTCATTGCAGAAATGTTGGACTTATCCGACCCCCGAGCCATCTGAAGGAGGCAATCCTGTATAGGGAATTTTTGAAAAAAATGTTTAATGTTTTCTTATGCTTTTATATATGTTGGAAGCTGCCCAGAGTGGCTGGGGCAACCCAGTAAGATGTGTGGGGTATATAATATCATTATGGAATGGGATGTCCCCATTGTCATTAAAGAAGTATTGGAGGGTCTGCATCAGCCACCACTGTAAAGCACATTTAAAGCACATGACTTTCCCCAAGGAATCCTGGGAACTGTAGTTGGTTAAGGGTGCTGGGAATTGTAGCTCTGTGAGGGATAAACTACAGTTCTTGGTTTTCTTTCGGGAAAGTCATGTGCATTAAATGTGTGCTGCATACACAGCCCTAGTTAAACTGGGTTCTTGATCCTATAATATTAATTAATAGACAATTATTTTCCCAGATGTTCCCCCCGATATGGTCCTGAAGCAGTTTGGAGAATATTTCTTTGAATTCTGCAAGCGGTCAGGTTATGACCATATGCTGCGGACTCTAGGAGGGAACCTCTATGAATTTATAGAGAATCTGGATGCATTGCACAGCTACCTAAGTCTGTCTTACCAGGTAAGTGGAAATAACTTTTGTGGTTCTACATACACAGCACATGTTCACAGCAGCATAATGTGAGATATGTCTATGATTATTATACATACTCTCACTGATTAGTTACTTTGGGTGTATTGACCTTGGGCTGGAAATATTTAGCTGCTGTTTGATTGCCTTTCTCCATTGCATATGGAGCATAGGTGCTTGAGTCCAGTCAGAGGTTTTTTTTTAGGGGGGCGGGGCGGGAAGAATCCAGAGAGATGTAGCATTAATTCATGGAATTCCCCTACCTCTTAGAACTTTGGACAACAACTTGTTTTTCTATATTTGTTCAATAGTGAGCTTAATTTCGGCCACACCTTGATTGTAATTTGGTAGAACCACCACCACAGCCCAGATCATGTGCTTAATTTGGTGCCCAGGAAGGTTGCCCATTTGCTTCAGGGCAATATTGAAAAATAAGCTGAAATATGAGATGCGTGATTATGAAGAACTCTGGGTGTTTTTCAGGAAATGAACGCTCCTTCATTTAGGGTGGAAAAGAATGAAGATGGGTCGATGCATTTGCATTATTACTCAGACAGGCGAGGCTTGTGCCATATTGTTCCAGGTATGTAGTTTCCTCTGGAATGGATTTTGAAAGGTGGGATAGTCAGCTATTGGATTAATGTCTTCTGAATGTCCTGGACACTGTGTTTTTCTCTTTACAGACCTCTTCCAAACCCTCCATTCGCTATAAACTAGCAATTGTCCCAGTGGTGTGATGTCATGCTGATTCCTGCCATGATTCTTAATATATATTTATTTAGAGAATAATAGCTTTGTAACAAAGACTGGCCCTCTATGCACTGACTGAAAAACAAACAAACAGGAAAAAGGACTTAGTTAAAATGTCATAAATTTACGGTTGCCATATTTCAAGATGTAAAATTCACCCCAAAGAGTGATAGTCAAATACACACTTTCTGGTTCTGCTGGCAAAAATCTGGACATTTGTCAATTTTTCAAAATTCCACATGGATGCTACTATCACTGTTTGAATCCCAGACATATCTGGGAAATTCCTGACATATGACAACCCTAATAAATTGCTATGGTGAGTCAAATGTTTAATTTGAAATCAGTCTGGATTTGAGTTTCTTGGTGTCTCTGGTAACCTTTCTTTTACATCATGGCTGTTGGCTGGTATAATGGATGTATGATCTGTATTTTTTTATTGGTACTGTTCCTGTGGGTTTTCATGGCCTTTGGCCAGAACAATAAACTTACGTTGTTGTATCATCTATTGGGCTGCCTTTGAACACTTCTTGGATACTATAATTTGTCCATAATACAGCAGCTAGGCTGGTTGTGAAGCACGTGAACGTAAGCAGGTACTCGCTTGGTGTTAAATAAGGATCAGGCAAACTCAGCAATGGAGAATTAGAAGGTGAAGTTTATTGCCAGGCAATAAGGACCCAGTTTGGAATCTCTTCCAAAAGGAACTGGGACCCCGATTGGCAGAAATCCAGAGGTCTTTATACCTGAGCAGATCACAGCAAATCATAGATCATGAGACAACCATGAGGCAGTCACGATATTGTCAGCGAAAATTAGTCAATTAGCAAGCTTCTTGCCATGCTACCAGCTCCTGGTCAAGCACTGGTCAAGCACGGAGTTCTAGTTCTGCTTTCCGATGCTTGCAGTGACGCTCTGTTTAACCTCTCCCCTAGTTATGACAGGACAGGGAGTTTGGAGATTTTGTGGTTTAGCTCTTCCTGTTCCAGTGGACTAATTTAGCCTGTATCTGAGGGGATTTTGTACCAGAATCTCTGATTCACGTCTTCCCCTTGTCCAAGGTACACGGATGTTTGTAGGGGAAAGGTCGGCTCCTAATTTTGCTGTTTCAAGCAGTATGCAGTTAGCTAAGGCACAGTTTCCCTTTGATTCAAAATGGATTATAAAATACTGTAAGCCCCGATTATGTGTGAGCATATATGAATATATTGATTACTGATAACTGATTATATGAATAGCATAGGGGTAGCCCTTCTTCCTTGCCTCAGTTGGTGTGGATTGTGCTATCAGAATGTGTTGAAGCAGGAACCCCTGATGAGCTTTGTGGCACATGGGTGATCCAGACATGGGGGGAAATGCTGCAAAGAAGTGTCTGCTAAAAGCAAAAGCAATGTCTCTAAGCTTAGTATTAGTTTAGGGTGAGGTGATGGAGGAAAGGAAAGAAAAAGGCAGAGTAGGGAGTAGGTGCAGAGAAAGATTTTTGCTCTCACTGACAAATCCAGTTTGCAATCAGAGGGATTTTTAAAAATTTATCTAGAAAGTAAATCCCTTCCCCTCTCCCACTCCAGAAACACTTTAAAAGTATGTAGCACCTGAGCCCCTGGACCCATTTACTTGTAATTTAGCAGATTTTATCCAATCTTTATGGGCTACAATACCTGCAAATTTCATGCACTTCTGTTAACAGAGGGGGAAAGTTATAGCCATTCAACAAATTCCCAATTTGTGAATGGAGGCAAGAGAATGAATCAGACCCGAACCCCCAAGCATCAAACTGGCGTTTAGAACAAATCACTCCATATCCCCAATAACATCTTTTTTTTTTCCTTTTGCTTCAGGAATCATTGGTGCAGCAGCTTTGGATTTTTTCAACATTGAAATTTCCATGGAAATAGTCAATCAGTCAGAAGAAGAAGAAAGAACAGGGAAAAAGGAACACATTGTATTTCTTGTGACACAAAAACCTGTATTTTCATACAGAAGGCGAAATAAGTTCTCTTCCTCTTCACCGTTCCGTTCAAGTTCTGGAACACTGGTGGAAAAACAGCTGAATAAAGAGGTACTGTGATATTCATTTTTGTATGGAGTCATGTATGTATTGGCAGGAAGACCTATATATAAAATATATAGCATCGAAGCAATTTTAAATTAATAGGTAGTCATCTTCCTTTACATCATCATCATCATTGAAATTACTATTATTATTAGTATTGCTACTATTATTATTGTTGAAAAAAGAAAACAGGTGTCAATATAAGACACTTCATTTTCAGAATCCAGGCATATGCTCAAAACTCTGGATATTTGCCTCCAAAGAGTTTGAAACAGTGAAGGATACTGGAAGATATCCCAAGTGCATTCCAATTCAAGAGTAGGAAGAAATTTAAGTTGCTTGTGCCTTCCATTATTATATTAATTATTTTGCTGATGCAAAGACCTTGTACACTTCTCACTTTTAACAGTTTGGCAATTGTTGTGGGTTCATTCCACAGGATACTGAAAGAGCCACGAACAAGAACAGGGATAAAGCCAGCCCGCCTTCGACATGCCCTGTCAAGAAAAGTCACTGGGAAACAATTAAAGGAATTGTGACAATAGGAAAAGGTAAAAGTGTAACTTTCAAAAAAGCGTTTGGCATCATTCATTAATGCTTTCAGTATGGCATTTAAAACCCAGGCTTTTTCATTAAATATTATTCATTTCTATCCCATCTTTCCTCCAAGGAGGTCAAGGTGGGGGACCTTCTTCATTTTACCCTGATAACAATCTTGTGCAGTGGGTTAGGCTGAGAGATGATGAATAGCTCACGGTCCCCCAATGAGCTTCATGTCTGTGTTGGGATTTGAACTCTGTTCTCCAAGGTCCTAGCCCAACACTAACCACTACACCATGGTGGCATCCCAGTAAAAACGACCACGTTGTATTAAGGAAAAACACAAGATAATGGTTATGTTTACATGTCATATTTTTTTATTTTTGAAAACCCTTCCCAGGTTCTAATTTATAGTGGAAGCCTCTTCAGCCTGTTCTTCCAATCACATCATATTCATATACCTGGAAAGTCCCCATGTACATTATTCTGGAGTTCTTGGAGGAAGACGGAGGGAAATGAATTTATTTATGAATGAGAATTAAATTATCTTGCAGAATCGTGCTATCTGAATAATGGTACTGATTCTATCAGGGAATTATGATAAGATTGAAATTACCCCCCCCCCCCCCATATTGCAGGACGACTTCTGAAAGGATTTGATCCTGTCTATCCTAAGACCCTCTGCATAGATCCGAAGACATTTTGCAATGGGCTTCCTTTCCACATTATATTTGATGAAGAGGTGAGTCAAACTAATGATAACTCGTTTCCCTACCTATGTGAACCAAACGTAGCCATTCTACAACACAATCTTCTGCATAGCAGCTCAAAAGAAAATCACAGTGAGTTCAGTGGGACTCGTTCCAAGACAAGTAGGCATAGGATTACAGATTCAATCACCTAATGTAATAAATTGTTTACCCCTACTGCCTACTGTTGACCTAGAAGCTTGTTTGCATGATAAGTTAACCTGAAACATTCTGTTTCATAATATATTAATACCGGGATTAATAACTACCCTTCCAGTAGTTAGCTGCTGAAAATTGCCCAGACGGCAATCGAGCATCGTCTTATAGCCTAATTTTCAGCATTATTCCAGCATGGTCCCAGTAATACTGTTACGTGAGACAATGCAAAATCCACTCCAGCCGTTAAGTAGAGAGACATGGGATGGGGGCTGTGAGGGTGAGTGTGCTGCCTCTGCCCCCTGTCACTCTTCTGATGGTGTTCCATCGATGGTAGGCCAATCTTCTAAAGCAGGAAGCCTTCTGTCCCTTCCCTGCATGCATTCAGGGTTCTAAAATGTACAGCAAAGATCACTCTCCAACTCATGGAGGATGGTCAGAGCAGCAGCAAGGGGTTGGAAATAGGGGACTTCCCTCTCATGTTTACTTACCTTTGGGATGGGGGACCTTTGGCCCTCCAGATGTTGTTGGACTCCAATTCCTACCAGCTCCAGCAAGCCTGGCCAATGATCATCCCTAACCTTGCTACTGCCCTATCAACCTAGTGATAATGCTACCAGGTGGTTGGCTCTGTGGTGCTACCATTCCATGCTGGCTGCTCTCATTCTTACTCCAGAGGTAGGATTGCAAGACAATTCTGAAGGGTGCTGATGCTAAAGAGTTGTGATTCTATCTTTTAAGCTTAGAGTGAAGCAAGCTGGAGTCAGCATTCAAAAGATCGTGCCAGGCCTTCAGACACTGGGCATTCGCCTCAATCAATATTTCAGTATCGTACGTCCTGAAGTGAAATTCACCATCTCCAGTGTCCAGAAATTTATCAACAGCCAGTTTGTTTTCCAGACCAAGAGGGAGATGATGCCAGAATCTTGGAAGCAGCGTCCTATGTTAGAACTGAGAGGTAACTCATTGTCTTCATAAATATCGGGGTCAGGCATGATTAAGGCGACTAGATGAAGAGCTGGCTGCAGGGCTGGCCAACCCTTGAAGGGTGGTAAGGCAGTTGCTTCAGGCAGCAGGCTCTGAAAAGCAGCAGACCCAGGTTCTGAGGAGTGGGACACCCACTCCCCACCCACTGTTACTCCCCACTGCCTGTCGCCTGGACAGTAGCAAATATGGGAGCATCCTCCCCCCAAATCTATTCCCTACCCCCCCCCGAATTCTGAAATTGTGTCTTCATTGTAATAATTGAGACAACTTTTTATATTCTGGGTCCTAGGATTCTTTTCCCGTGTTGCAGTCATGGGATTGGTTTTATCACGTCTTTTCATTCCACATTGTGGGAAGTGGTGGAGACAGGATGTTTTTACTACTGTGTTTCCATGATGTAGGACATTTCTCTCTTTGCCTTATGATGCTGAAGAGGAAGGAGCTGAGTTACGATGCTCCAGGTGTATATATGCAAATAAACATAGTTTCACCATAAAGCTGCACTACTGAGTCTGAATGCTGACTGCCTATACTCTGCTGATCCTGAAGTGTGCTGATGCATCTGAGGTATCAGTCGCTGTGATGTTCGAACTGGAGAAAGATTTTGAATCTCCCGACTGACCAGGGGGGAGAGAACATGCCAGTTGGGCATGTGTCTCTGCTAGACTCCTACTCGCGTGTAGGACCTCCTGACACTGGGTGGAATAGAAGTCTAGTGAAGGGTTGGAAGTTTAACAATGCAGATATAATCTGGAGGGAAAGAACAGCAACCAAAAACTTAAATAACTAGAATGAATGGCATGAAGGAAAAGTACCTGTGATTCTGTATTTTTTTTAATCAGGTCAGATGATTTGGATGGAGTCTGTCCAGTGCATGTTGTACCTTTGCTCCCCTCTCCTGCGCACGCTGCATGAGCTGGAAGAGAGGCACATGCACATCGCCGACATTGCCCCCCACGATGTCACCAGGGATTTGATCCTTCTGAACCAGCAGCGGCTGGCTGAGATGGAGCTGTCCAATCAGCTCGAGAGGAAGAAAGAGGAGCTGCGGATTCTGTCAAAGCATCTCGAGGAGGAGAAGAAAAAGACGGAAGCCCTTCTCTACGCCATGCTCCCAAAGCATGTGGCCAACCAGCTCAAAGAAGGGAAACGAGTCGAGGCAGGTGAATGAGCGTGAGGCAGATAAAACATTTGGGGCCAACGTGCAGGTGCTTAAGTTGTAAGGAAGACCAAAATGAGAAACTTCAGAGAAAAATTGGTCCAGGCTCCCTTTCCCCCTTACTCTAATATTGCCATTAACCATTCATTTTAACACCAAGGGTTGGAAACTTGGGGCCCTTCACAAATTTGTTGAACTTCAGCTCCAGGCTCCCACCCAGTCAGTATGGCTAATAGTCAGGGAAGAAGGTAGTACTTCGGTGTTCCCCAGAGCACCTCCATGGTTTAGAGGGCACATACTTCTAATTATCAGATGCTAGGGAGAAAGAACAAGGGAGGGCTGTTCTTAACAGGTCTTGCTTTGGAAGCTTGTAGGAAGCATCTGGTTCTCTACTGTGAAACTAAATGCTGGACCAGATGAACTTTTGATATGATCTAGCAATGCTCTTCTTGTTTTTATATGGATGGAGAGTTATAACAAAAAGGACTGAATCACTCTTGGCCTAAATCAGGGTGAGAGTCCGTGACTCTCCAAGTTCTGTTGGACTACAACTCTCAACATCCCAAACCATTGGCCACGCTGGCTGGGGCTAATGTGAGAGATGGACTTCAACAACTTTTGGAGGGCTAGAGGTTCCCCATCCCCAGGCTATATCATATGTATATATAATTTTATAGTTGGCTGTTTGGATCTTTTGCTGTGCAGGTGCATGAATTTTAGCTAGCTACATAATTTATTTATTTTTTATTACAAGATCTAGATATCTAGGAATGAATGAATAACTTGAGTATAGGTACAAGTCTTGACCACATTTATTCACTAAACTATCCCCACTCCTAACCTTTGTCCTTTTGGGCTTGCAGGAGAGTTTAAAGAGTGCACCATATTATTCAGTGATGTTGTAACTTTCACCAACATTTGTGCCCAGTGCGAACCTATTCAGATTGTCCTCCTGCTAAATGCGATGTATCTGCGATTTGACAGGCTGACCACAGTACATGATGTCTACAAGGTCAGTGACAAATGTTCAGCCACAATTTCGTGAAAGTGATGTTAGTGGGAAGGAGGGAAAAGATTTCAAGGACCGTTTCTCTCTCCTCTCCCCCCCTCCCTTGACACCTTGTAATTCCCTGCTCTCTTTGGCTCCACCTTCTCAGCAGCCCCTATAAAAGAAAGAAGAAAAGAGATGGGTAAAATTCTCCTGTCTTATTCCCGATACCTGGGCTCTGATGCCCCCGTTCCTTTTGCTTTGCTCTGCCTGAATCCTGTCTAAAGTGTGTGCATCTTCTCCGTCTGCTTACCCTTAATGCATGGGTGGGGGTAGAAATGTCTTTGCGATGACAATGTGGGCAAGGCTCTCACATGCCCACTGCAGCCTGTTGAAAGACACCAGGTGGGCCTGAGGGAGTGGGATGCAAGTAGCAGCAGAAAAATGCACAAAGGAAGTTGAGGAGGAAGTGTGCTGACTAGCACACAGCAGCAAGGGAGAGATAAAAAGCAAAGGTGACCTCTGGCCCCATGAGGTTGTTTGGAAGGAATATGAATTGAGAGTGGGAGAATAGGAAAATGGGGTGCGGGGAGGAGCGGTAGAGATAAAGCAGAAGGTCAGGGTGAGACTGCTGTGAGAGAAACATCTGTGAAAGAAAGGAATAGCTGGGGGGGGGAGGGGAGGGCAGTAAATCTGAGGTTACAAACTCTGTGGCAAGCCTGAGATGCCAGAGAGAATTTATGAGGACTGCATATAATAAAGAGGATCCTGTGCTGAGAAGCTACTAGGGAAAATCTGGAGTAAGGAACCATTCTTGGACTCTGAGGTCACCCTGTGTGTTGTTATAGGGAGCAAGAATCCTGACTGTTTTCCTCTGAGGCCCTGGTCCATTCTCTGGCATCTGTGCACTGGCTTATCAGTAGCTGTATCAGAAGAGAGGGTGGCCGTGATTTAAAAAAAACGCCGCGCAAAATCACAAACAGAATGCATTGTAATGCTTTAGTTTCTTGAAGAACAAAAAAAGTTTGCATTATTGTTCAAAACAGCAATGTTACATGTTAAAATAATTTGAATATCAGAAATGTGAGAATTCCATGCTAAAGATATTTCACACTAACCCTCTCTCCCCGAAACCAGATTTTAAAATAATTAGGCAAGTCCTAACTAATATCACAATTCATTCATTCATTTATAAAAGTATTTACAGTGTTAACATGCCGCCCCAATCTCTGAGTGGTGCGAGGTTCCAGGGGTTCCAGGCACTTACCCTGGAATAATAATAAGCTCAGGCAGAGACTATTGGCATGGCAGGGTTTGTCCGCTTCTTTTTTTAAAGGTGGAAACCATAGGAGATGCCTACATGGTAGTAGGGGGTGTTCCTGTGCCTGTATCCACACATGCTGAACGGGTTGCCAACTTTGCGCTGGGAATGATCATAGCTGCGAAAGACATAAAGAATCCAGTGTCTGGGAATCCTATTCAAGTGAGTAGCTAATAGACACATGCACATCATCTGCTTACTATTTGCAAATGGAGATGGCGCAATGTAGGGCCATAATGATCAGCAATCTCAGACTTGATTTGTGTGTCATGTGCAGTAAATTGTAGGCTTCTAGGCTGTCATAATAAAAAAAAAAGCCAGTATGTAAAAGATCCCGTTGGTTGGCTCGACAAGTTCGCTGGGATGACTAAAGACCAACGTCCCAAAGGCCATCAGTTCTTGTCAATTGCAAGATACTTAATGTGCACACAGAGCTCTGAACCCTGCAAGGGTACCATAATTCAGTTCAAGGGAACAGGAAGCTTTGCGCATGCAAAGAGATGAGTGTGTGGAGCTGGCTTGTGCATTAACACAACAGGGATCCCTGATCATGCAGGAGGGCAAGTCTCTGCACAGAGAGATTTGGACTGGGGGATATATGGCTAAAAGTTCTGTTTTTATACATGAGATATAAGGGCTTGAAGGACAGGAGACCTTGAGCACACACAAATATCTTTGCAGGATTGGTCTTGAGGCCTGGAGGACCCCATTCAGCCCCCAGGCCTGCGATTCCCCCATTCCTGTTATAGAAATTCCCATTTTATGTACTCGATAACTCCATTTTCTTTCAAAGGATTGGGGATGTTGAGCAAGACCTTCCTGGTATATTGTGTCCTCCTGTGTCAGCTGTAGTAATGTCCTTGCAAGTGTGATCGAGAGAGTTGCACTTATTTTCAGACCTTTGAATTCAGGGCTAGAGCTTCAGTTTCTGTCTCTCAGAAAGAACAGCCTGATACATTTGCTTCCCACTGTGCACCACAATGTTTATGAATAGTATCAATTTTTATGAAGAATTACTATGGCCTGGGTTCAACAGTGCTTACAAGCCATTTTGGCATGTAAGCAGTATATAACATTATTATTATTATTATTATTATTATTATTATTATTATTATTATTATTATTAAACAGAGTTCATCATAGGGAACTGTGGATTATGGCTTGTGACTGTTTAGTTTGTGTTTAGAACTTATGGATAGATTGTGCTTGAAATGAAACCTGTTGTGGAAGTGATCTTTTCCCCAAAAAACTCTTGCTCAGATCAGAGTTGGGATCCACACAGGGCCTGTCCTTGCTGGAGTTGTTGGAGAAAAAATGCCACGTTATTGCTTGTTTGGAGACACAGTGAATATAGCATCCCGGATGGAGAGCCATGGGGTACCAAGCAAAATTCACCTGAGTGCCAGCGTTCATCAGTGAGTAAGCTCTGACACAATCCATTAAGAATGCTTTGCACTGAACTCTTGACTATGCATAAGGCTGTTAATGGCTACTATACATAAGGGATAGATTGCCTCCTGTATCAAAGGCAATATGTCTCTGAATATCAGCTGCTGGGGAGCACCCAGACCCACCCACCCTTGTGATAGGATAGTGTCTGCTTTCTTATTGGAGCTACTTTAAAAGTATTTAGATTTGTTCCCAAATTAGTGGAGTTAATTACCAAATGTTCCCTTCCTACAAAAATACATGTCATTTACATTTCAGCTGTTGAGCTCTGCTTTACTGGGGAATGGTGATTTTTGTGGATGTGGTTTTGAAAATACAAGATAGATGATGGCACGATTTAGAGCACAGAAGTTCCTAAAATGGTTTGTTCACAGATGATGGTGACCTAGCTATATCAACATCATTGCTGAAAATTGCAGTGGGATCATTTTTAGTGCAGCAATTTGGGTGGTGACATGGAATGTCTTGTTTGTCTGCCCTGGCTGAGATGTACTTTAAATGCATGTTACAAGAGAACAATGTGGAGAAAGGCATTAATGTAGACAAGAAGCCTTATAAGAATCCTTCCTTCTGTGAAGGGATGAATTACTGCAATAAAATGCATGTTTCCACCTGCGTTTTCTGTATTTTAAAGAAAATAGCCATTGACTTTCATTAATTCTGAATGAGTGTTGTTTTTTTTAGATTCTAGTATTTATTTATAGCATCCTACCTGAATGGGCCCCACCAATTTGCACTGAACACTGGGACATAAGCATCATTGTATAAGAACAGTGATATTGCTAAGTGGTGACAAAACAGCAGGCACAATTCATGTCATTCAGGACACTTTCACAACACCACTAATATTTCAGGCAGGTGCAGAGCCTGTGCTTGAAGGTGCTGGGCTATGAGTTCAGAGGCCATCATTCTATAGCCATGAGTCATTCTGGAAGGCAAGCATTTCAATGCATGTCGTTTTATAGACTTCTGCTAGTTAAATTACCATTGTGTCACCATTCCAGGTCTTTCAACAGAACCTTAGCTATGTTGAACTTTCCACATTAGAGTCTGATATAATTATTGTCATTGCGCCATTTTCATAACCCACTGCTTAGATGTGCTGCTTTATTTATGTTTCAGGTGCCTAAAGGACAAGAATTTTGAAATGATGGAAAGGGGAGAAATTGATGTAAAGGGCAAAGGGAAAATGCACACTTACTTCCTGGTCCAGAATACAATGGCAACTGAGGATGAGGTCATGGGAAGACCACCGAGGGATCCTGTTCCCAGCCATGAATCTGGTCAACTGTCTCTCGAGTGCAGCGCTGAAGCATTCCAAAGCGCATGTCCACAAGGTAGAGGAAGGAGAACAAATGGACTCCTTTTTATTTCATCATTTTGCTGTTTCTGATGCTCAGGCCATGAGTGAGCTTGCTTATGTTGTCAGCAGGGCATCACCCATCATACACTTTATCACACACACAGTCCAACAAGATAACAACAAGAATCTGCCCACAGCACAGGAATCAATCTGCAATCATAGCAATCAACACATGCACACACACACGCACACACCACACACACCATTCAAACACAAAAACAAATCTCACTACAGCCAGCCAAAGACAACCAATCGCACCCTAGGCCACCCCCAACATCTCTCACTA
This sequence comes from Podarcis gaigeae, assembly GCF_964106915.1. Lineage (NCBI taxonomy): Eukaryota > Metazoa > Chordata > Lepidosauria > Squamata > Lacertidae > Podarcis > Podarcis gaigeae. The sequence continues at coordinate 71,506,495 of NC_139681.1, forward strand.
CCAAGGAAATGCAACAAGCAAATAGTAAGAGAACCCACATGTGATGCTGACACAAAACCCCACACATACACTAAGTAGAAGAATAGAAGCATGGCCACCCCACCCCACTCACCATTCCTCCCTCCACCTCTTTCCCCCCTTTTCTTCCTAATGTAACCCTAATGTTTCACAACAAATGAAACTGATCTGTAGAAAACGCAGCTTGAAAAAAGACACATTGCGTGTATTTTTGTAAACTAAGAAATCTTAATAAAAATATATTTGAGAGAGAGAGAGAGGGAGGAAAAGAGAGATCAGCAGGCTTGAGGGAACTCCAAAGTTAACAGAAGCATAAAATATATTTTTTTTGATATTGGGAAACAAGGGACTCCAAGGGAAGTGAGCAAGCTAACCATGGAAAGCTGACTGAATTTTGAGGGGTGGGGAACAGAAAACCAGGTGGAAGGCAAAACAACATGGAGAATTGTGTTGGAAGACATGGCTGACTTACTGGAAAAGTTAACAGGAGAAGCCATACTGCAATATTTTGATGCAGGACCCAGCAGTAAAAAATAAATGACACGTACCTATTTCTATTCCTTTTCAGATTCAGATGAGACATCGCTTCCTATCATAGCAATGAAATATGCAGATAGCCCTATAGAAGCACACACCAGCGCCAAAGGAAGAAATGAATCAAGAGCAAAGGACTTAGCAGGTACAGTGGTACCTCAGGTTAAATACGCTTCAGGTTACATATGCTTCAGGTTATGGACGCTTCAGGTTACAGACTCCGCTAACCCAGAAATAGTACCTCGGGTTAAGAACTTTGCTTCAGGATGAGAACAGAAATCGCACAGTGGCGGTGCAGCAGTAGCGGGAGGCCCCATTAGAGAAAGCGGTGCTTCGGGTTAAGAACAGTTTCAGGTTAAGAATGGATCTCCAGAACGAATTGAGTTCTTAACCTGAGGTACCACTGTATTAAGAAGTCAGGCAGAAGTTAGGGTTTGTGGGAATGGGGCTAGGATACACCCCACCTCTGGAGTGGGGCAATGGTCCTGAGGGGCTCTATCCTTGGTAGCAGTGACCAAGGCCAGCAGCCAAGCTGCCTCCCACCCACCCAATGGGTCTCCTCACAGGAAGGCAGGGAGGGAAGAGGTGGAGACAGAGAATGACAACAGAAAGAATGTAATCTGGGGCATGGAGGGGCACCCTGCCACCACCTTCACCATCAAGAGTAGGCAGGGTGGCAGAGGGAAGATGACAGCAACGAGGGGGGCACAGTGTGATGATTTGCCTTGCCCCCACCCTCCCAGGGACAGTCCTGTCAGGATTCCAATAACTTCAACCTTGGATGGGAGATACAGCAGTCATGTTTGCCTTGTTGCCCTGCACTAAGAAATAACTTGATGTTGATAGAAAACTCTATGATTCTATGATACTAACATCATATGATGCACCATTCATGCTACTGGCTCTCAAATCACGGCATATTCAAGTTAGTGGCTGAGTAGAGGCATAGCAAGGGTAGGTATTCATTTGGGAAGAAGGAAAACAGTCCAACCCACAAACTAACCTATAGCTTCTGGAGATATTTCAGGGCAAGCAGCCTGGCTTTTGCTTGTTTTAGCTTTGGTTTTATGTACATTCTCATGTTACTAGAGAGATGAAGCTCTGTGTTAGAAAATGCATGCAGTATAAAATGATTGAACTATGGTGCAAATGTCTTTTCTTTTCTTTTGTCAAGAATACATGGTCTGGAAAGCCATAGCATGTATTAGACGAAAAAAATGCTCATTCAAACTTTATATCAGTATTTCTATCCAGCAGGTCTTGTGGCCCCTGTGAAATGGGAGGCTGTTTCAGAGTAGCTTTTTAAGAAAATCTCTCAATGTGTTCTAAGCAAAATCTTTGTCCTATAGTACTCAAATATATATTGATGAGGCAAGAAGACACCTAAAAAGGGTTTATTCTCCACAGAGTGGAGTGTAGAGGGATGTTGGGAGAGGATTCCATCAACATAACACTGAGATAGCCAACACGGTGCCCACTAGATGTTGTTGCACTACAACTCCCATCATGCTGGCTGGGGGTGATGGGAGTTGGAGTCCAATAACATCTGGAGGGCACTGCATTGGGTATCCCTGATGTAGCACATAGCACTTGGCACTGAAAACAGAGCTTCTCATCGCGGTTCTCTCCATTCTCAGGCTTTAAAATGACCCCAGATTTTCAAGATCATGTTAGACTCAGGCTTGATGCTGTTATTAAGACAGGGCCCGCCATATTTAAGAGCTCTCATGGAAGGAACATGTCTTTACAGGCAAACCTTGTGATTCAGAGACCAATGTAAGTCTCCATGGTGACCAGCAGTCAAGCAAAGATCCTTATCATCTTACACAAGGCAGAAGCAAGCCAGCAGCAGCGCCGCCGCGGATCAGGAACGTCCGATCCAATTTCTGCAATTTGCTTTAAGAAGCTCCTGAGTTTTAAAGTTGAAGAGTACAAGTGTGTTCTGTAATGTAATGTTTTGCTGTTGCTCTCCTGGAGTCCTGACTTCGCATACAGTAGTAGTACATCAAGTGCACTGATATTGACATATTTTGAAATCACTGGTAGCAATAATGAAGAAAACTCTGGGTATTTCCCTGTTTGCAGTCTTGACTTGTTTTCCGTGTATGAACATGACACATCTTGCTGTGTGAGATTGAAGGGAGTTGTGCTCCAGATGTCTGCGTATTTAAAAGTCTTTGTCACCTTATCCCCAAACTGTGTTTGACTTCCAAAAAAAGAAAAAGAAAGTAGAAACATAGGAGGATATAATTGGCATGGCAGTGCATTTAAGCTTTACTAAGGGCTCATCCAGACTTTGCTTTTGTGCTGTGTTTTCTAGGCACAGCTCTGTGCTTTAAAGCTCTGTGCTCCCCCCCCCCCAGTGCTTTCCCCACAAAATCCCACTCTTTACCACTGAATCAGAGCAAGTGGGAAATTGCCATTTGTTCTGATTCAGTGCTAAAGTCTTCCTGGGGAAAGTGGTGGAGGAAAACAAAGAGTTCAGACATGGACCAGGAATGGTCCTGTGCCTGGGAAAGCATGGGGCAAAAGGTGAGTGTGGATGACCCCTCAGACAATGGTCAGTGGAAGCTGTTTCACTTAGAATTTAAATTGCCGAATATCCCCTGCCCCTCTTGCTCTCTACACCCACATACACAAACAGTATGATATAGGGATCTGCGTGTTTTCCTTTTAAGGATGAAAGCAGCCCAGAGAAGGATTTGCAGCTGGAAGGAAAGAGTTACATAGCTCCTTTCCCCTCCCCTCAGTCCTGCAAAAGGTAAAGGTAAAGGGACCCCTGACCATTAGGTCCAGTCGTGGCCGACTCTGGGGTTGCGGCGCTCATATCGCTTTATTGGCTGAGGGAGCCGGCGTACAGCTTCTGAGTCATATGGCCAACATGACTAAGCCGCTTCTGGAGAACCAGAGCAGTGCACGGAAATGCCGTTTACCTTCCCACTGGAGTGGTACCTATTTATCTACTTGTACTTTGATGTGTTTTCGAACTGCTAGGTTGGCAGGAGCTGGGACCGAACAACGGGAGCTCACCCTGACACGGGGATTCGAACCGCCGACCTTCTGATCGGCAAGTCCTAGGCTCTGTGGTTTAACCCACAGTGCCACCCGCGTCCCCTGTCCTGTACTGGGCCTGAAACACCTTCACTAGCATTACATGGAAAAAAAGAGAACAGAATGTATTTTGATTTCACCCACAACTGTTTTATATCTTAGTTTCACCCATGTTAGTAAAAATCAGAAAAGGTTAGCAGCCATGGTTGCCATGCATAGCTCACTGGAAATCGATGGCTGGTTTCCAAGCAAATTCCATATATGCAGATCTGTATGAGTGTCACTGTGAAGGCACCTTCCTGGTGTTTGGTATAGTTTCTACTTGGACAATAAATGTTTTATATGAGACATCAAATTAGCACTTGCTTTTGTGGCATGAAAGGAAGCGCCTATCATTTGCAAAGTGATCTTTTAGTAAGAATGTCATTCTTTGCCAAAGACCTCATTATTGTGAAATGTTTCAAACCCCAACTCCCTCAACAATTCCTCATAAGCACCATCACCTCTCTGGATCTGGACACCACACCTCTGTTGATTCAGCCCAGAACAACACCAGCCTTTTTTGCTGCTGCATCACACTGTTGACTCATGTTAAGCCTGTGGTCCACCATGACCCCCCAGAACCTCATGCATCCCCGGCAAGCCAGATGTTGCCCATCCCATACCTGTGCAGCTGGTCACTCCTGCCCAAGTGCAGAACCTTACATATGTCCTCTCCTGAAATTCATTTTGTCTGTTCTGGCCCAGCTCTCCAATCTGTCAAGGTCATCCTGAATCCCAGTTCTGTCCTCCACAGCGTTAGCCACTCGCCCAGCTTAGTGTCATCTGCAAATGTAATGAGCATCCCCTCAATTCCTTCAACCAAGTAGTTTATTAAGGTGCTGAACAACAATGGGCCCAGGATCCTGTGGCACCCCACTTGTCACTTTCTTCCAGAATGATGAGGAACTACCAGTGAGTACTCTTTGGGCTCAGTCTGTCAACCAGATACAAATCCACCTAACAGTTACTGCATCCAACCCACGCCCCACCAGCTTCTCTGCAAGAATATCATGGGGGCCTTACTGAAATCCAGATACACTATGTCCACAGCATTCCCCTGATCCACCAAGCCTGTGATTCCATGAAAAAAAGAAATGTGAGTCATCTGGCATGACTTGCTTTTGAGAAAGCCATGCTGGGTCCTAGCAATCACAGAATCTCCCTCTAAGTGCTCACAGACCAACTGTTGAATTATCTGCGCTAGGACCTCTCCTGGTATTGACGTTAAGGTGACTGGTCAGCAGTCATCTGGGTCTCCAGCCTTTTTGAAGATGAGGACAACATTTGCCCACCTCCAGTCTGCAGGAACCTCACCTGTTCTCCAAGTAATCTCAAGGATTATGGGCAGGGGCTCTGAGATTGCTACCACAAACTCCTTCAGTACTCTTGAATGTCAGCATTCAGCTTGCCAAGCATCTTTGAGGACCTTTTGCTTCTTCTAATCTCATGGCCATTGACCTCACTCTTGCCTGGGTTGTATCCAGATTCCTATCTTGCTCCATGTAGACTCACTGAAATCAATTAAGTTAGTTATGGCTAACTTAAGTCCCAATTATTTCACTGGGTCTACTTTAAGCATAACATAGTCTGGACCCTAGGTCTGATCCAGCAATGCTCTTATGGTCTTCCTTCTTCAGGAATATTTAGCTAGAGGAAACTAGCCATCAAATCTTGAGTTTAGAAAATGAAAATGCCTACTCACGGAACCTGGTTTAATATCTCCTGCTAGAAACAGTTTAATTACAAGAGCAATTAAATGCATATATCAGTCATCAGGTACTGTATGAGCAAGCATAGCAAAAAGGGAATACTTAAAATCCACCATGTTTTAATATGTATGTTTTTAGTAATTTGTCAGAATGTTTCAGGGGCTAAATGCAAATGGACACAAACCAAACTTTTATTATTTGAAAGACAGATACGCCCCTGTATTTCTTTCACATACTTTTTAAAGCTTTATAAAATAGACACTATCTCCTCTTCTTTACAAGTTTCTATATTTCTGGCAGTTTGAGCAGTAAAGGGAGGTTATAGTACACACTCTTAAAAAGACCACAGTGAACACTGTTATATAAAATGCTGTTTAATAGGGTCCCGGAAATAAACCATGAAGTAAAAAATAAAATAAAATACAGCAGAGAGGCATTTGTTATCAGTGGGTTTCTTTCAGCCCTCCTCACACAGGCTTTTGACAGTCTCTGTCACAGGTTTTTTCCCCCCTTTGCAAAACAATCTGCCAATGACCTGCAGTGCTGGCCCAGGTGATTCTCTGAGGGCATTCTGCCAAACAGCTTTGCAGAAATGTAATCTGATGCAGGGCTCTCGCTTCAGGCGAGTTTATCTCTGAAGTCAACGGTGGCCCTTTAAATATTCACCGGCTCACATGTCCTTTTCAATAATGGTGCTTAACTGTTTTGTGTTCTGATTTTGCGAGCATGTGAAAGAGCCTTGATTTTCTGAATAACGTGACATGTCCATGGGTAACAGGAAACTGACAGCCTTTACTTTACCCCTAGGGAAAAAAGAAACATGTGCAAGATATTTGGAACAAAATGTTATGCGCTATGTTTTACCTTCTGGATCACTAATGTATCAATACAACATAATTTATCATTGCAAACGTATCCTGAATTAGATAGGGCTGACAAACCATTAGCTCTCCAGATGTTGGACCCTGACTTCCATCTGCCCAAGCCAGCATGGCCAATGGTCAGGATTGATGATAGCCATAGTCAATAATATCTATGGGCCACAGGTTGCCAACTTTGTCCTAGATTGTATACCAGGGATCAGCAAACTTTTCCAGTAGGGGGCCGGTCCACTGTCCCTCAGGCCTTGTGGGGGGCCAGACTATATTTTTTTGGGGGAAAAGGATGCAAGAGCACCATGAGCCCTGGTGGCTGCTTACCTGTGTCTTGTGAGCAGCAGGGGCTGGCGGCGGCAGCAGTGGAGGGATGATGAGTGCTGTGCGAAAGGGCTCCCGAGAGGGGCTGCTTAAAATGGTGGCCGCTTGAGCGCTGCTGCTGCTGGCACCAACAAACCCAGCCCCCTTCCTCCTCTAGGCAGGGCAGGGAGAAGCCAGGAGGAGGAAGGGAGGAGGCACTGCCGCCACCGCCACCGTGTGAGGGAGGGAGAGAGAAATAACACACGTGCTAGTGATCCACGCAGTGATTCCCGGACCGTCTGTGGGCCAGATCTAGAAGGCAATTGGGCCTGATCCAGCCCATGGACCTAAGTTTGCAGACCCATGTTGTATACCTTTTGGGGATTTTTTTTTCTTTTGGAAAGCATGATAATCCATCCCAGACTATAATGTTTTAAAAATAATTATTTGAATTCCTTTCTGCTTCCCCATGGTGTAGGTTGCACTTCCTAATCATCTAGATGAATCCTCCAGCATTCCTTTTATAAGAACAACTACTCAATGTGGAAGACTCACGGAATAACCACTTCAAAGCCACAGTGCACTATAACAAGACTAGCCATGTAGAGCCTTGCAGATGTTGCTGGACTACAACTCCCATCATCCCTAACAATGGATGGGATGATTGGGTGGTGGGAGTTTGGCTACAATATCTGGAGGGCACCATGCACTTGTATATGCTTGCAAAGGGTTTACATCTGCAAATATGGCTCCGCATTGTTACCAAATGTTTCTGAAGCAAATACTGGGCATTGCTTGAGAGTTAACATTCATGTGCAGCTTCAGGGTCCTGGTGAAGCTATCCTCTTATGAATAGGGCAAAAGTGTTTCTTGATGCTCCTGCTCCTCATATGGAAGCTAATTATAGTCAAGACATCCAAAACTCTTCTAAATAGATGTGCACGCCCCAAAGGCACCAGTGGGATAACTGGAATGCTTCTCACAGGGGACTGTGATTCTACAAGTGAGATTGTAATCTGATACATGTTAAGTCAGAAGCAAATCCTACTATAGCCAATGAGGTGAATGTTGTAGGTATTGTGTTTAGGACTGCAGCCTGAGTCACGTAAGCTTCCTCTTGATTGCCATGATAGTGAAACTTGGCATTGCAAAGTTGACATGCTTTGCACAAGGGATATGGGCTCTGTAGCCCTCTAGATACTGTTGGACACAACATTCATCATCCCTGATGACTGGAGCTGATAGAAGTTGCAGTCCAGCAACATCAGGAAGGCCACAGGTTCTCCATCCCTGTTTACAGCTTGCAATATTGCACCGGGTATGCTTTGACTTTTTTTTTTGTAAGCCTCTGTAATCAATTTTGGGTGAACAGCAGAATATAAATCTCTTAATAAAATAACTAATTCGTAAATAGATGTCTAATGGATGGATATGGTCATGAGATTTATCAAGCTCATTCTTCAATTAAATATGCTCAGGTCCAGTCCCATAGCTGTAGGAAGCAATACCAATGATATGAAATTGCCAGCTTCTGACATTATAAAATGATTGGAGCCATCAGGTATACCAGACTTTTGCATTCTTCAATAACCTGACAAGGGATTTCTTGAAGCTTCAACCATCATTTCATTCGGGCCTACCTGCATTTGTAAACATGGTCTTGGAAAGATCTCCTTTTGTTGGATGTACTGCTGGAGAGGCAATCGGATGGAATTTTTGCAACTCCTTTTTCTTCTTTGTTGGTTAGTTGCGTATCTGTGGGAAAGGCCGGCTGCTTGATTATCTCCTTCACATCTAGGGCTCCCTTGAATGGATTCCTCTTGTCAGATTTATGGTGTTTGTTGCCAGGGAGCGAAGGCACAGATGAGGAGATGGAATAACGCCTCACCGTCATAATGCTACCTGTGCAAAGATTGTAATCCATGTAGTTTGGTCTTTTTTAAAAAATAAATAAAAAATAAAAAACCTTTCTCATTAAGAGCTAGGAGTGACAATCTTAACCTAACAGATTAGCTGGAATCTGACTGAGGTGGTGGGACAATTGCCCATGCATCCTAATGGAGCAACCTCCACTGTTAGATAGCACTGACCAGCTTCTCACCCGAGAAGGTATTCCTCTGAAAGCACAGGTTGGCTGATAACCTCCAACCCGAGAAGTGCTACCCTTGAAAAGTGCAGATTAACTTGCTGGAGACCTTTGAAAGACTGGATCGTGGGCTTGACAAAATTCACCAGTGGGTCAGACCTAGCCTGTGAGACATAGGCCCCCTCACTTCCTGTCGTACAGAATCTCCAAAAAAGAGAGAAACCTGAATTGTACTGGAACCAAGGGAACAAGGGGAGATCCTTACATGTGAGAGCAGCCAGTAAAAAAGGTAAAGGTACCCCTGCCCATATGGGCCAGTCTTGACAGACTCTGGGGTTGTGCGCTCATCTCACTCTACAGGCCGAGGGCCAGCGCTGTCCGCAGACACTTCCGGGTCACGTGGCCAGCGTGACAAGCTGCATCTGGCGAGCCAGCGCAGCACACGGAAACGCCGTTTACCTTCCCGCTAGTAAGTGGTCCCTATTTATCTACTTGCACCCGGGGGTGCTTTCGAACTGCTAGGTTGGGAGGCGCTGGGACTGAGCAACGGGAGTGCACCCTGCCGCGGGGATTCGAACCGCCGATCTAACGATCGGCAAGTCCTAGGTGCTGAGGTTTTACCCATAGCGCCACCCGCGTCCCTCAGAGCAGCCAGTACTGGAGCCAAATTGATTGCAAATGCAAAAGACCAATTAAACTGCAATCTGGAGACTTCCTTGAGATATTTTTTATCATTACTTATTAAATTTCTATACCGCCCTTCATCTGAGGATCACAGGGTGGTGAATAATATAAAAACACAAAAATACATACCATAGTAACAAACAAACAAAAAATACCCCCCACAGTATTATTACTATGTGCAACTTGTGCTGAGCTCTTGGCCATTCCCAAAGACCTTTTTGATATGCTGCAAAATGCTACTTAGCTAGGGGTGCCATCTTATCCAGCTGGCCAGATGTTAGGCATGGCACCCAATGCCCATTTACACCATTAGCTGGACTGGATTTCTAGTTCTCTCTCCTTTTTTAAAAGGAAGTCTCTTGCCCTCTGTCCTGTGACAGAAAGCAAAATGTCCTGGCGCCATTCTCCCTAGTGGTTTTGTGGGAAATGAGCCTGATCCCCCCCTTGCACTGTTCTTAGCATTCCTGTGAGAATTTACTCAGAAGTGAGATCTCTCTATGTTTTTAATGAGGCTTGCCCTCGAGGTGAGGCGGTCGCCTCAGGTGGAAGGTCTGGGCCCAAGGAGCCTGATGCTTGCCCCCCCTCCTCCTACATGGCTGTGCCCCTGCCTTCTCCTCCACAGACTCATCTGTGGAGCAACAGGATGGTTAAATGGTACACCTGCATCGCGGTCATGGTGGTGACTTGTAGCATGGTGCACCCATGGCTGTTGGAGGCAGTGGTAGGTTCATTATTATTTTTTTACCTCAAGTGGCAAAACATCCAGCCTGAGGCTTACTTTCAGGAAAGTATTGCCAATTTCCATCTTTAGACATCTTAGTTTTCATTTAGGCTTTGCAAGGTCGAATGCCAGCCTTCTCCATGTAACATGAAAGGAAAGCCCAACACTTTAAATAATCTATGGCCTTTTAAATGTGGGGGGACTGCTATTATGATATTTTTCTGTGATTGTTTTTTATTGTCTTTTATAATTATGCTATGTAAATTATGTTCTTAATGCCATACACCGCCCTGGGATCTTTGGATAAAGAGCAGTATATAAATTGAATAAATTATTATTGTTATTTTGAAAAACAACAACAACACTCCACTTCCCTGCTGTTAAGGTAAGAGGCTGCATGAGGTAAACAAAAAGCAGTGATGGTGGTGCTTAGCCATTTTCAAACTCACAACTTGATTTACATAATTAGCAAACCATTTGTATGTCAGTTAGACTGCCTCGATTTGGGAGACTGGAATATCAGAACTCTGTATCCAACCTTTAGTTCATGCCTCGTTACAACAGCTGCTTTTGAAATATGGTTTTTTTTTGGGGGGGTGCTATTGGGATGTTGTTTTTATTTTTATTAGGTATTTTGTGCTTGATTTCATTCTGTGAACCGCCCTGAGACCCCTGGGTACAGGGCGGTATATAAATTCAATAAATAAAAACAAAAACAACAAAAGTAATAATAATCACTGCTGTCCTAATTTCTGAGTGTAACAGGATGAGTTCCTGAGGCCTACCCAGAGCAGCTTGTGACTATCAGTGGAATACTTTAGCTCATCTCAGGGTTAGCCAACACAGTGCCCTCCAGACTACAACTCCCCTCATCCCTGACCCATGCCAGCTGGGGCTGATGGGAACTGAATCCAATGACATTTGGAGGGCTCCATGTTGGCTACCCTCCCTCTTCCTCGAGCCCAGGATGCGTCACTAAAAAACGGTTCAGCCATAACTTGCCCCATCAGGAATCATGGGTACCTTTTTGCTCCTGTAGTGTCAGAGCAGAGCCTGCCGAGACGTTCCTGCGCAGAGTCACTGGCGAGGCAGCAGCCTCTTCGACTGAGTCTGCGAGGCTCCAGCCCTTGTCCTTTTTGTCTTCGGCCCCTTCTCCATCCTCTCGCTTTGCTGCCTTCTGCCTGCTGCATGTCAGTTGCCCCCGGAGGGCTCTGTTCTCTCTCTCTAGCTTGATGATTTCTGAGCGCATTTCGTGGATGACCTGCATGAGCCGCTTGTTCCCCTCCATTTCCCACCTCCTTCCCAGACGGCCAACCTGGGCGCCGCTTGCTTTAAAAAGAAACCATGAATCCAAGGTGAGGGGCTCATGTGGCACATAAACACACTCGAACAATGGCACTCCCTCCTCCAGGCTCAGCATTGTGCTGTCTTTCACCACCCAAAGAGCCTTGGATAAACTGTCAAGGCTTGAAGAGCCCCTCCATGATTTATTCATTCCGGGTTTCATTTTTCCAAACTGAGTTTTCCTTTGGTGGCAGCTATTTCAGTGCAAAGACATTGGCCCTGTGAAAGTGGCAATGTGTGGGGGTGTAGGCACGATAATTCAAACACAGCATTTGTCGTGTGTGTGTGTGTGTGTGTCCTTCTGCATTTGTCCCACCTGTCAAGTTCAGGCATCTCATGCTGGAAGGCTGCATTCTGCCTTCAGCAATCCTATCCTGCCCAGGGCTGCTGAATGCACCAGACTCAGAATTATTCTGAGCTGAAGCCAATTTCACCCAGCATGCACCTCTCTCACCTCCGCCAACATGCATTGTTCCCTTCTCAGCTTCTTGAGAAGTTCCATTTTCAGAAATGACTTTGAGGGGGAGCGGGAGGGAAACAACGCCTTTCCACAGTTCCCTGCGGTTCCCATTAAACAAAAATGCATTTCTGGCTGCCAACTAAGAATATATTTCCACCCGGCTACAGCTCAGCTTTGTTTGTGGCATTTGCTTGAACAAAGTGTGCACAGCAATATTCTGGGACGGTAAGGAGAGACACATCAAGCATGAATGTTGCATTAGAAACGAAAGGCAATATCGTGGGCTGCTTCTGTTACCTACTCCCTGCGAGTATTTCTGCGCAGCAAAATGCCCTCCCGTAGCACTGAGAATTTTCCTTCTGTGATTTGGCATTAATATTAAAACTCAGTGTATTCTCTGATCAGCACAGAAATTATTTAAAACCTGTATGCTTTGAACTGAAGTCTCTCCACCCCACTTTATCACCTTGGAAGAGAGTGATTTCGATTCATTATGCAAAGTGGCTAATCATAGTAAAGACTGTGTGCATGTGCCATGATTGGCTCAGCCCTTTACAGATGTTCGGTAAATACAATGAGATTCACTTTGCAGTCAATGTGCACTACCCATATCAGGGGCAGTCAATGTGATGCTCTCCAAATGCTGTTGGACTCCCATCAGCCCCAGCAAGCATGGCCAATGGTGAGGGATGATGGGAGTTGTAGTCTAATAACATCTGGAGAGCACCAGGCTAGCTACCCCTGGCCTATATTAATCCATCAGAATCCATCTCTCTCTCTCTCTCTCTCTCTCTCTCTCTCTCTCTCTCTGTGTGTGTGTGTGTGTGTGTGTTGTATAAAATAAAACAAAATCAAATGAGTGAACACGTGGCAGGAAGGGAGCATATAGGTTCAGACAATGAAACATCTGTATGTAGCCAGGTACACATTTTAACATATACATGCATAGACTTTCTTCAGACGTAAAGACTGGGGTGAATCATAGAATCATAGAATCATAGAGTTGGAAGAGACCACAAGGGCCATCGAGTCCAACCCCCTGCCAAGCAGGAAACACCATCAGAGCACTCCTGACATATGGTTGTCAAGCCTCTGCTTAAAGACCTCCAAAGAAGGAGACTCCACCACACTCCTTGGCAGCAAATTCCACTGTTGAACAGCTCTTACTGTCAGGAAGTTCTTCCTAATGTTTAGGTGGAATCTTCTTCCTTGTAGTTTGGATCCATTGCTCCGTGTCCGCTTCTCTGGAGCAGCAGAAAACAACCTTTCTCCCTCCTCTATGTGACATCCTTTGATATATTTGAACATGGCTATCATATCACCCCTTAACCTCCTCTTCTCCAGGCTAAACATGCCCAGCTCCCTTAGCCATTCCTCATAAGGCATCGTTTCCAGGCCTTTGACCATTTTGGTTGTCCTCGTCTGGACACGTTCCAGTTTGTCAGTGTCCTTCTTGAACTGTGGTGCCCAGAACTGGACACAGTACTCCAGGTGAGGTCTGACCAGAGCAGAATACAATGGCACTATTACTTCCCTTGATCTAGATGCTATACTCCTATTGATGCTTCTCTCTGCCCTGTGTGACAACAAGGGATGGGCAGACATGTCAGTTTCAGTTTCTCCCCGTTTCTCATTTTTTCAGTAATAAGTTCAATTCTCCAAATTTCTGTACAAGTTTGCATTTTTTTAAAAGTCCCTATGAAAATTCACCACCATCTTTCTACAATATGCGATTTTGCCTAATATACAGATTTTTTTTGCAAACAAATTTCCCCAAATAGGATGCATTTTAATACTTATTTTCACTAAATATGTTTTTATACATGTTCCTTACCCTAGCAACTGCATTTCTGTACACATTACTTGGCTGGAGAACTGCACTGCAAAATTTGGAGAAGCGCAAATTTTGAAAGATGACCATTTTTCAGGTTGCATCTTGTTTTGGAAAGAGAGAAAAAGGTAAATTCGCCTGGTCATGTTCTAACAGTTTCCCTCTGGGTTGAAGCAGCTTCTTCCAAAGCAACATCTTTCCCGCATCTCTGAGGTAAAGAAACTTAATTTGCCCCAAAGGGAAATTAAAAAAAAAGAAGAATCAGAGGCCACAAGCAATTTGTTATTACCCTCCCTTTGCATGAACTTGCACAAGGCCCATTTTTGACCCAGTGGTGCTCGCAATTTTACTAAGAGGCTTTGGTCAATCATCTCATTGGTATCAAAGTTTGCAGAGTGAAAAGCAATGGCATGTGAGAGATTCAAACAGAATTCTGTCTTCAAGTTTCTTATTCCTATATTCCCCAGCAAGGGATCATGTGTAGGCTAAGTGATACCAAAAGCACCCAATTATAGTATCATTTCTGACCTCTTGGTTCACTCTGTCAACAATCAGCTTCCACTAGAGGAGTCTGAATGCGTATGACCTTTTGATCTTGTATAGGCAATATCTGCTGTAGTCATTTGTTTCTGGAAAGTAATTTCATGCATCTTTTCCCAAAGACACCCAAGGCAAGAAAATATGGAACATTCAAGGCCATAATTGTTTAATAAATGAATAAAATAGAAAATGACCAAACCAGATAGATACCAGCAAAATGAAGGAATCCTTTTAACCTTTGCCTTCAAAGAATACATGAAAGGGGAAGGTTGTCTCTGTTCCCAGGATCCCCATCCATTAGTTCCATGCCAGAAGGGCAGTTTGGCTGAATGTTGGTAGACTCATCTACACAATCAGGCACTTTGCATGACTGGAGCTCCCTTTTCTAGAGAGGATTATTCACATGTTCACCTGAACTCATGAGGAATCCTCCTTTGGCCCTCCCACCCAATGCACGAAGGTGTGAAGCTGCAGCCTGTGGAGATGGGGATGGTCCAGTTAGTGTGCAGGACCACGCTCCCTCCAATATATCAGTGGTGGAGAACTTCAGATCCATTGCTCTCCAGAGCTCCCAGTTTGGCCCTTGAAACTGTTTGGGTACAGCCACACCTACCTGCCCCACACCTAATCTCATATATGGTGTCAGGTATGGAGCAGGTAAAGATGTGGCTGTGATGACAGGTGGTGGAAGGTGACAGGTGGTCATTGCAATGTTATGTGAGTCACAGTGGTCAAGCAAGACCTGCAGGGTGAGAAGAGAGGAGGAGATCAGAATCCTACCTGTTGGCTGGATCCAGCTCCCTGTCTCTGCTCTGTGTGTTTCTGTGCAAAAGGCCTGAATCGTGGCAAGGGTAACACACAATAATATAAATCAGAAAGCACCTAATTACATTTCTGGAGCAAGTGAAAAACAACAACACACTGTTGCCCTAAAACTAAGCAGTGAGATGGACCAGTGAACCTCCCTAGGGAGGCTATAGCATAATAGCTGTAATACTTCAGAGGAAGCCTGGTCCAGCTCCCAGGACATCCTAATGGGACCTTTCAGAAACAAGGCAGATGAGGAAAACATGCCCAAACGCGGCATGTGTCCTACTCTATTTGGCAAACATTATGACCCATAAGTGAAGGAGGATGCCTCAGGAATTTAGAGTGTTCCTCATAAAAGCTTGCTTTCAGTAGACAGTGACAGCTACTCTGCTACTGGAATTGCTAAGCAGCTGTTTACAGCCATTTGTTATGCTGAGCTGCTTCTGCTGTTCCAAAATTTAGACAGGTCAATTCTTTGTTGTTTCAACAAAAGCCAAATGGTTTTGCAAATAATCACTGTGAGCCTGGAATGCGCTTACAGATATGCAAAGATTCCCCCCCCCCCCATAAATGATGGATGTACATATGCAGACACCAAAGTCATTCGCCTGGGATAAAGTCAACCGAGAAGGTCTTAGGAAGAATGCAAATTTATCTAATAAACTAATGATTTAGTCACTGAAATGTTAACTCCCTGCTTTTCAGATATCATTGATCAAATACAGTGAAAGCCTTACCTTTTACACAAATCTCCTAATGCAGTTCAGAGGCATATAAACATGGACATCCTTGGAGGGTTTTAAGCAGAGGTTGGATGGCCATCTGTCATGGATGCTTTAGCTGAGATCCCTGCAATACAGGGGGTTGAACATGATCACCCTCAAGCATAGACATAGCCAAGGGGAGACAGGGGGCAGCTGTTTCCCCTAGATCAAGTAAAACAATAGAAATACTTAACTAATTGACCAATCACATCAGTTTCCCCCTCCAACAAAAATCCTGGCTGTATCCATGCCCTTGGGGGTCCCTTTCAACTCTATGATTCTATTATTCGTGCTCTAGATGAATGAGGAGCCATTTGACTGAACAGGTGCTGCATATGCAGTTACACCTCCAATCCAGTAGGTGGTGTTGCACACAGGAAAGTCTTGTCAGAAATTCAGCACTAGAATTTCCCAGGTAGAGTAGTGAATAAGGTTCCCAGGATTGGGCTGGGCAGAGGACTAATTGCCTGTTATTAATAAACACCAGATATATGCATGTACTGCCTGAATATTGCTGTGTGCAGTGTGTGAGACCCACAGTACACTAAGCATAGGGAGACATCCTTGTTCTGGGTGGCTGCTACTGAATTTGTAAGTCTCTTCTCCTAGAGACTCAACCAAAGCCAGAGCCTTTATGGCTTCCTGCGCAAGACATTTTATCTGGCTGCTGTTAGTCAAGGATGGAAAAGGCAAGGCAGAAGAAACCACCATTGCGATCAAAGGATTATGCAGCCTAGTCATGCCACAGTGGAGCTTGGGTATGAAACGTGGCTCAGGTAGATCAGTTGCTTGATTTTGACACATTAACCCACTTGGACCAACATTAATGTCTCTTACATAAGGGATGTGGCTTGGGTTTACAACATGTACACCCAGCACCATGTGAAGGGTGTCTTCTGTGCAACAAGAAAGCCGTAGGAACGTGGCATGTATGATTTGGCCACTATGCAAGATCTTTACCCTTCTGATGAAAGACAGAAGGATCATACAAGTTAACTGATCAATACTTCTACTTTTACATCTGCCACGCTTACTTATGTGTTCCCCACCCCAGGCTGGTCCCAGCCCATATCATGCAAGGTTGCTGCTGCAAGATGACAATAGATGTGATGTAATTTGATGCTATGGATAGGACAATAAGGTGTCAGTATGAAGTTTGAAAAGTGTTCTGAGAAATGTGTTTTCTGGGCCTCTGTACTATCCTGATGGGCACATACGCAGGATTACCAGGGCTTATCCAACCTAACTTGCAACAATCTGTGGCTGCACATACCTGACTCATCTGAGGTCCTCCAAACCTGCCTGATTTGACTCAGTCGTTGGCCAAATCTGGTGCATAGCCCTATTAGATTGTGCAGCCTTTCCCACTGAAGAGTGTCATCTTAAAATAGAACACGTTACCACACTGTTTACCTTTCCTGCCGCAGCGGTACCTATTTATCTACTTGCACTGGCGTGCTTTCAAACTGCTAGGTTGGCAGGAGCTGGGACAGAGCAACGGGAGATCACCCCATCACATGGATTTGAACTGCCAACCTTCTGATCAGCAACCCTGAGAGGTTCAGTGGTTTAGACCATGGTGCCACCCGCATCCCTGGAACCTGCAGAAATTTGAACCCCACACCTGAAATTAGATTTAAAAGAAGCATTCAGTTCTGGCCGAGAGTTGTGGTGTGTGTGATTGTGGTGCCCACAACAGTTTATCCAGTTTGGAAATTCAGCCAAAAAGGTTGATGAC
The DNA here is from genome assembly GCF_964106915.1 of Podarcis gaigeae. NCBI lineage: Eukaryota > Metazoa > Chordata > Lepidosauria > Squamata > Lacertidae > Podarcis > Podarcis gaigeae. Next base: position 71,524,002 of record NC_139681.1, read on the forward strand.
TCCTCTTACAATGAACATTATGACAAAGAATGTTATTACTTATACTATACAGCTACAGCTGTTTATTTCTCATGTGATTGGGCACTTGCCTTTGGGCACAAATTTGAAGATGGACATTCTGAACATAGAATCATAGAATCATAGAGTTGGAAGAGACCACAAGGGCCATCGAGTCCAACCCCCTGCCAAGCAGGAAACACCATCAGAGCACTCCTGATATATCGTTGTCAAGCCTCTGCTTAAAGACCTCCAAAGAAGGAGACTCCACCACAGTCCAAGCATTCATCTGTACACCCCTTGCAATAACATCTGCACTACCACTGGGTAGGTGGTGGGAGGTTTTGCTAAGAGCACAAAAGAGATGCTGTCTGATCCGGCCCTTGTTTTGCTTTTCCTATTAATGCAACAAAGGGCTCTTGCCATCCTTTTTACTGCTCATGTGTCCTTTATGTGGAATTTCTCATAATTGGGTATGGAAAAAGTATGTCACATTCAATGCGAGGGTGATTTAATGCTCTCCCTTCCTTCTCAATATTAACCAAATATGCCAGTTGCAATCAACCAAGGGTCATCTAATAAAACTTCCCCTGTGAATATCGAGACATAATTACTCTGCAAGGAATGATTCCTATTAAGCATTAAATGAGTCTTCAATTTGAAATAGAAACCTTTGCCTGTGGTTTGGTGTCGCTGAAGATGTGATTAAACATAAAATATGCATAACTCTTAACTCCTTTAGCGGTGTTGGGATGACACCAACTAATGCATAAATAATACCTCAATAGATTCGTCCAATTTTACCCAACGGCAGAAAACCTTCATTTGTGAAAAGCGTGTGCTATTAAAGTTCACAAAAGTTTTGAATGCTAGTGGTACCAGGTTGTGACCAGGTACAAGGAATTTGCCTTATGCTAAGTCAGAACATTGGTTCATCTAGTTTGATATTTGTTGACACTGACTGGCAGCAACTGTACAGAACCTGTACAAAACCCCAGCCTTTCCTGCAGACACCAGGTATTGAGCCCGGAACATTCTTTGTGCAAAACAGATGCGCTACCCCCAAACTAGAGCCATTCCCCTTAGTTGATGATGAAAGCAATAATAATAATAATTTATTATTTATACCCCACCCATCCGGTTGGGTTTCCCCAGCCGCTCTGGGCAGCTCCCAACAGAATATTAAAAACAGAATAGAACTTCAAACATTAAAAACTTCCCTAAACAGGGCTGCCTTCAGATGTCTTCTAAAAGTCAGATAGTTGTTTATTTCCTTGACATCTGATGGGAGGGTGTTCCACAGGGCAGGCGCCACCACCGAGAAAGCCCTCTGCCTGGTTCCCTGTAACCTCACCTTGTAGTCAGGGAACCGCCAAAAGGCCCTTGGTACTGGACCTCAGTGTCTGGGCTGAACGATGGGGGTGGAGACGTTCCTTAAGGTATACTGGGCCGAGGACATTAAGGGCTTTAAAGATCAGCACCAACACTTTGAATTGTGCTCAGAAACGTACTGGGAGCCAATGTAGGTCTTTCAGAACCGGTGTTATATGGTCTCGACGGCCACTCCCAGTCACCAATCTAGCTGCTGCATTATGGATTAGTTGTAGTTTCCAGGTCACCTTCAAAGGTAGCCCCACATAGAGCACATTGCAGAAGTCCAAGCGGGAGATAACTAAAGCATGCACTACTCTGGTGAGACAGTCTGCGGGCAGGTAGGGTCTCCGCCGGCATAGCAGATGGAGCTGGTGGACAGCTGCCCTGGGCACAGAATTGACCTGCGCCTCCAAGGGCAGCTGTGAGTCCAAAATGACTCCCTGGCTGCGCACCTGCTCCTTCTGGGGGCACAGTTACCCCATTCAGGAGTCCCCCCTGCCTGCCCCCTGTCCCCCCAAAACAGTACTTCTGTCTTGTTAGGATTCAACCTCAATCTGTTAGCAGCCATCCGTCCTCCAACTGCCTCCAACTGCTAATCATTCCCCCCTCCATCCCCATTTTGTTAGATCAGCCTGTAAGGCCAAATAATACCTACCTATAATCCCAAGGAGCTTTCATGCTGCACTTCGCCAGTGATCAATAGCTTAGCATCTGCAGTCAAGGTCTGCACTACAACTTCTGGAAAATGAAAGATTCTTGATTGGAAGACGTGTTTCCGGCTGTTCCTCCAAGTCTGAATCCTGTCCAGTTTGCCCAACGGTAGGACTGGAGGGTTGCAAGTCCTGATCAAAAGTTATCATCAGTGCTTTGTGATGCTTCCCCTCTCCCACACACCTTGGTTATAACGTCCAAGGTCCACTCTAGGTCTTAGAATAGATTAGAAAGACACAAAGCACTCCACAGTTCAGTGGCAGGGTATATGTTTGGAATGCAGAAGGCCCCAGATTACAACCCTGGGAGCTCCTGTTGAAAGGATCAGAGTGCAGGGGGTCCCCTGCTGGGAATGTGGAGAGATGCAGCAGGGCTGAAAAGACAACACCAGACTAGATGGCCAGAGGAAAAATAACCTCCCTAAATTCCTGGGGACTGCTCAGCTTTGTGATACGTGACAGGAAATCTGAAAACTCTCTAGTCTGGGATTCTAAGCACGAAACCTTGACGCGTGCTTAGTGTCTGTAATGGTCCTGCTAGACAGGGATCAAAGAAAACTGACTCACATTTCTGAGTGGCGTATTGGGAAACTGCGAAAGGAGGGCCAAGAAGCTAAACGTCACTTTGTTCTTAGGTGTTTTTTTTTACTCCGTGACCAAGAACTCTCGAGAGTATCTATTTTATGCTCTGCTGTTCTCATGTCACAGATCTGAAGAAGGAACTGAGAAATTCAGCCAGTTTTCTGCCCCTGTTTCCATTTCACAAGTAATGGCAACCTATTAGGCAGGCAGCCCAAGTGAGGGAAGTGGAAAAGTATTTCAAAACAATCCCAAAGTGAAAACCTTGTCTAAATGTTAATTTTGTCATATTTTAGAGAGGATGGAAGGTCAGAGGCAGCTCATTAATATCTTGCAGTAATTAATGCCTTGCTGCGATGGTTGAAACTATCCAATTATTTGAAACCTGGTGAGGAATTTGGAGGGGATCTCTATTTTAAGTTCCTCACACATTCCTTCCCACCCCCCTGACACAGAGATTAATTGCCTGGTGAGAAAAGCAATGTAGAAACTAGCCCTAATATGAGGTGGAGAACCTCAGAACCAGGGGGAAGTGTGGCCCTCCAAAACCATCTGTCTGGTCCTCAGGACTCTCCTCAGGTCCATGTTTCACCAACCCTACCTCATGTCATTCTTGAGTAATTTTGCCTGTCTAGAATGTTTCTCCTGGATGGAATTTAAGCTCCTTGATGGAGCACAAGAGGGAGGTGTGTGTGTGTGTGTGTGTGTGTGTGTGTGTGTGTGTAGAAACTAGCCTACTGTATTGTACTTTTGCTGCTCCACCCACCCTGGGCTCTAGCCCTGCCCACCACTGGAATGTGGCCTCTGGTAATTTGTCCAGAAGGAAATGTGGCCCTCAGCCTGAAAGGCAGGGGTGAGGAAACGTTATCAACCGAGGGCCATGTTATCTTCTCCGCCGGCTTCTGGGACCACATGCCAGTGGTGGGTGGAGCCAGTAGCAAAGGTGGGTGGAGCAACAAATGTTAACGTCCCTCTCCCTATCCATCTTAAGTGAGCAAGAAGCATTATCAGAGTCCAAAGATGCATTCTAGCAAGGTGAAAATACTCAAAAGGTGCAAAGCAGGGTTGGAGAGGGTGTGTGTGTTCTAGGAAAAGTCTTGAGGGCCAGACAGAGAGAGGACTGGAGGGCTGCCTTTGGCCCCCGTGCCTGAAGATAGGCCAACAGCATCATCCATCTCTATGATGATTAGAGAGAGTGGTTTGTCTAAAACCTCTTAGTGAGTTTTTTTTATGGTAGGGGGTGAGGTTCAAAATGATAAGCCCCTAATTCATAGATCAGTAGTTGGCCACTACACCACAGAGTCTACAGGTTGATATGTTGATGGATGGAGGTAAAGCCCAGGCTTAAGCAACTGGGACATGGGGACAACCCATCAGGATAAGGTGAAGATTACCGTATTTTTGCTCTATGATACTCACTTTTCCCCTCCTAAAAAGTAAGGGGAAATGTCTGTGTGTCTTATTGAGCAAATGCAGGCTGCGCAGCTATCCCAGAAGCCAGAACAGCAAGAGGGATTGCTGCTTTCACTGCACAGTGATCCCTCTTGTTGTTCTGGCTTCTGAGATTCAGAATATTTTTTTCTTGTTTTCCTCCTCCAAAAACTAGGTGCATCTTATGGTCTGGTGCGTCTTATAGAGCGAAAAATACGGTAGTTACCTTTCCATCTACAGTGGAATTTGATGCTCCTCTACTTAGAAGCAAGCAATTTGAGTTCAATGGGTACGTGTGCATATCAGCCTGAGTGCAGGACTAGGTTCAATGGGTACGTGTGCATATGCAGCCTGAGTGCAGGACTAGGTCTGTCCAAGCAGAGTGGTGGCCTCCAAGATTGGGACCCACTTTGCCCCCCAGCCTATCCAATCATTAGGCACTTAAGGTGGCTGTTGCCAAGGGGCAAGAAGGTCACAGCTGTGTGTCAATGCACTATGGCAGGTGTTGGGACCCTGTGGCCTTCCAGACCTAGGTGTAAATAATCAACAAAGCTTACTAGGTGTCCTTGGGTCAGCTGCATACTTGGATCCAGGAAGAAGGATGTGTGCTGCCTTGAGTTCTTTGGAGATAATAAATACAATAAACCATTATCATTCCTCTTTAGGAGAGGAATTAAGCACACAAGAGATTGCCCCAAGTCAACCAGTAAATTTCAGACCTTTCAGAGGCCTTCTATTTAATTCTACCAGTGTGTGTATATTAATGTTGGGGAGTGTATTAAGCACGGCTGCAGAAAATAGAAATACTCTGTGGTACCCAGTGCATTTTTTTCTGGGGGTACGCATACCCCTAAACATTTTGTGAATCCAAGTTTGGTCTCAGTGAGGGGCAGTATGTCAATATGAGTAGGAAAATGAGAGTACCCCTAAACATTTTTTTAAAGAAAAAAAAGCGCTGGTGATACCAGAATCTACATTTATAAATAGAAATGTGCTTGGATGTAATGACATCTTAATTCAGATTTCAGGCAGCTGTACAGTAGCATTAATCAAGGCTCAGAGTGACAGAACATCTCAACAGTTTAAGAATATTGCAGTTACTAACACATACTGCCAGGCATAAAAACTGAACATAATGAAAGAAATTTCAAGGGTAATTGCTTTTATGGATAGAGTAGCTTGTGGCTTGACCACAACTGTAATTACATTTGTATCTTCTTCCTGATAATGATGAAAAGCAGCACAGCAAATTGGAAGAGGTGTCTCTTTTCTAAATGCGGTTTTAGAACTGAAACCAGCTCTCATATTTCTAGGGTGGTAAGGGCAGCCTCAAAGTGTCAAACAGGCACTTCTCCAGGAATTGCCAGCTTGAACTACAAATATACCTTAAAACATATGAGCTACACATTAGCATCTGGAGGTGTGACTGCCTGCTTATCTGGTAGAGGTAGGGAAAATCAATACATGAAGTTATATTCTTTCTGGGCCACAGCTGGTGGCTTTAAGCGTTTGCACAGCAAGCATTTTAAAACTGATTTCCATTAGCCAGGCATCCTTATTGGAAAATATGCATCTAAATTGCATGTTTATTCAGAAGCAAGTCCTTCTGAGTTCAGTAGAGTTTACTACCAAGTAAGTTTGCACGTCATTGCAACTTTGCAGTGCAATCCTATATACTCCTCCTTAGAAATAAACCCAACTGAGTTCAGTAAGAGTTAGTCCCAAGCAAGTGTGTCTATGATTTCAGCCTTGTGTGTCTTATTTACAACTGCACATTCTGCAGTTATATTGGACAATAAATATACAATGAAGCAGCAATAAAACTAGCACATTGGCATGGTATCAAATTGGATGGGGGTGTGCATGTTGAGCAGGGGCATCTTACCCATAGAGGCTAGTGGTGTGGGGCGCCAAGTTCTAGATGGTGCCAGGGAAGAGGCGGAGGCTGGACGCAGTGCCTCCCAGCATCAACTTGCCGCCCGCGTCTGCCATGCCGCACCGAAGCAGCACTGTGCCTGGAGCCTCCGTCTGCCATGGCCACCACGGCATGAAGTGGCCAGCTGAGCCAGGAGTGCTGCCTCCAGCCTCCTCCGCCTCTTCCCCACTGGAGGAGCTGCCCTCTAGCCACTGCCCACCTCCTCCAGCCCTGCCGGCAGCGCCGTCCTCCCTAAAAAAACTCTGGGAAATGGGGGGCGGAGGCGGCAACGCCGGAGAGAGCTTTGCACCATGGCGAAGGATATGCTAAAGACGGCCCTGATGTTGAGATTCCTGCATTGCAGGGGGTTGGAATAATGAGCCTTGGGATCCCTTCCAATTCTTCAATTCTATCAGCCTATGATTCTATGAAATACTCAGACCAGAGTGACCAGGCTATCTCACTTCAGCATCTGAGGCACACAAGCAACCAAGATCACTCCAGGAAGACTAAAACCATTTGCAAAATTAAGCATATAACCACTGGTTATATTCTGAAAGACTAGTGCTTATATATTCTACATTCAGATCTTACAGAACCGTTATGTTAGTCTAAGACTGCTCTAGCAGTCCTGCTGTTGCTTGGAAACTTTGTCACGGCTGTTCTGGTGTTTCTGATTCAAATGAGCTGAAAAGTCTCCCAGAGGATGTCTACATCGTGCTTAAGTCACGAGTGGCATTTTAAATGGCTGTACCATATCTGGGACCAGGAGGGATACAGCAGTGCTAGAGCTAGTGCCAACCCTCGTTTCAAAACATAACTAGTGACATTGGGCTCAAGGGATAGCAGGAAAAGTGATGTGCTCAGGTAACAGAATATAGGGCCAATAAATTGTTCCAATTAGGTCCCCCTTGCCACTATCCAGAGGATGGAAAAACACTACCGGCTCCTCCTGATCACTGTTACCAACCTTCAGAAAGAAGCACTTTTAACAACATACAGAGGCATTTTCTTGTTATATTTTCCTCAGCAATGCAGGAATTGCAACTCCTAGAACATCACCGTGTAACTAAAAAGTTACTTTCAGACATTGCGTTTTCGTTAACAACCCTGTGATTTTAGTGGTTTTTAATTTTCCCAGTGCTGAATATGAAAGGCAGAGCTGTCCTCACCAGCATGAAGATTAGATCCACATTCCTTCCATTTGGTTATGTGGCTGAAGCTGATAATGAGACACAGGCTGATTTTCATTACAAGCGAGCACTTCACTCAACAGTGTGTATTATAGAGGTGACAGATGGAACAATTATCTACACACAAGCTAATGCTAGCACTATATAAATGAGAAAAGGGAACTGGAGCAGTATAGTGTATTATGAGTAAGCAACCCCCCCCCCCCCGTATTACAAGTTATCTTCCATGAATGTGAGTAAAATACACAAATAAGTGCAAAAGTTGATAATAGAGGGGGTAAAGGATAATATTTAAAAACGATGAAATTTTACCCTTTCCCTCTATTATCAAAACTGCCTTGATTTATATATTTGCAGACTGTCTGAGTCAGCAAAATTGCTGTGTTCCAATGAGAAAAGTAACCAGTGGCAACTCACAAAGTGATGGGACTGCTTCTCTGGTTTGAGCAGGATGGAGGATCACCGTTCACTCCATTTCTTCAGTCCCGCCCCCCATGTCTTTCACTCACTCAACACATCTTGTTTGATCTCCATTACGTACTGCTCTCTACAGTCATACACACCTTCACTTATTCTTCCCTCTGTGTACACATATCACCCAACTTTTTCACATACTAAGCTACACATCCCATTCTTTACCTTCACAAATGCACCTACCAATCCATCAACACACACACACACACACACACACACACACACACACACACACACACCTCATACCCCAGTTGCACACAAATACCCAACACAACCAGGAAAGGTACTACAAGCCCTTCTAAATCACATCAAATTCATCCAACTTTGAAAGATAATCACCTTTCTAAATCAACTTCATCTCAGCAAGGGCTAGGAAGGTGTCAGCAACATTCAAAGGACTATCCCACAAGGGAACTTCATTTGCATGTCAACATTCCCAGCTCCTCACTTTTAAAGACAGGCAAAGTCTTCAAGCACAGTTTGGGCAACTTCCTCACAAGGATGTTCCAGCTCTGAAATTCCTGCACTGAGCAGAAGGCTGGGCAGGAAGATCTACAACAGAGATGTTGTTGGACTCCAACACTCTCAAGGAGTGTAAAATCACATTTAACCCTCAAGCAAACCACCCTGGGCTTCTTGGAGGAGGGGCCATGTAGTAATGCTCGTCCCCAACCTCTTGCCCCTCCCTTCTCCTGTCTCTGCTCTCCGGCCAGACCAGGACGCCCAGGACAGGGTTGGCGGACGAACACTACGTTTTTGCAAAACAGAACAAACAAAACCCGGTAGGGCTGCCACCACTCCCTCTTGTCCAGGGGACCCAGAATCACAACCCAGGGAGAAGGCTGTGACCCGTTAGCCTGGCTGTCCCCTTCTCTACAAGCTGTATCCACAGACTTGCAGGCAGAAGTTCTACGGTATAGCGTAACCAAGCGTAAGGCTAGGACTTAGCTATTCCCTTTTGGAAAGGCACACAACTAAAACAGTTTCATCTTTAAAATGTTTATTTTAAAATAACATAAGAAACATGCTAAAATAGCAGGCACATCTTTTAGAACGTTACAGGTAAGAAAACAACAAAGCTACGTAGACTAACTAAGATTACATACTTACAACTCTAACACAAAGATAGGGTAGTTGTTGTTCCTTAAGCCTCTGCAAGTAGAAGACGATCGAAGATCTCCATTTCAAAAGATGAATAGCGGCCTATTAAGCTGGAACCATAGAGCCGGGCATCTTTGCGATTTGCAGGGCAAAGGCAGAGAGGCAGAGAGGCCAAGAGCAGAGGATTCTCTGATCTTTTATTTCCAATTCGCAACCTGCGTCGTAACTTTCAAGCCAATCATAAACTCAAATTATTTTTTGAATGCACCAATGATCGGCTTGCTAGTCTATCAATTTACCTCTTGACAGCTGGGCCAATTTGGAATTCAAACTTTTAAATCAAAGGGTTTCCTCCCTTCCGCCAAAGACACATTCCCAGGCAATTCAAGGGCAGATAACAACATTGGGAGGGGGGATGTTTACATCATTGAACTCAGGTGTTAGTTCCTTCATTAATCAAGACATCCTGGGTTCTAATAAACCTTTCAGCTGAGGAGTCAGTTGTCTAGAATTTTAAAGATACACAATTCCGTTCCCAGGGTCCTTGTGGCTGATGAGACTCCCACAAGGCCTCACTCTCTTTTGCTTGGCCAAAGAATAATTTTCTAAATATTCCTACTTTACTACACCCTCCCCTCTAGAATGAAATTAAGGGTAAAGTCCCCTAATTTCATCGAAGAAAATTATTTACACACTGAGGTAGATCATCCGGTCCAGGGGGCTTTAGCAGCTTTTAAAACCATACATCACTAGCAGCACCCCCTTAATCCGATATTTACACAGTTTCATGGCACAGATTGGTACATTCTAGACAAAGTATCAGCAACAACATTGTTCTTTCCTGCAATGTGAGTGACATTAAACTGAAAATCTTGAAGGGCCATACTCCACCTAAGCAGTTTCTGATTGGATGATTTTACCCTTTCCAACCAACACAGGGGAGAATGGTCCGTTTGAACCTCAAAGGTGTTACCCCACAGATAAGGCCGCAGTTTGGTTAGGGCCCAGACCAAGGCAAAACACTCTTTCTCTATGGTTGAATAATTTTGTTCAGTAGTGGACAACTTTTTACTTAAGTAAACCACAGGACGCCAATTCCCTTCTTCATCTTCTTGAAGCAAAACTGCTCCTAGCCCTGTTTGACTGGCATCAGTTTGCACTACAAACGGACGTCTCTGATCAGGAGCCAGCATGACTTGGGAGCTCATAAGGGCGTGCTTTAACAAATCAAAAGCCCTCTGACACTCCTCAGTCCAATTTACTTTGACTGGCAGGGATTTCTTACAAAGGTCAGTAAGAGGTACAGCTAGAGTTGAGAAGTGATTAACGAAGCGCCTGTAATAATTCACCAACCTTATAAAAGACTGTACATCCTTTTTCACGATGGGGCGAGGCCATTCTTGAATGCACTGCACTTTGGCCTCTAAGGTCTTGATGTTTCCTGACCCCACTCTGAATCCCAAATACACCACTTCTCCTTGGGCAAACTGACATTTAGATATTTTAACAGTCAGGTTTGCCTCCTGCAACCGGGCCAAAACTCTCTGCACATGTTTAAGATGTTCTGGCCATGTCTCAGAAAATATTGCCAGGTCATCCAAATAAGCACAGCAAAACTCATTTAGGTCATGAATCAAGGAATTAATTAGCCTTTGAAAGGCTGCGGGAGCATTTCGCAATCCAAACGGCAACACCTTGAACTGGTACAAGCCTACATGAGTGACAAAGGCAGACTTCTCAGAAGCTTCTGGGGACAGCGGGATTTGCCAATAACCTTTCGTCAAATCCATGACTGTGATGAATTTCGCCCGTCCCAGCTTCTCAATCAATGTGTCAATTCTAGGCAAAGGAAACACATCAGGAACAGTGACTAAATTAATTTTTCGATAGTCCACGCAAAAACGAATAGATCCGTCGGGTTTTGGAACCAGCACTATGGGCGAAGCCCAAGCACTTTTACTAGGTTCTATAACTCCCAACTCCAGCATTTCTTTCAGCTCAGTTTCAATATTCTGCGCATGTGCCTCACCGACCCGATAAGGACGTGAGGAAATAGGGGGGGCATCCCCCGTGACAAAATGATGCTGAGCCAGATGAGTCTTACCAGGTTTGGTGCTGAAAGTGTTGCTATAGGGTTGCAGTGCCTCATAAAGCTCTTTAGCCTGAGTCTCACTTAAATTCGGCAACTGCAATACATCAGAAATGCTTCCAGCCTGTTTGTACTCAGTTAAAAGATCCACAGGCGAAGCAGGCACCTCTTCCTGACTACGCGTAATGGCCAGTACAGAGATCTTTTGTTCAACACATTCTTTCAAGGAATTAACATGATACTCGCGAGCAGTAGGGTGCAATTCCTTGCAACTTACAAGGTAACGCACAGGACTCAGCCTTGCTTCCACAACACCAGGACCTTGCCATTTCACATCTAACTTGTGGGGGCGAGACGGTCTTAAAATCCATACTTGATCTCCCACCTCAAACTGTTTGCACACCGCTCTGGCATCATGTACTCTTTTTTGTTCTAATCGGGCATTCTCTAAATTCTCTTTGGCCAATTGCCAAACGTCGGCTAGAGTTCCTTTTAGTTGAGCAAAGTACTCACTGACAGAAGGCAGTTTTATCTCTTCTTCTGAACCTTCCCACTCTCTTCGAAGCATTGAGAGGGGGGTATTCAGAAGCCTTCCAAAAATTAGCTGGTTAGGTGCAAACCCAAGGCTTCTTTGATGGGCATCATTGTAAGCAGCCACCACCAAAGGCAAATCTTGGTCCCAACTGGAACCATGGGCCAGGGCATACTTGCGCAGCATTTGAACCAAGGTCTTTTGCACCCTTTCCACCAACCCATTTCCTTGATGTTGATAAGCAATAGAGGTATGATGGCGCACCTCAGACAAACGCAAAACCTCTTGGGTGACCTTAGCCATAAAATTAGTTCCCAAATCGCTCACCAAAACCTTAGGAATTCCTAGGGAACAAAAGGCAGAAATTAAAGCCTTAACCAGACTATTAGCAGAGGTATTGGTCAAACTTGTGGCATAAACATAACGAGAGGCATAATCAATGATCACGCATAGATACTGCTTTCCTGAGCGGGTTTTTGGTAAGGGGCCCACTAGATCAATTCCCCATTTTTCCAAAACATTTGCTTCTAAGGGGACACTCTGTAACTCATTGGGCAAGTTATCACGGTCATTCCCCACCTTCTGGCAAATCACACAAGAACGTACAAATGCTTTAGTTGTTTGATACACCTCAGGCCAGTAAAAATAACGAGTAAGTCTTTCTAAAGTCTTTTGCAGTCCCATATGACCTGCTAAGCCGTCTTCATGGGCTAAGCTAAGAACAGTAGATCGCTTCTTCTCTGGAACCACTAGCTGCAAAACAAAATCCTTGTCTTTCACCTTTTTTGGTACAAATTGCCGATACAAAAGTCCCTTTTTATACACAAATTGGGCCTTCTTTGATCCTCGAAGAGGGGCTCCAACCGCCTCCCGACATCCCTGCAAGGAGGGGTCAGCCATTTGTTCAGCAGCAAACTCTCCCAGATCTCCCAGTTCAATAGAACCACCAAGGTCCTTCTTGGCATCCTCATCCAAGGCAGGTAACTCTCCCTCCCCTCCGGGTTTTTCATTCAACCCAGTCTCAGACTCCACCACATCCTTCCCTACCGGGGTGGGGGAGGTTGCTACAGTTACCGATTCCCCATTTAGCTGTTGTTGCAAGTAAACTTGAAACCCAAGATCATTCCCAACCAAAACTGGGCTTTTGCAAACTTCTGGATCATGAACAATTACCAGATGGTCCCCACTGTAACCTTTGTATTTAAGGGGGACTATTGCTGTGGGCTGCAAAATTTCTTCTACCCCATAAGGACTGATTTTTAAGGGTCTTTCCTGCATCTGACTAGGCAAAACCAAATCTTTTGAGACGCTAGTGATGTCAGACCCAGTGTCCCGGTACGAGTTCACAACAGTTTTATTGATTTCAATAGGAGCAGAAAACTCCAAGTTCGCCCAATTCACATGGGGTGATTTTCGAGTTCCCCGGGTGCAAACAGGACCCACGGTGATACTAGTTTTTTCAGGTTTGTTCCCAACAGGGGTCACCTCACCCTCCTCCTCCGGAGCCAAGCTCTCCACCGCTCCAGATTTGGCCGGCCCCTCCTCCCAATCTTCTTCCTGCTGCTGTATCATGCGAACAGCAGGCGTGGAGGTAAGGACGGTGGACTTTTTCCCAGCCAACTGGGGACATGCTGCTTTCATGTGCCCCGGTTTTTTGCAAAAGAAACACAGTCCAGAACTCGGGGGCACTTTAGCACGCTCTCCCCCAGCTGCAACAGAGTCTTTAGCAGGTGTAGACAATCCCTTGCTGGATTCTTTAATGGGGGGGGCGGTCCTCCCCGATGACGCTGTAGCTTTATACATATTACTCTGTCCTTTGTTAACAAGATGGGTGCGGTTCAGCCAAAAAGATTCGGCAAGAGTAGTAGCCTCTGCTAGTGTCTTTGGTTTTTTATCAGCCACCAGGCTAACAATTTCAGGGGGCAGGGAGCGCATTAGTTGTTCAATCAGCATCAGCTGTTTGATTTCTTTCACATCCTCCACCCCTTCAGCCGCCAGCCACAGTTCGAAATTTTGGGCCATTTTTGCAGAAAAAACCGCAATGTTGTCAGTAAGCCCACCCTTTTCCACTTTCCTGAAAGCTTTACGATAATGTTCAGGGTGCAAGCCATGCCGCTGCATGACTAGCCTCTTGAAGCTTTCATAGTCATTTATTTCTTCCAAAGGGAGATGTCCCATAAGTTCTGACAAATCACCACAAACTAGGGGCCGAAGCACAGCCATGTAAAGTTCTGGGGCTACGCCCATGTCCCGGCACGTCACCTCAAACAAATTTAGGTAACTAAGGACATCAGTGGGGGGGTGGTATTTCTGGAACACCTTCCAGTTGAGATTACTTAAAGTCAGTCCTGGAGGGGACTGTTGATTTTGATCTCCCCCCCTCCTCGGGACTAGTCCATACCTCGGCGCAGGCACAGGAGGCGGTTGCCCCTCGGCACGTAGCTGCTCCGCTGCCGTTGTTGCGTATCCACGCAGGGGTCTCTGGAAGTACTCCTCCTCCTCTGCCACGTACTTTCGCGCCGGCACGCGCACCTCTCGAGCCGCAACCGGCGAGTAGACTCTGCCTGGGCTGAATGAGCGCTGTCTCACCTTCCGACGGGCGTCAGGCGCAAGCTGTTCCCGACGGCAATCTCCCACAGTCACATCCTGGGACTGCTGTGGCGATTCTTGATAGTCAGGTGCCATCCGGCTAACTCTTGGTCTCATGAAGTAGCCCATCTGGGGAAACTTCTCCCGGCAGCGGAATCCACCGTTCACCGGATCACGAACCCACTCAACATCATAACTCTGCGAGACATCCATCTCTCTGGGTTCTGCATAAACAGAATAGTTCTTCCTAGGACGGGTGGAGGCCCTCACCGCCTCCACCTCCTCACGAGGAGATAACTTTTGTTTACCGGGAGTGCCCCTCCCTCCGTCCACAATGCAGGACTCTCTCTGACCCTTCCGGATCACGCTGGCATCCACCAGTTCTTCCTCTGACCCTGTTTCCGAGTCATTTGAAAACCAGGAAGCGGATTTCGCTCCAGGACTCACAGCTTTAGGGGGTTCGGTTTCCACCGGGAGAGAGCTGTCTTCTCCCTCTCCTCCCCATTGATCTAAAGTTTGTAACGATTGCTGTTGCGAAGTTGCGGAACTGTCCTCCATGCTCCTAACTATCACTATCCAAAAAAACAAACCACCTGTAACCCACAAAAGATTCGTGCCAAGTTTAAAAAATCAAAGTGCCTTTCCACGGGAAGTCCAATCCCACCACGCTGCCAACATGTAGTAATGCTCGTCCCCAACCTCTTGCCCCTCCCTTCTCCTGTCTCTGCTCTCCGGCCAGACCAGGACGCCCAGGACAGGGTTGGCGGACGAACACTACGTTTTTGCAAAACAGAACAAACAAAACCCGGTAGGGCTGCCACCACTCCCTCTTGTCCAGGGGACCCAGAATCACAACCCAGGGAGAAGGCTGTGACCCGTTAGCCTGGCTGTCCCCTTCTCTACAAGCTGTATCCACAGACTTGCAGGCAGAAGTTCTACGGTATAGCGTAACCAAGCGTAAGGCTAGGACTTAGCTATTCCCTTTTGGAAAGGCACACAACTAAAACAGTTTCATCTTTAAAATGTTTATTTTAAAATAACATAAGAAACATGCTAAAATAGCAGGCACATCTTTTAGAACGTTACAGGTAAGAAAACAACAAAGCTACGTAGACTAACTAAGATTACATACTTACAACTCTAACACAAAGATAGGGTAGTTGTTGTTCCTTAAGCCTCTGCAAGTAGAAGACGATCGAAGATCTCCATTTCAAAAGATGAATAGCGGCCTATTAAGCTGGAACCATAGAGCCGGGCATCTTTGCGATTTGCAGGGCAAAGGCAGAGAGGCAGAGAGGCCAAGAGCAGAGGATTCTCTGATCTTTTATTTCCAATTCGCAACCTGCGTCGTAACTTTCAAGCCAATCATAAACTCAAATTATTTTTTGAATGCACCAATGATCGGCTTGCTAGTCTATCAATTTACCTCTTGACAGCTGGGCCAATTTGGAATTCAAACTTTTAAATCAAAGGGTTTCCTCCCTTCCGCCAAAGACACATTCCCAGGCAATTCAAGGGCAGATAACAACATTGGGAGGGGGGATGTTTACATCATTGAACTCAGGTGTTAGTTCCTTCATTAATCAAGACATCCTGGGTTCTAATAAACCTTTCAGCTGAGGAGTCAGTTGTCTAGAATTTTAAAGATACACAATTCCGTTCCCAGGGTCCTTGTGGCTGATGAGACTCCCACAAGGCCTCACTCTCTTTTGCTTGGCCAAAGAATAATTTTCTAAATATTCCTACTTTACTACAGGCCAGATAAAAATGTGATAGATCAGAGATAGATCAACCCCAGCCAGCAAGGAAATCCAGTAACATCTGGAGAGTGTTTGGTTCCCCACTCCTGTGACAGGCAGAATTGTGTGTGAATGTACCTTAAATTTATAATACCAGAGTGGGAGGTGATCAATGCCTCCTGAGCCCAGCTGAGCCTGTAATCTGCTGGCTGAGCTGGAGATCTGCTGCACCTTAAACAGCTCATCCCAATGGATCTTACCATAGGATTGCCCACCAATGAAGAACTTTTTATGCAGGGGAGAAAGGAGAATACAGTAGGCAGGGAAAGGTGAATGAAATTGAGTGCATGGAACCCTGAACCAAAGCACTGCACAATGAAACACTCCTGTTGCAGGACCCAACTTGTATGGTGAATTCACAATGGACATTGCAACATGCTGATGAATTCCCGTATCACAAAGAAATAATTATCAGTAATTTTCTACACATAGACAAATATTTTAATATAATTGTATCTGAAATGTTATCCACATTTTAGTAATTATTAACTAAAAACTTTGTAAAAATGACATATTTTACACATCTTCTATTTACAATCGCAATATTCTTAAAGGTTATAAAACATCCACTTTTGACTTTTAAAATATATGTATACTAGGACTTGTATTAGATTATATTATCATTTACAGCAAGCGTAAGGCTTGTTGAGAAACCAAACTTTCAATGGAAATATCACGTTCAGTCTGTTTAATAAAGGCTGAACCATAATAAAGAAAACCATAGGAAATGTGCAAATATCAGGAAAGGCAAGAACATTAAAAATATCAAACTTACAATTAAAAAAACAAAACACTGAAAATGTTCAATAAATTAAAACAATGCACCGCGTTTCATTTTCATGGGATCCATCATGATTTTGCTTATTCAGAATAATCCCAGTTTTCTAGCAATCCGCCGAAAGTCAATTTCAGTCATCAAATGTCAGCACTGGAGGCAATCAGTGGCCCAGGTGGGCCCGTGATTGTTCTACTGATTGCATGGGAATAAGTTGGTTCCACTCCTTGCTGCTTTGCCGAATCCTCCTTGTACGTGATCTTTTAAAGAACAAGTTTTTTAAAAAGACTTATGAGATGCAGAAAAACTGGCAGAAATCAATACAATTGCACTATATTAAACACAGTTGTTCCAAAATATAGCTTTCCAAGGATCGTACTGGATGGCAGTTACTGCCATATGAAAAGGAAGGCAAGCATGGGGTCCTTTTGCCACCTTGCTCATTCCTCCCCCAGCCCCCTTCTGGAATCCTGTAAGGTGGAATGCTCCCTGAATAGAAAGCGGAAATCAAAACACACTAACACCCCCCCCGCCAAAAAAAACCCTGCCCTGATTCTAACTTTTGCTTCTGTCTTTGTAACATCACCATGCTGCTTCTGCTACAGAGAGAGGTTCAAGGTTCTTACATTAATTTACAAAGCCCTGAACAACTTAGGTCCAGGGTATCTTCAGGCGATGTCTGAACACTTCCTTATATCCCAGCTCCATCACTGAGATGGAGCCTTGTTGGTCATTTCCCAAATTGGTGATGCTCATTTGACAACAAGAAGAAACTGGTCCAGCATTGTGGAATACTCTGCCAATAGAGATTCAGCAGGTGCCTTTTGTACTACCCTTTAAATGCCTACTGGAAACTTCTCTATTCTGCCAGGCCTATGCAGGTAATTAAGAAGATAACTTTCCACATTGGTTCATTGATGTTTGGATTTTTAAATATTTTTATATGTTTTTTGTTGCAGGTTTAATGTATCATTGCTGTAAATAACTTGGGCATTTTTCTTTTTGTGATGTAACAGTATTAACAACAATAACAATAACAACAACAATAAAAAACATGATTGCTATGGCACTTCTATATCTCAAAACATGTATATGAATCTGGTTTGCTGTGATTACAGGTCACATTTACCAAGTTGGGTAAAAATAATAGTGTTTGGGGCACAAATGTTCAAAAGAAATATTAATGCAAGTGAGAAGTGTGTGTATTAAAAAATAAACATAGGAAATGGGCCTCAGTTATAAGTCTGCAAAGGCCTAAACCAGAGTACACTGTATCCTATCCTTACATTTCTCTCTGATCCCATATTATGTCCTAAGCTCCTTAAAGGAAATGGTGACTCATGCCCATTCCCAGTGCTATTTTTCTAGAAAAAGAGGTGCCGGAGCTCACTACGAACTTTCCCCTTATTCTCTTAGAATGTCAATGGCATCCATCGGAGAGGTGCCGGAGCTGAGCTCTGGCTGAAAAAAGCCTTTCCCATTCCTATGCTACAAGAATCGAAAAACAGATGATATCTTAAGTAGACATTAAAAGTTGGGCTACACAGAAGACTAGCCAAGTGAGGATGTATGACAGTAAAGGAGCATGTAGACATAAAGAAAACCAAACATACCACTTTTGGCTATAGTATTGAGGGAAATGTTAGACAGTGAGGCAGAGAAGTTGTATAAGCAGTGACCATGACAGAGCTGTCAGAAAAAAAGAGAGAGAGAGAGAAATGTTGATGAAGATGCCACTGCCATGGAAGGCACAAACAATGTGACAATGATCAACGCAATGAGCAACCCCCAAAGCCCAGGCGAGAAAATGCAGTTAAGGGCTATTTGTGGTTGAGACACACACGTTATACTTGGATGCGGTAAAATTACAACAGGAGAGTTGACCTTTTCAGTTTGCATGGTTAATATATGTCCTGAGGTGGTGAAAGCTGAGATCTACCAAGCAAGCTTAAAGGGGTAACCCTATACCCAAACATCTCCCATGGTTGTCTCTCACTCAGGTGCTCTGGGAGGGCAGGACTCTTGGGGTGTGCAAGTGGGAAAGGTGCCACTGCCAAGGTGTAGGAGGCAGTCAGTTGGCTCAGGCCTCCTCAGATGCAACCCAGTGGGGCTGGCATAATGGGCAGAACAGCAGGAAGGTGATGGGTGATATCACTGAGGATGCTGTACCTGAATGGGGGTGGCTCCCCTCCTTTTCCAGTGCAGATTTGAACCTGGAGCCTCCTGTGAGACCTGAGATGTGCCAGCAGGCTAGGGTTCTCCCTGCAGGCCGTACTGACAGGTGGGACAGAGACAGAGATCTGTTGCTAGGGCATAAGGAAAAGTCTAATGGACAACATGGTGGGCTGCATTTCTTTTCCTGATCAGTGTTGATCTTACTTGAATCCTAGTGAGATGTGAGGAAAAGGCAGGGGGTGTATGTCTGGGGCCTGGAGGTTTAGATCACAAGAAGAGCCTGCTGGACCAGGCCCATGGCCCATCTAGTCCAGTGTCCTGTTCTCACAGTGGCCAACCAGATGACTGTGGGGAAGCTCTCAAGGAAAACCCAAACACCAGAGCCCTCTCTCCTCCTGTGGTTTGCAGCAAGTGGCATTCAGAAGTATTACTTCTGACCGTAGAGGCAGAGCATCACCACTGGTAGGGCTAGGCTTTGTAGGATGAGGATGAGGAGTGGAGATGGGGGTGCCTTCAGCCAGGAATTGCTCTCCAAGTGAAGGAAGTTTGGGAGTTGGAAGACCTGTCCCTTCCTTTTCAGCTGGACTTCCAAACCCCACTCCCCAGGTTCTTCTCCAAACCAGGCTCAGGCTGCCTCCCGTAACATCTTTAATGCCGTAGGAATAAGAGAAATAAAATAGGTCCAAGCCATCAGCCACAAGGAGATAAAACAGAATCGCCAACCTGTTCGTTCATAACTTCAGAGAGCTCACTGAGCATATCCTTGTAATGAGATTTCATTTCTTCCTGGTATTCCAGCTGGTCCTCCTTAATCAGCCGCTCATTAACTTCCAGAGCTTGTCCGCATGCGTCTGCAAACTGCCTGCATAGCACAGGAAACACCAGATTTTTAATATCTAGGCAATGCAAAACAGTCTTCTTCTCTCATTACGGATTTAAACAGTGATGGAGACAGATGCAACTGAACTTCAAGGGATTTCTCTCTCTGCGTATGGACAGAAGAATGCGGATCTGTGTTTGCCGCCTGGTGCTTTGTCAGGATTTGTTTAACGTTAAGTCAAATAGCTTTAGTTTCATTTGCTGAACATTTCTTAAAGGAGTGATTGCCTTGCTGTCTCTGGAATGGAAAAGCTTACCTGAAGATTTCCTTCAAAAGTTTAACTTGGTTGTCTGGGTACTTCTTTGCATTTGTTTCTTCAAGGAAAGCTCGCGCATAAGCCATTGGTCCTGCATTTACCTGAAAGATAAAACATGCTGCTTTTTAACAAGGAAGGGCAAAGCTGGAGAAAGTCCTATGCTATCTTATCTTGTGAGGATTTGCCATTTCTTTTCATTTATTCAACAGGATTTCTGTTCTGCTTAATTGTCCACACCTTTAAGCTGGGGACGGACGGACGGATGGACTTGGCTCTCAGGCTCTCTCCCCATGTGCCCTGCCAGGCTGTCCACTTTGCACCTGACTTCATACATGACATCAGGTGTGGAGAGGGATACCAAAGGAACAGTCAGGAGCTTAAAAGTTTTTCTAAATCCTGTTCTGTTACCTAGAATGAATCCAAATTCCAACTGAGGTGGCAGAAATTGTCAGCCTCAGGCTTGAAAACAGTTTGCTTAAACAGCAACGCAATGCAAGGTCTAGGATAGGAATCCTGGTAGGAACTTGAATAACTTCCTATAGGTCTCTTCTCTCTTTCTCTTTTTCCTTTCTTTATTTCTATTGTCTTTTTCTCTTCTTTGTTTACTTCTAATTTTACTGTATTATGGAAAAAAATTAATAAAAGCTTTTACATAAAAAGGGACACCCTGTGTTTGTCCATTTCCAGCTGCTATAGTACAAAACATTTTATTATAATTCTTAAAAAAAAAAAAAGGTAACAATTTATCTACTTGCTTGTAACCTATAGGGGACATTGTGGTTTTATCCTTATAATATTTTCATGCACATGGCAGTCTTCAAGAGGTGAGAGATTTTTGGGTTGTCGGCACATAGCTCAGGTTTAGATTGTGGTAGCTTTTGATTATGAGTAATAAAGGCCATAACAGAATAACGACAAAAAAAGTGGAGATTTTGTTCCTTTTGATGACGCGTGATCTGAAATGTTGAAATCCTTAAGCCTCAGTGAAGGACCAAGCCTTACCTTAACGCTGACACTTCCTTGTAGTTTCAGTTGTAGCCTAATCATATCTACTTCCTCCATTGTGCAAAGCTGATTGAGTTCCAAAATCTTCTTAGACATCTCATCAATGGCTACTTCAATGGGGTTCAGCTCTGTGCTTGTTTGGCTTATGACCTGTATTCTTTTCTTCACATAAGGGAATAAATGGCTGGCTGCATGCAAACACAAGAGGGCACGTTTAAGGAAAATGCCCCTTCTCCTGCAGTCTCACATATTCACAATTAAAATGCAGTCATCATTCATGCAGTGCTTATGTAATAAATCCATTTACTGGACTGTCAATATTTTTTAAAAAAATTCTGAATGCTGATGAACACAATACACAAACTGCATCACTACACACCAGAGTTTATTCTCAGAGAAAAAGAACGACATCATTCCTATTATAAAATCTAGCACTTTATTTTTAATTTATTCTCCAGTAAATTAGAAGATGGGCAAATAATAAGATGAATAAATTTATTATACCCCTCCCATCTGACTGGGTTGTCCCAGCCACTCTGAACAGCTACCAACAAAAATAGAGAGGGAAAGGAAAACAAACAAACAAAAACATCAAGCATTAAAAACTTCCCCAAACATGGTGGGATGGAATTCAATGTCATGCTCTTTCAGTTGCTACATCTGCATAAACTGTGTAGCTTGCCAGATTGAACTGCCCCTCTTTCCTTTTCAGTGGGTTCTCCAGACTTCCCCAAGCTAAGCTCAGAGGGGCGTGGGGGGAGGAGGCCCTGTTGCACAAATGGAAGTCCTTGCACAGGGCTTCTACTGATGGGGATGCTAAGAGGAAACCTGTCCAGCATGATTAACTCTAAAGAAGCTTCAGTAAAACATCTTGGAGGTCCCAGGCCACAGAGAGGTTAGGCTGGCCTTAACCAGAGCCAGGGCTTTTTCAGCTGTGGCTCCGATCTGGTGGAACCCTCTGTCAGAAGAGACTAGAGCCCTGCAGGACTTGACATCTTTCCACAAGGCCTGCAAGACAGGGCACAGCCTGACTCCCTCCTTTGGCAGTCTTCACAGAACTCTAGCCCAATGGTTGCCATTAATTTGATTTGAATTAATTTTATAATGAAATTATTTTAGAATGTCGTATTATTTTATTGTTGTTAGCTGCCCTGAGCCCGGCTTCGGCTGGGGATGACGGGATATAAATAAAAAATTATTATTAATTATAGAAACAGCAACCTTACCAAAAAGGAGTAGTTTTTGACCCAGGCTATGTTAATCAGTGGGTGGCGCTGTGGTCTAAACCACAGAGCCTAGGGCTTGCCGATTAGAGGGTCGGTGGTTCGAATCCCAGTGACGGGGTGAGCTCCCATTGCTCGGTCCCTGCTCCTGTCAACCTAGCAGTTTGAAAGCATGTCAAAGTGCAAGTAGATAAACAGGAACCTCTCTGGCGTTTCCGTGCGCTGCTCTGGTTCGCCAGAAGTGGCTTAGTCATGCTGGCCACATTACCTGGAAGCTGTACGCCGGCTCCCTCGGCCAGTAAAGCGAGATGAGCGCCGCAACCCCAGAGCCGTCCGCAACTGGACTTAACGGTCAGGGGTCCCTTTATGTTAATCACTTTAGGTTGCTATCTTATGCCCACTTAACTGGGAGTAAGTCCTATGGAACGTGATGGGAATTTTGAGTAGACATCTACAGGAAATCATTGGGACAAAACTGATCACAGCTAGCTCAGTGGGCATTCAACAGAACTAAAGAGTGTCCAACACAGGCCTGCATCCTACCCAACTTGGATGGCAAAATAGCATCTTTCCACCTTTGCTCAATTTTGCAGAAACTTCTCTGTATCTGCTAGCTAACACACTACAGGTTTTGTTTGTTTGCAGTGCTGAGAATGTGGAATAGCTTTCACTTTTGTTTAAGTAGGCATGTCCAATATTGCCTCTCTGCTCCCCCCCCCCCCCCCGCAGTGGTTGTTTATTTTTATTTATTTTTTAAAAAATACATGGGTTATTTAATATGCGTTTTATAGGCTTTGTGTATTGAAGTCCTAAGGTACAGTACTATATTTGATATAGGAAAATGAGATCCAGATTGTAGGAACAAATAAGCTTTGCTGAACCAATAACTCACACAATTTTAACAAAAGCAATAAAGAACTTTGGTCCTGGGGGTGGGGGGAGGTTATGTGCCAAATGTCCTAAAAACAAAGATTCCCTCCCGAAACTATACATTCCTGAGCGCAACCTTTGGCAGCTCCACAACAAGCCTCCCTTGTGCACTAAATAATGCAACAACCATCATACTTGTCAGAATGGTCCTTCTCTTGCATTGCTCTTCCACCCCTCCATGTTTCTTCCCTGACAACGTGAAGGGTGTTTCAAACACAAAGCGATTGATGTTGTGATGCATTTCAAAGTCGGTCTTCCGCTCCTCGGCTTCTTTCTCTTCAAAGAAGGGTGTGACGTATGTCACTTGGATGTAAGCGTATTTCGGATCTAAGTCTTTGGGGTTAACCTGGACAGGCACGGCGAATGAAATGAAACAGCTGAGATCAGAATGGGGAGTATGACCAAACATTAATTAAAGACAGATATAGCAATGAATGGCTCGGTAGTGGGGATGGGAGGCAGTGGGGAGAGGCGCAAACAACCCCATCCTCTTTCTTTTAATGGCATGGCAAGGAAGATCAGAGTCCTTTTTCTATGCATTCTGAAAAGAATGGCAGTGGTTTATATAGCCCTGTGCTCTTTGCAGCCAACAGGGTGCACATGAATTTTGTACTTGCGCATTTCTACTGACTAAAGTGTGTGTGTGTGGGGGGGGAGTGTTCTCATGACAGAAAGTGAAAGGCAACACTCCCTAAGGAAGGCTTTCTTGGTGGCAGTTCCACCATGATTCAACCCTTCACTTGGAAGTTAGACATGCAAACTCCTCCTGCTTGCACTGCAATTTGGTGCGTGAGGTTAAGCTACCCTACGAGTTATTTGTAGAATTGTACATTGTTTTAATTGCTTTCCATATTGTATCTTTATATTGTAAACTTATGGTTGTAAAGTTTCAACAACGTAATGTTGTAAGCTTATGGTGAACGGCAGGTAATAAATGATAACAGCAGCAACAACAAAGTCTGAGGTTGTATGAGATTATTTTTTAAATTTCTAATTTCTAGCACGTCATTTCAAGTCTTCTGAATGGAAAAGAGTAAGCAAGCAAATCAGAGTAAACTCCAAATACAATCCATCCCCAAATCTGTATCTTCACCCAGCCTTCCATACCACCTCTGGCAAGCTACTCATGCCTCTAAGACCAAGTAAACTGCAGCCACGTGAGAGGAAGAGCTCTTTGGAAATATAGAAGACAAGAGTTTGGATTTGATATCCCACTTTATCACTACCCGAAGGAGTCTCAATGCGGCTAACATTCTCCTTTCCCTTCCTCCCCCACAACAAACACTCTGTGAGGTGAGTGGGGCTGAGAGACTTCAGAGAGAAGTTTGACTAGCCCAAGGTCACCCAGCAGCTGCATGTGAAGGAGCGGATATGCGAACCTGTTTCACCAGATTACGAGTCTACCACTCTTAACCACTACACCACACTGGCTCTATAGGAGGTGCTTGTGGATCTCTCATTCTCAGCAATAGCCTAGTGTAGCTCTCCCCAATCTGATGGCCTCCTAATGTTGTTGGACTACAACTCCCATCATTGGCCAAGCTGGCTGGGGCTGATGGGAGTTGTAGTCCAGAAGGCACCAGGAAGTCTGGCCTAGCGAGTACGAAAAATGGAAGGTCCTCACCCTTCTAGTCCTTCATTGTACAGAAAGATTTTACCAAGTGTTTTCTTATAATGGGTTGCCTCCAATTAAATCCTACCCACTGAAATGAATGGATAGGAGTAAGTTAGGTCGATTAATTCCAGCTGGTCAACTCACTGGATGCAACCGCATTTCAATACATTTGGCAATGAACAATAAACTTTCCTTTATTTGCTGGTTAGCGGAATTAGCCCCTGACCTGCTCATTTAAGTATTATGAACTACTACATGCTAACAAGGGAACAGGACTGTGATTATTAAGATGTGCTAGAAATCAACATCCTTTCATATCCAGAATCTGCAAGGACAATCCATCAGGACTTTTTCCTTTGCAAATCCCAGTGAAATGCTGGGAGTCAGATAAGAATGTGTTTCTGCACATATTCCATTTATTTCAGTGGGGCCTGTCAGCAGAACTTCCAGCTACCTTATGCTCAGAGTCTTGGGGGCGCTAATTTTTTCCCCGTACCTTGTTTGAGTCTTGGATTATTTTCACATTGTCCGCTCCGAACTTATCTGCATAAAGCTTCAGCAATCTCTGTGAGATCTCCGACAGGCCTGTTAATTTGGGCTCTTTGTAGATGTATTCCTTGCCCTCCTCTTCTTCAAAAAAGCCCTATATAAAATACAAACCATAATAGTTAAGAGGAAAGTAAGCAAGGCAACACTTCCAAGCAATCCACTGTGGATGGAAGGTGTAACATATCTAATTGATAAGGGACAAAAAGCAAACCACACACACCAGCTTAACTGAATGCTGAAGCGTGTGCTTGATGAAGGAATGGGAGGCAAGAAAACCAAACTCTGTATATTAGCACAGGATGAATCTAAGCTTTTTACCAGTGGGACAAAACCCTGATGTGAAATGTGAAAGAAAATCTCTTTGGAGAGCAAACTACTAGTCAGTACAGTATAATAGGGGCACCCGCATTTTGTGGAGACTGCACCACCGTGTGGTGCAATCCAGTAATTGTCACAGGAGATGTGAAATAATCTCACAGCGCCATTAATATATGTTCAACCCACTATTCAGCCAAAAATAAACACAACGGGGGGAAAGTCTGCAATTGAAGTAGGACAAAATGCTTTAGAAGCATGTTAGGGGTTAACAGCCAACTCTAAACAGAATTTAGTAGGTGGAAAAGCTGACTGGACACAGTAGGATTTGGTTGTGAGTAAACATACACAGGCTTGTGTTGTTAGTCTACTGAAGTTTCTCAAACTTGGGTCTCCAGCTGTTGTTGGACTACAACTCCCATCATCCCTAGCTAGCAGGACCAGTGGTCAAGGATGATGGGAGTTGTAGTAAGTGTGGATAAGCCCTAAGCCTGACTATGTGCTATAGAAATGGAGGGCAAGAACTTGACAGAGGACTGCCATGTTTCTCAAAATGTGAAGTTTTCCAGTAAAACCAGTAACAAAGCCGGATATATTCCTATGAAGTGCTGTGCAACTATTGAATCCTTCCTTTGTGCCTCCTCCACATGTTTACAGAATCCTCAAGCTCACCAGGAAGGATCCTGATGTAGGAAGAAAATGTGTTTCCTTTCACCATTCTTTTTTGTGTTGGGGTGACTCATTCACTCTGACTCTTCTGGCAGCCAAACATTTGGAGGTGGCAATTAAGAAGTCGGCAGCTCTGTGAAAACTTCACGGTTTTCAAAACACCCTTAGGTACACATAATTGCACCTATTTTGCAGAACTTGAGTGAAGCATTATTTTTGTCTATTGTTCAGGCTGGCTTATGAATAGTCAAGTCTAATACATAGTTTTTCTGTGAGCCCCAGAAATCCTCATTTAGGAATTTTGTTTCAGATCTGTGTTTGTGAACCGTAAACTGGAGTCTTCTGTGGGTTTTTCATCAAATGCATTCTTGCCAAGAAAGAGCTGGTTACATAGAAATACTAATGTTGTCTGTACATACATGAGTACTAAATAAGTCATATGATAGCAGTTCTGCTTCTTTTTAAAACTCATTGTTGACCATGAAGCTTTCTCATAAGGTATTACTAAACATGTTTTAAACCTGTGAAATTTCTGCAGTTTTCTGGGAAGATTTACTTTTTTCAGTTTCTTAGGTTTAGCTCTCTCGATGTTTTTGACCTGGACTGTGAAATTGAGTATGTTTGGACACCAACATTTCAGTATAAACCGCTGGCTTGCTAAGCATAATGAGCAGCCTCTAATATATAATATTGCGAGGAAGGAGAACCTGCAAGTTCACAATCACCATGACGACAAGGTGTTGATGCTAACTCAAAGAAAGTAACTCAAAGAAAATAATTTTGAAATAAACACCTTTAAAATCAGGAATGGCGAACCTGTGGTTCTCCAGATGTTGTTGAATTTCAGCTTCCACAATCTCTGACCACTGGTTGGTGGGAGCTGGAAGTCCAACAACATCTGGGAGGCAGCAGATTCCCATCCTTGCTTTAGGTGAACAGAACTGCTACAACAGCCGAGCAGATGAAGATCTCCTTGCCACTTGATAAATAGGTGCACTGAAATATTTAACGCGTAGAAAGGTGTTGGGGGATATCACATGCTATAATAGATTTTCCATACATGAACACAACTTTAAAGTCCACTCTTCCATTTTTCTTTGTCTTTTTCACATTGCCCTCCCTTTCAGAAATCAAAGCTGCAGATTGAGCAAAAATTAAAAATGACAGCTGGCTAGTTCTTTGGCTTTTACATCTGAAACCAAAAAAGCAAGGGCCAAAGTCATTCCCTGTCCATTCCCAGCTTATTGCACTGGGTTTTGCCCTTGTGATTCCCCCTGAACAGCTTGTTTCCAGCCACATAAGATTTTTTTATTTCAAGTCTGGCAATTGCGCCAGGGTCCAGAAGAAGGTTGTAACAGCAGCCCGTCGATGATTACAGAAAAACCTCTTGTAGTCCTTTCTGCCTCATAACCATTTATTTATTGCCGCCTCCTCCTCTTACTTGCCAAAATGGCTCTTAATCAGCTGGGATACAGCAAGGGATAGCCTTGAGGCTTATATTACAGTCTCTTCTTTTCTGCCCTGAGTTACATCACCTGGGCTCCACTAAAAGTAAGTTTAATAGAAGCATCTGCCTCCTTGAGAGAGGGGACAATTCTGAGGGCTTTCCTTGTGCCAAAAGAGTGAGCAGGTGAGACTGGGGTTAAGCACAGGACTTGCATCCAGGAGAGCCTGTGGTTGGCTGTCCACATTGCCAGCCACATGGGCTCTTCTGCCTATCTGCCAGGATGTCCCCTTGGAATGCAAAGGCTTCCTTGCCTTGGAACAGCAGTGTAGCTCCTCCTAGACATGCCTGTTTTCCCTCTCCATCTTCCCTCTTGATTTGTTTTCTGCTTTAGCCCTGATCTCTCACCCTGTCCCCAGCCTTATGTGCTTCCTACAAGGTATCTCTGGGTTCTGGTTTTGAAGGTCCCAGCTGACTGGGGCTACCTCCTCCCTTACTGGTTGATCACTGGGGGTCCAAGGTTCTCCTCCTCCACCCTGGCTTCTCCTAGAGACTCTTAGTGGTGTCCCCATTTCTGCCATTTCAGTGCAGCCTCCTCTCTCTCTCTCTTCCCATCTTGTAGGCGGGCAGGGGCCAAATGTAACCTTCTCCATTTGGCCCTCAGGACTTTCCCCAGGTCACAGCCACTCTTTCCAGGACACTTTTCCCACCAGCCATGCTTTGCACCTCTAGCTTGTTTGGAACACGCCCTTCAATTTTGAATACGTTCCAGATCTGCAAACAACCAACAACATCTAGAAGGCCAGAGGCACCCTATCTTTGGTCTGCAGTTATATTCTGGGAGATTTCTGGCCTCTTGAGCATTTATTTGAGGAGCTGCGCAGAGATAGGTATCTAAGTTGGGCAATAAACCCAACAATTCATGGCAACAATGTCATGGATGCATAAGACCCTGAAATAGTTTCACTGTGGGTGGGGATGGAGATAACTATAAATACCTTCTTAGCTCTGCAAACACATAACTGGCAAATCTGCTTGCAGTGGACATTTCAGTGAAAAGGAGACATGGCCTGAACCTGTTTCCTCTGGACAGAGGAACAGCATTAAGCCTCATGTATGTAAACAGCAAAGAAACAGCTGTAATTTCAGAAAGCAGAACAAAAGAATTAGTTTTGCAAGATGCGACACGGCATATAAATGAGTGAAAGCAATGTCATTTCACCTCTCACATTGAATGCTAAAGCACTTGAAGTTAGGGTTAACTCATACAGGGAAGACAATGAGTAAGAAGAATTAAAGAAAAAGCATGCAAAAGAATAGACAACTTACCACAGCCTTGAATAAGACCAAGAGAAGAAAAGAGCAAATTTCTGCATTAAAACCTATTTAGCAGACAGAATGATTCAGATCAATCTGTTCTTTACACACCTCCTCTTTTCAATTGATTAGGGGGAATTGTTTGCCTGGAGAGGACTCTCTGAGAGAGCATGCTTAGTCCCCTCACCCAACTGGTGTATAGCAGAGGCAAGCATAAGCACACACTACACCAATACAAGCATGCAGAAAGAGCACATGCTCCAGGACTACTCTACAATGTACTGCAGAGAGCATCAGAGGCAAGCTAGAAAGCAAAGCCATAGAGTCTATGAGAAATACAACTAATGCAGGGATGTGGATCTCGGGCCACATAGGAATAAAAATACATCTTGATTGCTTAAAACTATTTTGCAGTTGTAGTAGGGATCCTTTTGGATAACATGACAAATGTCGAGTGGCAGGAGGAATCGCCAGAGGATAAATGTGGTATTTGTATCCCTTTTTCTCTGTTTCCCATTAGAAAGTGTTCATCTCTCTTTTATCTCCCAGTAAACAATTGAAATGATGAGACTGGCTATTGGGACGGTTGGTGCCACAAAAGTCAAAAGTGATAGACCTGTCGTAATTTTAGACTGCCTCCAAGGACTGTGAGGTATGTTATGGGATCTCAAATAGGTAAACCTGGTTAGTGATCAATCACTTCTGTGTCACCATTCACGGTGCTTCACTGCTGTCATGTTAATTGTCTTTGATCCCATGCATGTTTATTTGGAAGCTGAATAGGACTTACACCCCAAATAAGCATGCATAGGCTTGCATCTCGATGTGCAGGAAAACAGCCAATTTCTTGTGCAAGGCCCCATCAATATTGCTTATGCACTGCCTCAATTAAATATATATTTATATTAAAGACCTGACTTTTGCTCTAGAGATGGTAGCACCGGTTCACTCCATTCTTCAGCAAAGATTTCAGAATTTGATCCTTAATAGTAAGTCAGCTAGCATCAACCTTAATATCACCCCCTATCATCTTGTTTTCTTATTACACTTTCCTTAAGAAGAGCATGTCTGGAACTGTCTTTTAGAAATGTATATGGTATCTGTATGTTCGCAAACATGTTGGAGTCACTCACCTGCCCATAAAATGCTACCCGGTAGTACCGTCCAAATAAGCGCTTCTCAGAATTCACAACTTCTGCTACTTTCAGATAAGATCTATGGATGTCGTAGTACAACTCTGACAGTCTCTGGAGGTAGAAGAATGAATGAAATTAAAATAGGCTTTTTAAAAAGCGAAAGCACTGATCTTCAATGCAACTTTGCACTAAACTTGGGAGCTCCCTGGACCACTGATTTAAGAGGCTTTAGTCTAGCCACATTCACCATTACAAGCAAAGTGTGTAAGTCCTATGTCAATTATGGGAGTTAATCTTTTCCCACTTGCTCCTTCTGTATATACGCAAAACAAAAGCTGCATTTGAAAAAAAAAGTTTCACTTATTTTAATTGTAATTGTTACATGGACTTATTTTCTCTCTCTATGAATCACTTGTATTACAGAACTTCTCAAGAGGCTCCCCACACATGCTTGACTCAAGCACTGCCAATTTGGGCTTACTGTACAGGCAAGTATTTAAATGGAAGAGGGAAGGGAAAGGGAGAAAGTTGGGCGTATTATTTGTCTTAGTTGGAAAACTTTTAAATAAAATGTTTTTTTAAAAAATGTGCATATTTTGTACTGGGGTGCCAGGATTTCCCTTCACATATAGCTGACTGCATGGAAAGCCACTTCTCTATAGTGCAATGCCATAGCTGGAGGAAGCAAGCTGGACATGGATAACAGAATTACATAGGCAAGGCAAATTACTGGGTCTTTCTTATGCCATCAAACCCTCTGTCCTGGGTGAGCCAACAGGTGTGCAGAAAGCTTCTGGCACATTGGTTTTTGCTGTGTGCAGAATTGCAAAGAGACCAACAAGCTCAATTCACATTGAGATGGCCTCTCTGACGCCTGTGCCCTAGGTGGCTGCCTAGCTGTACTGATGATAGTACCAGCCTTAAGTGGAAAAACTGCAGCCTAGAAACTGTCCCCTGCATCACCCACCATTCCCTTTGTCACTGTGCATAGGCTATACACAAAGTCTTTAGCCACTAGAGGAGGAATAACATGGAAAAAAGAATGAAAAATGAAAGTATGTCCAACTATGCCATGGCATTTTCCAGGACTCTTCCCAGAGCAACTGTTAGATCTTATTTTCAGCTTTTCTTACCTTGAAGTCTCTCTGTTTTTCAAACACTGCAATGATTGGCTTGTTAACTTCAGCAATGAGCTCATATCTTTCAGATTTCCACAAAAAGTCAACACACAATTCCAACTGTGACACAAGGATGTTCTGTAATTGCACAAGTAAAAAGAATGTTAAATCTGTGTATTAACACTGTTGATATAGTTGAAGTCAAAGGCCTGGTTTAAGAAATTAGTGAAGCAAGTAACTGAAGCAAACATCTGAGGACATCTTTGCATCTTACATGCCAAGGCTGCTTGGCTTTGGTAGGTGTGTTAATAGGTGTTGCACCGCAATGTACATGCTCACATGCTGCCACTATCTTTCTTAAGCTGATAGCACAAGGTGACTTATGTGGGCCTGTGAATCACTGTATGCAATCTATGAGCACGTCTACTAAATGCAGGTAGTTTCAGCATAGTAAAAGCATCCAAGAAGCTGCCCTAACTTTAAGCAAAAGTGTGGTGACATAAGGAACATCAGACACAAACAAAAGACCATCCACATCTGCTAGATTATTTACATTGGTAGCAGATCAAGCACCTGAGGATAAAATCCAACAGACTTTTCTGAGACCCAGAAAGGCTACATGCATGATCAGCTATCAAACACATTGATATAACTAGCTCCAATTCTCCTGCTTTCAGATATATGGGGTGAAAGGATGCCTCTTCTTCCAAAACTGGACACACCCACCAATTTATTTCAGTGCATGCTTTCTGTGGGCAATAGACATTTCATTTTGGAGCATATAGCTTTTGCTCAAGGTATTGTTTTCTTTCATAGAAAGAGAGGGTCCCTCAACATATTGTTCAAAGTTCTGACAATCCCCAGCTTCTTAGAAGATTCCAGTTCCTTGATGGACGATCCAGATTTCTCTTCCCAGCTTCCCCCTGTGCTAGTAAACATTTCAATAAGACACTGGAAACAGGACTTTGGGTTTGGCAATGATAAGCCTACCCTCTATCGGGGATTTATCTATCAATTAGGATTTTGTCAGGATTTTGTCCCATGCAACCTCCATTGAAAGAAATGGGATGTTCTCACTCTTCCTGGTTATGCCTCAGAGAGCACTGTTGAAATTCTATTTCTGTAGATTGGTTTACTTCTGCTGCTAAATTTGAATTATGGATATGTAGTACTTGTGCTGTGATGATGGAGAACTGTTGTTGTTGTTTTTTACTGTGGCTTGTTTCATACAGCAACAAAAAGTAGTGTGCAAAAGTAAAATGTAGCTGCAATCCTATGTATGGTTTCATTGGTCTAGGTAAGTCCCACTGGTCATGTTCCCATGCCACAGTAAACCATGGTTTAGCACAACACATGTGCTGGAAGTAGCCTGAAGCTTACTCTTGTGCTTCACCCTCTCCTCTCCTTCCTGTGTGCTGAGAGGAAATCTTTGGAAGACTTTTCTTTCAATTTCCCTTAAACATGGTTGGTTATTGCATCTGAACCAGGGATCGTGGATTGCACTAACTATGGCTAGTTTAAACAAGTCAGCTTCATAACCCATATTTTGAAGCTGGTTGGTTTTGAAACTAATCAGAACTATTGACAAGCTAAAGTTGATAAGAAATTGACCACAAAAGCTTCTGTGGTTCTCCTCCTGGCTAGAAGGACAGGGAAGAGGTGAGTGTGCAGGCCTGAGGCTCACTCAGGCTTATCCCAGCTCATGCACGTCACACTAAACAATGATATAGCATGACATATGAACACAACCAGTGAGACTTATTTCTGAAAAAACATGCACGGGATCAGGGTGTAAACATTAGCACTGCTGACCTCATTATATGGTGTATCCTGCATTCCAGAGTCTTCCTTCATAGCTCCTTCTTCTTTAATATTTGGTGTAATGTTGAGGAAAGCAGGCCATCCCATAGAAAACAAGCCTTTTTAAAAAAACAAGAGAAAGAGCCCCATGAATCTATTTATATTACACTCTTAAAAAGAAGAGGATGCTACTATAAAGAATGCTTTAAAGAAATGCTGAGCAAAATGACTTTTTTCAGAGCCCATAGGGCGAGTAGAACAAATGGAGTGGGATAATTTTGTGACAGGTTATTTATAAATTCCATTCAGTTCATTAACGTTTTGGCAAGGGTGCAGAAAATTATTATTGGATGATTCTGGCAAATAATAATCTTATTCAAAAAGCATTATTGAGAACCCTCCCAAATAATTGTATTGCTAATATGGCAAGGCATTTTTTTATTTGGACCATTCATAAATAAACAATGCTCCTGGATTCTTTATGAATAAAAAAATGCTGACAGAATCATATGCTTTGTGTTTAGTCTGAAGTTATGAAAAGATGAATTACCTCCCCATCATCCTGCCCCCTTGCCAAGGTGGTTTAGGAAAAGAGGGTAGGGCAAGGTGGTGACAATGAATACTGCTGGCACAGAATCTAGCCTCTTTTGAACATGGCCTGAATCTTGGATTGGCCTGAAACCATTTTCAAAGATTTTGAGAGAACAAACTGTTGAAATTCACATTTGATCCACTCATTTCAAGACTCAGAACTATCACCATAATATTGTGAGTGGTCACATTTTCTCCCTTTCTCCCCAAAGTTGGCTTTTGATATTGATTTTGCCACTAAATATATTTTATTTTGCTTTTGGAAACAGAAAAAAAATAAAAATCACCAGAATGATGTTACATGGATTTTTTTGAACTCTAATGCAGGAAGAATGGATTTTCACTGGGAAGAGCTACCATGTTATTAGGGTCCTCCAAATTACCGGTAATTCATGTTATAGGAGTTTTTTTGTTCTATTAATTTCCTCAACTACGTGGCAACAGTCCAGTTCTAAGGCAACGGATGCATGCATCTTAGGACTGAGGGTTTTCCACCCAAGGGAGATGTAGATGTAGCTTGATTTACATGCCTTTTCTTTCTCCCATCCTTATTAGAAAGCAAGGCAAGGAAAATGCAACCTACAAGAGTAATGCAAAATGCAGTCCTAGCATAATCTGAACTGAGATAAACTAAGCAACCTACAACAAGCAGTGATCCCCACTTCCTTCTTGGATGCTACTAGATCAGGGATGGAGGGCCTCTGGCCCTCTAGGTGGCTCCCATTTGGCTGCAGTTGATGGGAACTGGAATCCAACAACATCTCCAAGGCCACGTGTCCTCCATCCATGTTCTAGATATTCCTTCTACCAGGACTAGAATCCTTGAAACCACTAGACTAAAGGTGGGACAAGAGGTAGCTGGAACTACTGGGGTACAGAGGTAGGTGGACCCCACTCCACATACATGGTCATTGGGCACAGGGTTGCTGTTGCCCATGGGAAGCTTGCAGAAGTGGCCATGCTGACTTATTCATGCCCTGGTGTGTGTTTGTGTGTGTTAGAGAGAGAGTGACCTTGGCAGGCAACCAAATTTCATTTTCTTGTTTATCTTGGTGGGTTTGCTAAGTGCATACCTTAATGTGGAAAGTCAATGACCTGAGAAGTTGTCTTGGAGTAATCCTTATAAGAATAATGTATACAGCATTGTAGTAAAAGACTTCTTCTAATTCAGTCTTCCAACCAATGACAGAAACAGAGAGAAGACCTGACACCTCCCAATGTCAAAGAATATAAATATGCAT
The DNA here is from genome assembly GCF_964106915.1 of Podarcis gaigeae. NCBI lineage: Eukaryota > Metazoa > Chordata > Lepidosauria > Squamata > Lacertidae > Podarcis > Podarcis gaigeae. The sequence goes on from NC_139681.1 coordinate 71,558,824, forward strand.
CATGATATTCCCTCCCTTTTCAGTTAATCTCTTCTTCTGTTGAATCTCTGCAATCGGTGTGGGTCAAATGTGGTTGTCTATGCCACATAAACAGACGTGGTTAGAACACTCACTTCCTCCAGTATGAGTTGTTAGTAAGACATTACTATCAGAGAGTTCAGCATCTTCCAGGAGCATACGAGAGGTACATATCTTTTCCATTTTCCAGTAACCTACGATAGTGTGAGATGTTATTAGCATTCTGCTATCTGTATGTGTTAATACATGCATACTTAATGATACACACTAAAGAAATGAGATACAAATGTCCCCCTTCCCAAAAGAGATTGAGTTAAGCTTCATTTTCACACCACATGCAAGGTTGTAACCATTGATTTTACTAGTTGTAGTATCTTACATGGGAAACATTTGAGAAGAGTCAAAGCTACTTAAAGGATAACTACAAAAGGACATGAATTTCATCAGATTGAAATAGGTGGTCACATTTTACTGTTTCCTGCATTGATGCTAGCCTTGGAATAAAGTTATCTTACCCTTTCTTTTCAGGTATTCGGCAATAAGGGCAGCTATATGGATATAGCACATAGCAGCCTGCAACAAGAAATTGTATGCAAGTGTTAATATTAAGCCGCACAGATTTTCTTTATCCTCATAAATGTCAGGCAAGTGTTTTGCAGAAAGGTAACCAAGCTTCACTTGACAGATTTATTATTGTGAATGTTTGTGCAAAACAAGAAACTGATGCTGAAGTCTTTACTTGAGCTAAGCTCCAGTTACCAAGAGATTTGCCTAAAAAGGCTAAGGGTATGGCTAAATGAGAGCATCAGGATTTCACCCATAAAAACAACTATCTGGGTCATGTGCTTGCAAGAGCTTAGAAAATAAAGGAGTCTAAAATAATATGAACTCTGAATCAGGTTTCTTTTGGGGTGGGGAAGGATGCACAATAATAGTCAATAAAGTGCTTGCATTTTAACAAAATAATTGTTAGCAAATGTCAACGGGTGATAATACATGCTCTGCTCCAGCCAGATGTATTTAAGTCAGACTCATATAGAGTGCTCCTCCCAATCCCTTTTGGATACAAAATCAATCGTTAGTATTTGCAAGTTACCTCTGATAAGTCACCATTTCTAGCATGGATCTTGGCCATGCTTTCTAGCCAAGTCCTACGCAATTCAGGCGTGCTGGCGTATGAATTTGCCAAACTGTACTGCAAATCCACTAGCATCTCGGGGTCCTTCTCATGTTCCTTCATTTGAGCTGTAGCCATCAAAACCGTCCTTATGCGTTTGGTCAAGTCTTTCACTTCTGCTGGGAAGTTACTGTTCTTTGGGGAGGAGAAGCAACAGAGGTGTACTTTTAAGCTTACAGAATTTACGTTTCCATGTTAAATCACATACTTTTGGCATAGATGACATAGTGGACCATACACACAACCACAGGATCCTGTGCTTGCTGGCTCCTGCTCCCACACAGTTACTGACATCTTTGCATGCCACTCCTTTTTTGTGCATCATCTTTTTTCGTATAGGATTTGTCATGCAATTCAAAAACCTTGACCATGTGCAAAGTGGTAACTGCACATCTAGCCACAGACTAAGCAGGTGAGATATGCAGGACTTCCCAGAGGTCATAGGAGTTAACCAAAAGATACTGGGTCAGGATGGATGTGTAAGTAATACCAGTCATTTCTTACTTTCATTTGCTTGTCTCCGTTAGCGAAGTTATTTGTAATCGCCAGTGAATGCTGAAACCGGGAGCCTCCAATTCCTGCATCTGCAATCAACTGGCTTACAGCTTTGATGAGCTAAAAAAACATTAAAAGAAGGTGTTAGCATAAGTAAATCAAGCTAGCAAGTGGTTATTCCTTAGACGAACTACTAGTACAACTTAATAGGCTGGAAAAGGGCTGTAGTTTAGGGGCAGAACATCTGCTTTGCATGCAGAAGGTCCCAAGTTCAACCGTCAATTTCTCCAGGAAGGGCTGGGAATGTCCTGTGTCTGAAATCCTGGAGAGCCTCTGCCAGCCAGTGTGGACAATACTGAGCTAGATGGCTCAAGGGTCTGACCTAGTACAAAGAGGATCCTATGTTGACTGAGTTACAACATGGACAAAAGTCCAAGTACTTGTCTGGGTCTCCATGTATATGCTCAACTAACAGCTCAAATGATGGCAGTGCCCCATGCCACATTTAAGAATTATAATCAGAGATTATAAGTGTGTCTCAAGAAGATTTCTACGCTGTGGACTGCATTTCCAGAATTAAACCTGCACCTTTCCAACCAGAAACTTTCCTTTAGTTTAAAAAGAAAATTTGGGGTTTTTGGGATTTTGCCAAGGTACAGCAGTGCTGGAAGAACAGAAGTGCTTGGGAACTCTATGTGATCTGCACACAGACACTGCTCATCTCTGGACTGAGTAGAGGCAAAACTAAAACAATGCCTTCACCAGGAAATTCAAAACGTAATCTGTGTGGGATGCTTATTCATCACCATAGTGTTTACTTACCTGCAAATGGGACCTGACTATTGACTTCTGCTTATTAAATTCAAAGTTCTTTCTCATGAAGAAATACAGCAGAGCAGAGGCTTCCATCTGTGTCGACCGTGACCTGTGATTGCAGCACTTAAGAATTTCATAGCAGAATGAGCCACATAAGTCAGCCTGCCCTTGGAAGAATGCTGAAGGGAACTATGGAGACAAAGATACACCTTTGCTACAACATAAGAGATTTCTTATAACACAAATGCAGCATCTGTCAGTGCTGGAAGGCAATCAAAGACCTCATGCCACTTATAAACTGCCTACAGTTGAGAAGGAGCTAGTCGTGACCCACAAAAAACACCAACAAGAGTATCTGCATGGGCCACCATGATCTTCAAAGATCATTGCTCAAGGTCATTCTGATTCACCCAGGTGTACATGTCCCAGGGATGCAGCACAAATATTGCTGCAAATGTGGCTATCTGACACCTAGCTCAATGGTTGCAAGTGAGCACGAGGCAGGAGAAACACTCAAGAGAGCAACATGTTGTATGGTTGCTGTGTTTAGTGAAACAGACCTCTCCCTCACTAGAAGTCTTCAAGCAGAGACTATAGACAGTCATCTCTAGGGGATGTTCTAGCTCTGAATTTCTGCAGTGTGTAGGTAGAAGGTTGGATTGGATTGCAGTAGGAGTTGGCTAAATAGAGGTGCCTCCATGAACTCACCTTCACCGGCATCACTGCAGATTACTGGGAGGAGTGAGGCAGCAGCAGGGTTGGTGTGATGCAGCTGTAGCATTGGAGCTAAATGGATGCCTCCACTTGCACCGACTCCCAGTTCATTGCAGTGATGCTGGTGATGGAAGGTCATGTAAGGGCTGCTGTCCCACCCTTCAACTCTATCATTGATTGTGGACTCCTGGAAACCATAGAGCTCCCCCTTTCTGTTTAGACAAGCAGAACAACCATAACCTCAATAACTTCTAAAAACATCATAAGAACTGGTTGAAGTAGCTTTAAGTCCCAATTTGCTTTTGCTTCTGATGGGATTTTTTCTCCTCTTTCATTTTGATTGGATGCATCCAATATAAAATCTAAATAAATATAGTATCCAATTAATGATATGAATAAATGAACTGAGATTTCTCTGAGTAACAACATGATTGGCTGAGCAGACTACGGAGAATAAGTAACATTATTCCCTGCATGCCACCTGTTGAGATGAGATTACTAAAGGAAAATGGAATGGACGGAGCAGGAAGAGAGCAACGTTACCATGTCAAGATGGAGCTAACCCCCATAGATATTTCAAGGAAGCATCCAAATCCATTCACTCCAGACAATAGAGTGGGTGGCTCAGATGGCTGGAGAAAGGCCATAGCTCAGTGGCAGAGAGAACATGCTTTGCATGAAGAAGGTCCCACATTCAGTCCCTGGGTTCTCCAGGTAGGGCTTGGAAAGACTCCGGACTAATGGTCTGACGCAGTGTAAGGCAGCTTCCTATGCATCTGTACGTCTCCACTCTCCCACTATTAAACAGGCTCCTGACAGTCTGCCACGTAATTGAAAGCTGTTCCTGCTGGGTTTGTCTAATGTTTCCCTTGGCCCTAGAAATATGCCACTGGCGGTGTTACAATATCACACATTGCAAAAGAAAAGCATTCTCCTCGCATTCTGTTTCGAGTACTTCACCGTAGGGTTCCGTTCAAGGAAGGGCTTGTCTTTATCTGGCAAAAAATGTGGCTTTTGAAAATTTGCCGTATTAAGCAATGACTGAAGATGGTTGGGGGGGGGGAAGCTGTGGATGGAATGGGCAATGAGGAAGGGAAGGCCAGTTCAGCTCCATGCTGCAGATGTATGAGTAGGACTGCAAAAGCTTCCCACTGGCATCTACCTGGTTGGCAACTGTGAGAACAGAGGGTTGGACTAGAAGAGCCTTTGGTCTGATCCTGCAGGTCTGTTCTTACGTGCGTATGTTCAGTGGTCCATGAACAAACACAAGGAGTTCTGCTGAAGAACTAGATTTTTCTTTTTAAAATGATCCTGGACTTTATCTCCCAAATAATTATTTATGAACTCTGATGTTGAATGTTGCCTGGGTATCAAATATCTACTGATTGATGCTAAAGCTCAATTTAATTCCATATTTGATTTTAATATTTGTTATAAGAAAGGATGTGACTGTTAACAAGCAATGGGCTGCCATTTTAATATTTGGCTGTATTTGATCTTCAATATCGATCTATGATCAAATATTACAGCTGACATGCAATGCCTTTGTTGGAACTCTGGCATTTGATAGCTAGCATCTGCTTTTTTTTTTTTTTTAAAGCAACCAACAGACTGATAACATGCCTATAGCAATCAATGTCTGAGGTAAAATAGGTAAAATTTTGAATCTAAAATACAAATTTCTATGAGAAATTATCTGAAATTGCATTTCGGTACTGATTTGCAGGATGCAGCTTGATCACCAGTTATGCGGCAGACATTATTTCAATGCTGGTTTAAACAACAAATGAGCATTTCATATTGCAGGTGACCCAAGTGTAGTAGGGACGTACCTTACTCACAAACAATCTAAGAGCAGCAAAGACGTGCTTGAGGGCTGCTGCAGAGTGATTGATTTGCAGAAACAGCAGGAAGGTATCAAAGACTTTCTTCATCAGTGTGTTCTGGCAATCTGATTGTTGCAGCTGTCTCTGAAAAATGAGCCAACAAACATCTTTCAGTCTTTCAAAAGCTAAACTGCCTGGCTTTCTCTGCATCTGTTTCTCCTGCCCAAATGGGCAAGGCCTGCTTTAACAGAATTAGCAACACAATGTCAAGTCAGCTGCTTCAGTACCACCTCCCAAAGTATCTCAAATAATATCTTCTCCCTTAAAATAATTCTGCCTCCCCCCACTTGCTGCCCCTTAGGCCAGGAAGTTCCAGGACACTTACATGATGTTCCTCCTCCTCCTCCTCCTCCTCCTCCTCCTTTCATCACCAAGAATGGTGGGGCTGCACTGTTCACCTGACCTCCCTTTGGCCAGGTTGTTGCAGCATACCAAGAAGGAAAGGTAGAAAGGTGAGATGGCAGTGCAGTGCAAATGCACTGGCAGAGCCAATCAGACACTCCTGTTGACATGTTTGCACAGTGTGGACCTCACTGTTTTCTTGTCTTTACCTCTCTCCATCCAGAAAAACCTCAGCAACCCAGCCTAAGGGAGATCCATTGAATAGTACCTCACACCACTATTGTTTGGCACAATGCCACAATCTACTGAAACTTTAGTTTAGGACTATGTTTTACTGTTATAACACATGCCTTGCATGCAAAAGCTCAAAGGAAAAAAGAGAGAGAGTAAATATACATTTTTAACCTTTGCAGAACTTTCTGATATTATATGATATGCCTGCTAACCTGCGTACATTTCCTAGATCTGCATAACTATTGTGAATTGCAGAGGAAAAAACAACACCCTCAGATTCTAGGGTACATCAACAGTAAATGTAGCCATGCACATTTTTCTGTCTGAAAGGTGAATTCCTTACATCTCTGCAAATGCCTATCACAGAAAGATATGAATGTCTATGCAACTGTATATAAGAAACAGGGCACAGTAGAGAGTAGGAAATAAGAAGTCTTGGTAGAGGGTTAAAAGCCTATTATAATAATACATAATGCAAGGTGCATTGGGCCTAGCACATTCCACTTACTTTTCCAAGCATGATTCGTAGATTTTGCCCAGATACGATACCTTTGGGTCATGTCTTTCTCCAAAAAATTAAACTGTGCAACTATAATAGGTTGGCATAAATAATAGAACGCTGTGATTTTCATGTAAAGCATGATTTTGTCATATGGAAATCATACCTGATGATGTTGAGTGAACAGACATAATAAGTCAAGAATAGTAAGGCAAACTTCCGTGGCAATGTTGGCTTCGGTATCTACGTAGCTCACAATATCTGTTTCATTGGAACCACCTACAACAAAACAAATGTCATGGGAAAATGTATTTGAGGACAACAAGCACAGAACAATTCACTAATGGCAAGTGCCAACAGTGAAGGGGAGGTCATTTTAACAGAATCTGTGTAAAACACTAGACTTTCTATCACAGTTTTTCCCCAGCTAAATTGCTAAAGATATAAGCTTGAATGAGCTGTTTTAATGGATGCTCTGGAATAAGACTCATAAAGACTCATTACCCACACGGCAGCAGCTGATATTAGAGCAAAATTCAACATACACCTAGGTCTTTTGTGCTTACTTGCAATGGTGCTGTCTATCATCTGCAGGAGTTTAGGGTTGCAGAAGGCATTCTTGCCACGTATTATTGGTAAAGTTTGAGATCTGTGGTGCTTGTGGACGTCACCGCTGGAGGCAGAATGTATCCTGCAAAATGAGAAGTTAGAGGGTCTTGCTTAAATGTTACATACCATGTCCCAAAAAATCTTCATTTGCTTCAATAGCCTATAGAGTAAGATGCCAGTTTCTATTCGACATATTCCGTTTTCTCCCAGTATGAATGTTTTGAAGCAAGGAGGAGTAATGGACAGCAAAGTGGGATGTAAAGCTCACTAGAAAGATTACTTAGCTGAAATTTTGTACACATGTGTTAAGCATAGCTGTCAACTTACAGATTTGAAAATAAGGGACCAGCAGCCAAAATAAGGGATCTGCAGCCTCACCTGTTCCAGGCACTCCAGACTTCCTGTCCTCCTGCAGTCTGGTCAAACTCATGCTGGTAGCTTTGAGAACACTGTCCAACCAACTTTGTAACCAGAGGTTCAACTGAATAGAATCTGAATCACATGCACCACAAGGCCTATGGCTCCCCGGCCTGGCTTTGCACTGCAAAGTTTGCAGCAGCACGTGCAACAAAATGGCATCCAGCATTCAAAAACCCCCTCAGCTTGCATTAACTAGCCACACACAAGGCATGCAAGCTCCACCCCCCAATCGTTCTTAGACTCCTTACTGGGTGAGCAACGCAGCCAAGCAACACAGTTGGAGCCTCCCTCCTCCCTGGCCGGCAGGGAGGGAGGGAGAGAAGCTGCTTCCTTTGAAATTTAAGGGACATCATTTAAGGGACATTTAAGGGACATCCATCAATAAGGGACAGCAGTGGGACATGGCACTGGAATAAGGGACTGTCCCTTCAAATAAGGGACACTTGACAGCTATGGTGTTAAGTAACTTTAGGGACTTGGGTAAACTGGCAGTTGTCTCCTCATGCTTTGCTGCAGCAATGACAGAAAGGGTTCAGGATTGGAAAACTGAATCTTGAGTCACAGACTCTGCATTTTTGTGCACAATCTTTAATGGTGTTTTATGTCTTATAGCTATACACTGCCCTGATATATATTGTATAGCAATAAAATATATTTAATGGGTTGTATATTTAGCTAAATTAATACCTCTCCTTAAAAAGGCAGAAACAAGTATAAAGCATATGTGGTATTAATATGGCTATACTTATTTTTTTTCTTTTTAAAGCAGATGATTATTGGAGGGCTACAAACCCCTCCCCCCCATCATGGCATCACAACAGGGCACCAACAGAAGGAAAATATGGGAGGGGGATGTTGATAAGCCACAAAAAACCCCAATAACTTCTCAGGGGTACGTTGGATGTAGCCCATGTATCCATTCCTGCTATTATAGGTCCTGCAGATAAGCATATCTTTCTTTTATCAGAGGTGTAGGCTGGGGCTTCGGGACGTGGGTGGCGCTGTGGGTAAAAGCTTCAGCGCCTAGGGCTTGCCGATGAAAAGGTCGGTGGTTCGAATCCCCACGGCGGGGTGCGCTCCCGTTGCTCGGTCCCAGCGCCTGCCAACCTAGCAGTTCGAAAGCACCCCCGGGTGCAAGTAGATAAATAGGGACCGCTTACTGGTGGGAAGGTAAATGGCGTTTCCGTGTGCTGTGCTGGCTCGCCAGATGCAGCTTTGTCACGCTGGCCACGTGACCCGGAAGTGTCTGCGGACAGCGCTGGCCCTCGGCCTCTTAAGTGAGATGGGCGCACAACCCTAGAGTCTGTCAAGACTGGCCCGTACGGACAGGGGTACCTTTACCTTTACCTTTTAGGCTGGGGCTTCAGCAGCAGAACAGATTTCTTAACAGCAGAACTTCCAATTAATAAAGCTCTCAAAAACAATCAGAAGGAGCACTGGCAATTATCAAGATTCTCTTAAGGTACAGCCTTCTAAGTCTTGTTAAGTTAAAGGCACAATGGCAAGAAAAAGACCAAGTGATTGCTTTGGTGAGATTAGAGTGAAGCAGTGGGTTAAGAATTTGCTGCAGTACTCCTCATTGCTAGGCCTTTGTTTTGTCGAGGCGTCAGGGTCGTTTTCCTGTAAACATGCCGCAATACAATGGCCCAGTGAAAGGATTCATTCAGATCTGTAAAGTGAGATCAGGGCTTATTCTGGAGCGAGAAGCAAAGGAATGCATCATTCCCCCTCATGCTTCATTTGGTCCAGCCACTCGCCATGACACAAGGCTATTATACTGGCAACTGTTGAGTTTCAGTTAGCTGTGCATGAACAAAGTGGCTCTCAAAGAACCATGGGATAAAAATATAAATGTGTCTTAAAGCCGACAAGCAGAGCAGATTCAAAACGTTCAGCCCTTAACAGTAAGATTCATCTCACTGTCTTCAACAAACCAAATAACAGCACAACAGGGATTATAATCACAATACCTAAGGATTCCTAAAGTCAAAAAACCAAAAGTGAACTGGATGGGAACCCATCAACATTTCCATCTTTTACTTTAAAGTAGCAACAGGAGGCTCTGAACTTTTTGCAACACTGGTGTTGGAGAAGGAGGATTTCCCCTCTTGATTAATTTATGTTTGCTCAGAAGTAAGCCCCATTGAATTCAATGGGGCTTATATATCTGTAAATGAGATTAACTACTCTAAGTCACACATCTATCTAAAAGTACTAAAACTCAACAACGGGAGGTGGTGGAAGCTACAGGTTCTGTTAATTACAGCTTGTAGAAACAAATCTGGAGCACTTTGCTTTTAAGTAAAAAATGAAAATATTGGGGAGATGTAACCATGTATAGCTCAGCCCTTAGATTCACTGCACACTGGCTGCTTTGCATGTGGTAGGTCTACATGCGGATCACAAGACAGAGCTGTCATGTCCAAGGAGCTGTAAGCTCAAAGCAGCCTATTTCACAGCACTGAGGTGACCCAGATGCAAAACTGGCTGGATCTATTAGCGCATGGGATGAACTGGATACAAGCTAAACATTACAAAAATATTGTGGTCATGTGGCTTGTTAGATTGAAGTAATTGCATGAGAAAAATATAGAGAAAAAGAAGAGGAGCATGGGATAGGTTACTGTTGATTCCTTTTAGCTTGGAATGAAGTTAAAAGCTCAGTAGCAAAATGTATCTTACCACTGGGGCAGAAGTCCAGAGGTCTGGCAGGATGAGTTAGAGCCTTTCAGGGTTCCATTATTCTGTGTTGTTTGAGCAACCTTAAAAGCAGCAGCAATTTTCCTAATAATAATAATAATAATAATAATAATAATAATAATAATATTGTTGTAAGCTGTAATCCTTAATATGCTTTTATGAAGTCAGCCTTATTGAACGCAACAGGACTTATTTCTGAGAAAACATGCATTGAGTTGCCCCTTTTCATATGAAAAACACAATAGGCGAAAGGTAATAAAATAGTTTGTTTTCATTTTATAACTGCTGGAAATGTAGCAGACAGAGCAGCTCATTGTTGCTGCTGGAAATGAAAAACAAACCATCATGATATTGCCAAGGAAAAGTGCGTGCCTGATCCTTGGCAGCTGCAAAAATAGCCTCATACTTCAGAAATAGTGGCCAAAAAATGAAGAGGCAAGAAGGTATTGGATTGCAAACACTGCAAAGTATTATTGATCCCTTTTATACTACCTGTCATAGGAAAAGTTTAAAGCAACATGCAGCTGCTAATGCCATCAAATTAGAAATTTTGTACACAGAGACGAACCTTCTTTAAGTTTTTTCATGTACCTAATTACTTATCTTCTTGGTGGTAGCAAGGGAAGCAGCATTACTTGGAATCCTACCAGCTTGAGTGGATTGGAGCTCAGCTTTCTGAGAAAAAAGCCAGTCTGGATTGAACTTGTACATACTGATATTTGGGTCATTCATTTACATGCCAGCTTCAAAGTGTGTTTGAAATTTCATCTTGCCATATGTTATATAACTAAAGCACAACTTACCTCACTATGTTTCGTTTCCCAAGATATCTGAAATTTTGGAAGCAAACCCTGAAAGAAAGAAAAAGTAAGACTCTGATAGTTTTTGTTTGATAGTACATGGATGGTCAGGCACTCACCTGAGCATAAAGTCGAAAGTTTGATCAGCAACAGGGCATGCACACCCTCCTCTTTGCAAGTGTCTATCTCCTAAGTCTCCAACCTTCTTCATACTGTTCAGAGAAGGTCTTGTAGGGGTGAGGAACCTTGGTTTAACAGGGTCCCCAATTGCACAAACAGTTCTACTCATGTTCAAGTGAGTGCAAGGAGAAGCCCAGGCTTTGCCTCTGGAATATGGTAAAGGTCAGGAACTGAGTGGGGTGCGCCAGGTGCATTGGGAGAGGGGGTTGTGTGCATGCCCTCCCCACACACTTTCAGCATTTGCATGTTCAGGTGAGTGCCTGAACACATCTTATATAACAATGTGCATACACATGCTTAACATTGAACCATTTTTTTCTCTTGCCATGAGTATGGCACTGCAGCAAGACCAAACTTGCATAACCATATCTAGCTTTACAAGACTTACAAACTACCTTTCAGCTCAGGTTTTCCATGCCTTTGGAAGCAGACAGGCCAGGAAAAGGGAAGCATTGGGAGTCAGGATTCACATCCAATTCTGAGCAGAAGTCATTGGACTACAACTCCCATCATCCCGTATCATTGGCCAAACTGAATGGGCTGATGGGAGTTTGAGTTCAACAACATCTGGAGGGCCAAAGTTCTTCATCTCTGCTCTAGAGGTTAAACTAGTTTGGCTCTTTTGACAGGGCTGAGGATTCCTGAACAAGACAGAACTGACAGTGTAATAATTTCTCTATCATTTCTGTGGTAGTTTTATAAAGAAGTGGGCACCTTCTGTGCCAACCTTTAAACTTTTCTATTCCACCAGGCCTATGCAGGCAATTAAGAACACACCCTTCCACAATGATTAATTGATGTCTGCTTTTGATGGTTTTATTGTATGGTCTTATGCTTCCATTGCTGGAAACTGCTTTGATATTTTTAAAATGATACAGGGGTATACAAATATTTCCATAAATTAATAACTGAGCACATCCACATCTTTCACCTTCAGGTAGCTGGCTCTGCATATAGCAAACTATAGGTATCACATGCATAGTGCTGAGGACAGCAGACTCCTAGGCTTGTCTACTCAGAAGTAAATTGAATGGGACTCACTTTGAGGAATGCATGCATAGGATCATCACCTACGAGGTATTAGGAGATTCTGAGCCCTTTCATGGCATGTGATCTATAGTGAGGCTGACATAGGGAGCAAATAATTTTCATTTGTTTCACAACAGAAAGAAGAGGAAGGAATTTGTCCTATGATGGGTCAGGAATGCATATGATGAAAACATTTTCTGTTCTCTATATATGGAAGACCATAACACACCATGATTTAGGCACAGATGTTATTAGAAGAGGTTCAAGATTCACAGGTTTTCTAGGTATATGGGTGGGGAAAGGGAACAATATTTCAAAAGGCCAGCAAAGATTGGAAATAATTGGCCTTTAACAGTTCAAAAACAACTCATATGTGGGTTTGAGGCTTAGAATTGTCAAAATGTCAGTAAAACCCAGTATTTACACCTTGCTTCATTCTATTTGACTCACTGCCAATGACAGCCTTAGAAGGACAAACCTCAGAGTGAGCTTACTCTAAAATGCTGAAAAAGTCTGTTATCTCTGTGAATGGGGCTCTCTGCCAGTAGGAGATCAATGTATCTGGAAAGAGACATCAAAAATATAAATCTATAATTTGCCCGCAGTTAAAGAGCTGACTCAAAGCATTAAGAACATAAGAAGAACCGTGCTGGATCAGAGCACAGGCCCAGCTAGTCCAGGAGCCTGTTCCCATGGTGGCCAACTAGATGCCTATAGCAAGTCTGTAAACAAGAGCATAGGAACATAGGAAGCTGCCTTATACCAAGTCAGATCATTGGTCCCTCTAGCTCAGTATCGTCTACACTGATTGGCAGTGGGTCTCCAGGGTTTCAGATAGGAGTCTCCCCCTGCCTAGCTGGAGATGCTGGGAATTAAATCTGAGATCCTCTGCATGCAAAGCAGATGATGCACCATTGAGCTACAGCTCCTTCCAAAGGCCAGTTGGTACACTACCATTCTCACAGCCTTGTGAGGTAAGCCCAGAGGGAGGAGCTATGTAGGATACAAATGAAGCTGAGGACATGAATGCAGCAGAATGCTTCCCACTTGTCAGTCCTAGTATTCAGTCCTGGTATTCAGAGGCATATTGCTCCAGCTCTGGAGGCTGAACATTGTCTTCATGGCAGGTAGCCATGACAGCTTTATGCTTCATATATCTATCTAATTCCCCTTTTAAGCCATCTATGTTGGTCACTGCTACATTGTGTGGGAATGAATTCCATGGTTTAACTATGCGCTGTGTGAAGAAATAATTTCTTCTTCCTATGCAATATTCAGGTTTATTTGAAGTAGGGGATACCTGACTCTATCCACTTTTCCCCACACCATGTGTAATCTTATACACTGCTATCATGTCCCCTTTTATTTACTTTCCCAAATGAAGCTTGAAACATTTTTTGTGAGTGCTTGCACTCTATGGTTTCCTCACCTTCCGAAATTGTTTTCATAATGTGAAGGAAACACATCAGGAGACTTCTCGTTTCAGCCTGATCTAGTTTGTCAAACCGAAGAGCTGACCCAATTAGGGATAATGGCCTCACAATCTGTTAGGAGTGAAATACAAAGGATCTTTGTAGTGACTTGGAGGCCTTCAGATTCTTAAAATGGTTTCCAACCATTCACACGCATGCATACCTTTTCACAGGTTTCTGTTGCCTCACTGTTCTTTTCGTTGGTGCTTGGGTTAGAGTCGAGACTTGCTAAGGAGCCTCTGGAGTCAGCATGGTTTGCTGCAGAAATAGCTACTGATGAAAAAGCTGGAAACAAAACCCACAACGAACATGCTAAAATGATGTTTATGGACACAAAAATTAGGCAGAAGAATGAAAACGCAAAGTGTAGGGTGGAAATATGACACAGTTGTGGAACACAATGTTGCTCAGTTAACGAAGACACTGATGGCCATGGGTCTGAGTGTATGAAACACTGTTGACATAGGATGATAAATATACAGGGATATTTGCGCTGTTGTTATTGATGATGTTAGGTACATTCTGAGACACAATGAACCAAAGATCACTGAAATGAAGAATTTTATTACACACAATTAGTATTGTATACAGATGTAAGTGCATACATCGAACAGTCTTTCTATTATATCATTTGGGCCAGGAGTTAATTTTATTTATTATTACTTATTTTAAACACTTGTATCCCGCCTTTGGAAGGTCTCTGGCAGGACAAGGAGTTAATGATGCCCATGTTTCTGAGCTCAGCCGACCTCTGCTGTTGACTTGTGTTGGGGTGTTTTGCCACTCTGCATGTTCCTGCTGTAGCTGTGGAAAGTGTGGTGGATTGAATTCCTGATGGTGACTGCCAGCATTGAACCTAAAAACAGAGTGCTGAAGGCCAGCTGTGAATCTTCTGGATTCTATGCTGATCCATTAGGTCCATTGCCCACATGGGACCAATCTGGGCCCTTCAACTGCACTGACCTAGAGCTGGCACAGCAACATTTTTTGGGGAAGAAACACTCTCCAACCTCCCACCCTGACCAGCATAAACCAATAAGGCTTCAGATGTGCTGGTAAATCTGTCACTCCTCCTGGGTACAATTTATAATTATGTACTATTCTAATTATTTACTTTACAAAAATAAGTAGAGAACAATGCGACCTGTTCAAAGTTCTTTTATTTTGGGCACCAATTTTTACAGTCCTATGGTAACTACAAAGCAGGGGAAAGTGAAATAAACTGATTAACTCCTCTCCCCTGGAATTATGGGAGAAAGGAATATTTAAGAATATGCATACATTTAGGAAGCATGGAGAAATCCCAAAGGGATTAATCTTCCTTAAAACAAGAACGGGCTGGGCTCATGTTTGATATCATTAACAGAAGGAATAAGATAAAGTCTGGTGTGAGAGTGCTGTAGCTGTACAAACTGAAAAACTAACTCTGGCATTCTTTGGATGACAAAAATATATAATATGAAAGTTAAGTTTTCTTGCCTTGCATCTTAAGGAAAGAATCAGAGTTTAAAAACTGGTAACAAGCCTCACGGTAGAGCAATCTGCCCCATCTGCTTTCATACCTGCTATAGAGTTAAGAACATCTTTGGAAAAAGAGGTATCTACAGAGTTTGCATGTTTCATTGCTGCCTGACTCTGAAATCCACCAGTAGTGCTCAAATCATCTCTGGATCCCTGGATTTCAATGAGAACAAGGGAACAAATTTAGTCACTCATATCATCAGCTTTTGAAAACAGCCTGTTAATTTGATCGTTATATAATTACATTGATACTGGAATGGCTTTCTGGCATGATGTTAAAAATAAAAACAACCCAGCATCTGCTGATTAATGCCAAGGAGAGCTTATAATTACTACCAAGTTAATCTTTCATATTTCTGTCTACATATTTTTCCTGTGTGCTCAAATCAAATTCAGATAAAGCCCTATTCGTGTGCTACTTGTCTTTACATATGCATGTAGAGCAAGGAGAGGGACCTTCTGCTGCCTTTGCTTCTAAGGCAAGTGTATTGGTTGACATATGAACCCTGTACATCAAGTCAGCCAATCTGAATACACTCAGTGGTTGCCAGTGGCAGAGCAAGGCCAGGTGGTACCAGGTGTGGAAAATTTCTTGTCCCCCCCCCATTGAAATTATTATTATTATTATTTGCCTGCAACAATGGTTTGACTTTATTTCATTTTGGGGGGAGGAGCCGAAGTTGTTGAGCTTTTTTGGGGGACCGCGTGCCTTGCGATTAGGAGCCTGCCGGCCGCCATACACCTGAAAGAAAGCTGGTTGGCAGACCATTCCAGCAGAGGGAAGCCTGCATTCGTCAAAGCCACAACATCTCTCACAGATGTTGACTGCCGCACAGCATTTTGTCACCCCCCTCGGATGTGGCACCCAGGGCGGACCGCGACGCCTCTGGTGGTTGCTTCCCCTGAAAGTTGCTAGGTCAGGTGGGGTTGTCTCCCAGAGCATAAGAAGTTGGGAGTCACAGTACAGGGCCAAGGAGAGCGGGAGCAGCACAACATTTCATATGGTTTTGCTACGGAGGCTCTTCCAAACAAGAAATCTCTTAGTGAGAGCACTAAGCTACTACAGTCACATGAGTGGACCATATGAATGAATGCTTGAATTGGTACTTAGCTGCAGTATAGTAACTCTTCCTCTTGTCCTTTATCATCATCATCATTATTTTTTAATAGCCACAGTCACCTCTCAGGGTTTCAGAACAATAGCTGAGAAGCCTCTTTAGACAGGGCTATGTACAGGCTTCTATATAATGTACGGTTAATTAATCCATAAGGGCTAACACAAGTCTGTTGAGGGCCCTTGAGGTAGATATATGAGTGTGTAACTCATCTAAGGGCCTTCAGCCTAGTGAATTTGGGTCAATTGTTGATAAATTAACCTAATTATTCACCCAACAAAGACAGACCTGAAAACAGAAAGGTCTGCATGAACAAAAATGACTCAAAATGAATTTGTGGAACAGAAGCTCACTCTCGTTTACCTGATTGGACGTATTTATGTTGAACGGAAACAGGTCCTTCATATATATCCTTGGCATGTTGTCTAAAAGCATGCCGTACAAGGGCATATACAGGTTTGCTATCTTTGCCTGTTTCTCCTGGGGAAAAAAATGAAATTCAAAGAGAAAGGCTCACTGGAGGCGGCTGACTGGTAGATTTCAAAAGCACACAGGAATATGCAAGTAAGGCAAAAATTTACCAGGTCGGCATATCGATCATCAAAGGAATGTTTCGCCATGAGGTTTTTTAGTACTGCCAAGGCCATGTGCCTAATATCCTGATCTTCCTGGAGTGCAAACCCAACCTCTCGCAGAAGTAATCCAATTAAGAAATGCTTTCGGCAAAACTCATTTGTCACAGTATACTCTGGAATATCTTGAAGAGAACAGGAAAGAGGTTCATTGCATATTGCTAAAGTTATGCATGTCCAAGAAACAGATATGCCAGCAAGAGGCTAGTACTATTATCAGCCATTGCTATTATCCAGTTAACTTTTGTTTTTGTTTTTTAAAAAATAATATTTTCACAAAGCTCTTTCGACTGAACCAGTTATTTTTCAAAGGTTCCTAAGGCAATAAAATATAAGCTATTTTTGCAAACATTTCTGTCAGGTATGGTTGGTGGATATTAGTCTCATCCAAGATCTCATATTATGGAAAACATCCAAACTGACTCCCAACTACCAACATTTGCAAATGCTTGGCTTCAGGTAATATTGTAGCAAAATTCAGAAGTGCTATGAATGGGATTTGTGTGTTCATCCATTAATTGATGGTCATGGAAGGAATAAAACAATTCACTTCTTACCTGATGCATGAAACTGCTGTGTTGTTTCTGATGGTGTTGCTGGATCTTAAATGATTTTGCAGAAATAGAAGGGGAGGGGAAAGACAACAGTTACATTTTTATACAATGAGCTTACTTAGGAAATGCAAAACGGGCACTTTGATCCTTCATATAATTAGATTAAGCATCAAAGTTCCATTGATTTCCCTAGGGCTTATTTCCATGTAAGTGTCTTTAAGGTAAAAAAAGTTTGTTTTCCTTTAAAAGAAATAATAAATCAATAAATAATTGAATGAATAAATAAATAAGGAAGTCCTTACCTGGTATGTCTGCAGATCTCATAGGCAGGCACAGAGGAATGAAGTGTTCATGGTTGCATACTTCTTGAAGAAAGTCAAATTTATACTGGAACAAAATCTGAAATGTTAAAATAGTGATTGTTTTGCACTCAGTATTGGAGATTTGCACTTGCATTATATAGGTCACACAGAAAAGAGGAAACCAGTGGTCTGTCATGTAATGTAAAACTGGGTTTGGTTTTGCTATTTCACTGCAATTTATTTTGGATCCTTAAATATATTTTATTTCATATGAACATTAAATTGTACTGAATAAGAGGATACCCTTTGGGAGAGGGCAGGATATACTGTGTAATAAATGTGAAAATAATTCCCATATGTTGCATTTGTGTTTGGACTATCTATGACGCATGGGAAAAGGACTGTGTAAGCACTTCCTATTTACTCAAGAAGCAAGGGAATGTAGAACAGATATGGATATTGCACAGTTTGCTGGAGTAGAGCCTTTCAGTATTTCCCTTATAAATAAGCTTTCAACAAGGGGTGTATTTCGAGAGGAAATGCAGTATGCAGAGTGCCCTGCTGATGTAGGCATCCTTTTTACTGCACATCCATGGTGATTTGTGCACATGATTGTGTCAGAGCAGTCACATGTGATCCTGCTTTGAATACTGTTTGTGTCTGCAAATGCTTTGGGTTGGTCTCATTTTTGTTGCCCCTCTGGATAGCAAAAATGTGGTAACATCGGGGAAGCACCACAAAACCAACTGAAATAGAATAATTCCACTACTGATGCATTGTTACTGGGCCAGAATGCACCCTCAATAAAATAACAGTCTGGAGGGGTCTGACGTCTTGGGGTGTGTAGTAAGACTGGGAATAGCTTTTGTGGCTGCACTGTATAGATAAATGTTGCATAACTGCTTCTACTTATGTTTTGGTAAAGCTTTGATTATAAATGCAACAGAAAAGTAGTATCTTGTAGAGACCAACACTCCATATTAATCCTGATAGGATCGTCCTACTGTGTGTAGGACCCTGGGAGAGACACATGCCTGACTGGCATATTCTCTCCCTCCTGGTCGGTCGTTCGGGAGCTTCAAAAGCTTTCTCCAGCCTGAACATCACAGTGACTGATACCAAGAGGCATTAGCACGCTTATGGATCCTGCAGCGTGTTAGTAGTTTGCGTAACAGACTCAGTAGCACAGCATTTTGGCTAATCTACTTTATTCACATATAATACACTTGGAGAATTCTGACTTAGCTCCTTCCTCTTTCTCATCAGACAGCAAAGAGAAAGAACAAAGGACAATAGTCCCACATCACGGAACACTGTAATACCAAACATCCTGTCTCCGTCACTTCCCACTAAGTGGAATGAAAAGATACACTGTCATGTGACGTAAAACAATCCCATGACTACAAGCCTGGAGCTGGAATCCTAACACCTGATTCTTTCAGGTGCTGAAGAACTGGGCTGTACACACACATGATTTATCTTACCTTGTGGTCACCTGGTCCAAACATGCTTATATAGCTGTTGATCATCTTAAACACAAATCCACGGTCCATGAATGTGAAACAACGCTAAGAATAAAAATTGAGCTATTTTAATCATTCACCTCGGAAAGGGATTATATTAGCAGAAGAAAAGCAACAGAGCACCAAATTTATCACTATCCTGTCAAACAATAAATTGACTGTGGACTATATCTGGTCTTGGGGACCAAATATTTGTCAGCAGTTTTCAGCTCAACAAGGAAGTCACCTTGTGTAAATGGCACTAAGAGATGAAGAGTCACAGTAATGTGGGTTCTTTTTTTGCAGGGAGGGGAAGCCAATGTAAGGCATTGTCTAGAAGCCTAACTATAGGTTTGACAAGCATGGATTCAATCCCCACCCCCACCCCATATATCCCTGGACTTACATTATGCCATGAAAAAAATAAATTAAACTTTTGACATGGCACTAGAAATATGCTTTCTCTGTAACCTGTGATTTGCTAGAACTAGTGTCAGTGAAAACCAGGTGTCTGGTTCTATAAAGGGCTATAAATACAAACTGTAAGGTAGTATGATAAAGTTGCATAGTATGCTAAATTAGCATGAGCTTCTCCACATGGAGTGTAGCTGCACAGCTTCCAGGTTCTGACTGTTCCAAGCTGAAGGCAAACAACATAGTGCTGCTTACCAGGTGCCCAGAAACATTTAAATGTATCACATAAGACTTTTACCATGTAGTGTAACACATTATGTTGTGTCAGCAACATGTAGAAAATCCACACTGTTTGTAGGGGCTTTATGGATGTTGCAAAATAGGGCTGGGGAACCTCCAGATACTGCTGGACTACAACTCCCATCATGCCTAAGCACTGGCTGACCTGGCCAGGGAACTGGAGTCCAATAACCTCTGCATCCCTGCCGTAAAATGTAGATCAGACCATACCAAGGCTAAGTAAAGGCTATCTGTGGTAAAAGCATCTTACCTTCAGAAACCTGCCAATGCTGTGATTTGCATTCCTTGTTTCTTCAAGAGCATCTCTGTGTTTCCAAACAACATGATCTGAAATCACCATGATGAGCGTATCCAGCTCATTTTGGAATGATTCTGGAAATCTCTGAGTGCGAGGCATCTGAACAGACAGCAGATATGCTTTAGAATATAAGTTTAACCCTACCACCACTCAAAGTTCTCCAGTGGTTCTCCCTAGCCCACAAAACCCAACAAAGCCACAACTTTCAAAGCTATCAATATGAGCACTCTATAGGAGAATTTGATGGTATTACTCATGAATAGGTTGTTAGGCAGAGTGACCCACCCGTGAAGCCAGCTGAGACAACTGCCTCAGGTGGCAGGATCTCAATGTAGATCTCATGTAGGTTCAGAACCATGTATTGGAAGGGAGGAAGAGGTAATTATATCAGTTTTGCATAGGAACCTACTTATGGTAAGACAAACCATTGATCCATCTAACTCGGCATTGTCTATTTTGACTGAGCAGCAGCTCTCCAATCAAAGAAAGGGAGGGGGGTCCTCCAGAAGGATGGTTGCATCTGTGAACCTCCCGATGTTGTTCAACTACTAGCTATTGATTGTAACAATTAAAAATTGATTTTATTTGAGCTCCTATAAGTCCTACCAGCATGGCCAACTGTGAGGGATTATGGATGTTGTAGTACATCTGGAAGTCCCACCCATGCTTCAAAATTACATTTGATGCGCCATGAGAGCACAAAAATGTACAATGCTACCTTATATTGAGTCAGACCATCTAATCCAACACTGTCTACACTGATTAGCAGAAGCTCTCTCTGAGGTCTCAGGCAGAGGTCTCGCTTAAGAGGTCACTCTAAAGTGGTGATACTGGGGATTAAACTGGGAACCTCCAGCATACAGAGTACACGCACTACCACTGAGTTATTGTCCTTCCAGTACCTAGAGTGCAGCCATTATATTATTAACTTTTGAGAAGCGACAGTCTATGCACTAGCTCACACATCTTTGGATCCTGGCAAATGCTACTTTTTAAGGGGAAGGGAGGGAAGGAAGGGGATATTAATGGGTTTTTGTTTTTTTACTTAGCTTATTTCTGGGAGGAAAAAAACTGTGCTTAAGAAAGTGTTTACCTGACAGCCTAATGAAATATAATTGGGACTGTGGAGTAATCACAGCCTTGGCTCTGCCAGACGGAACAAGATAAGGATTATGTCATGCACACTCTGTGCAATTATCTCTCCGAAACAGCAGATGTGTAGCTGTTGCCTCATTTCTCTGCCAGATACACATTTGATTCTGCTGTCTGTCTGTGAGCCAAGCTATGCATTTTCTTAGCTGCATAGGTCTACCTTTAACTTCAGAGTTTGAATATATATATAGAGGTGTTTGATACGAATTATCTGTAGGTGTGTGTGTGTGTGTGTGTGTGTGTGTGTGTGTGTAACAATGGGTATATGCCAAAGTATTTTTTTTATGCTCAGGGATGTTTTTGTTCAAGTAAGGTATTTTAAATGTGTGTCTCTGTAAAGATTGATATCTGCTTATTCATAATGGAGAGCAGCACACAGTCTTACCTGTATTCTCTTTGTATCCACCAAATGCTGAGCCATTGATTTTAAGATAATTGTGAAAAAGAACCAGGAGTGCTATTAAAATTGGAAAAAAGAGAGAGCAGTAAGTTATCACAATGACAGCAATGCTCATTTCTTTGTTTTCCTTGTTCACCCTTACTTTATAGTTTCCTTCTTAAAATCAGAATGATCTCTGTAATTTAGGTGAGGCACGAATAAAAGTTTTACAAACAAACAAACAAATTAACAAATTTGGAGTTTCAATGGTCCAAATATTCCACATATTGCCATCTTGTTTCTAGAAGCTGCTGGCAAGATTGTGAACACTGTGAGAAAACTGACTTGCTCTTCTATAATCAGGGATCTACTTTAATTCCCAGTTTGTATATGTGTGAATCCAGAAGGAATGTACTATAATTTCATTAAAAACAACAACCCACTAATAAGTTAATAGTTGTCCATAGAGCATATAGCACTCATTCAATTAATAACCAAAACTGAATGATCAACTTGGTGTGAACTTTCAGACTTCAGGGTGATTTCTAGATTAGAGTAGGGCAACAACGGAATCTAATGGGTGCCTTGCACTTGTAAAATATGTTGTGCAAACCCTAGTACAGCTGTTCCTATTACTAGGTAACAGTTAAGCTTGTGCACTACAGCTTGTGCAATGTAAGTCTCAAACCTCATGTGCAAATGCCACGTTGGATCTCATCCCATATCTCCACGCACTTTAAATGCTGACCCCCAGTCAAGAATCCCATATGAACTTCTATGGGCACCCAGTTGGGAAGATCTGTTTATGCAAACGGTTCTGTTCACTTCAGTGGAATGGATAACCCAACAAACGCAAATGAAGTGAAGCACTCTCTGGTGTATGGAGCCAACGACACACAAAAAAGGAGCATGAAGAAAATGGTAAATCTATGCAAACCTTTCTAGAACTTGTAGCCTTGGAAAAGAAGAAAGATTCACCTTTAAAACATGTTTCACTGTTCTTTGTTCATTTGACTTCAACAGACCGGTCATATTCTTGGCCAGCTCCTCGTGAACTGTTCTTTCTTCAAATGACTTGGTCTTGAATACATACTAAATATATATAATAATAATAATAATAATAATAAAAACATCATCCACATACACAGAGGAATAGCTGGCAGTGAGAAGGCTGGTCTCCCAAGACTCAGTGTAACATTCCTATTTGCTTTAAATGATTGACATCTGACAGACGTAACAGATGTGTCACAGTGGTCTTTATATTTAAAGAAGAATCTATTGCACTAATTTCTCATTTCTGCTTTCTCAAGCAGAATGAAAGGATGAAGCATATCAATTCAGAGTCCTCAGGTTCAGGAGGAGTTATGTGCTTTCTAGATACAGTGGTACCTCGGTTTACAAACTTAATCCATTCCGGAAGTCTGTTCTTAAACCGAAACTGTTCTTAAACTGAGGCGCGCTTTCCCTAATGAAGCCTCCTGCTGCTGGTGCCCTTCCACCGTTTGGATTTCGTTTTTAGACCACGGTAAAGTTCTCAAACCTGGACACTACTTTTTTGCGGAGTTTGTAAACCGAATCGTTCTTAAACCAGACTGTTCTTAAACCGAGGTACCACTGTATATAAATATATGCAGGAATAGGAATTATGTATGAATGCTTGAGGCCATGGCGATAATTAGAATCTCCATATCTTTTTGTTTATCAAACTGCAGAAATCCTGGATTGCTGTTCATAGCATAAGCACTTCAGGCTGAAGAGCTAGAAACTTCTTTTGGGACAGGAAAGCGCTCAACACTGTTTTTCCTTAAGTCCTTCTACCTTTGGCATTGGAAATACTGCTTTTATGGAGTGAGCTACGTGCAATGTGGGGTTTGGGATCATGTATTTCCCAACATCATTTTCTAAAAGCAATTCTCTCTGTGTGTATGTAGATTTGGAGCTGTGAGGGATCTTAACTGATTCCCTCCAGGGCAAGTCCCCAATGCAAATTGCCTCCCACCACTTAATGAAGATAAAATTGTGTGGGTACTCTGTGACTAAAAGTGGCTTCATGAGGACAACTTGTCTCTTGCAACTGGAGTAGGGAGTTTTCCAAAAAGTACCAAAATTAAGGTTTGGCACTGCTCAGAGTAATCTAAATACAGTTGATTAATTCATCAAATAACCGTTACTGTACAAGCATAATGAATCTCTAAATACTGTCCAGCTATTTAAGAATTTTTAATGCAAATACATGTAATGTTGGTGTCTGGGCTATGATGTAATTAAAAAGAAGTGAAATCCTTCACAAGTCTGCTCAGAAGTAAGTCTTGCTAAGTTTAATGCAGATTACTCTAAGGTATAGCTGAATTTGGGAGAAAGTTCCTTTGAACTCAGTGGGTTTCCTTCCTGGGTAGACATGTATGGGATTGTACTGTGAATATGGATGCATACACACTATATATTTACAACACATTCAAAGCACATTCTTTCCTTCAAAGAATTCTGGCCCCTGTAACTTACCCATCACAGAGTTACAATTCCTAGCAACAAACTACAATGCCCATATTTATTTGAGTGGGGAGGGAATGTGCTTTGATTGTACCTCAGAGGAATAGTGTATATGCAGCACATACTCTGGAAATTTTTGGTTTCATTAACCGATCCCCTGCTCTTTGCTTTCCAAATCATGAAAACACTGGACCCTGCACCAAAGTGTGGAGAGAGCCAACCCTTGAAGTACGGTAAATGTTATGGCAGTTTTGTAAAACAAAGAAAGAAACAAAAACTCATTTTACAGGGCAATAATTATCTACTAACAAATGAGTAGAAGCATGGTCCACATTCCTATTTTACCTACAAGTTTGGTATAAGAATCATTAATGCTTGATTCACACTCTTCTTTCCCCTAAAGGGTCACACCACTTTTAAGTTTACTCACAGAAGCCAAGTCTTCTGATAATGGTGAATAGCAACACCTTCAAAACATGCCTTTCGAAATAGGCAATTAAATGTTGAACACATACATTTAAATATTAAAGCATCAATCCTGGCAGCACAAAATCATCAGCAGATGCAATTAGCTTGCACATGCACCATTCTTTGGCAATAAACTCTCCTTACTGGCCAATCTGGAAATGTATGGAATGTAGTAACTGACACATTTAATGTTTTTTTCTGAAATATGGGACGAAGGGGCAAACCAGCCATTCAACCAATGCTGCTCTGAGCATATTAAGTCAGAGAATACTTTTAGCAACAACTAATTAAACACTTACACATTCCTCAGTCATTTACACCTGAACAATACACTACATCTAAGCTTTGCACCACTGTCACTCCAGGCATAATTTGGCTAATGAAATGTGACTTGTACAAGGAATTATGTACTGTGTATGTTGTGAAACAGCATTAAGCTTAACTGATCTTGAAATTGTTCCCTAATAAACCTTTCGTCACATACTCTTCATAGGTTGAAACTTGACACTATAGGAGATGCAAGGCTACGGTCTGAAAGAACAGAGTCCTATAGCAATTATGTGAAATCTTTGACCCTCCAAATATTGCTGAACTACAACACCCATCATCCCCGACCGTTGCTGGGGCTGATGGAAGTTGTAGTTCAGCACCATCTGGAGGGCCAAAGATCCCTCACACCTGACCTACAGCATCTCTTTCTTTCCTGATTTATATAGGGATAATGTATAGTTTGATATTGTCATGCAGAACAATGGCGTCATGCTTTGTGACGAATATCTGAAGAAGGGGAAAGGGCAATAATTCATTTGCAGCAGATGCTGACCTGCTGCCAAAGTCCAAATCATAGAAAGTGTGTTCTCCTTCATGGAGAGCACGTGTTGCGGTGGGGGCCACCAGGACACTCCAAAGTTGGGGGCGGGCTAACTGATCGTTGGCCACTGATGCGATTGGGGCTTCCCTTGTTGTTGGGAAGAAATTAATGTTGCCATTTATTGATTGACAGCCAGAAATGCTAAAACTCCTTGCACGAGGCTAGGGCTTCCTCTTTTCGCCCGTGCAGCGGATTGATCACAGCGAAGGGAGACGGTTGTATTTTTCTACAAATTACCTTGTGTCTTTGGCCTGCTTTAATTGCATTAGCTTCTATTTAATTTATATTTTAGTCCTATTAAATTTTCTTTTTTCTGTGCAATATTTTCTTTTACTTTTACTCTGCTTTCCCCTTTGGTCTTTTAATTCCCCCCTCCCCCTCCCCCCCCCAGCTTACCTTAACGTTGAAGCCTCGGCCTGGCCTTGGGCAGCCTTTGTTAGGCCTTTTTCGGTGGCGCCTGGTGCCTCTGGCCTTGCCAG
Organism: Podarcis gaigeae; assembly: GCF_964106915.1. Taxonomy (NCBI): domain Eukaryota; kingdom Metazoa; phylum Chordata; class Lepidosauria; order Squamata; family Lacertidae; genus Podarcis; species Podarcis gaigeae. The sequence continues at coordinate 71,584,692 of NC_139681.1, forward strand.
GACCTTGGGAGGCCTTGCTGTGAGCTCCCCCCGCCCTATTCCTTCAAGGGCCGGTTTGAGCCTTGTTAGCCTGGCAGGCCTTCCCTGCGAAGCAGAGAGGCCTGGTGTCTGCCAGGGCTGCAGGGAGGCAGGCGTGGCCTAATTGGGGCCTGGGAGCAGGCCCCCTTGTGATCGCCACCTTCCCTGCTTCTTTTTGGCGGGAGCGCCATTTTTGAGGCCTAGTTTGCTGGGGTACTGCAGCACTTGTTTTTATTGCATTATTTTAGGCTGACATTGCAGCCTGTGTAATTTAATTGTAAAGAAAATATTTTAGAGACGAGCCATTGTGGCTTAGTGGCTAGAGTTTAGGACTGGGTCCTGGGAGACAGGGTTCATATACTTCACTTAGCCATTGTTATAACAAAACAAATCAAAATAAATTTGGGTTTCTTGAGGGGGTGCTTCCCTCTAAAAGGGCAAGCAGGGGTACCTGGACAGGTGGTGGGCTGCCTCAAGTCTGTTACCTCATTGGAAACATTTATATCTGGCCTAGCAGGTGATCCTAGGGCTTTGCTTGAGAATTCGATAACCTCTGGCAGCAATTTCCGGCCTGAATAGCGTCCCCATGTGGTGCACAAAGCATTGGTTTCACCGGTTCCTCACCTTGTTTAGTTTTTTGCAGACTATGGCAGGGCCTTTGCAGATGCCTCCAGAGCTTGTCTCTCCTGCAGAGGATGACTTGCTGATGCCCCAGGTGCCTTCTTCCAAGAAGGAAGCTCTTCGGAGGCGGCAGTCCAGGAGGAGCGCAAAAAGGAGCAGGGATGATGCTTACACTTCCTCACAGGTACTTCATTCCTGGGCTCTGATGACGATTAAGACGTCACCTTGGACCTTTATGGGGTCAGGGTGAGGCTGTCCCAGGTTTTTAAGGATCATCCTGGTTAGCTCAGCGGGTCAGCACGTGGTGCCAGTAATGCCTAGGTTGCAGGATTGGTCCCTGTATGGGACAGCTGCATGCTCCCCCATCGTTCTAACTGGACAGAAGCCGGGTTGCAGGGGGCCGGGCAGAGGGCCTTCTCGGTGGTGGCACCTGTCCTGTGGAGAACCCTCCCACCAGATGTCAACTACCAGACATTTAGAAGACATCGGAAGGCAGCCTTAGTTAGGGAAGCTTTTAATGTCTGATGCATTACTGTATTTTAATATTTTGTTGGAAGCCACCCAGGGGAAGCCCAGCTAGATGGGCGGGGTTTATTTATTTATTTATTTATTTATATTATTATTATTATTATTATTATTATTATTATTATTATTAGGGAGTAGACTAGAAGATTGTTGGTGTCCCTTCCAACTCTATGATTCTATAAGTAGCAATTCACTATGATGGGAATGTTAGACGCAGGGCTGCCATCATCCCCACAGCTTGCTGGGATCGCAGGGATGGGGACGTGTGGACCACTTGCGCAGCTCCACATTTCAAATGGAAATTCCCTGAGCAGTAGAACCTGAAACTGGTGTGCAGGAAGCTGGCCCGGTGACAGCTTTATTGTTTAAGGGTTTCTGGATAGCGTCAGCCCTGTAAATTTTACACATCATGGTGGCAGCACAAGGTGCCCCCTGCCCAAGTGGGGGCTGGGAGCTGGCAAGCAATAGCTCCTTATCTCCGGCCCATATTCCCATAAAATTATCTTCCTTGAAAGCCTGGCTAAAAGGTATCTAGATGGGTCAGCGACTTTGTGCTTGTGGGAAGGGTTTTCTCAAGGTTTAGGATTCCTCTGGCTTTTTTAGCCAGTGGCTCGGAATACAGCAAATCAAAAGTCAGTTAGAGAGCCACCTAAGGTAGCCAGAAAGAAGGTTAGAAAGCATTGGAACGTATGGTGGGACCCCTAAGAAAGCCCCATATAATTCCATCTGATCCTTATTTATCGCATCCCAAAGGCACCTCAGTGAATGACGCTATCCTTAAGGAATTGTTTCGCGTCTTTGGAGCAGGCGGTTGAGCTTACCACAAAATTGGAAGAGGTGCCTTGTTGGCAATATGCTATACTGAATTGACTGTTAGGCTACTGCTGGTTCACCCATGATTTTAAGTGGTTGGGCTTTAATTGGGATGGGGCTCCTTATATTGATAAGGCGATGCCGATGGGTTGCGCAATAGACTGTGCAGCGCTCGAGTCCTTTAGCGCCTTTCTGGATTGAACAGTGTGAGTCTATACTCATTTAACTGGGGGTACCATTTTTTGGATTATTTTACTGGCTGGTTCACGTAACACCAGCCTCTGTAGGCTTGCTAGACACCCTTTATTCCTCTGAGGAGCTGGGTGTTTCATAGGCAGTAACGTATTTGGGGGTTAGCTGGATACCGTTGCTCAAACATCTGCTTGCCTGTGGTGAAGCTGTTTGCCTTCAATGAAGTTATTCTTGTTATACTTCTTCTGAAGCAAGTGTTGCTTTGTCAAATCCTATCATTTGCTAGGTCAGTTAAATTTTGCCCGCAGGGTGGTTGCTCCAGGCTGCCCCTTCCGTTCCTGCTTGGCCAGGTTGTCTCATGGCCTGGGGTCCCTTCTTCATCATGTACACTGGCCTTGAGCCTGGCAGGGCAAGCCAATCATTATTTGGGGATCCAGAGGGATATTGTTGCTCTAATCTGCCTGGAAGGAAGTTATTTTGTAATACTTCTTCTGAAGCAAGTGATGCTTCATCAGATCCGATCTTCCTGGGTCATTTAATTAATCTTGCATGCAGATTGATTGTCCCAGGCTGCCCCTTCCGTTCCCACTTGGCCAGGCTGTCTGCGGCCCGAGGTCCCCTTACCTTCATGTACGCTTACATGGCAGGATACCTTGAACCTGCACAGCGATTTTCAGGTTCATGCTGACGCTGCTGGATCTTTGGCCTTTGGTTTTTATTTCAGGTGCTGCTGGTGTGCAAAGCCATGGCCTCAAGCCTAGTGTGGTGAGGCTACCATGTGACCTAACTTTGCTTGAGTTTTCCCCATTGTAGTAGCAGTTCACATCTGGACCAGGAGTTCAGTGACCGTCAGATCTGCTTTTGGTCGGATAACCAGGCAGTGGTGAGCATCTTGGCAACAGTCCACATGCTCCAGCAGAGTCTCCGCCTCTCCGCTCATGCTTTTGAGCTGTACTGCTTAAGGTTTAATATTGTGCTTGCTGCTCACCTGTTTACGGGATCCTCTAATGATATTGCTGACACTCTATCCCATTTTCAGATGGAGTGCTTCAGATCCTGGGCTCCAGACACTCAGCTATTGCTGGACTTTTCCGGACCACCTGTTGCACTTTGACAACAATTAGTAATTACAGGGAGTAGCAGCTTCCATTCCCCTTCTGCTTTTTAGCTCTTATGAGAAGGCCTGGACTGATTTCTTAGGGTTTTAGTTGACAGCCCTTGGCCTTCAGAGGAACTTGCCCCTATACGCTGAGCACATCCTGCAGGATTTGGCCCACCTGCTACAGATTGGATGTACTGAAAAAACTATCAGAATTCAGTCCGCTGCAATGTCTGTTATAGTGAAGCTTAATTTTCAGAGACCTTGAAAAAAGTTTGTCGTGCACAGGGCCTTGGAAGGTTGGAATAGGCTCCAACTCCATAGGATGGCCCACCTCTTCCAATTGGGCCAAGTGGCCAGGACGCTCAGGATCCAACCGACGGCCATTTCCTTTTTCTGCAAAGCCTTTTTTAATAAAGACCCTTGCGCCAAATTTGTGGTGCGCAAGGCTGGGGTAGGCTGGGCACTCTATCCCCTGTGGTAAGGAAGCCTATAACTTTTGATTTGCTGACCAGCATGCGCTTAAAGTTGAGGAGCATTTGCTGGTTCAAATATGTAGCATGATTTTTTTCAGCCGCCTTTTCTTTAGCCTTTTTGGCGCCCTGAAGGTAGGTGAGGTGGTATTGGAATTCACCTGTGGCAGAGAGTCAAGGGGACTGCTTTTGCAGGACGTAACTTTATCCCCTTCGGAGGTGGTCCTGTTTATCCGGAATTCGAAGACAGACCAGTTAGGCAGGGGTGCCACTCTTAGGCTGCCTGCCACTGGGAATAAGGGTCCTTGCCCGGTGGAGGATACCTCCAGGTATTTGGATCTCAGGCCACGGGGGAGGGTCCATTCCTTATTCATGAGGATGGCGCCCCATTGGCTAGGCATCAATTTGCTAAGGTGATGCGGAAAGCGATTGCAGCTTGTGGTTTGAAAGCAGCAGGTTACGCCCCTCATTCTTTCCGCAATGGTGCTGCCACTACAGCAGCTCATTGGGGACTGTCTGTAGAAAGAATTAAGAACATGGGCCTTTGGAAGTCCAATGCATTTTGTGGATATGTGCATAGACATCATTGATCACCCATACTTAATTTTGCTTGTCTTCTCTTAGGTGTGGCTGCTGTTCGCATTGTGGGCCACAGCATTGTCTACTGGGCCGGTATCAGAGCAAGGGAGTCTAGACTTGGACTCAGTCTTGGCCTTCCTCAACACGCGCAAGTGTCTTGGCTGTCCAGGCGTGGAATGCTGTGGGCCGAATTGCTTCCCCTTGTTCGGAAGCATGTGAGGTTGGAGGGGCCCCCTACAGCTATCGTGCTGCAGTTAGGAGGAAATGATCTGCCTGCCACGGACTGTTGTTCTTTACGTTTTACAGTTCAAAAGGACCTGGCTGAATTGGCAGAGTTTTTACTGGGTGTGAAAGTTTTTTGGTCCCAGTTGCTGCAGAGGCGCACCTGGCGTGGCAGTCGCTGTCCAGCTGCCACTGAAGGAGCCAGAAAGCGCGTTATTAAGGTGGCAATGAAAACAGTCATTGCTCATGGTGGTTCCGTGATTGCGCACCCCAATATCACCTTCAAGGAGGCCGTCCTTTTCAGGGACAATGGTGTGCATCTTTCCCCGTTGGGAAATGACACAAGGTTAAATTCTGTTGTGTTGGGTTTGAAGGTGGGGTTGCAGCTGTGAGTGGTTGGCGGCGAGCTTGAGTGCTCGGTGGCGGTTAGGCATTGGTTTATGGTTTGGTTGGTTGAGGGGCATGGATTGGCTGTGCCTGCCCCTCTAATGCTGCTGCTGCAAGGGATTCCGTTAAAGGAATTGGGGGCTAACTATTGCTTGTCCACTCTGTCAAGGGGGCTCGGGCCATAGCAATGAGCTCCTGGTTGCATTTGGGGTGAGGGCAGGTTCCCTGCTCCGCGTAACCCCCAAGTGTATTCCCCCATTCTGACTTTCGCATCGTGCGGAATGTCAGTCTGTCCCCCATGGTGGGGGTAGATAGTTGCAACCAATGCCTGGTTGCATTTGGGGTGAGGGCAGGTTCCCTGCTCCGCGTAACCCCCATTCTGACTTTCGCATCGTGCGGAATGTCAGTCTGTCCCCCATGGTGGGGGCAGATAGTCGCAACCAATGCCTAAGCAACCACTCACAAATTTGTATTTTAATAAAGTTGTGGCCAAAATTATGCCAAAAACCTTAAACAAAAATTCTGTGTGATGTGTGAGTTATTGGGGTGGACCTGGGGACCTCGACATGCAACAGCAGCAGCAGCGACAACAATTATTTGTAAACACTTCTGAGTGTTCAACAAACTTCACATACATTGGCTGCATTTGCACATTATGGTAAATATAAAGCATGGCTTATCATACACGAGTGTGATCGTTTCATTCTTCCCCTCTTCTCCCACAAACCCTGGCTTAGCATTACATCCAAACCAGGTATTGTGATTTCTTTCAGTCCAGCAAATCACAAGTAAGCCAGGAGCAAACCTTGGATATAGATGATGGTTTGTTGGGGGTGAAACAAACCATGATCTCTGGTATGGCCATGATGCTAGCCAAGGGCTGCGGCTTGTTTCCTCCTTTTGTGAGTGGGGTTCATCATGACATACGAACTGGGCTGCTATCTTGTTTGAATCCTTACAACAACACTGTGAGGTGTATTAATATCCCTATGCAGCAGTTGGAGAATTTAGACTGAGAGGGAGTAGCTTGTTAAAGGCCACATAGTGATTTCACGTCAGAGGTAAAATTCAAGATGCCTGATTCACAGCTCATTCTCTTAGCTACAACTGCAGAATAGCCCTTGCCATTCTTCAGAATGTTCGTTAATTATAGGGTTGCTTCTTTCTCTTGCAAGGTAGTTTTTCTAACCGTTGCCCAATTATTTTCCTAGCCAGTGCTATATTAAATCCCGTGGAAGCCCCAGGGCCCCTAGGCAGTCAAAATCTCTCCCCTCACCCATGTGGGTGCTCTAGTGGGATAACATTGAAATAAGAAAGCTTGATTGTAATGTTCTTTCAAGATCAAGTCAATATTATTTTGATCCATTGTTGTGGGGCCCCTAAAAGGCGTGGGGCCTATAGCCCAGTGCCTTCTCTGCCTATTTGATAATCTGGCACTGTTTCTAGCAATAAGTTCTTAAACCCTCGCTAAAAAACAACAAGCATACAGAATGAATACTAGTTTATTCCATTCGCAAAATTATTCACGTAACCCATACTTGTATGCTGTATCCAATTACAATTTGAACATAAGAAAGGTGTTTAATTTCCTTTATCATTTATCACCCACTTTATTATTTTACTCATCATAGGTGTAAGCTTTCTTTACGCCAAAATTCAGCAGTGTAATACTCAGAGAACCAAATGGAAAAAGTGTTTCTTGTTTTGTTCTCACAAAAATGTATAACTACTGTAGATTCAATTTATTTTTTGTTAAGCCTCTTCTACGCACAAAATCTAGCAGTAAAGGATTTATATCCCAACACGTAATATTTCTGATGGCATATCTGCCTGAGATAACTGCAAATCTTCATGATCTGTGACAATATATGGATGCAGAACTCAGTAAATCTCACCCTAATACAGACATGGACTGATAACCGTAATTCTTAGCTTTAGGTCATTGCTGTCCTAAAGTGCTTTAACTAGTGTACACTCATATCCCAATAGCGAGTAAGAATACATTCACTTTTTGTTTCAAGAATGAACTGCATGAATGAAATAGCTATCACATATCAAACACCACAGTTAGACCTTTCATATCACCTCAAACACAATGCTTTACAATGGAAGCAGTTCACACATTCCCTTTCAAAACATTCGGCGGAAAATCACTGAGCAATGATTCTGAAGCTATGTACATGCACATGTGAATCAGACCTAAATTCACTAGTTTATTCTTTTAACAAAATTTATGTACCACTTATTCTCTAGAAATCCTCTAAGTGGCTGGACTAATACGGTGCAACTCCAAGCCAGAGGTGAAGGCTGGCACCAACTGCTCTCTAAATTTTCTTATTACTTTGTTCACTGAAACACAGAATTTTCTAAACTGCTGCTTTTGAACTAGTTTGTATGAGGTTTGCCAGTGTCTGTTAGTTGATTCACACTATTTATTTTTTCCTACTTCAAGGAATTTTTGTTGTGATAAGTGTACAGTAGAGATTCTCATATGGAAACATTTCATGTGAATGTGTTCAATATGATCCAGTTCTGTCCTTTCTAACCTGGTGCCTCCAGATGATATGGATTCGATCTCCATTCAGCCCCAGGCTTCAAGGCCATGCTGGCTGGGTTTCATGGGAGATGCAGGGATCCTGGTTGGAGTAAGCTGTTCTAGGTCTTTGCCATCCCTTCAAGAGACTGCAAAGTCAGATTTGTCTGGGGATAGACATGTTGGCAGGCAACAGTTGGAACTTATTTGTAAATCAAGCTGTTATTATTGCTACTGGAGAAGATCACATGGTTCATTATTATCTATTGAGCTGCAGTTCTGTATTGTAAAGGTAAAGGATCCCTGGATGATTAAGTCCAGTGAAAGGAGACTATGGGGTTGTGGCGCTCATCCTGTTTTCAGGCCGAGGGAGCCGGCGTTTGTCCACAGACATATTTCCGGGTCATGTGGCCAGCATGACTTAAACGCTTCTGGTGCAACGGAACACCGTGACAGAAACCAGAGCATACAGAAACGCTGTTTACCTTCCTGCCGCAGTGGTACCTATTTATCTACTTGCACTGGCGTGCTTTCGAACTGCTAGGTTGGCAGGAGCTGGGATAGAGCAACGGGAGCTCACCCCATTGTGGGGATTCGAACTGCTGACCTTCTGATTGGCAAGTCCAAGAGGCTCAGTGGTTTAGACCACAGCGCCACCTGCATCCCTGTATTGTAAGCAGCACATAAAGTGGTACATATCAATTCAGAAATCCATAAACTGGAAGAAGTGCTACAGATCTAGGAACTGCACATAACTCCATGGATGCCAGGCATTCCGTGTAACCCGCCCAGGAGGTGTGTGGCACCATTCATACCACAAAAACTACCACAGAACGTATCAAAATTTTCAAAAGCAGGGGGGTCCGTGGATTGGCTTTTGAAAAAATAGGGTGTTCACAGTACTTAGCTAATTGGGAACCACTTAGCTGCCTGAACTCCTATGCACATGTCTGATGATGCATCATTTCTATCTGCCCCAAGGGTGGTATTGGTAAAAAGACTGCATGTAATGTACTGAATGTGCATAGAGCTCTATGTATGTACATGCAAAAAAGTATCACTTCCCCATCCACCGAAGATGCATCAGCTGGGGGATATTCTTTCTCCTTTCAGGAAGTTAGTCTAATCGAGGTCTGCAGCAGGGACTTCTAAGTGGTTGCACTGAATTTCTGTACACAAGGATATGCTTTTAAGGTACTTGGTGCCAGCTTCCTAAATATCCCGGCAAGTTTGATGGCGGTTTTGAGTGAGGAGTGAATGGAGAAGGGGCATAACAAGCAGTGCAGACTCACGATAATGTGCAAAGAATCATGCTGGAAGATTAAAAATATTTAACATACCATAAGCAGGTACAAAAGCACTGTAATTTGGACAAATAAAAAAAAGTTTCTTAAGAAAATAATGGGGAAAAAATAAGGAAATATTACGGCACAAGCAATTTCAAAGCACACAGAAAAGCACTGTTATTAAAATTGACCACCAAAGCCAATTTGACCATTTGTCAATTCCTTGTAAGAGGAGCAATTGATGAAATCATCACAGTTAGCTAATAAAGGAAGATAACACACCTCTTACAACAACGTAAAATGCTACTTGCCATCAGAGAGGAAACCTGAGATAGGTATGTAATGTAACAGAGATGATCAAAAAGTGAGTTAAATGCTCTTACCTTTACGTATGTTTGGATACAGTGGTCTAATTGTTCTTCATGGAACTTGGCAACAATATCAGTAAGCACCCTGTAAAGTTAAATTATTGAATGATCATGAAGATACACCTTTTCCCTTGGAGTTGTTTGACATTCAGCATGGAACACAAGAAAATTGAATTAATTAAGGCAGAGATTTTCAATCTTTTTGAGTCTATGGCTCCCTTAACTGACTACATTCTTTCTGTGGGGCTCAGGAGCCCAGTTATGTCACCCCTTGCCTGCAGAGCTGGCCGCCTCTCGCCCTTTTTCAAACACCCTTTCTTGTTGAGTGTTCCCTCACCCTCCTCTCCTCTCTTCTTGGGAGTCCTCAGGGCAGAAGAGGGAGGGAAGGAAGGAAGGAAGGAAGGAAGGAAGGAAGGAAGGAAGGAAGGAAGGAAGACAGAGGCCAGCACTGCCTGTGGCACCCCTGACCATCATTCAAAGAACACCAGGGTGCCATGCATAGCTGTCAACCTTCCCTTTTTTTTGTGGGAAATTCCCTTATTCCAGCGCCGTTTCCCACTCCTTCCAGCTGCTATCCTGGATTGTTAGATATCCCGTAGACTGTCCCTGGTTAACTCGGTTAACTCGGGTTCTAGAAGCCAACAGCTGACATAGGAAATTCGAGGGGCTTGCATTGCTACCTGCTTTGGGAGCACTGATGCACAGGATAACTTCAGGATAAATGCTTTGCTCCACATTTGCTTTTTAATGTTTATTTTTAGTCAGCAGTACTGTGCTACAGGGACCAATGGTCTAACTGCATATAAGGCAGCTTCCTACCTTCAAAGCCTATAAAAATTCTAATACAGAGATTTTAATAAAGGTATCATAAAACTCCAGTGCCATTCTGCCTATGAAATTAAGGCAGTTAGTTCTGGAACGGAAGAAGAAAAATCCAGCATTTTTCATTGAATTAAATATGGAAGCACTACTTTCTACAAAAATTCATTCTGGACTTCACAATCTACTCTGGAGTTTGGGCATAATGAAATGGACCCAACCTTACATATATCAAAAACATATTGGATTATTTAGCAAAGTTGTGGCCTCTGTGAAGTCAGCTGCAAAACTCTGCTTGATGATTTTAGTGAAAGTGAACTGAAAACTTCATCATTACAAAGGCAAAAATAAACACACAGATAATCAAGAGATGTGTCATGCGGAAGTGCATTCTAAATACAGTCTTAGTTATTCTGCCCATCCCTTCCCATAAATGTGACCGCTTTGGTGTAGATGACAGAATCACAGAAAATTGCCTCTACCCCTCCCCAAAAAACTGCATATACAGATGTTTTCAAACATGAATGCCATTTTTAAAGTTAAGACAGCATTCCCAATTTCGGTGTAAGTGACTAGAGGTTGTCTGGCACCTGCTGGGAAGGTTGCAGCTGTTTTACATAGAGAAGGTCCCAGAATCTCCAGGTACAGCTGGAAGAGACCCCCAACTGAGAGTCACTGCCAGTTAGTGTGGACAATACTGAGCTAGAGGGACTAAGGCAACTTCCTATGTTCCCAATACACACGGCAAACATGAAACAAATACAATGGAAAATAAACCTGGTCACAGCAGTTGTAATCTCATCCTCCTTATTCTGTACAAGCACCCAGAAGAGCTGGTTCAGAATCACAGGCAGAAAATTCACGATGACATGGATCCTCTCAATTTTAAGCAAATTCTGGTTACGAAACAAAAATACATGTAAAGACAGGCAGATTCTCTGCTGCTTTGTGACAACTGCACATTAATGTAATTTCATCAAAGTAGAGTTATATTTTGCTGTAGAAATAGTTGTACCCCAAATCAACTATGATTTAAACTGTATTTTAAATAGGTATGCAAAGATAGAGCCAGAGCAGTATAGCTGTTCAAGTGTTGAACATGGAGCAGGGAGATGTGGTTTGGATTTATGCATGTCCAATGGAGCTGCCTGGGTGCCACTGATCTGATAACACTTTCTCAACTTAACCAGCTTTAGGTGTCTGTTTCTGAAATCTTCTATCCTTGCATGGTTAGCCAACAATGACAGAGTTAAGAAAGGATAAAATACAGTGACCCAGTGTATGCCATTGTGAGCTTCTTGGACAAAGGGAAGTGTGAAAAATGAATTAATATCAAGATTAATGGAGAATTTTCTGCAATAGCTTGCTGTTTTCTAAACCTTAAGGCAGTCTTCACCAACCTGCTGCCCTTCAGAGGTTTTGGACTACAACTCCCATCAGCTCCAGGCAGTAAATGCTGGCTGGGGCTGATGGGAATTGTAGTTCAAAACCTCTGAAAGGCCGCACATTGGCGAAGGCTGCCTTACGAAAGCTCAAGAGAAGCCTTAGTGCCAGCAAATTGCTAAAGACTGAGCTGTGGAAAATTGACCACAAAGGGAGGGGTGTAGTTAATGACCACATTTCCTCATCCTGTTACTTCCTCTGTATGTTGCAGCTGTTTGAATGAGGAAAACCCCCAAAAGAATGACATAATGCTTCAGATTTCGCTTTTAAAGTGGCTAAATTTAATTTTGGGAAACGCTCGTGAATGAAAACGTGCAAATGGCTGTTCCAAGAGCATCACGGATCACAAACTGCAATATGCACATTTACCTCATGACAAAAGTGACATCAGAAATAGTGATGGACAAAGAGTTATGAGCTAGTTTTAAAGGGGTAATTTGATCATCTGTAAATAAGACAATTATTGTCCAAAAAAAAGTGAACCTAAACTTGGTGTCCTAGGACAAGCTGCAGTGATTCCTCCAACTTTCATGACATTAAAAGGGGATTATATATATTCAGGGAGAATAAAAGAATGCCTGGTCATGATAAATGACATCAAAACTATCAATGATGGCTATATACTAACCCCTCCCACCCCCCGATCAGAGTCATCATGCCTGAATACCAGTTGCTGGGGAATACGAACAGGAGATAACTATTTTGCTCATATCCTGCTTGTGAGCTTCCCAAACACATCTGGTCACTCACTGTGGGAACAGAAGGGTAGACTAGATGAGTCTCTGGTCAGATCCAGCATGGCTCTTCTTATGGTATTAGACATGCAGTGCTGTACATGGGGCATTGCTGATCTCCTGGCTTCCAAACATAGCGTGTCGCTAGCTCTCATTGGAGAAAGAGGGTGAGGGGAGAAGCAAGGGGAGTTCAGGGTTGTGTGGCACAACAGAGCCAATCAGACGCTCTTGCGATTACATTCCCAAACAGCTCTGAGCTCCCCACGCCTTATCCCCTCTCTGGTAAGCACCAGCAATATGCTGCTACGCAGGCCGCTACTGGTCTCTACTGGACATAGGGATGCTCTTATGGCGTTCTACCACCTATGCACTCACATAATGAATGGGAAGGACAGTAAACAGCAACACACAAGGTCATACAGTTCCTGGGAGTCAAATAAGGAAAGCAAACATTGTGTACCCTGGAGTTTTCTTGAATGCTCCAGAACAACCTTGTAAATAACCACTTGCCTGATCACCAGTGGTAAATAAAAGTTACATCAGTGTGACCAGGCAGGATGATTTATTTTTTTCATTTGGGAGAGAGTAGGATAAGTTCCTTTTTTTAAGCAGCCCATGCTGTGAATGGTGAACTTAGGTGGGCAGGTATTAAACATTTGCCATGGGCCTGTAACTTTTGGGGTAAACCTTTTGTGGGGGGGGGGGCGATCAGTGTCATTTGCAAAGTTGCTTTGGAGCTATTCAGCAACATGCCATCCATTATTGTGAATATGTGTGCATTTCTAAAACTGATACAATGGGAGTTATTCAAAAGGCAAAGGCAAAACGTAGCATTACTTAGTGGTAATCTCATCTTTATCACTACTATCAAATGCATCATTATCATTAACACTGCCATTATCATTTATTATCTTACCTTACAGGAGATGATAAAGTTTGAGGTAGGTGGTTGGGATAGATCCCTGTTCCTTTTTTGGCACTGCTGGAAAAATCTATTCAGATATGGATCCTAAAAGCAGCAAAATACATTATTTACTTATTTATACCTACATCATGTACACATTGTATCCTGCTCTTCCTCCAATAGGAGCAGAGGGAAATCCAACCATATATGAACAAGAAACTAAACAGCAGTACGAATTCATCATTAAAAACATATCAAATTCCATCGAACTATTTCAGCAGCAGCGGAATACAACACCAAAACTACTGACACTCAGTCTATTTCAAGGTGATACACAAAATGACAGTGAAGTGTCAGAAATACTGACTTGCATTCTTATAAGCAGAAGTGTAATGGCAAGCAATGAAACAATGAAAAATTAGCCTGATACAGTTAACTTCTGTACCATTCCTTTATATATGTTTTTCATGTTTTATTTAGCATTGATCAGATCTGTTGCAGTGTCAGCAGTGTCACTGACTTCCTAGAAAAGATTGTATTTTCACTAATACCTGCACCCTCCCCCTTTCTGCAAAAGATTAATTAGTCTGTTTTCTTTAGCTATTTACTGTGCAAAATCTTACCCCATGGATCTGTGCTGCTGGACAAATGTGAAAGAGGTCCCCCACCTGCTGCTGTTGTCCACCAGAGGCCCCCACTGTTATCATGGAAAGCTTGATGGATCGAACACGACTGCTGGTGGCAGCCAGCACAGAGCCCCAGAATAGGATAAAGCAGAGTACAGCCAACCATAGATCTCCAGATCCTAAGCCCATCCATTCCCCTGAAAGGGGCTTGATCTGGGCTTCTCACACACACAAAAATGAAGGCAGCCTTTCCCCCTACCTCCCCTGACCCAGCATAAGCTACCAGGGCTTCAGATGTGGTGGCTGATCTGTTGTTCTGCTGCTGCCAACCATAGCTCAGGACTGCTGTGAAATTTTTGTTTTGACAACCTTTGTATACAGTGGTACCTTGGTTTATGAACTTAATCCGTTCCGGAAGTCCCTTCTTAAACCAAAGCATTCTTAAACCAAGGTGTGTTTTCCCATAGCAGCGGGGGACTCAATTTACAAATGGAACACACTCAACAGGAAGCGGAACATGTTTGGCTTCCAAGGCAAAGTTCACAAACCAAAACACCTACTTCAGGGTTTGTAGTGTTCTTAATCCAAGTTGTTCATAAACTAAGCTGTTTTTAAACTAAGGTACCACCGTAATTCCTCGAGGAAGTATGGAATATCCATATTGAACAATTTATTAAACTATTATTTAGTTTAAATAGTCTATCTTTCTCCTTTGGTGATCACTCGTAGCTGAGTAAGATTGCCTTCCATGAAAACGGTCTTAACAATGGGTCCGTAAGTGACTGTGGAGGCCAATTCTGGATCCACATGTCCTTCCACAGTGAGGACATAGGTTTCTGCATAGGAGTTGATCACGGTGAGGGTTTGCCAAACGTGACTTCCTCTTAGCTCGCTTCTCCCTTTCGTCCTGAGTTCATGCTTCTTCAAAGTCCATGACACCTTTGGTAAAGGCTGTTCTCCAGTTGGAGCACTCTCAGGCCAGTGTTTCCCAGTTATCAGTGCTTATATTACTTTTTTTAGATTTGCCTATCTATACATTCGTATTCAGTACTGTAAAATGAAAACCATGGGGACCCTACTGAAACATTAAGCAGAAATTCTACATACAGCCTTTGTATTCAGCCTTTCACACAGACTGCCTTTCACCAAGATAAATTTTTGTAAAGGTGCTCACCTGAGTATAAACTGTCGATACAACCAATGAAGACACTTTGAAGAGTGGCTTCCCTCCATCTACCCACTTCACGTCACTTCCACTGTGCTGCAAACAATACAAACAGCACGTATTTCTAGTCAATTCCTTAATTTGTAACACTAGATTTGTAACACTTGCAGGATTGTTCCATGGGGGAAAATGGGAAAGGATGCCATTAAGTAGCCAAACTTTCAGCCTTTCAGAACGTCAGCCTTCTGTTGGATCCATTCAGAGGTACCATTTTCAGAATGGAGACACTTCCCTGTAGTGAGTTCTGCAGCTGTTGTGGTAAGTGTATGAATACCGGAAACACATGGGCAGGACTAATCATATTTGTCTACATTTATAAAGATCACCATGTCTAAATTTATAAAAAGAAATACTGAGCCAAATTCCTCCTGTCACTGAAAATGTAAAATTCTGTGCACATGTCCAATTTAGGCAACAACAACAACAACAACAACAATTTATTTATACCCCGCCCATCTGGCTGGGTTTCCCCAGCCACTCTGGGTGGCTTCCAACAGAATATTAAAATACAATAGTCTATTAAACATTAAAAGCTTCCCTAAAGAGGGCTGCCTTCAGATGTCTTCTAAAAGCCTGGTAGTTGTAGTTCTCTTTGACATCTGGTGGGAGGGTGTTCCACAGGGCGGGTGCCACTACCGAGAAGGCCCTCTGCCTGGTTCCCTCTAACTTGGCTTCTCGCAGGGAGGGAACCGCCAGAAGGCCCTCGGCACTGGTACCTCCCCCCCCTTGACAGTGTTATCAAAAGCAAGAGTAGCCAACCGGGTACCATCTGCACTACGCATTTAAAGCAGTATCGTGCCATTTTAAACAGGCATGGCTTTCTCCAAAGAATTCTGGGAAGTGTAGTTTGTTAAGGGTACTGAGAGTTGCTAGGAGACTCTTATTCCCTTCACCGAGCTACAGTTTCTGAGTGGTTTAGCAGTCAATTCCTCTTCCCTCTGTGATGGTAAAAGGTGTCTCCTAATAACTCTCTTTGGGGGAAGCCATAACTGTTTAAAGTGATATGATGCTGATTTAAATGCAAAGTGCAGATGAGGCCTAAACGTTGTTGGACACCAGCACAATGTCCACTACCCCTAATTCAAAGTCATGTCACCGCACATTTTATAGACTACCCAGAACCAGAGAAATGCTGCATCTATTTGTAGACATCCAGAACAGAAGTAGCTGTTCAGTATGTGATTCCAGACATGTATGGGATTATAACCAACAACTAGAAGAAAAACCCCCATGTGTCTTAATACGCAGGGCATATTTACACTGTAATTCACTAGGTCAGCTCTATAGCAGGTGCAGCATGGAAGAAAATTCTCTCAAGCAATCCACACTGCATGCAAAATGTGCCAGGTGAAGCAATGCATGCATAAACAATTATCTACCAGAGCCGGCCACCACAGAAAAAGGATGTGGTTGTATGAGGTGATTCTCTCTCTCTCTCTCTCTCTCTTTCTCTTTCTCTCTCTCTCTCTCTCTCTCTCACACACACACACACAAACAGAGTACACATGAGGCAATGTGTGTCTGTGAGCTTGAGATTTACTTCTGTAATTTATCATATGTAGAAAGTGAACCTTTTGCCTTCATTTCAGCAAGGCAGTGTCAGACACCAAGGATAATAAAACTGCACAAATACTATAAAGATTTCAAATTGTAAGATTCACAGACACTTTTCTTTTTGTAGGAGAGACACAAAACTCAAATGCTACACAATACCTTTCCAGCTGCAGGATCCTGAAGGCTCAGATAACCGGGAGGCAGGCTGGTTGCCACTGGTATGCTGTGTTCTTGAGACACTAGCTGGTCATCTTTCAATAAAGGTAGCCAAGCATATCCCACTGCACCCAAAAGGAGGTCTAATTAGCATTAGAACATTTTGCTTTGTTGAAATAAAGAGAAGCAACAATGGTCACACACAAAAAACTAAACTTGTCATAAATGCTTGACCTAAAATGGTACTACGTAATACAGGAACAACACAAATCATGGCTTTGATCAAGGTATAGCTACCTGATGTTTCCAGGGCCTCTTTCTTTTTGGCATTAGCTTTCGCATTTATGTCGCAGGTGACGTGATAAAATGAAAAGAGAATGTGGTGCTTCTTATGGAGTTGAGTGGGCAGTTCAAGCTTCACCTGAAATGTAAAATGTTGCAACCATCTTTAGTTGAGACGGACACAAACAAGGGCAAGAGGGGGATCCTGGATGGCTTGAGCCTGATTTTAACTTATCATCGTTTTAATACAGTCAACTTCCCCTCTTGCCCCTACGCTGTGGAACTTGTGCATGAAATGGGGATGAGAGTACAAAACTCTACCCAGTTACATAAGTCTATTACTTTTTAAAAGATGTCTTTTAAAAAACAGCACTGTTCAGGCAAGCCTTTGGAACGTGTTTTTTCAACTAACCTGTCTTTATTGATGTTTTACCGTATTTTTCGCATCATAGGACGCACTTTTTCTCTCCTAAAAAGCAAGGGAAAATGTGTGTGCGTCCTATGGAGCGAATGCAGGGGGGAGGCAGGCGGGAAAAGCCCCCAATGGCCGCACACAAGCTCCGTGCGCTCTTGCGGGCTTTTCCCCAGGAGGGAGAAGGGACTGACTGGCCGCATCAGTTGCTTCTCCCACCTCCCAGGAAAGCCAGAAGGAGCCGTGCAGCCCTTTTAAAGTGTGCACAGCTTCTGCCAGTTTTGCGAAAGGTGAGGGAATCCCCCCCACCTCCCAGAAAAGCCAGGAAAGCTCTGCGCAACCCCTCCGGCAAGGAGAGGCTGCACGGGGCTAAAGGGGAAGCCAAAACAGCGAGCGGGATCCATCCCGGCCCCTGCCTTGGCTTGCTCCATAGCTGTGTGCAACCCCTCCGGCAAGGAGAGGCTGCACGGGGCTAAAGGGGAAGCCAAAACAGCGAGCGGGATCCATCCTGTTCGCTGCCTTGGCTTGTGCCATAGCCGCGCGCAACCCCTCTGGCAGGGAGAGGTTGTGCGCAGCCTGTATGCTGCTCTTTGGGGCTGGGGGGGGGAAATAATTTTTTTCTTGATTCCCCCCCCCTAAAAACTGGGTGCGCCCTATGGTCCGGTGCACCCTATGGTGCGAAAAATACGGTAATTGATGCTATTGTAGTATTATGTTTTTATGTTGTACACCATATACAGTGCGTTTTATAAATATTAAATAAATAACAAAATAATTGACTGTGTATCTTATCATTTTCAAAAACTGTGTGTGCATATAGAACCACCTCACAGCCCCAGCCCTTTCCTTAAAAACAGTCAGTTCCTAAAGGCCTGTCTTCTCTTGCCAATGGAAGGACGACAAGGAGGGAGCCAGTCTAACTTCTCTAGGGAGAAAGTTCTAAAGTTTGGGAGCAGCTACCAAGAAGGCCCTCTCCTGTGTCCCCACCAAGCATGCCTGTGATGGTGGCAGGACCGACAGCTTTAACTGTTAAATGTATCCTAAATAGTAGTAATATGTACAAAGTCACAATAAAATAAGCTTACCTCATCATAAAAATCAGGGTTCTGTGAATGATGTAGAACAGCTGTATATGCTGCTGATGCAAAGAGTGGTCCACCAGGCTTTCCGTAGATACACTGTTCAAATAGATTGTGCTTTAATTAGTTTGTAACATTTTGTGGATTGTATTCCCAACAACTGCTTTAAGTGCTCAAAGCTCTGAAGGCTTTATCAACCTGGATTCTCATAACTAATATGAACTCTTGTCATAATGGGGCTGGAAGAATTGATGTGGATCGTACTTTATATGAGACAACAGTGTACACTGGACTGTTTCTCTCTCTCTCTCTCTCTCTCTCTCTCTCTCTCACACACACACACACACACACACACACGAAACAGTCCAGTGTACAATGTCCTCTCATCTACCTACCTACCTACCTACCTACCTACCTACTTACCTACCTCCATGGGGCAAGACCTGAACCAATGGTTTCAAATGATAGGAAATGAGATTCTGACTAAACCTTAGGAATCATTTTCAGCTGGTAAGAGCTGTTTGACAGTGTAGGATGGTGGACTCTACTGGAATTTTTAAACAGAAGTTGGGTAGTCCTCTGGCAGAGAAATTCCTGCATCGGAGGAGGTTGGACTACATGACCCTTTGGGTACCTTCCAGCTCTATAATTCTATGATTCTAAGTACTGCAGAATAAGCATTTCCAGAAGTCCTACTAATAATTGTCATTATAAAGGATTGTTATGGAAATACAAACAATGCATGGAACAGCCTCAGTCGTGTGGCTGCCAAAGAAATTGCTTTTGACCTATTGCTTTGTGAATGAGATCCATCTCTGCTCACCTTCATGGGTTTGGCTCCTTCTTCATCGGAACTTTTAAATTCAATGCAGACTGTTATATTCCGTGCCTGTAAGAGAAAGGTGCAAATGGAAATTATTAGCTCATAAATTACATGCAAATTAAAGACGTGTGAAATACAAGGCTTTGTTCCAAATCTGGCACTATGCTGCCAAGTTGAGAGCAAACCAGAGCAGTGTTATGAAGCCAGAAAGAAGACTGCAAAATATTTAACCTCTTATCAACTGGAGTATATGAACACAGAAAGCCAACCCTTCACTTTTAAACCTTGCTTTGGTTATAATTCACATTCTGTATATAGTAATATTCAAAATGATCATTAATTTACGTTTATTTTTTCAGGTTTAACACTGGAGTTCTGTATTTGGACATACTGCGTTCTTAAATGTGATTTTTTTAACAGGGTATGTCTATGCGGCTGAGCCCTGCTTTAAAGCAGGACTCATTTATTTCAGTGAAGCACATCTTAATGAAAGAGTGTTTAGAATCAATCCTGGTTCCATTACATTGCAGCTGCTTCTCTAGTATCATTAGCTACTATAGTTTGTCAGTTCATTAACCCTGATTGAGATTTTGGAAAACAAAATGCATTTTTTTAATTGAGCAAAAGAAACAAACAGAAACAAGAGGCCTGTTCCACAGGAAATTCTGCTATACAGGTCCAAATGCTATTAATAAAATCAACAGGTCTTATTTTTACATAAATGCGTGTACAACTGGGGGTTCCAAAGGTGAATAGGGTTCAGACGTATTCTATATTCGTTGCAAACTAAGGGCCAAATTATCTCTTGGTGAATGGTTATTAGGAGCACAGTGAGCTTTCAAGGAGCAACGAAGCTAGCATTCAACTGCTTAATCGCCCTCAAATCCCTTGTGAGAACAGCTGAGGCCAAGCAGCTGAATAATTGAAAGCATCACTTAATTGCTAGGGATCTAACCTATGCACTGAAAGCTGCTTGTGAATCCTTCAGTTTAAGGGAATCGAGATGTTAGTCACAAACTAGTCGATAGGTAAGTCCCGCTGAACTAAGAGGGACTTACTTTCGAGTAAACACACTGAGGGTTGCTGTGCTAAGGCTCTTGCTTTGGCATACCTTGTTGAAACATTTTTGGCTATCGTATTTCAGATGTTTGGGATAGATGTAGATTTGGTTTTTATATACTCTATAAGTCTGGGAGTACTTTGTCGATTCTTGGACAAATTCTTCCACCTCTACTGTGGGCTGATGCTCCTTGATATCATTGAATGGCTTGATTGGAATAAAAGATGATGTTACACAATCTTGAGAAAGAAAAAGAAAGAAAGAAAACCCTTTAGTCACAAAACTGTAGCCTTTTCCTATAATGGGCTATAATCTAGAAAGCCCAGCAAACACAGCAGGGCTTCTTATACCTCTTCCCTACAACCTCCACAACAACCACACCATCACAGCTCTTGATGGATGAATGAATCAATCAGACCTTGGTTTTCTGGGTCAAAACTCATACTTGGCTGAGCAATATCTTGGTGGGGTTGGGGAGTGCTGAATCTTGGAAGATGTGAAATATTCAAACCCTGCTGGGCACCCAGCAGCAGTGAGGGATGAGTGGTACTTCCCTCTCCTCTGTTTTCCTTTCTGGGTGATGTTTGGGGGGAGTTGGGGGTTCCCTGGGCTGGGAAACCCTCCAGAACTGGCATATTATATCCTCCTGTTTGGGATAAATATTTGGGTAATTGGAAAGCTTTGGACTGAAGTTGTCTTTCCATAATACTATGTAAAGATACACACTATGTAAACATGCACACATGGGCATCCACAGGGTGGGAACTGTGGGGGGGGGGGCTTGTTTCTTCCCATCTGGATGAACCGTAATCCACAAATTCCTGGCTTACCCTTTAAAAATAGCATAATTCTAGCATGTGTAGATTTTTATTATTGGTATGCTGCCCATCTGACTGGGTTGCCCAGAACATGCGATACAAAAGTAAAATGTACAAGTACTATTCATCTCATGTTATTGTGAGAAATCAGCCTGCTTTCCCTGTTCAGTGTTTTACTTTCGACCTTCCCCCACCTGGAAAAATTCCTGCAGATGCCTATGGATGCAAAATTTGTTGAAGTGCGACTGACAAAGGAGGAAATCCTATGAAACTGGCAGAAGGGGAAACACGAGTGATATATATTTCATCTGTGCATGTTCTTAGGGCTCATGTGAAGATGGGGGATATTATCTCTGTCCCCGTGTCAGGGAAAAAAGGCATCTCTTTCCATCACACAAGGTCTGAAAATGCATGGGAAGGAAGACTAAGACAGTCATGCTTCTACTGCTTGTATGGAATGTTTGAAATTGCAAATGGTTTTATCCATGAAATTCTGTGGAACACAGACATGGTGATGTGCAATGTAGCCTAGTGTCAGATTTGTTAATGGTACAAAATCTGCCTATCTACCAAACTCCTTCACAAAACTCCACTCCTATGCAAAGCAACCACAGAGTCAATAAAAACAACCCATTTTTTTTTAAAAAAGTGATATTCATCCCCCCCCCACTTGATCCCAGTGTCTCATCACAATGGTTAGCAATTTCTTAGAAATTATAAATTGGAATCATACTTTGGTGCTCCAAAGGTACAGAATCAACTGTGATTTCTAAGCTGCCAGGTATGATCTGAATTTTGTTGATCTTCTCTGCCCTGCAAACATCAGAAGAATATTTTTTAAATGTGGCACGGACAGAATAAGCAAGAGCAGTTGTAAATGAACACAGACATAGATCACATCTACACCATATGTTTGAAGCACTCTTAATCCACTTCAATAGTCATTGTTTCCCCCAAAGAAACCAAGGAATTGTAGTTTGTTAATGGTGTTGAGAGCTGATAGGAGACCTCTCACAGACCTACAGTTCCCAGTACAAATTAATGGTGGGACCATCATATAAAGCAGGGGTTAGGGAACATTGGCCCTCCAGATGTTGATGAACTACAACTCTCATTATCCTTTTTCATTGGCCATACGACTGGGGCTGATGACAGAAATAGTCCAGCAACATTTGGAGGAAACCTGCCCCCCCCCAAGTATAAAGGAAAATGGAATTAGTGATTTAAGGCACAAAGAAAAGAATAAAGCAAAACATAAAATTTTAGTGAACTGCTGAACTACAGCAAAATCCATTTTTCTTCTCAAATAGAAGTGAGGTAACTGTCAGGAAAAGAACACTTTTATTAAATCTTATTCCTGTTATTTTTCAGCAACAATTATTGTAATAATGGTAGGAAATAACTCCAAGCAATATTCACTGCATTGTCATTCAGCTACGCCTAGCTGAAAAAACGGTGTCAGCTTCTGCATTGTAACAATGAAGGGATGAGGAACGAAGTGAAAGCTCTGTCTAGGTGACCATTATTCCATTGCTGAAAGCTCTTCAATGGCAAATTTGAAAAGCATTATCAAGGCTAGAATTGCTAAGCCATATAGAACAAAGCCTTGCTGATGACGAATTGCTGTAGCTTCTGAAAAAGCAAACTAGGCTGGATTCAGCCACTGAAGATTAACTTTGTACTGCAACCTGAAGTACAGAGTAACCCTAGGACTCTCTCTGCCCTTGGCTTAAGAGAAAACCCAAAGCAGGCTTGTCCTGAGAGCCCTGCTAGGGAGCTGTAAAAGGTAAAGGGACCCCTGACCATTAGGTCCAGTCGTGGCCGACTCTGGGCTTGCGGCGCTCATCTCGCTTTATTGGCCGAGGGAGCCGCCATACAACTTCCGGGTCATGTGGCCAGCATGACTAAGCCACTTCTGGCGAACCAGAGCATCGCACGGAAACGCCATTTACCTTCCCGCCAGAGCGGTACCTATTTATCTACTTGCACTTTGACGTGCTTTTGAACTGCTAGGTTGGCAGGAGCAGGGACCGAGCAACGGGAGCTCACCCCATCGCGGGGATTCGAACCGCCAACCTTCTGATCGGCAAGTCCTAGGCTCTGTGGTTTAACCCACAGTGCCACCCGCATCCCTTCCCAGGGAGCTGTACACAGCCCTAAACCAGTTGGGTTACCAGCTCCTGTATGGAGCCTGAACATATAATCAAAGTTCCAAAGACGACACAGAAGCCTTGCTTTGTTAAATTCTTATAAATCATTGAACATGAGCATTGAGAGGGGTGAAAAAGACCCTTAATGAAATGAAGCAGTTACTGGATGAAAACAACTCTGTACGGGACTTCCTGCTTTGCAGTGAACCCGGTAGGTCATCTTCTTGGGTGCTCCAGTACCCGGGAGGGGTCCCAGATGGAGATTAATGCGGGGTGGAAAGGGGCATGTCTCCCCTAACCTTTCGAGGGTATCGAAAGGGCACAAACCGTGGTTGTCCGTTAATGCCTTTTTTGTTGTTTGTGAGCAGGGTAGGAAATCCCTGTCTCCCAGATGAAAAGTTAAGGGCACTGGGCTCAATGGCTCCGTCCAAGGACAGCCCCAACCAGCTACCATGGTGAGCTGCAGAATACCTTTGAATTCAGACATAATTGGCGAGTGAAGAGGCACCCCCAACCCCAAAAAGATCCTGATTTATGCTGCAGGAGAAAATAATCTGTTTGGAAAGGTTTGGAAAGAATGAAAGATGCTAAATTCTTCTTTGCTTGAACGGTGGAAGGAGGGGAGGAAAGGCATTATTTTAAGACATATTTCATTTCTCGGGATCTATGTTATCCACCATCCCAAAAGTAATGGAATGCAAAGTTTTCGGGAAGAGTGGACTTTAAAGATACCTCTTTGCGATGGATTTATTTTATAATGAAGGACTTTGCCTGAAAGGAAGAGGAGAGTAACAACCTTGAGGGACTTTTGAGGGATTTTGACCACCCCTTGGAACTTTGTATTGTGAAATAAAAATAGTAAAGAAGAAAAGATTGGTAAGAACTAGACTGACTGTCTGTTAAGCACTCAGAAGAGAATAAGCTGTGGAGTTGGATGTAATGGAACTGAGGATCTGCAGGATGGAGTGCAGGAAGATTTATTAGTTTAGGGGGGAGGATGGAGAGGAGATATGGATTTTGTTGAGATTACATCAACCCACCCCTCTTGGAGGAAATAGGAACAGTGAAAGGGATAGGACGGACCACAGTGTATACCACCTTGACAGTTTCAGAGACTTTCAGACAGAGAAGAAAAGATATGGATTATGTTTATTTATTAATGATTTATTAATGAGCTGGTTGTATGTAAAAATTCAGATTACATTTGGCGAAATGTGAAGGGTGGGTGATCCTGGGAAATTGGCAGTGTTAGAGGGGGGAATATGTGTGTGTGTGTGTGTGTGTGTGTGTGTGGATTTCATTTTCACCCTCTGCACACAGCACCAGTGAGGCTTGAGTTGTTTATTACTGGGACAGTAATGTTCAAGGCCACGTTAGAGAGGAATGTGTGTCTGTTGTCTGGGAGGAAGCAAGATCTGTCTTTCTCAGGAAAAGTGTTACTCAAGAGGTATCAGAAGGAAATGTTTCAAAATTGATGAATGGCTATTATACATAGATAAAAGAGGATTTACTGTACTTGACTATTTTGAGGACAGGTTATAGCCATGTGGACACGGGTGGCACTGTGGATAAAACCTCAGTGCCTAGGACTTGCCAATCGCATGTTCGGCGGTTCGAATCCCCGCAGCGGGGTGCGCTCCCGTCGCTTGGTCCTAGCGCCTGCCAACCTAGCAGTTCGAAAGCACGTCAAAGTGCAAGTAGATAAATAGGGACCGCTTACTAGTGGGAAGGTAAACGGCGTTTCCGTGTGCGGCTCTGGCTCGCCAGAGTAGCTTCGTCACGCTGGCCACGTGACCCGGAAGTGTCTGCGGACAGCGCTGGCTCCCGGCCTCTAGAGTGAGATGAGCGCACAACCCTAGAGTCTGTCAAGACTGGCCCATACGGGCGGGGGTACCTTTACCTTTACCTTTATAGCCATGTACAAAAGCCACAGCAGAAATTGGTAATGGAACAGGTGATGTGTAGGGAGAAGGGGGTGAATGGATTTTGAAATGATAGTTGAAAAAATTATTTCATTGGGAGCAGAAAAAGAGGGAGGAAAATAGAGGAGACATCAGGGTGGGTAGAAAGTCAGCTTTTAAATTTGTATTAATTTGTATTAATTTGGTGACAATTTGTTAAAAATTATGGAAAAGCAATAAAAATAATTGGCAAAAAAAGAAAAAAACACCTTTGTACTTCCATTTAGTCAATATACCTGATAAAACACTCCTCCATGAAATGCATCTATATATCTTTAATTCCTACACATTTCCCTTGCTTCAACTGAAATTAATTCCATTCAGCACTACAATCAAGCGGCCATAAAGTTTGTTAATGCAGCAAACATCTCTCCAGTTTTCCCAAAGAGCTTTGCTGGAAACCCACTTTGGCATGCAACTGACTAATGTGAAAACCATTCCATGTAATGTGGTTGTTTTGGCACTCATCTCTTCTGTGCAAACAAAACCATTGATGCAAAGGAGTTAATCAACACAGCCAAGCAATGATTCCTTACCTCCTGTATTCTGTGACGAGTTTCATTAAGTCATCCGTTGAAATTTTGCTACTTTCTTGCCTGAACAAAGGTGAGAACCGGGAATCTCTGTCAATATTTCCCTGATTATCTTTAAAGACTGGTCTGTAACAAAGGGGAAACAATATATTAAATGAAAACCAAGCTTTTGTTAATTATTTCTAGGGATGCATGAGTTCCTTCCTTTGCCACTGAGTTCTACTTTCAAGCTTTCTTTTTATTAATTCCATCTTTTTTTAAAAAAATCCCCAAACCTAAAAGTAAACAATTTATCTGGAGGTTTTCAGCAATACGTCAGTCAGATTGTGGCGTGGGCATTGAAATCCAAGTAGTTCAATAATATTCACACCACACACCAGATTTCTGGCAGCACTTAGGATAATATCAAGGAGGTACCTCCATTCTTGTTGCGGGTACAAGTCTATGCATATTTACCTGGGAATAAACTAGGGTGACCAGAGCACCTTTAATGGTGGAGCAGATGAGGGAATTGATGCCTTCTCATGCTACACTTAAAGGTGAAGGAGTCCTGTCCTCTTACACTTTTTGGCCACCTTGGAATAAACCTCACAGAAGAGAGTGAGACTGACTTCTGAAGATGCAGCCACAGGGCTGCATAATAAACAAACAAACAAACAAACAAACAATTATATAGTTATTCCCCAGCCACTCTGGGCGGCTCCCAACAGAATATTAAAAACACAATAAAACATCAAAAACTTCTCTAAACAGGGCTGCCTTCATACGTCTTCTAAAAGTCAGATACAGTGGTACCTCAGGTTACATATGCTTCAGTTTACAGATGCTTCAGGTTACAGACTCCGCTAACCCAGAAATAGTACCTCGGGTTAAGAACTTTGCTTCAGGATGAGAACAGAAATCATGCTCCGGCGGCATGGCAGCAGCAGGAGGCCCCATTAGCTAAAGTGGTGCTTCAGGTTAAGAACAGTTTCAGGTTAAGAACGGACCTCCGGAACGAATTAAGTTCTTAACTCAAGGTACCACTGTAGTTGTTTATTTCCTTGACATCTGATGGGAGGGCGTTCCACAGGGCGGGCGCCAATACTGAGAAGACCCTCTGCCTGGTTCCCTGTAACCTCACTTCTCGCACTGAGGGAACCACCAGAAGGCCAGCGGCGTTGGACTTCAGTGTCCGAGTTGAACGATGGTGGTGGAGACGCTCCTTCAGATATACTGGACCAAGGCCATTTTGGGCTTTAAAGGTCAGCACCAACACTATCAATCATATATAGAAATTCTGTACCATTGCCATGCCATGACAGAAAGTGTTGGGAATCAGGATGTTTTTCTAGGATGCAGCTTTAAAGAAGGGCTGAGCAAGCTTAAGAGCTCCAGGATCTACTTTGTATTTACTACAGTTCCAAGGTAAGTATAAAATAGTGGCTCAGGGAGGGTGTAGACAGAAGCTGAAGGGGCTGTCAATGACTGAATCAATGCTGAGGGGGACACCTGCTGTTTGTTGCCTGGGAAGACTGAGCTCACATGAAAGTCTACTCCCCATTTCACCTTAAGTTTTCTCACTTCAGCAGCCTTATTTGGGGGTACAGTGGAGTTGGGAGACTTTGGATTCTTGCTGTTGTTAAGCAACCGTAGGCACATGCATACAAATAAACTGGCTTCTTTTGAACTCTATGCGCAACATCTCTCCCTCCCTATTCCTTTCCTGACAGCTCTCTGTTCCCCCTTGGGATGAGGGATCATTATCCTTGATCTTCCCACTCTCCACATTTTGTCTTATCTTTTTGATATCTCTTCTGTAGAAGATGCAGTTGTCCCCATCTTGAAAAAACAGCATGCTTTTTTTATTAAAAAGAACAAGGTAAGCCAATGTGAAAATTATTCTCTAGAAAGGAAACATGGGCTAAGGATAAGATGATAAGAGTGACTTTCCACTGAAGCTCCCAGGAAGGGTCTACTTTTCTGAATATGCATAAAGTTTATGATATAATTGTGACAGTCGGCTTTTATGTCTTTTTATTCTATTTCTTCTTTTCTCTCTTGCCTTTTTCTCTCTTCCTTTTTATTTCTTATTTTGGTTCTCCTTTATCATCCCCCCCCCCCAGACTAGTTTGGCTTTTATTGTATTTTATGTTGAAAATTTTTCAATTTTTAAAAATCTTTTTCTTTATTTTTTTTTAAAAGAGTGAGTTTGCACCCAGAGAACTGATAAGTTTAGGTTCTGATGCTTCACCTCTTAGTTTTAAGCCCTTCCTTCATAAGATATACAGGTTCAGATTCTCCACCACTGGATATTGGGGAAGCAGTTGGTTAGGTAGATATAGAATCAGACATAAAGGATACTTCTAATATTACAAGTCATTGAGATATTCTACATATTGGATTCTAAAATGGTCTGGTAATATTTGGTGCTCCAGATGTTGTTCAGTTCCCACTCCTATCAGCCCTAGCCATCATGCCCAGTAGCCGTGGGATGATGAGAGCTGTCATTCACTAACATCTGGAGGGCCACATTTCCCCCCACTTTTTTGAAAATAATAGAATAATAGAATGGAAGGAAGGCTATATGGAAAATATTTTGTGGGAAATGAGGTCTCCAAGTACAAATCCTATTTGCAAACTCTGGCAGCTGTGGTAGAAATATGAGAAAGGGAGACTGACTTCTCACATTGTAATTCTAATGTGTGCTGCAATTATTGTCTCTTGGGAAAGTGTACAGGGCAACAACCCAAATTCCAGGACACAGAAACTTCTGTTGTGACAAAGGGCAGTTTTAGTGGCCAGCTTGAGATACTGTCAGATTAGGAGTGACTCAAGAGTAAAGATTACATTATGGCTGTATGTGCCTGCTTTAAATTATAATAGCACAAAGTCAAATATAAAAATCCACATTAAATGGGACTAGTACTATAGCCAGAAATTAAAGAAATGGAAATCACATTCACAGTCCAAGATTTCTGCTTTTCATCATAGCCGAGCCACATTTTGCACAGCATGTTGTATGTGTCTAGTGGAAATATCTATTTATAGCCTTGTGCAATTACTAGGGCAAATTCCACTTTGTGAGCCTAAAACGTGGATAAATCTACGAACTCCAGAAACTTTACTTTGGTTATGTGAAGGGACTATTGATCCACAATTACCAGCCGTGCTAAAGCTATCCTGTGCTTTAATTTAAATGCTGCTTTTGCAGTCTGTGAGCTACCTGTATATGGATTGGTACCTTATCTGTCCAGTAACATATAAGAGCAGGAATTAAATGGGATGAGTGTGAGATGCAGTTACTTGTCAAGTCAATGCCACTCACTGGACCACTCTATTTCAAACTAACGTGCAATTTAAAATAGTGAAATGAAATTCCGCCCAGCCTTGAAAAGCACAGCAAGGTGAAACAGGAAGTGGGAGAGAGAATCATGTCCCCAACTTCCTTTTTCTGCTCTGTGTAGTTTTTAAAGTTCAGATCAGCAGCTGAACAGAAAGTGGAGTGACCAAGAGGGTAGGAGGGAAAGGGGAACAGACCAGAAGACTGAGGAAGGGAAAGCAGAATCACCAGAACGGAGAAAGGGGTATGTCACAGGAGTCCGGAATAGAGAGAGAGCGAGCGAGAGAATGGTATTTAGAGGGTGAAGGAAGACACACATCCACATATACATATACTGGTCCAGTGAAATGGATCCTCCCTACCCAAAACCACCAATGAGTCACCCATTGAGCTTCACGGCTGAGTGGGGATTTGAACTCTGTTCTCTGCTCTCCTAGTCCAACCCTCTAACCACTACCCTACACTGGCTCTCTTCATTTGCTTGCCCTGGAGAACTATACCAATTCATAGTCCTCTATATAGGGGTAGTGCTGTTGTTGTGCCTTGCCAGTTCCTTTCGCAGCCTCTGTTGGTATGATCAATCACTGAAAATGACATTTACAAAGGCAGCTACATACCGTACAGACCAGGCAAAGGGCATCCGGTATTTCCCCAACTTGCCGCAGAATTGCTTGTTGGATTTTAACACTCTCTGGGCCCACTAGGGAAAAGAAACCACAAATTAATAATTCCTATAAAGAAACTATCTGAAATCCCATAAACATACTGTAAATGTTACCCTGCTGGATGATCACTTGAAGTTTTAATTATTCACAAGGAAAGAGTGACACGAAAGCTGCACATTTCAAGCACTTGTTGATTCTTCCAACCAATGGTCTGCCATAAAATTGGAGGAAGCTCATTTGTCCATCGGGCCCGACCCACTTGCCAGTGCAGGATAATACAGAGCAAGAGCATCTTCAAGAAGTGGCTGTCTATCCCCCTGCTTGAAGGTCTCCAGAGAAGGGCAGCCTGCCACCGCTCTATGTAACTGGTACCATTATGTTGGTTTCATCAATGGACCTAGCTGAGTTATGGGAGGGGAGGGATTTGTAACCATCAGTACCATAGCCCAGCAGGTTCAATTACTTAGCTATCAGATACTCAGACAATGAGAAACAAGCAGAAGCAGATTGTTCATACAACTGAAAATCCACCGTGGTGCTATGGATTGCTGAAGCAAGTTCTGAGGAGGCTTCTCAGTACAATGTTCAACCTGACCCCTGGGTTGCGAAAGGCATTCCATCTTTCGATCACATTACCTTGTTAGAGTCTGGATTCCTTATATAAGGTTCTGCACTGGTGGCAATATTTCCCATGAGCACCTTTTCAATCTTTGCCACCAAAACTATTTCGGAATGAGGGTTACTTATGGAGAAAACAGCCTGTGGAGACAAGAGGCGAAATTCACTAAGACAGAAGAAGTCCCAATATGTGAGAGAAATGTTTAAATAACTAAAGGCTTCCATGAGCCAAGCCCAGCTCTTGGCTGCAAGGGCAGGGGCTATTATACTACTGAGCCTAGCAAGTCACACTGAGAGCCTTTTCAGCTAAAGAACAGAAAAAAGTTATAAATAAATAACTATAATTTTCTGCTTTAAGTAGTCAAAAGCAAATGCCTGTGGAACTAGTGAAGTTTTGGGTACCTGTTTTGGGTACTTCAGCCATTCTTCTGGAAACCCCTTGACCTGTGGTTCCTCATCTTTGGTGCCAGCAGACTCAATAGTACCATTTTCCAATGAGGGTGAAGGACCTGACATCATCTGTCTAACCAGAGTATGGTTTAGATCCACGTGAAAATCAGCAGAGAGCTTCCTGCTGTCCCGTATATCAAAAAGAGCCACACTGACAAAGAAAGGCTCAATCTGGAGGCAAAGAGTGGGAACGAAGAGTGAAAAATCAGAATAATAGCAGGCTAAAGGTACAAGGTTGACAGTGCAATCCTAGGCATTGTAACTCAGATCAAGTGGCATAAGGCATGGGACTGAGAAGCAGCAATAAGTGACTTCAACTCTCACCATGAAGAAGAATTGGCCCCATTCATCTCTGAGGAAGGGCCATAGGTTAGTGACAGAACTTCTGCTTTGCATGTAGAAGGTCTCAGGTTTAATCCCTGGCATTGCCAGGCAGCGGCAGAGCAAGCCAATTGGGCTCCTGAGACGGCACATGTGCCTTGCACCCAGGGCTGGGGCCAGCCGCCCATGGGACGGGTCTAGATGGGGCGGGATGCTCCGCGGGGCCTCAAAAGAGTCTGCCTGCTTCCTTCCACTCAGTTGCCCTACAGCTGATGGGGAGGTGGCGCGTGGACTGTTTGGGGCAGGTTGGAGCTTGCGGGCGCCCAAGCCACCACGTCACTCCCAAGAGGGGGTCAGCATTTTGTCACCCCCCTCAGTGGTGACACCTGGGGTGCCCCACTCCTACCGCACGCCCTTCCTCTGCCCCTGTCGCCAGGTAGGCCAGGGAATGCTCCCTGTCTGAAACCCTGGAAAGCCACTGCCAGTCTCATCATACTGAACTAAACGATTGGAAACAGTATTAGGAAGTTTCCTCTGTTGAATTCAGGCAACTTCTTTCCAGAGGAGTCTATATAGGTCTATATAAGCCCTACACTGCAATTCTATACATGTTTATATGGATCATTGTACTCAATGTAGGGCTGCCATGCATCCGGAATTTCCTGGACATAGTCTGAATTCGTCTGTCAAAATTGGCATCAGGGCGGAATTTTTGGAAAGCGGCTGAAAGGTCTGAAAAAACCTGGGCGTATAGCAGCCCATATAGGAAGTGTTGATTTTTTGGCAATTACCTAACAAATAGGTAAAAAAAAAAACCTTCTTTTTTTGGGGGGGGGAGGGAGACTTTGCAAAAAAACCTCAACAACTTTTGTGTCTGGATTTTCACTTTGTGAAATATGGCAATCCTAACTCTATGGGACTTACTTTTGAGTAGGCATGGGCAGAATTGCATTGTTAATCAGCTTAACAAGCAACATTTTTGCTAATTAATGCACCGGGGTAAGTTTTAATTGGGAAGGCTAAGTTGTATTTTGTTTGAGACTACATCGGGTCTGTAACTGATAAAAGTAACTAAAAAGAAAATGCTTATCATGCTGTTTTCCTCTAAGTTTTTAAAGAGTTGGAGCCAGTAAATGAAATCTGGTTTACATTTGAACTAGGAATCCTTGTTTCAAGCTAACACTGGTCAGTTTTAACAAGGCAACTTCAAACAAAAAATTTTGAAGCTGGCATACTGAAGGAACCAGACTCTGAAACCTGAGTTCCTGGCTTGAATGTAATGCTAAACTCAGATTTTTTTAAAATGGGAAAGAAACCTGGCAGTCCTCCTGGTCACAGAGGATGGGGAGACGAGTGTGCAAGCCCACATTTCATTCATGCTCATTTAAGTTCATCCACATAGCACTAAACCATGGTTTAGTGTTATGTGCGACCCAAGCAAATGTGTGCATTTTCCTTTTAAATTACTTTGGCTGTTGTTTGTTCGATGATATGCTTTCAGCTAGGTTTATAAAATGTGTTTCTATCAATTTCTGCAATTTCTATCGACCTGTCCCAACCCATTGACTAAGACTCCATATGATAGTTGCTTGCTCTCCACTTTTTGGAAATCCTGCATTAGCAAATAAATAAAATAAAAGCAATTATGCACTCGCCCCATTCTCACTACAGCTATGATTTCACCAGCATTTTCATCCTGCCAAAAAAGTATTGACGGGCATGTGCAAAATAAACACTGCTGATGTCATCTGCTAATGAAAGAAATCAATGTCTTCTCCAAAAACCACAGAAATTGCATTGTCAGAACCTACTGACACAGGCCCTTCAACCTGCCCTCTGTAACATAGACACTGGCAAAAATCTGATGCTCCTGAACTGGTATTTTGTAATTTATTCCAAGGCAGCTTTTATTTAGTTTCTAATTTCAACAGATACATTATATTTTGGACTTCTGCAACAGTTATTTTTTATTTTGTCATTTTGATGTAAAAATTAGAAACAGTTTTCTGGAGAAATGTTAAATTTAATCCAGTATAAGCTGGTCATGTTTAAGTTCCATTGAAAGCTGTAGCAAACTTGTCCCATTGTTTTCAATAGGAGTAAGGCATGAGTAGCTTAGCCTGGGTCCAACCCATGGGCTGCAATTCTGCATTCTATTCCATGTGCAGTGAGATGAGTTCTATTTCAGCTTATAGACTGCTCCAAGGTCCCTCATCAGACAGCAGACACTGATCCTTGCTCCCAAGGCCCCATGCCCCAAATTACATTACATAAAAGTGAATAGGTAAAGACACACAAACTCATTTATTTGTATAAGGTTTGATCTAAAGCCTGATGCAGCCAGCTTTTGTACTGATTAAGGTCAGGTAGTTGCAAGCCCCTATTAATATGGATATTAAAATGAAAAAGAGGCTTAGTATCATATTTTTATTTCTTTATCTTAAATCTAGAAGGAAACTGTGTTTCAAAAATATGTGTACATTCAGTGTTGTTTATATAAATTGATTTATATAACATCACCACTCTTTATAGACAAATAACAGCAAAATAAAAATGCAGAATAAAACCGGCTGTTTTTACCAAATCCCCATGAAAGCAACAGGCTTCAGAAGGGATTTGAATCACTCTCTTGAGGAAACAAAGCAGTGGCTTCATTCACACGCAACACTGGCCATAAATCATGGCTACAGAAACTGCACCCGTGCAACACAGTTCAATGTCTCTGCTTTGCTGCTCCTTTCTTAGAGCGGGGAAATGAACCACATAGCACATCTGGCTTAGTATTATGTGGGAACCAGGGCTCATGGGTTGTTTCTCCCCAACAGGGCCAGCAAAAGACACTACGCAGCCTGAGACTGGCACAGCTATCCTTTTCTGCCTCCCTACCACTTCCTCTTTCCTCTCTCATTGCCACCACCTTCTCCTCCCTCCTCTCTCGCTCCTACTCCATATTCCTCTTCTGGCCTGATCAGCCACAGGTGCTTCTACCTTCATACCTTCACTCTGAGGAAAGAGCGGGGGGGGGGAGAGCCAGTGTGGTGTAGTGGTTAAGAGTGGTAGTCTCGTAATCTGGGGAACCGGGTTCGCATCTCCGCTCCTCCACATGCAGCTGCTGGGTGACCTTGGGCCAGTCACACTTCTTTGAAGTCTCTCAGCCTCACTCACCTCAGAGTGTGTTTGTTGTGGGGGAGGAAGGGAAAGGAGAATGTTAGCCGCTTTGAGACTCCTTAAAGGGAGTGAAAGGCGGGATATCAAATCCAAACTCTTCTTCTTCTTCTTCTCCCCCAGAGCAAGGCATTGTGGGTAAGGTCACCAAGAGATTGCCTGGCACTTTAAAGTACAGCTCAAAAATGCATTCACAAATTTCTTTTGTTCTTTGTTCTGCAGATTTGTTCTGCAGATTTCTCCAAGAAGCTCAAGGTGGTGAACGCGGTTCTGCCACTCCTCATTTCATCCCCACAAGAACCCTGTGAGGTGGGTTATGCGGAGAGCCAGTGACTGGCCCAACATTACCAAGTGAGCTTCCTGGCTAAGTGGGGATTTGAACCCTGGTCTCCCAGGTACCAGCTTGACCCTCTAACCATTAGCACTTGTTTGCATGTGATGCTAAGCCAGCAATTCCACTATTTGTTTTTTCCAGTCCAGGAAGGGCAGAGCAAAGTGCAGACTGCTTGAACTGTATGTACCAGCATGCAGCTCATGGAAAGGCCAATGTCCCTATGCTTTACTGGCCAATATTGCACCTGACCATGGCCAGTGTCTTGATATAAGCCCCCCTACCTCTGCTTAAGACTTACATTGGTGACTGGGTCACTTTCATTATCAGAAACACAAGCCTGAAGATTCAGATTAAGGGATTTGCATGTTATCATGATTCGCTTGGCATCCTTTTCCTGAAAAGGCTTGAGCAATGAATCTGCTGCTGGAAATTCCTTTCTTTGAGGATTCAAGGCCTGGAATAAAGACACTGGGATAATTAGCTGATTGAAGTCAGTATACAGAATTTATAGGAAAAACAGACTTTTCTGGGAAATAGTTGTAAGATCAGAGATCCAGTGACAGACAGCATAAAATCCATTTCTTTACAAGCTACTTTTTGAAGAAAGACAGTATGTGGGACACTCCTGATAGTTCCAATGCCCTCATAATTGTTATGGATGGTGGCCCAGGAGGGAGTTTTCTCTGTGGCAGCCCTTAAATTGTAATTGATTGAGTTTACTTCTATGCCATTTTCCCACAATGAGCTATGCCCAAAGCAGTTTACAGCAAACATTCAAAACACTGAAATACAGAGCATTAGAAATACGTGCAACTATACAAAATACAGAGCAGCGTCAGTAAACTGTGGAACGCCCTCCACACAGAGCTGCATTTAGCATTTTCATTACACAACTTCCATTGTATGTTGATTATAAGGCTCTTTATTCTGACCCTGGACATTTAAGTTGTTTTTTTTTTTTTTGCGGAACCCACCCTTTCCACTTTGTTTAATTTATACTCTGCAGCTTTTGCTTAGCAGTGTTTTAACTTGTCTTTATAATTGTATATAAACTGTTCTACTTGTTTTCAATTGTATGCGTGTATTACTGTAATCTGCCCTTGGACCTTATAATGAACAGTAGGCAAGAAATCATATAAATCAAAGCAATAATAAATAATAAAGGCAAAACAGTGAGAATGACACAGCTGTCTCCCCAGTGGACATGCTGGTCACTTTTAGCTTTCTCTCACCTAACAATATAAAGCAACAAAGAATAATACTTACAGCAATATCAGGATCTAGGGAGAATAGATTCAACCTATCCATATTTCGAGATCCTCTGACAGTTTCTTCTGTTTCAGTGAGGTACTGCAACAACAACAACAACAACAACATCCTCTTATTCTACAGGTAAACATCATATTAGCTCAAATTGCTTCATGTCAGGGTTTCAAATCTGACCCACAAAGCTATCTCCCCCTTCCCTGCAACACACACACACACACACACACACACACACACACACATTCAAATTTATAATTTGTGTCACTTTTTGTTTCTGGTATTTCTCCCTCTTTTTGAATGTTAGCCTGCAAAGCAAACCCAGGTGGGAAATCTACATTTAATCTGGGGCAGAATCTCCAAAACATTCAAGAATATCACATTCAGATAATCCTGTCTTATTTTGAGTAATTCATTTAACCTAATTATCAATTATGTTTAATTTCATCCAATAGTGTTGTTTGTAATTAAAATACATACTTATTTCCAGTGCTGTAGCAAATTATTTCAGATGCACCGGTACCACATTATAAATTATAATTATAAATTTGCCAGCAGCAAAGTAACAAACACCAAGCTAAAAATCCATAAACAGTAAGTGGCAAGGCAACTCTTCAAAATCTGACACTATGTATGCAAATTGTTGTAAGAGAGTCAAATTTACATTCACGTGCTCTGATTTGGAAAAACCTCAAGCTGTTCGGATAAATATTTTCCAAACCAGTTTTTTTTTTTTTTTTGCTTTAATTGTAAACTCACTTTAATCATGAAGCCGAAATGATTTCAGTTTTGCTTCCTGCCATCTACAAGACTCCTTGTTGTTAACAATGAAAAAAATATCATGAAGCACCAGTATTAATGTGGCAGCATGTACTGTGAAGTAAATTTAACAGGTGCATTCTGCTATGCCTCATATTTCTCCCAGTACTATTTAAAAACTTTACAACTGAGGTTAACCACATAAATGGCTCCATAGCGGCTAAGATGCCTTTAGAATGGCTTGTGGACAAAGTCATCTGTCACAATGTCTCCAGCAAGCCAAATCTACACCCATTTTGCACCCGGTACTATGCTAAAATGATACATCTTTAGATGGCAGCTGTTACCAGCAAAACCTATTCCCTCCTATCAAAAAAGGTTAGATTTGGAGGAGCAATTTTACTAAATGGTTGAATTTACTTCAACAAGGCCTAGTGATGGAGACCAACTTGGATGCTTTGAAAGGGGATTAGACAGATTTGCAGTCAAGATGGCTAGTTTCTACCTCCACTGTCACAGCCAGCATATCTCGGAATACCAGCTGGGAATCACAAGTAAGGAGAATGTTGTTGCACTCAGGTCCTGCTATTAGGGTTCCCAGAGGCATCTAGTTGGCCACTGTGAGAAAAGGATGCTGGACTAAATGACACTTTGGCCTGATGCAGCAGGACTTTTCTTATGTGCTTATCCTGATGAGGAGAGTTGAATGGTCCTAGGCTGGTTTGCAAGGCTGGAGCTGCATGGTGCATCTTGCCACTAGAGCAGGACCACAGATATGAATGCTTAGCTTTGGCATATGTAACAAACAGAAGTTATTATTATTATTATTATTATTATTATTATTATTATTATTATTTTAACAACGGTAGTCTCTTACTTTTGAAAAATCTGGATGCAGGCTGTTCTCTGCTGAATCAGTTTCCTCTTGCGGACAATCATAGTTCATCGACATGTCTTCCAAATCTTAAAAAACGAAAAGCACAACTGAAGATTCAGAATCAGAAAAATCTTTATTTGCATCAGCCACTAGCCACAGTAATAAAATAAAATGTACTGAAGATAGAGGTAAAAACCTAACTATAGAAAATACATTTTGGGGTTTTTACATCAACAATCAAATAATAGATCTTATTCTAATTGCCTCTGCTAAAAACCTTGCAGTTTTTGCTGTCACCGGATCATCTTGATCTGCTAAAAGAAAGGACACAGTAGCAATGGTTGAGCAACCCAGCATGGGCAATAATAGAGGGGTAATAACCTCCTCAATTCTTTATAAAGTGTGCAAGCCAGAAGCACATGAGCCACTGACTCAATACTGCCATCTCCACAGGGACATAACCATTTTTCCAACGGAATATTTTGAAACCGACCCTCAAGTACAGCCGAAGGCAGTTTATTCAATCTTGTGAAAGTGTGTCTGTATTTTGGAATTGTTAAATTTTGCAAACAGAGTGCCAGTGTGTCAAAATGACTAAGTGGAAAATAATCATACCATGGACAAAATTTCCTTATTGTGGCCAGATTATTCTGTCGCTCGATATCATATAGGAGCTGCCTAATTAACAACTGAAGATTAATTTCTCCCAAATTCTTTAATAATGAAATCTATGATATGATACAGGAGCTCTGCATATGCAGGGGCTCTCCTGCTTCCTTTCATAAGTTGCCGTCTGCACATCAAATGGCAGGGTAGGGGGAAAGAGCAGGACAACTCTGCCAAACAGCTCTATGTGCCTATCAGTAACATACTTCTACTAGCGCTACAGCTTCTAGCTACACAACATAATTTCCCCTTCCTCTCCATTCCCCATGCACCTCCTATATCTGCCCCAGATTTACTTCTAGTCTTCCAGAGCAGTTTTAGGAGGGTGTGCAGAGAGAGGAGAGGAAGTTCTGTTGTGCAGCCAGAAGTCCTTGAGCCAGCAGAATTACGCTGTTAGATACTGCCCAATGTCTATCTCAGTGGCGTAGCGTGGGGGGTGCAGGGGGGCCCGGCTGCACCAGGTGCAACATCTGGGGGGGGGGGACTCGCACTCGCAGCTCTCTGCCCCTACCTGGCTCCACGGGTTAGGGGCCGCAAATTACTTGCCTTGCCCCGGGTGCTGACAACCCACGCTACGCCACTGGTCTATCTAGAAAGAAAACCACTAGAGAAACATTTTTAATAATCTTTTCATCAATACCAATTAGCCAAGGTCTGTCACTCTCATCACAAAACCTCTTTAGCAATGGAACATCTCTGTGGCTGTCAAGTAACTATCTTCTCCAGCATGTGTCAAAGAAAAGTTGCGATTCTCTTGTGGAATTATGACTCACATGTAGAACCCACCACAGGATATGCCCTGTGGTTGAAGGGAGGCTTAATAAGAGCATAGGCTCTTCCACTGC
The DNA here is from genome assembly GCF_964106915.1 of Podarcis gaigeae. Lineage (NCBI taxonomy): Eukaryota > Metazoa > Chordata > Lepidosauria > Squamata > Lacertidae > Podarcis > Podarcis gaigeae. The sequence goes on from NC_139681.1 coordinate 71,623,672, forward strand.
GTCTCTTTTGATGTAAATGTATTTTGAATCATAGGGCAGGTCTCACTATATAAGGTCTCCTAAACCTTTAACAGTGTGATTGGTTTGTGGCTTCCTGCTCCAATATATAAATTAGATGGAAACAAAGTGATAGAAATGCATTTGCTAATACCCTGTATGTACTGGTTTATACCATGTTGTTCTGAAGGACACTACAGGGAGCAGCACACCTAGAAAAACTTTTAAAACAACCAACACTATTCAGTTAACAACAGGGAGTCCAAACAATTAATGCTTCAACAGATCTACGCAAAAGGTGGGGCGGAAACAAAGCTTTACTTTTATCATTGCTTTAAAAAAATGCAATGCACCCAAAATTATTAAAAGCATTCCCTGTTACCAAATTTCAGATCTGTGATGTCTGCGCTCTTCCTCTCTTGAATGGACCCTTCTGGATTTATCTGCAGGATCTTGTTGAGAGTGAAAATCCATTCATCCATATCTTGCTCATTTTCAGCTGCCAGCACAAAGTATGTCAAGTCATTCATTTTCAGCTCAAAGGCATGTTTTCGAAGCCTGTTATTCTATTGGATCAAGATATTTATAAGAAGCAGGGAGGAAGCAATGGGAAAAAAGCATTAAACTATAATGACAAATCCTATATTGAACAAATAGAACAAGAAGTAGCATCTGTAAGTTGCAGATACAAATGTTCTCCTTAGGTGGGTAATTGGGAATCAATAGTGGTAGAAGCAATTGAAGGTTTCTGTACCTCCTATACCTCAAACAAGAGAAAAAGCATAGGAAAATGCCTTATTCTGAGTCAGACCAATCACCCATCATAGGTCAGTGTTGTTTACACCGACTGGCAGCAGTTCTCCTAGGTATTTAAATTGAGACCTACAAAAGAGATGCTCTACCACGGAGCTACAGCCTTGCTAAGTCTTAGGTATTTAAAGTTTCAGTCTATTTCCATCAGGACTATCCCTGAACAGATGCTTTGCAATTTGATCCAATAATGTCTCCCAGTTCCACTCAGTTCATTTGGGCTTACTATCAAGTAACTGTATGTGGGACCACAAACCTAGTTGCTTATAATAGTAAGTTTGAAAGTTGTCCACAGCTGATAATGCTCAGAAAGTTTGCACAAGGCAGTTGTATACCAATATTTTTTATGGTGCTCTAATACTCTCTAAAAGGGACGCAGGTGGCGCTGTGGGTTAAACCATAGAGCCTAGGGCTTGCTGATCAGAAGGTCGGCGGTTTGAATCCCCGCGACGGGGTGAGCTCCCATTGCTCGGTCCCTGCTCCTGCCAACCTAGCAGTTCAAAAGCACATCAAAGTGCAAGTAGATAAATAGGTACTGCTCTGGCAGGAAGGTAAACGGCGTTTCTGTGTGCTGCTCTGGTTTGCCAGACTTAGTCATGCTGGCCGCATGACCCAGAAGCTGTACACCAGCTCCCTCGGCCAATAAAGTGAGATGAGCGCCGCAACCCCAGAGTTGGTCATGACTGGACCTAATGGCCAGGGGTCCCTTCACCTTTTATAATACTCTCTATGCTGGCCTCTACATAGTATCTATGCTTTTTGGGCCACCAGACTGATGGACCTTGCTACTTGGTTGTATAAAACTAGATTAGTCACTCTGTAATAACTGCCAGATCTTTCAGGTCATTGCTTGAAATGGCTATTGATTAGCACATTAAAGCAGACATAGCCAACACGGTGCCCTTCAGATGTTTTGGACTACAACTCCCATCAGCTACAGCCTTCATGGCCAATGGTTGAGGCTGATGGAAATTGTTGTCCACAACATCTGGAGAGCACTGCATTGGCTATCCTTGCTTTAAAGAGGAGACTGGATTGATATTCAATAATTGCAGACAGGCTAAACTGTATTCAGAAAAGTGCTGGGAACAACACCCCCACATCCCACGCAAGCATTTTCTCAAAATGCAAAGTAATGTTCAGAACAGAAAATAACATTAATAGAAAAAAGAGACAGTGTATTCCAATGGAAGCCAAGCAAAATAAATGGGTTGAAATGCATTGAAATATAAAAGCCAGCTAGTGTTTTACATGGCTACTGGTACTGCATGGCCTTTGATCTCTGTCTGCTGACTTAATTGAATTCCTTATAAACGACTTCTTTATAGCATTCCATAACATGCAAATACTTTCTCTCCCAAGAAACACATACAAAGGGAGAGCCCTCTCTTTTAATCTGCACTCAAATTATTCTTTCCTTGCATCTCATTCAATTCTTAAAGAACAAGAAAGCATCCTGGAAGATGTGACTTTCTTGGAAGATTAAAAATCTGCCAAGGATTTAACTATAGACTGAATCCTCTGTTTATTAAGAAGATGCAAATGAACTGCCTTCATGAAAGCAAGGAACAAATGTCATTTAATTTGAATGTTTTCTATACTGGGCACTTCACCTTTTCTGCAAAGTCATTCAAATTAGATGACAAAACGTTATCAAGTTTTTTTTTTTTTTAATAGCAAAAATCATTTTCACATGCTGAGTACTTAAACATACCAGACAACAGGAATTCAATATGTATTTATAAGATGTGCTTCAAAGTTTTGGCAAGCCTACAAGGTTCTGTGCAAAAGCTTCTTTTTCATATCTACAGCCAAATATTTCCTTCTGTGGCAAAGCTAATATAATGTGTGTGCCCCCCCCCCTTGATTCTTTACTGCTCCTACTACTGGATAAATTGGCTTTAGACTTTAGTATCTCCCACATTTAACTTAAAGTTCAACATTATGGTCTACATAAAGAATGTCACAAACACCACATCATATAGGTTGAGATAGATATTCCAGGCTCAGCCCAGATTATGTCTAATGTCTACTGGAACTATCCATCTCTTAAAAGATCACAGAGTGGCTTGAGAAGTAATTCATATTTAGAGTTTATTTCGGTTTTAACTTTCCAACAGCTATTTTATGTTACACAGACCCAGGCCTGTGTATTAATCCACATATAACACCCCACCCCCCCAAATCACATATGCCAGAGAAAGTAGAAGATCAAAACAACTATGAATACAGTACTTCTAATGGACTGGATATATTGAGTTTCCATGATGTGAAATACTTTATTTCACACCAAACAGCTGAACAGCCAAGAGCAAACATAGAGAATTAGAAAGTTGGGAGGCTGCACTACAACATGCGGTGCCTGCAAGTTTTCACCAATAGGAAAAATAGCACCAGGAGGGCAATTTAAGTCTGAGAAAGTGGTATGGAGAAATACTTTCTGTCCCAGGATTGCTATCCCAATCTGATCTGAATCCCACCCTCATCACTGGCTATGTGACACAATTAACTAATTGTCCCTAGCCTACAGTCAAGGTTCAACAGACAATACACATGTACTTAACTAAAGTAAAAGTTGCTGAATATCTGGGCACAGATCTCCAGGTATCTTATCTAATTTGCCCCTCAGACTTCTACTTTCTTCTTCTCTGATTGTTGAGTTCTGAGAAACCTCTGGCTTCCAGAACAACAAACGTTCTAGGGGTTCTGATTTAGAGGTTGCAAATGGCAGGTCTGTTTGTTCACACTTCTTGTCCAACAATACTTTGTTCTCTGGATCGACTCATTTTTATCTCTGATAATACCACCTGATAAGAGACAGGGGAAACAAATAATCTTTTCCAAAGCTTGGAATTAACATTTCCAAATGTTCCACGTATGTGACATATGGATCTAGACTAGCCATGCTGGATAGGGTTGATGTGAGCTGGAGTCCAACCATGTATGGAAGGATACAGGTTCCCCATTCCTGGTTAACTTACCAAACAAAAGCTAGCCAGGATTCAACAAGATAAAGCAAACTTTGAATATCTATGTTACCATAAAGGGGGGGTGGGCTCTGCAACATTAACTAAAATATAAGAATGCTGAGATATTTCTGTATGTGGAAAAAAATGGGATTTTGTTCCTAGGTGAGGGATATGTGGCTCTCTAGATGTTGTTAAACTACAACTCCCACAGTCCCTGGCAATTAGTCATGCTGGCAGGGGCTGATGGGAGATGGAGTTCAACAACATCCAGAGAGGGCCTGCAGGTTCCCTATCTCTACCTTAAAATAATGTGCTTCAGTTTGCTCCTTTTGAATAAATGGGATAAGTAATGTAATGTGTTACTTAAAGGCACTGTAGAAAAACAACTATGACTAACATTCAACATGCTAGGCTACCAGCCTTCTCTAACAAGTTCCATCTTTTTTAGCAAATAGATTAATGTAACTCTCTTGGTTTTGAATTGATGAAATTACAAAGAGCAGGTAGGATAAAACATTTGTATTATACGGTAGAAGAAACACGCTCTGTATTTTGCATGGTTGAAATATATGAATGGATGCTACAACTAAGTTAGACGTTGCTCTGTGTTGGAGGCACTGTGGTCAGTCAGAGAGTATTTGTATCTCCTTTTTGAGGCATACTTCCTCTGTTCAGCAAAGACGATAAATATAGTACAGCTGTAAAACTTGAGTATTCGCCAGGAAGTCTGGTTGAGCAACCACAGCTACACAGCAAAGTGCCTTAAGAAAACCTCAAGAACCCAAAGAAAACATATTTGTAGCAACCAAAGCAGTCATAAGGATAAGTGCTATGAATCAGGACCCTAAAAGTTAGGCCATTCTTTCAAGAGGAAGAGGGATCTTTCATGGCTCACGTGGAACTCCATGTGTGAATCAGTATTATCTCAAACGTCCGAGAACTACTGGATCAGGATGATTCACTCTCTTGCTTCCAAGTTGGCAAGCGCATGACACCACCAGAAAACATCTGGTGAAATTTAAGTTAGCTCTACTTTGTCCATTCAACAAAATGTAGCAAAAAAGTTCGTCATTAAATGTATTGGCATCGCTTCTTCTTCTTCTTCTTCTTCTTCTTCTCCTTCTTCTTCTTCTTCTTCTTCTTCTTCTTCTTCTTCTTCTTCTTCTTCTTCTTCTTCTTCTTCTTTTAAAGCAATTAATGATTTGGGTCACTCAATCATCCTGTTTGATAACTACATTAAGGAGATGTTCTGTGAATGATATCCGGTGTGAGTCACACTTGGAATATGACTAAGGTAATTTAATTCTATTGATTTTGAGGGCTCTACTCTGAGTATGACTTATGGAGCAATCTAAATGCCTGAGCAGCAGTGGTAAAGCCTAACAGAGTGGTGCAGCTGCCACCACGTCCACAGCCCTGCCACTCATGCTGGTTGGGGGAGGCTGGCACAGCAAAGAGGCCCACTTCAGGCCCAATGCTTTCCGGTGATGGTGGTAAGACTGGCTCAGGGTTCAGCGGATATATGGCCATCCCAGTTCTGCCTCCTCTCTGTCTCCCCAAATGCCTCATTTCAGGCATTTTCATTGGCCAATGCCAACAGTAGTTTCATGTGTCTGCCTGATAGATTGGGAATTTGGACTGAAATCTTAGTCAACACATACACACTCTCTCTATGTATATAGATATTGTACATGCATACAAATTTACACAGTAGTTTCACAATTACCTTTATTTCAACCTGCATGTATTAGCCTATATACCAAAAACAAACTCATCCACTAGGCACTGATCCATATGCAGTATAATCAAAACAGTGGCATTCATGCTCAAGACATGTGCATGATCAACAGGTTTGTGAGGGGCCTCAAGGTATTTGTGTATTTGAAATATTTATATCTTACTTTTTTACTGAATGATCCTCAGGTCAATTACAATGGGTTATCATAATATGCACTCAAAAAAGTAGTGGCAATATGTGGTCGTGTGTAGCCACAGAGCCACTATCCTGGCATTGACCTCAATGCTATTTACCTGGATAGGACTAAGGTGGGACAGCAGTGAAGTCAGAGCTACCATACTACAGCCCTGTCAATGTAAGCAGTGGAGAGGCCAGCATTGGAAGAGTGGCCCTGTGGCTTTGTACCACTACTGTACACAAAGCCACACCACCCAGCACCCTTTGAGCAATGAATGGGGTCACAGAATGCTTCCTTTCAGCTCTGCAGTCTAAGTCAACTGACAGTAGAAGCCAAGTGGCAGGAAGGAGGAAGCAAAGTCTAGCCCCACCCAGCTGTTGCTTTGCTGACTGATGCATAGGCTCAGCTTTATCTCCCCTGGTGTTATTTTGCAGGTATGCAAAAGGACAAAAAAACTTTAGAGGGTGGGGGTAACTTATCAGTGGAAGGGAAAAGCCCAAAGAGCCCAGTGAAGACTGAGGATGCTTAGTGGTCACAGAGCACTAAGTGTCTGCTTTAGTGCAAGAAATGGAAAACTGGAGGGATATTTTGGAAAAGTGCATGGTTGAATGGAAACCTGAACAGGAGCACTTCACAGTGCAACATTCTGTTGCAGATCACTTGCCTTTCAGTTAGACTGAAAGAAGGTTGTCACGGAAGCTGTGAGCAGATGATGCAACCACTTTCTCTGCACAATGGTTTTATATTGTTTTAATGCTGCTTTTATTGGACCAATTGCCGATTTTCACAATGTGCTTAAGCAGCCTCAGAAGGATGGTTTAAGTGGGACATACATTATGGAAACACGCACACATATTCTGTTACATTTGTACATAGCTTATATTTGAAAACCCAGCAAAAATAGCTTACCTGCACAACCCCCGTACAGGAATCCAAAAAGATGCAGCCTTTGGGTTCCTTTGATATCTTTTCATCTTTGTAGAAGTTCATTATGTATGAGTTGTCTGACAACTGTGTCAGCTGGAAGTAGCGCTTTTTGAATGACTAGGTGAAAACAAACAAACCAAGATTGGGCGTACTGCAAATTGTTTCTGAAAGGTGTTTTATTCAGAGAATTTTTTTTAAGTGTAGCACTACTGATAAACATTTCAAGTATATGTTTTCGGTAGACAATGGCAACATCCACTTTGCTATCACTTATAGTGCAATTTATTCATTTCTACTCAGAAGTAAGCCCTGCTGAATTCAATGAGGGCTCACTCCAAGGTAATGTGAGAATAGCATTGCAGCCCAAATGCACTTTCATTTATTCTATTTTGAGACAAATAGCTAAATGAAAATGGAAAGCAGAAATGCAATGATCGTGGGAGACAGAGAAGGGAGAGGATAATCACCAAAACAATGAAGACGTAGTATTTTCCTTACCCGAACCATAATGCTGTTGTTTACTGTGCTGTTAAAATTCCCTTTATAAAGCCAGCCTGATTTGAAAACTCCTGTATTTCCTCCTCCTCCACCTCCTTTTGAAGATGAGTGGGATGTTGTATCCTGTGCAAAACACATGGTTAATATTCCTTTGACTTGTTGATTTCCCTCCCCCCCTTATTTTTTTGCAAGCTGAAAACATCAAGCCATACTATGTGATTGAATACCTTCTTTCTATTAAACAAAACAATTTCCACTTCCTTTTTAAGTATATATTTTTCTTTTTTGAGCAAGCAATGACCAACAAAGTTTGTTTCTATTAAGTTTCCATGAAAATAAGGAAAACACCAAGATACTCAGCACTGAGGAGGAAAATGCAGGTGGGGGCGGGTATGCTTACTTCGTCCTTGTCAACATCTTCATGATCAATTTCAAAGGAATGTGAAGGGAGTTTATCTGGTCTGCATTCATGCCTAAGGAAAAGCAAATTGATTAATTTTCATCTTCATGAAATATAATGGAGTAGTCCCTTTAAAAAGGGGGGGGGGCTGCTAATGCAATCAGTTAGACCTCTTATTTCTCCATCATTTAAAAATATAGTGGTAAGAAGTGGATGGGTAAGGCATCGAGGAGCTTGGGAGCATTGGGTTGGCTCTGCCATTGTTCCTACATGCAGCGGCGGAGCAGGCCGATAGGGCGCCTGGGGTGGCGCACATGCCCTGCACCCAGGGGCGGGGCCAGCCGGGGCAGGACGCTCCATGGGGTCTCCAAGGAGTCTGCCTGCCTCCTCCCACTCAGCCGCCCTACAGCTGAGGGACAGGTGGCGGGCTGACTGTTTGGGGCAGCGAGGAGCCTGCAGGCACCCAAGCCACCGTGTCACTCCCAGGAGAGACGTGTGGATTGGGCGCATTCCAGGCCCCGTGGTGAGTGCCCGCCCCCACCACACCCCTTCCTCCGCCCCTGCCTACATGGTGCCAAGCTCCCCATTGTCTTGCCCTTCCCCTGCTTGATGACCAGCAGTGATATACAGTATTGGGAGAGCAATGCAACCCCACTAATGCCAACCTGCCAACTGCTACTACTTGATTGTGATCTCCTGGTACTAAAAGGGTGATTTCATGACTATTCTAATAAACACTGGGACTTGTCCATGCTTAACTCCCTTATAAAAGCTACTATTGTATTTTATTTAAAACAAAGTAAAACAAGTTCAATAAAATCAACAAGAATATAACATGCACATTAACTGGAGATGTGTTTTTTAAATATAACTAGAAAAGGCTTGGACAAGCATGTACTGTAAATTTTAAACAAGTGCCAAAAGCACATCCCAGTTGGCACCTGTCTCATTTCAGAAGAGAGACAACTCCCCAAACTGGGCACCACCTCAGGCAAGGCCCTGCTTCCCAGTTGCCACAAGATGAACTTCAACAGACCATGGCACAACCAGGGGCTGCCTTAACTAAAGATCTTATTGAACAGACAGGGCTATCTACTTGTTTATTTAATGAGTTGCTTCCCAGGAAACTTCCCAAAGTGATTAGCACTAAAAAAAAATGAAAACTAAAAACAATTTCAGATCCCACATAGCAACACAGTGGGGTAAGAATCTCCATTTAAAGGCTTGTTAGAAAAAGAAGGGCTTTGAAAGGTGCTGAGATGTGTCTATCATGTAGGTCCTAGGAGGGAGTTCCAATGGTGCCCCCACACTGAAGACCCAATTCCTATATCACATTGAATCTCTTGATATATATATAATCTCTTGATGAGATTATATCTATCAGCAGCTTTCTCCTGCAGAACACACCAATAAATAACAGGTGACACAATATTTTAGATATTTCAGTCCCAAGTTGCATAGGGCTTTGTATTCCTGTACCAACAACTTAGCTAACTAGCAGCCTGTGTATATGGTCTATATCAGGGGTCTGCAACCTTTAAGACAAAAAGAGCCACTTGGACCCATTTCCGAAGGAAAAAAAAACTGGGAGCCGCAAAACTCGTCATTATAAAAATAACTTTTTTGTCACTTTTTATTATTATTTCTTTGTTTGACCCCTCAGAATTACTCCTCCTCATAGAAATAAACGTTAAATTAACAAGTTACCTTTTTGTGTGTGTGTGTTCTTCACTCCCCTTCAAAACAGTGACCAGCATACATGCCCCCTTTCAATGCAGTGACCAGCTTACAATGTAGCGGGCGGGCGGGCGGGCAGGTGACGTCGGGACGGTGTGTGACTAACGCACACACTGCCCCCATGCGACGTCACAGCCAGTACAGCGCCCACAACAGTGGGGAGTGTTGGGGCGCACAATGCGCCTCCTCCCCTCGCTAGTATCCGCCCCGGAGCCGCGGCAAAGGTGTAAAAGAGCCACATGCGGCTCCGGAGCCGCAGGTTGCAGACCCCTGGTCTATATCAAAGAATAGTGTATATTAGCACTTTCAGTTTGCAGAGTGAAAAGTTTTGCTTTTCAACAACAGCCTACATCAGTGGTGTCCAAACTTTTTTCAGAGTTTTCAGCTTCCCTGTCATCTTACTTCACAATTTAAGGACAAAAAGACTGTCCCAAAGTCAACTTTTTTGTCTCCAGGTGATTATATGCCCACCTGTGCAGATTTTTTTTATCCTCCCCCCCCAAAAAAAATGTTTCCTGCTAGAGAAAAAATTGCTCTTGAGTGAAGCTGACTCCTTCACCAATCTATGTGCTCTGTGAGTGTCAAAAACAGCCAGTTAACGCAACATGCCTTGAGGGAAGGAAACAATTGAATCTTCCCAGTGCAGGGCTTCAAGGTTTCAGTCATGCTGGCAGCGTAGTATCACTGCCCGGTTCTAATTCATGTGGTTCTCAGTACAAAATCCAAAGGCAAGGTTCTGATTAGTATTGAAAAATAAAAGCTCTATGAGCTATTTGGTGAAAAATAGCTTGCTGGGAGGAAGGTACTTTTAAAAAAGAAAGAAAGCTAATTTAAAACAAAAACCATCTCCTCACCAAATTTCTAAGATTCTACAATCTAATACAAGTCAGGATGGGATGAGACACAAGGTGTCCAATGAAAGGCCAACCCGTTTACTCCTGAGCTGTTATTAAGATGGAAGGGACAGGAGAGATGTAGAAGGGCAGCTGAGAAAGAGAGGCCTCAAAGTGCTGGGTCTTCTGAATCTGCCGTGCAGCTCTATGGGCTGTCCTTGTCATCAGTGGGCCAGATCAAATGGTGCCCCTGTCATACAGGGTTGACAAGTACAGGAAGCCATGAGTGAGTTCTTTACTTAGATCTACTCCCAAGGTGTTTTAAGGGGACAGGAAGAAGTGCCCGCTTCTAATAGTTCACATTTCCTTCCCCCCTTTCAGCTAACTAGATTTTTGCATGCAAACATCCTTATGGGCTTAAGCTAGCTTAATGTGGTCAGGTATGATTTGGGGTTTTTTTGTTTTTTGTTTGTTTTTGGTACGATCACAGGGGAAAATCCAGTTGGTTACCCTCTGCTGTCCAAAGGCATCAATAAGCAGAATGGGGAGGAAGGCAATTTTCAGGGGTTCCTCCTCCTCCTTTCCAGCCCCCTAAATCTGCCCCAAAGAGGCCCAACCCTTCATAGCTGATTTGTGGGGGCAGGGGCATGCAGAGATGGGGAGGAATGATTGAAAATTGCCTCCCTTCATGATAATGTATGTCCTGTTTTAAATATTGTGTAATATTGCTTTTAATATTAATGCTGTGTTTTAATTGTTGCAATTCACCTTAGGGTTAGCAACATCATAATCAACAACAAGTCCCTGAGTTTCATGTGTGACCCAGGGTGGAATTAAATGCGGTGTTGTGCTAAAATGAACATTCCATCAATACAAGCATTCCAGCTTGTCAGGAAAAACTATTCCCCTCCTCCTCCCCACCATGCTGTTCTGTGGTTTCTGCTGATGTCCCCCTTGCAAGCTTCTCAGGGAGGCGGAAATTTAAAAAGCGCCCTTCCTGCTGATTTTAACACCCAAGAGCAAATAGCTTTGATATCCAAACTGCTCTCACAACTTGAAAGGGTTAAGAACCACATTATGTTTCCAGATGAATATCAATTTCTGGGAGTATGACTTGCCCAAAGACACCTGAGTTGAAGACACTTTAAGTCAAGGACACCCAGGCTCTATGCTTACATTCTTACTCACAACAGCACACCGATTTTGAGATCCAGTTCAGAGTCCATCAAGCGCTGCTGTTGCCCAACATGCATTCCAGTGGAGATTAATTACGTGATTTAAATTCATTATGACTGAACTAAATGGCAGCCATAGCAGGGAATGTTGTGTATACAGTGTCCTAAGATAACCTACCAGAAGCTAGGGGCAGTTCCATAGCATAAACCTAGACACTGACATATAATTATTAAAAATAACATTAAAGCACCAGGAAAAAAATAGCGAGAGTCTCTTACCTTGGTAATTGTCTAAAATCTCCTGAGTACTGCTCATATCTGTAGTTTACAATGTGCCATTGGGAACTGTAATATTTACAAGCCTAAAAAAAAAAAATTGAGAAAGGAACAGTTACATCAAGCGGATTTAGTGGTGGTGGGGATTGATAATTCATATACAGAAAAAAATGCAGATCACCCTTGTGGATGCACTCCCACATGTGCAAAAAGGTATGCATGTCCAAGAAATATACCGAGTACATACACTGGTCCTGCATCCCAAATGTACCACCAAATGCTTGGTGCTATTATCACTGTTGCACCAATAAGCTGTTGGAGGGAGACCACTTCCAGGCACTGATATTTGCCATTCCCACCCACTCCCAACAGCTGATTTATTCTCTTGGAGACAACAGCTGTAGGTAAGAAAACCCTTGTGCACAGCATCTCCAAGATCTGTGCCTCGGGGAAGAAACATTCAGTCGTTGTAATCCTCCATGATTAAGTCATGCAATGAAATCAGCAGGGCTGAAGTGTGAGTAAATGGGTGAGGAGAAGCTTGTAGGAAAGTACACAACAGACCTTTTAGGGTCTTTTCCTCCTGAAAAGCAGCCCTTTCCTTCAATATTGTATGGAGACTGCTGTTTATTCCCCCAAATGCAATTTCACTACCCTTGCAAGCTCACCAGTCCTAAGCTTTTCCATTCTTCCTCCTCCCTGTTTTTTCCTAATATTCCTTATGGTGCATGCAATCCCTGTTCCAGTGGAATCTGTGGCAAGACTCCAATCAAGTTAATGATTGCAGCCTCTGTGCAATTAATTATATCTTAACTGTCTTTTTATTTTTTCTTAAGCAGAACTACTTCTTTTTCCTCCACACAACTCATATTTTCCAAACCATGATTTGGCTTTGTTGCTCATCTTGGACTCACTCGTTAGCACAGTGAGGTATCTTTCAATATGTGTGTGATTCTCTCTCTGTGTGTACCCATAGTTCATCACATATCCCTCAAGGAGGATCCCTCACTGTCAAGAGGAATGGAACATTAAACATGTAAACTGTGTTGACAGCAGCAGACAGTTTTGTCTTCACATTAAAAAACATTTCCCAGTATATTATTCTAATATTATGACAAATTTGCTAAGGAATAAAAATTTCACAGGAACTTCATCAAGAAGTAAACAAAGAGAATGGACTTGATTAAATCCTGTCTTGAGAATTAGGGTTAAAGCTTTGTGGCAGGATTTAATAATTGTACAGTGCCTTAAGAGCACTACAACATTGTTTAATCAAATTGCAAGTGTGCCTAGTAGCAAGCTGATTTATGCACTGCTGTGTCAGCTGAGCTGCCTTGGCTCTTTGTCCTGTGCTTGTGCCACAACATAGCTGTGGAAATAATTTTTAGATGAGAACTAGGAAATAAAAAATAAAAAGGACCACACATGCTGTTCTTCAAATTAAATCTGTGTTTTTACTCTGATTCAAATGCCCAGGGCAGGAGTCCTAGAAACATCGAGTTTATTTGATTACCAGTCCTACCACAGGTACAGAATGACCTTGAGTTAGGTTGCAAGCCAATGCTTATCTTAATGGAGCAATGAGGCCATCTCTTCAACATCAGCCCTGCTGTGCAGACCAGCATTTTGCTAGAGCAATGGAGGAAGCAGTGGCAGAGCTTCATGCTCCGGCACCAGGGAGTGGAGAGCAGACGGGGGCAGGGGTGGCGTGCGTCCTGGGGATGTGGCACACTGCCTGTGGGGGCGGGCGCCCAGCATGGGCAGCGGGGGCGCAGCTGCAATGGCACCCTGCTGGGATTGCACTGTCAGGGGCGATGTGCTCCCCCACACTCCTCTTCCTCCGCCAGTGGGTGGAAGACGTGCAGACAAATTGCTGCACTCACTAGCCTAGAATCTGGGGGCTTCCCATTGGCTGCCAATGGTGGGAATCCACCTATCCACATGTTTGGCAAGTGGAACAGGGAGCCCCAAACCAGCAGAGTGATGCTAGTGGAAGCTGGCAGGGCTGAATGGAGGGACACCTCCGCTAAATCCACCCCATTGCCCCCAAAATGTTACAAAATGATTTCAGGGTCAGTCACTCTATCCCAGCTTTGACTGTCTGCAAAAGTCTAATAACAATAACCTCCAATGTACAATTGCTGCAAGGAGGAACAAAATAAAAGCTGTGAAGAACAGCCTTGTGTGATGAGGAGCACATTTATTAATTTTCTCCCAGTCATATCCCGCCTTTCTTCCATCATGGAATCCAAGGCAAATCCCACATTGTTCCCAAGAAGTCCCCCATCCAGGTGCAGACCAGCTCAGACCTGCTTAGCTTTTGCAAGGTAGCAGTCCCATGTGCCTGCAGACATAAATTATTATATTGCTAACTAGCATAGATAGATAGATGATAGATAGATAGATAGATAGATAGATAGATAGATAGATAGATAGATAGTGATAGATAACCAACCCAGCATATCTTTCCCACAAAATTAGAGGCAATGGGTTGTGTATCTGGACATTGTTAATTAAACCTGATGTCACCAAAGACTTAAATTAAATCTCACTGAACTAAATGGAAACAACATGCAACCAACTTAGTCTAGATTTGACCTAATGCGAGTTCTGCATGAAATGCTGGACTGGGATATAAGGGGATCAGTCCCTTCTGTGCAGATTAGCAGGTGGACAAGAACATTCCTAGCTCTGCCCCCCCCCCCCCGTGGTTTAGGTTTTTCTGAAAGAAAGCTGGTAAACATCTGGTCCATGATAAGTGTATATTTGATTAGCAGCAATGTGTACACATCACTATATGAGCCAATGAAAAAGCCCTTTCAGTGAGTTGGATAAGGATCAGAAAAGATCCCACACTTCATTCATTTTGTAGCTGGCACATGGACAAAAACTGCATTCTTAAGAAAGGGCCAGTTTTCTTCTTTCCACTGGCATTTCTCTTACTAGTCATTATAAGTGGGGGGAATGCAACAGTTATGCATGCATTGGAAGATCAACAGAGCATTAATTCTCAATAATATGCCATATTCACTCAAGCAAGTGTAAATAGATACAGAGTTGACACATACAACTAACCACAGTTCTTGGACCTACAGTTTAATACAAAAGGGTTGCTTTTCTTCATAGAGATCAATACATCTAATGTAAACAGAACAAAAAGCACATTCAAATAACTGCAAAAGACTAGCTTAAAGCTGCAAAGCTAGTTATATGAAGAACTGTATCGTTTTTGGACAGCAGTGCACCACAGATGAGCACATGCAAGACGGGGCCCCTGCAAAGTTCAGATGATGTTCCAACAAGCTACTTCCTGCCAGACCACCCATCTATAAACTGGGCAGAGCCACATCTGAAAAATGGGAAAAAAATTATTATTCCTTAGTAGGATCATGCCAGATTTGGATGACAAGTCTTTAAAAAAGCGTGCTGATGATATGATGTTTTTCCTTGATACCATTATGGCATGTGTCAGCCAGGAAGGTTAGACTGGGGTAAGAATGGGAATCTAGAAGATCCTACAAATGAAAGCTGGAAACATTTCTTGAATATACTCAGGTTAGACTCAGTTCCTCTTTCTTGACAACATGCGAGAGAAAGGGGATGTTACAGTGCTCTATTTGACCCATGTAATAAGCATGGAAAAAAGACAAAAGAATAATTAATATAATTTAACCAAGATGGGTGTGGCATTTCACGAACTTCCTCTGCAATGCACAGCAAAGTTTGTGAAAGTAAAAACAAATCAAATATTATTCTAGCCAAGGTCCATGGCAAACCTGCAGCAATTGTACCAATAAAACAAAACAGATCTATAATATGTGCCAACATTCATGATTTAAGAGAGAGGTTACCAGAGACAAGTGGCCAGTTGATGCAAGTTACATCATATAGCATTCTAAATATTGTTCATAATTAGCATGCAAAATAAATATCCATAACATTGAATAGGCATAAATGTAAAACCAGTTATTATATACTATTATGTATTTCCAGGATTTTTAAAAGTGAATGTATAGGAAAATGTGTCTCCACAGAACCTGAGGTTAAATTCCAGGAAGTCTGTTCTGTGGATATCATCTGTAAGCAGGGCATACCACTTTGTGGCTCTGTTATATTTGGGGAAACAATATTTTCAATATCTTGCTAATCATTCCATCAGGCACCTCAACTATATGGGCTGGAATAAAGGAATCCTTACATCAGCCTCCCAGAACCCTCTATATGTTGTTAGACTAAAACTCCTACCAGACGCCAGTCATTGGTCATGTTGTCTTAGGCTGATGAGAGTTTTGGTCCAAAATATCTGAGATGCATCAGGTTGGGGAAGGCTGTCCTTCATTTCTGAGTGACCTTTATTACTGCTGATGGTAACAAAGCACATCCTTATTCTGAACCTTAGCAATACTTTCAGTCTCAGCAGAGGAAAGAAAAGCCTGGGTGCTACTAAATACTTTGTGCTGAGGTTTTCGTTTACTTGCTATATATAGACTTGGAAATGGAAAGTGGAACAGTTTAAAGCCCTTATCCTGAGACTGTTCCATTAACCAAATTCCCATTGAAATCATAATTCCATCTCCCTGCATTTGTCATTGTGCTGCTGCTTTCACACTTCCTTTGGCTCCATGGAAGGCTTCAGTCTAAGCGACAACTTGCCAGTTCGCAATAATTTCCAGATAGAATATGTCATGTTCCGCTCTGAAAGTCATTGCTTTTCTAATAAAAGCAAGGAAGCCAGTGCTGGCTTTGCTACTGTGTTGAGTATCATGTTTCAACTCCCGCCTCACTTTTTCTGAAGATCACAACTGGAAACAGGATACTTTCCCAAATGGTATACTTGCTAAGTTAGGACAACAGCTACTCCACACTGTGTGGAGTAGTGATTCATGTGGAGGGGCCATAGCTCAGTGGTAGATAATCTGCTTTCCATTCAGAAGGTCTCAAGTTCAACCCCTGATATCTCCAGCTAGGGATGGGAATGTCCCCTGTCTGAAATCCTGGAGAGGCAGGTACAATACATTGTAGACTGTATTGGGCTAAATCCCATCAAGATGCTATTGTTCATGCCTTCTTGAAAGGCCATAACATTGTTTAATCTTTAATTAAAATAAAATCCACTGCAACAACGGTACCTATGTAAGGTCAAGGAGATAAAACAAATGTTAATTTACCTCTTTAACAAACAAATGCTCTGCTTTTTGCTCTGTATCTTCAGAAACTGATGAGTACAGTGTTCTTATTTCCCAGGGAACTGTGGCTATCTGCAATTAAACAAAAGAGATTCAAAATGTTTCAGCATTCTCATTTTAGTGTAATAGGGAAGTGGAACAGGGATCTGCTATATAGAGATGGATAACCTGGTTCTGAGACAAGTGATATAGCAATGGAGTCCTTTGCTTCCCCAACATCATAGCATTTGAGCTAGAGAATAAGACTTTCCAGTGGATAGCTCAGTCAGTAGAGCATGAGACTCTTAATCTCAGGGTTGTAGGTTTGAGCCCCACATTGGGGAAAAGATATCTGCATTGTAGAGGTTGGACTTAGATGACCCTCATGGTCCCTTCCAACTCTACAAGTCTATGAAACTGTTAAGAGAACCATTGGCTTTATCAGCTCAACATGAATTGTATCGGAGGGATGTTGATACCCCTGAAAGCAATTGCTACTTTCTGCATCCTGCTGAAAATGAATTTTCAATGAAATTGCTAAATATATTCCTTCTCACATATATTTCAATATCTAATAATGTTCTTTCACACAGAACTACCTGTTTATTGGCATAAACAGGGAACATTTTGTGAAACATCACAATTTCACAGCATGATTGTGGGGATTAAGGAGCGGAACTGGAAAGTATTTTGCAAGGTAATGTGTTCTATATAAATTATTAGTATTTATGCAGAACATGTCACCAGGCAAAATGCTTTGCAATCCCCATTAATCATGTAATCCCCATAATCATGTTGTGAAATTGATTGTTATTATATTATTCAGCATGATGGAGTACCTGTAGCGATCAGAGATGTGCTTTTGCATTTAACCCATTGGACTTGGAGATGAAAAATGCCATCTCTGATTAAAGGAAGCTGGAAGGAAAACTGACAGCTCTACACAGGGATGGCCAATGTGTCATTCTCCAGATGTTGTTGGACTCCAGCTCCCATTATCCCTGGTTTATGAGCATGACTCTAGCCCTTTCCCTGAAGAAAGGGAAACTCAAACAACAGAAGGCTTAAACCAAAGTCACTCTCTTTGAAGATTGACTGTAGTCAGGAACCAACTGCAAAGATTCTTTGGGGCAAGTTTGGGCTTGTGCATTGTGGGAGATGGGGAAAATCCGGGAGAAGTTGCCTTAAATCCCCAGTTCCTCTCTGAAGTTCAGTCTTGTATATTTCATGCCATGCGGATGTGGCATGAATGTGGATATGGATGGGAGGAGGAAGTAGTAACCACCAGTCAGAGAGACAAGGGGGCCAGGTGCCAAACATCTGGCAAGTTGGCCACACTGCTGTGAAAATTGTATAAACAAATGTTGTGGCTCCATTTATCAGGTTGGAGACAGAAATTATTCAGCTGTTTTGCTCAAATAACCCACTAAAATTCATGTTTGAAATGTATGGGCAGCTTGTGGATTAAAAGCTGTTGTTCTAATATGCACCACATTCTCCTAAATGAACAGATAATAACTTAAAAGGAATTCAAGACTCAAAATTTAGAAAGAACTGGGGTATGAAGAATCCTGTATTGTTCAGTATTGTTCTTCAAGTTGCAATGAACTTCCCTTCTGAGAATTAGGTGTGCTCAGACCACTAGCTTCAAACTCTGCCACAAAAGTACTTCCTGTTCAGTAGAGTAATTGTGTTTCTAAACTGCTGCAGTTTGTATCAGTCTGAAATGAGTTGATTTTAGCATCTGACAAGGGCAGCATATGGTTTGGGGTTCTAACAGCTCACATGTTTAAATGGAAACATTCTCTCACCAAAGGTTGTAGAAATGAAAACACAGCTCTAGAGAAAGAAACAGATCTGCACAGATCTTCATTTGGGGGAGCAGCCCAATACTCACAGCATGCCCAGAGGATGTAGCCCCCTGAAAGCAGTTGCTGAGCAACCTAGTCAATGCTCTCTGAAAAGCTCTGCTGCATGCCCATCTCAGAGACATTGACCATCATGCCAGGTCCCCTCTCCAATGAGCAATGGGATACAATGATACTTTGCAGTCTTATAGCATGCCATCTCTATTTTTTGTGATTCAGAGTTACTACGCTTGCTAAGCATGGAGGATAAACAGAAATTCTCATGAGTTAGAGAGGTTTACTATGGCAAAGTAAGATTGCACCTCAACTGGAAACTGGCTGAGCCTCCCTAGAGAGATGCATCTCATGTTCAGATCTCTTGATTAAAAGATGAGGTGGCTGAAACTCATTGCCTGCTATTATTAAAATGCACCACTTTCAATGCCTTCTGGTACAGAAAGAAGCAAAAGCCTATACCATTCGTGATAACATTTCAGCACCCAAAACAAAATATTTAATGAACTAATTTGCAAAATGGCTTGAATGAACTGCATGGGATGGGATCTTGACCTTGAATTGGATTGACCTACCACAGATGGAAATGGTCTTTCCCTCCACAGGCTTTTGATTATCTGGTTAAGTGGTTAGGTGTGTGTGTGTATCCCAAAATTTACTTGAGGGGAAATTGAAGCAAACCTGCCAGAGAGAGAGGATCCATCTCAAAAAGCTGACAGTTCATTCTAAGAGAAGTGTTGAGATTGTTGGACCCTGTACCCTTCTAGCAAGGCTTTGATTAAAGAACCCACAACTTTAACACCGGTGCGAAGGTTTTCCAACACTAATCTCTGAAGCTCAATACCTTTTAGTAGGCAGTGAATTAGTTAGCTTATGAGATGTTTTATTTTCCTAGGCTAAGTACTGCGGGAACAAATAATCTTCTAGTTTGTCCTGAATTTAAATGCTTCCGTTTCAAGATCTGTAAGTCATTATGCTACAAAAATGAAAACTAGTGAACCGAGCTGAAACCTTGGTCCAGAAGGAGAAGAGTTATTTCTCATTAAGTACTATGGATTACTGGGCTATGGCAATAAGTACAGGCAAAATGTAATCTGATAAACACCACACCATAGGAAGAGCGGTTATACCCAGTGCTCAACCATGCTTGCCACTGTGTGTGGCACTTTCCTCATGTGACCATGATGAGCTACTGGTCTTCCATCCAACTTTGAAGCTGTGGAGGTGGACAGAGATCATCCTGGCAAATGTGCCAAAGCTGGCTGGAAGGCTGAGGATTGTTTGACAGTGATGTGGGCCAAGGCTCCTAGAGGGTCTAACCAGCAGGGAAGTCTGGTGGGGGCAGTTCTACACCAGTGCTTAAAATTACTTTTCCAGAGGCGATCCCAATGAGCTACGCTCCTCAGTATCCCCTTCCCTTGGGGAAGCCCTGGGGGAGAGTCTTGGACATTGATGTGTGAAAGTGTTCAAGTGGCAACACCCAACTTACCAGGGAAGCTGCTGTGAGAGATGAAGGGTGCATTTGGTAACTGCATTTGGCTTTGAAGCTAAAGAACAGGTTTTTGCTAGGAAAGGAGCTGGACAAGGGGGAAACTGCCTGGACCCATGCTTAGAAAGCACAAGTCAAGTGGAAAAATACTCAGCCCTATGCTTTCTAGAAACAGGACAAGCAGAACGATGGACATGCCCTAATATTCATGTATATTTCTCATTGGTGTAGAGCTACATTGCTCTCTTCTGCCATAAGAACTGGTCCAGCTTAACCAGGAGCTCTAGAGGGAAAATGGTTTGGGCTCTGGCTTCATTTGAGCTCTGGCTTCATTTGTCGCTTACCGAAAAATCATCATCTGGGAACAAGATGAGTTCTTTGAGACCGTCGTTTTCAACAGTCTTCTCAATTTCCCCAATGACAGTTTCATAATCCAAAGGTTCTAGAAGTTTGGGTTTCTCCTGCTGATGAAACAGAAACAAGACGCAAGAACTACATTAAGCTGAGCTGACATCTTCTCTGGAGCCTCAGTTTCTAATATATAAACAATATATACACAATATGAGATCTGCTGCTTTCATGCACAGCAAGAAGTGCTGAGAAAAAGCACAAACCAAGACAAAAGCATCATCGGCTGGTCAAAATGTTCATTATTAGCCTGATTAATCCCTGATAGTTAGCTTGCTCAAGGAGGGGTGGTGGATAATTATAGCATGTGGAAATAATATCAAATCATCCTACACATCCTACACACATCAACACATTTAGCTCAGGAACTTGTCCTTTAAAATAAAAAAATACATACATAATGCCTTATCACAGCTCACGGGCAATATTCTCAGTAAAGTTGCTGCAGAACAGCCTGTTGTAATTTCAAATGTTTCCCTGAGCTGCACACTTATTCCCTCCGCCCGGCCACATTACTCTTTTATGCTTGGACACATTTTAAATTCATGTGGCTTACTAGAAATAGAAATAAAAAGTACTATTGCTCTATTTAACTTGGCACTTATCCTGATCTCTTTGTCAGGATAAAGTATTTTTCAGTCAGCCCCATTCCATTGCCAGTCAGAAGCTGGACTATATCTTCATAAGCCACCGTGAAAGCATTGTTATTGCTGAAGTGCAATATTAGGCTTTTTAAAAAAAGTGCTCAGGAGAAGCAGTCAAATAAAAGGTAAATCTTCATGTAATAATAAAATGTGTGTAGGGGAGGGGTTATTCTTGTTTTTATTATGTATTTTGTCTTTTCTATCTTGTATTTTTATGTTGTGAACTGCTCTGAGATCTAAGGATAAAGGGCAGTATACAAATTAAATAATAATAATAATAATAATTCATGTGCCACACCCACACCAGCTGGAGAGCCCACTAAGTAGGCAAATGAGTTTGAAATGTAAGATTATGGCTACAGTCCTAACTCTCCTTCACCTGGAAGGAAAACCCATTGAATTCGGCAGAGTTTACTTTTGAGTATACATGGCTAGGATTTTGCTATCCATGTCAGCTGGGGGGTGGTGATCATGCCCATTGCTATGTTGCACTAGGGATGGCTGGGCACATGAATGCAGAAGATCCCCACACCCTCTCCAGCTTGGGCTTGACTCTTTGGTTGCAAGCTTTTGGGTGTGAAAAGGAGAACAAGGGATTGTTATGACCTGTTGAAGGGGCACACAAATAGGTCAGCAACTAAGGCCTTGGTTCTGAACACAGTTGGACTGAAGGAAAGGCATGGGGGCCTGGTAACCATACAGCTTGGCTTAGCTACCTAGGTCAGCCAAAATGTGTGGTCCTCTAGGTGATGAGTCAATGTGGAACCACAGTCGGAGAAAATATTTGACAAACCATAATATATGCAGATCTACCACACAGAAATCACTGGGTGAAGTATTTGTCTCATCTAAAAAAACACAATTGCGTGGCAAGGCCCCCAAAGCAGCCCCTCGTTGGAATAAAATTCACACTGACACAGAAATTTGGTTTAAGGTTATTGGGCAAAATTTTAGGCCACAACTTTATTGATTACAGAAATGTAAGTGGTATTGGCTTAGGCATTGGCAAAGGACTATATCGGACTCCTGCCCCCTTTGCAGGAAGTCAGTAAGGGTAAACCACCCAAAGAGGAAGCTACATTGGGGGAACCCACCTGTAGCTCTCCTCCGTGTTCCCAGAGGCCTGGCATGGCCCTAGCCCCTCAAGCGGACTTCAGACAGGATCCAGGCCCTGGATTCCTTTAATGGAATACCCTTGGCTGACCTCACCTCCCCCACAAATCAATGAGCCAATGCCTAACCGCCAAACCTTACAAAGTTGAGACGATTGCTAAGAGGTAGGCGAAAACCAAGTGACCAGTGCCAAGCTGCCAAATGGAAAAATTCCTACCTGGCCCCCGTCCCAAGACAGATGACCAAACAAAGTCCAAAGCAAGGCCAGAGGACATCTAAAATAAAGGGTGCGTGGGTGTTCAGCAGTGCGAAGCAGGTGCTTGACACGCGTCACGCTGCCATTTTATATCCCCCCCCCATGATCACCCCACACAAAAGTGATTGGCCAAGAAGCCAGGGTGATCTTGGTGCCACCCTGGCATGACGGCATTACTCTGACCATGCTGGGGGGGGGGAGGAACCGGCCTGGGGGGGTCTACCGGCAACCAGGACCATCGTTAAAGATGATCCCACTTGCCTGCAACTGAAACTGCATTTGTGTTAACAGAGCTTCCCCATACTCTCTTCCACCCCAACACCTGGAGCAGATTTGGGGGGTGCATGGGGGGTGGGGGCTGCAGCAGGAGGGGGAAGTTTCATTGTACAAACAGAAGTCTATCGAGCAAGCAAAACATCCACTCTACAGTTTGTTTTTATAGGACTGAACACAGTGATATTCAGGCACCTAAATTCTTTGAACAACAAAAAACACAGAGAGAAGACTTTTGAGGCACTTCAAATATTTATCTAAAGTTTACAGAGGTAATGTGAGGTGAGTACGCAAGCCTTATTCAAAATACAGTATTCAAATAAGATATCTGATAAAGGAGATAGTGAAATCCTACCAATTCAGTTACACTAGAATGGTCCCTAGCGTTTTAGCTGACTTCTAAGAAGTTCTAAGATCAAGGTTACTGCGGGTGTTCTGGGTGTGATGTTGCTGTCTCAAAGAGCATTAGTAAAGAAAAGTTGCCAGTATTATATTACAAACTTGAAAGCAATGGGATAGAAAGCCAAGCAGGGAAAGTGCAAACTGTACAGAAACCTTGATTTTGGATGGTCATTGTATTAGCTTATGCAGCAAAGAGAAACTGGTTTTACTGAAGTTACTCCATGTTTATGAGGTTCACATTTCTTACTACTACAGCACATTTTGTCTGAATCTTGTCTATATTTTCCATTTGTTTTTCTTACCCTTGAGTTCTGTGTCCCTATTGCCAGTGCAAAAACATTCTACCCCGCTGGTATTACACTGGTGCCACCACCATCACAACTTGTGAAATGAGGCAATTGTTAGACTTCCCATGTGTTGGTTCAGCTATGCTTCCCAAAAACCCCAGAGTCATGTACTGGACAGTTCTAAACTGGATCTTGTAGAGCCATTCCAATGCTGCATAGTATATTACTTCCTTTAGATAAGTATATTGTTACGAAGCCTTATTTTACCAGAACTGTAGTAATGGACAGTTAAGGAAAATAGATTCATTCATTTTAAACCAATGTGATTTTTAGTATTAAGTGATCCAAACCTATCCAAGAATATTTCATACTATTATGTGAACCACTTAGATATTTTTTTGGGAGGGAGGGGATTAAGCGGTATATAAATCTTTCCAAGTAAATAAAATATCCTATATACTCTATATGCTTTGGCAGAAGCTTGGCAAAAATGGCACTATAACACAAGACAAGTGGAGAATAGCTTTGCACACTTAGTCCAACTACCTTTAAAGGGCAATTTGATAGCGCAAAGCTCACAAATAGTTTCAAGATGGCTGCTGTCTGATGTGGTGCTTGTTCATGTACTTCAGAGAAAGAGGGAGCTGAATTCATGATGTTGATGACCAATTGCATGGAAGCCATACATAATGCAATTTCTCTTTCTGAACATATGGATTGCGGGGGGGGGGGGGGGAGAGAATGGGGTCAGTGATTCCCAGACTTGCCCCCACCCACTTCATGGACCACTTGAAAATTGCTGCAGGTCTTGGTGGGCTCACTTAATGATTTTTCTGCCTGTTGTAGCAATTGTGATTCCATAGAATTCAAACTGTAGTACAATAAAATACAACATAAGAAATAAAAGAAGCAATTAAAAATGCAATTGAAATCAATATGATGGCCTGTCTCTCATCTATAACCACAAATCCACAGACACCACAGACAACCAGACACCCCAGACCACCGGAATGAAATTTACAGGCCACAGTTTGGGAACCCCTGAATTTTGTTTCAGAAATGAGGTGGGGGATCAATATCTGAACTCTTCCCTACGTTCCCAGTTGCAGGACCCTAAATAATCAAGAGTTCTAAAGTTCAGGATATGCAATCTGAGTAGTGCTGATTTCATTCTTTGCAGAGAAAATTGGTTGTGATTTGGCAAACAAAGCCCTGCAATTCACTTCCCTTCTCCTTGCATTTTGAGAGGTTTTCTCTGTGTTTGGGATGGAAAATCCTGATAATTTTTGCTACCATTTTATCTCTGCACCAAGATCCTTGGGATAAAAAACAGTCAGGAAAGTCTTACAGTGTTTGAATTAGTGCATTTCTTTCTAGCAATGTATGCTGGGAGATTTGTAATGGAGCTTATTCTAATTTAAAGCTCCAACAGTCCCAGGATTGTCTCGCCTGAATTTAACTTGTCTGGCTCTCCTGGAAATGAACCAATTAGGCAATCTCTGTGCCAAGGCTGAATGATGCAGGATTGGATTTTGATAGTGCTGTTTTGATATTTGCTAGCTTAAATGAGTAATGAATTACGTTAGCGAGATGCAGATGATGTGACTATAAAAAGAGGCACTCACCAGCAAGCTCCTACTATTACACCCAATTTCTACAGACTATTTATTCACTAGGCTGCAAAATGGAGCCTTCCATATTCATTCTCAATAGACAAGCTATCGTTAACACGCACCTGGGTCTGAGCTAGTGCCAGAACCAAAGAGAATTCCCCCTACAATTTACAGCTGTTATATATGCACTGGCTTCAATGTTATGTAGCTTGTTAATGATTAAATCAAGTCCCACCTCCTACAACTTCTCATTGTATGTTCCAGTCACAGCGCTGTGGCTCTTCCAGCAATGATGACTAAAAATATCCTCATAATTGATTTCATAGAAGCAGACACAGTGCATCCATAGCTTGCCTGAGGTCCCAAAATTTGACCAGTCTCAGAGAGCTCTTCTTTGGAGCAATGGAGCAAAACAGCACATTCAGATGCAATGCAAGTTGACTATAACCTTTGAGTGCTTGGGGGCACATTTTGCAAGATGAGTGCACACTAGAGCTTTTTCTATCACATTACTATCCTACAGGTTTTGTGCAGAACTTCTGAATTGCTTTTTAACACCTAAATTAAAAGCCTGTCTTGAAAGCCCACAACTGCTGAATAGGAATCAAACAGAAAAGCACCAGTGAGCACAATCTGTCATTTGAGTGCATGTTAAACCTCATGCTGCCTTGTAACTGTTATGTTCTATTCCTTGTGTGGCAGCCACAGAAGGGCAAATTGCCTTGTTGGCCACAGTCCTCAAAGCTTCCTACATGGGACTGCTGGGGAGCAGGATAGTGAGATGTGGCAGGAGACTGGTTGATCCATAAGCCATCCTAAAGTTGACATTTTCATAGGGTGATAACCAAGGGAAAGGAACAGGAAGAGATCACAGTTATAAATGGAGTTTTTTGAAACAGGTCATAGGTCAGGTCAGGGACCCACCTTTAATCCCTAAAGCTTTACAAATTTGGGTAGGCTTACCCAAATAAAAATGTTTTTAGCAGATGTCAAAAACAGTGCAGCAAAGGCACCCACTTAATGTCAATGCGCAGGGAGTTGCAGAGTGTAGCTGCCGCCACACAGAAAGCGCAACTCCTTCCAAATGCAGAATGGACGTTGTGTGGTAGAACTTGTCCATGCAAGATGTAGGAAAAACAGCTGGTTGGAGGGAGGCAGCTGGAGGCTATCTGCTGTGACTACTTATGTGATGAAAAGCCACAATGGAATTTGTTGCCACAAGATGTAATGATGGGCACTAGCTTAGGTGGCTTTAAAAGAGATTAGACAAATTCACAGAGGGTGGGTCTTTCAAGAGCTACTACTGCTGCATTGTATAATGATCCATAATCAGAAGGAGGGTACCCCTCATACCAGTTGTAGGGGAGCAACAGCTAGGTAGGGTTATTGTCTTTATGCCCTGGTTCTGGGATTCCCAGAAAAATAGGGTTGGACAGTGTGGGAAGCAGGAAACTGGGCTAGATGGACCTTTCGTCTGACACGGCCAAGCTTTTCTCATATTCTGGCGCCCTTGTATTTAGAAAGAGCATAGGTTTTTTATCGCATGACTCAGAAATAAGTCTCACATGTGAAGTTAACTGGGCGCAGGACAGAATAACAGAGTCAATCTGACATACTATGACCCTGCAAGGAACACTCATGCTTCTGTCTGCCCATGCACCCAATGAAAAAGAAGAGACTGACAGAAATCCCCGAGAGAAAGTGAAACAGAAACAAGGTGTATTTTACTGCATAGAGTCCAATTTCACAAGAAGCTTCTAGCAAAATCATGATGAGGTAGCTGGAAGACAAGTCACTTAAACCCCCACCCATAAATGCAATAAACTTGATCTACTCAGCATTTTCAAGATCAGCAAAACAGCCAGCTGTACAATACAAAACAAACCCTCCATAAATGGCCCGTTCAAGAGGAAAAAGCCTGCTGCTTAGTTAAGCGTGGCTTCCTATGGAGACATTTAGCCACTCAGTTTGCTTTTTCCAGTGCTGTATCCAGGCTAGTCTGTTGCAGCAAAAGCAACAAAAGAGTACTTTAATGACCAACACACTTTATTGCAGCATAAATGTTTGTGGGCTAAAATCCACTTCAACAGGCGCATTCTGGTGTTCTGATGAATATCTAATGAAGTGGACTCTAGACCACAAAAGCTTGTGCCAATGAACATGGTTAGTCTCTATGACCTTTGGTTGTTTCAGTTTGCTTCTCTGTGGTGTGTACATTTAAGCTATGGTTGGGTGGGGGTGGAGAACAGGACCTTTGAGCAGTAGCATGGGCCCACTTGCTGGACCTTTAAAGGAGGCCCTTTAAAACAGGAGCACAGCTGAATATATTTTCATTTCCGTTCTAGGCCCTTTGTGGTTGTGTAGACTGCGGCTAGATCACATCCTTAAAATTTAGCTTGTCACCAAGAAGTGAAAATATGGCAGTTGTAACACAGAGGTACCCTAACATGAAGGCACAGAGTGGAGAAAGCTCCTTCTTTTCACCCTACTGTGCTTTATGGGCCAAATACCACAAGGATTTGGCAGGCTTTGAACATTGAACATGGAACATGGAACATTGAAAAAATACTGAAGTATAGTTAAAATCCTGCCAGAGTATTCAAGGGTGTGATATAAAGACAGACTGTTTTAAGTGTAGAATACTGCCTGATTAATGAAGAGGATCAGACCTGAAGGTTGCAAATCAACCAATGGTTGAGAGCTATACATAGTTTCCATCCACGGAAGCTGATATATCCAACCAACTTCAGAGCGTCTGTTACTTACACACACACAAAGGAATAAAAAAAGATGAAAAATACTTCAGCATTTCAGAACCAAATATGCTTTCATCTGCCATGAGTTTTTTGTCATATGAGTTTCCAAAGACCATAGGAAGCTGCATTATATCACATCAGGCCATAGGTCCATCTAGCCCAAGGGTGGGGAACGTTTTTGCCCCACCCCTTTTTCTCTCACCCCCAGCAATCAACTTTGATGGAGCCATCCACCTGTCAATATTTGACACCATATTGATACCTTGTCATCTTGCCCACCTGTCAAAGTTGACCTACTATGGGAAAGGTGGATACTGCCCAACCAGCAATGAGTTCCCCATACATCAGCTGATTTTGTAAGGTTCTGCTGCACCAGCCATGTCCCGGGCGGGAAAACTATTTCGTGCGCCTGAACCAAGAAGGACTGAACTTTGCGCACTTCAGCCAGTGAGTTATTCAATCCTGCTTTATGTAGACATATCTCTACCTGCCCCATATCTGGTCTCTACCTGCTCCACATGTGATGCTGTTGCTCAAGGAAAACAGTCTTACAAGCAAAATGAGCAGGTCTGGTGTCCCAGGTTTCACCTGCAGACTGGAGGTTCCCTATTCCTGATCTAGCCCAATCTTGTCTACAACAACTGACAGTGATTCTCCAGTTCTCAGGCAGCAGCCTTTTCCCAATGCTTCCTGGAGATGCCAGAGATTGAACATGGAATTTTATGCATGCAGAGTAGTTGCTCTACCACTGAGCTTTGGCCATTCCAACATTTCTCCAATGAAAATAGGGATGTCCATGAGGCATATTAACCAATCAAGAAGGTAAGGTATGTTGATTGGGCTGAGAAACACCCAATGTGGGAACTCTGTGATCAGATAATTTAGCTTTAAAAAACAAACTTTAAAGCCACTCCATTTTTTTTATCAGAGCAGCAAGCAAAGGTACTTAATAACTTCTATTTCAGGTAATTCAAATATAAATTCCATTCATTTCTATAATTTCTATTAACATCACAATCCTCTACATTTCTGCTCAGCCCCTTTGAATTTAAAGGGATCTCATCCCAGGTAAATGAGCCCAGGACTGCAGCCTAAGAGGCCATCAAAGGATTCATAGAATCATAGAATTGTGGCTGCCTATTATAATCCGGTGTCCTGGCACAGCGAATATTCTGTAAGAGCACATGGTTAAGATTGCCCTAAAGCTGCCTGGTGAATTTTGAGATCATATGAATGCTTCTTGAAACTTAGAATTATTTCTGACAACCTGAATTTGATAGAAGACTGTAGGGAAGCTGCAGGGATGGTAGAGCTAAATTGAATATACAATTGTCACATCACATGAGAATAAGTGGAATTGATAGGAGCATTTCATAGCAAAAGTTTTAAAAAGTGGGGAGCGAATTTCAAGTGCAAATAGATTTAGATGCATACTACAATAAAGAAAAATAGTTGTAGTTGCAAGTTGCAACCAGTTCATAATTTAATGCCATCATCACTAACATCTGCTTACAGCAGTGATGGCCAAACTACAATTGGGACTACAATTCCCATCATCCCTGACCATAGCTAGGAATGATGGGAGTTGTAATCCCAAAACAGCTGGAGGGCCAAGTTTGGCCATCACTGGCTTACAGTGAACACGCCCCCTTAAACATTAGATGCCAGGATACTCATCCTACAATCTATTCTGAACACAGGAGAGGTGCAAAGAGCTTCTCTCTATAAGCAAACATGGCAGTAGCCAATTTGAGTGCCTTTCCCCCCATTGATGGGTGGGGGCTAGTGGGTTGATGGGGCAGCATACCTGGACCATTCTGTGATTCTGTCCCTTTTTATGCACTTCCAGTTGCAGCAGCAATTTGGATTATTCTACACCTGGCCCACCACAGCAGCCACTGGCACCCATGCCATCTTCTTAGCCTTAAAAGATTGGTGACCCTTGCCTCAAATCAACATTTTTCATTAGTGTTAACGAAAGAAGAAGCCAGTACCAGTTCGCCACAAAGTGGCAGAAATGAATTAGGGATGATTTATTAGATGTTATGACACAGTAATATTATAAAGCTGATTTCAACAAAACTAGGGAACGATTCTGAATTATGTATGCATTGTATGGTAGAAGTCATAGTCACCTTCACTGTGGCTGGTCAGTGCATCCTGGCCTTACAGAATACAATGAGGAAAACTGCAGCTGTTCTGGGGAGGATGGAAGACTCAACTGTATACTGACAGCAGAAATGCCTTTGGGACAAGTATTTAGTGTGCTTCAGTTGTGAAATATTGGGTGGGAAGGCATATGTTATGAACTGCAGAAGTGAAGTCAAGGGAATCATGTTTCAAGCACTTTTCTGAAGGCAAAACAAGCCACTGAGAAATGCCTGAACAGGACAGCAGGCCACAGTGACTGCAACTTACTTTAATCCAAACTCAAAGATGCAGGGAGTAGTGCCTTCCTGTTTTAAGCAGCCACAGTTTACAACAGCTCAGCTCATGTTGCATATGAAATCAGAACCACCAATGTTATTAAAAGCAACAATTTTATTTTAGTGCTCCAATATTTTGTTTTTAAATCAGAATGTGGCTTTCACACACAGACACACACACACACACCCCACATACAAAATATTATTCTTGGTGCAGTCCTACCCCTGTGTAACCCAGTGCTCACTCACTGAGAGGTGATCCAGTCATACTGATGTATTAATCTGATCTTCTGATTTGTGTATTTTTAACTTGTTTTGTGAATATATTTATATTGTTGATTTCATGCTGTTGACTGCCATGTTATCCCCCCCCCCCCTAGGTTTGGCAGCGTATGCATTTTTGGCAAATAAATGAATCCTGTATATGTACTTTCAAACTAGCAGCTCTGGAAGGAAACACACATTCTGAATTAAGGTACCCACCCAGCCAATTCAATGGGGATTGATAAGTATTCTGATGGAAACAAGACTGCATACCTGCATATTTGTTAGTCATCTTCCACACAGAGACCTTCCCTGCTAGATCAGGATGCCCTGTTTCTTCCAAAAACTCTCCAAAAACCACTATTTGCAACATTAAACTAGAAGCTACAAATGAGTTTCATTTTGCTGCATTAAATTAGATTGATCTAGAATGCTCGCTAATTGGCAGTGAGATATTTCCACAATAAGAATGAGGCAGATAAGATGTCCCCAATCGTACGCTGACCTGATAAGATCGACAAAATAAGACTGATCAAATAAGGTCGACCAAAACATACACCACTATTTATTTTTCAAATCTTCCTGATGAAAATGAAGAGACATTTAGAAGCAGGGCAGTAGGTCATCAGCTCCCAAAAAACACCTTAATATTCTGTCTAGAAACCCAAGTCCTGAACCAAGGCTCACCGTATTATGAGACCAGAATACAATATGTATCTTGTCAAAGATTCAAAATTCTTTTTAGAATAAGCAGATAGAATAGTAACCACGGGCGAGGGGAAATGATCTGTTGAGGGTCACAAAGTCTCAATTCCTGGCTACAATTGTACAGACCTCTAACTATGCCCCCAACAATCCTTGCATATCTGAAAGGTCAAAGGAGATTTAGCACAGGGACAGAGGAAACTGCCATACCAGATCTGCTTATGATGCCCATCTACCTTGCAATTATCTACTCTGAGTAACAGTGGCTCTCAAGAATCTCTGGTAGATATTTTCTCCATCATCTTTCACCCAGTTTCTTTGATGGAACAAGCCAAAGATTAAACATGGGATTCCTGGGACTGGACATGAGAAAAACATGTATTCTTCAAGTGAACATACTGTCTCTTTAATTTCTTGCACATTGATAACACAGCATTTGCAGAGAGGGGTATAAGCCTTTCCCCCTAACCATTTCCCAAACATTAATCAATTCTGACACTATCTTGTTCATCCCTCCTGAACCTGCCACAGCACTTTAGGAGAGGGTTTAATGCCACCCCCTCCCCCGTCATTGCCTCAGCATTTATCTCCTTTCCCATTAGGGGAAACTATGCTTCTCTAATGATAGAAAGAGCAGCCGGAGGGAGATTTGCATCAGGAAAATTGCACAGGGAAAGGGTTAACTATTGCCAGTGTCATCATGCCAACCAAACTGGGGAGGGGCTGTCTCTGTGGCTGCTTTTTTAAACAAAAATGACAAAGAGGAGAGATCTAATCCCCAATCATCAAAATCTTTTCTAGTTTGACCTAGAGACTATTACCAAATGCCTCCGCTTTCTGAAGCTTCTCTTGACAGGTTTAAATAATTGGATCTTCCTTTTGCAAAGAAACTGTGAAAGCAGAAACACTTTAAAGATGCAAAATTCTGTGCCAGGTCTTGAATTAAAAACAAGCATGATGAACGCACACAACAGGGGATAAAGGAGCAGCACTTTCCAAAGGCCTCAGTTCTCAAAGGATGTATATCAGGAAGGAATGGTGCTTTAAATCTATTGTGTATCCAGGTAGAAGATGTAACATTGTGAAAATCAGTCTGCTTGGCCAATTGCCTGGCTAATAACTAAGATTAAAACTGTACTCTTGTAATGCAACATTTACCTCCTTTGACAGATTCGCATTTCCATGTCATAAACACAAGCAAGGCAACAATCTGAATTAATAATAATACTAATACTAATAATTTCCCCCATATTGTCTAAAGCCAGACCAATCTAGATTATTAGTTCCCTCTTTCTTTTTCCTTGAAGGAACGGGAAAATGAGTAATTCTAAAACCAAGATAAGATTAAAATATAGATTCAAGCTAATTTTGTTCTGTTGCATTCAGACAGGGTTAGAATCATGATATGCTGTTTGACTAGAAATGCAACCTCCAACTTTATCAATTGGCTTTGTTCATGGATATTAACTAGCTCAAATTCAGCTCTCTCCCCTACCCATAGAATGGGGAACTTGCATGAGAAAAGAACTAGATAAAAGAAGAGGAAAGAGATATATATATAATACATACGCAGCTCAACCTGTGGATTTCTCCTTGATTTACTCGCCTAATCGTCCTTTTTCTCCTCCAGAGTTCACTGGCCTCCCTTTTAAATACTTTCCCTCTAAAACTCATGGTGTCAGTAGGAATCCTGGCAGCATATTCCTTTAACCTTTTGGCTACACCAGCTTCAGAGAAGAGAAGAAACTTAGCTGTACTGCCTGAAGGGGAAGTATAGTATGATCATTTACTGCATTCACAGAAGCTGCATTTTAAAAAAAGCCCCAGCACCCTCAGTTATAACTCATTACTTCCTGTGAGCTATAAAAAAGATGGTGCTTCAGTGAACCGCAAATAAAATCTTAGTGGGGATGACGCCTTAGGCACAATATTTCCCTTTGCAGACCCACTCATAAGAAAATCCTGTTTCAGTTAAGAAACTCTGATTAGAAGAAACCTGGTTACCCCAAACTCACACCATTGCTCCACCCAATTAGCAATTTCAACTTCGGTAAGGGGCAAGCAAGCAAGGCTTCCCTAGGAAGATGGAGACATTTTCTAGAAGAAGCTCAAATCTTCCATGACTAGGAGGTGGAAACTGCATAGAGGGTGTCAACCAGGGTTTGGGAAGAAAATCAGATGGCATTTGAAGGTGAATGGACTTAATTCACACTTTCCAAAACCATGTGTGAACTGAATCGCAACTGAATCCTTTGAATTTCACACATTTCTGAATTTTGCAATGCAGCTCTCCAGCCAAGCAGTGGTGTTGCATCCTTTGTTGGTGCCCAGGACCCCCTGTGTCTGTGTGCACACCAGGTGGGACCAGGGACTGGGCATGGAGGGTGAACAAAACCTGCTGCACAGGCACAGGGCATGGAGTATGGCAGTCACATACCAACATTGGCAGGGCAGCCATTCAGAGAGGGGGCCAGAGACACAGCGGCAAGGCCAGGCCAGGCTCTGTGGCCCAGGGACCCCCGGTGGCAGGCAGGACAGAAATCCCTGCATGGGGGCACCAGGTTCACACCCCCTCAAAATCATGCACCTGGGACTACTGCCCCCCCGGTCCTCTCCACGCTACGCCCCTGCAGCCAAGTAATTTGCAGTATCTCCTTCCCTTCCCAATTCCAATTCAACTGACTTACTAGGGGCCTGTTTCTATCAATTTTCTTTTCCTGTTTCCAAACTCTAGTTAATAAGAGCTGCCTTCCTTTATTTCTGATGCTTACAGTCACCCTTGAAAGCAACACCAGCAACTACACAATCTAGCAGATCCCTATCCAAGTAGAACCCATTTAAACTGCTTTGGGAGGATCATTTATCTGAAAAGGTGATTTAGGAATGGCAAACTAAAGTAACAAATGAGTTTTAAATGGCGATAGACCCATTCATTGCTCATTTGTTTTATATCCCTCCCTCCCTAAGCAGCTGAAATAGGTTAGATATTAGATAGGGATTGTAGGGAGGGAGGGATGGATAGGTGGTAAGCAAGCTTTTTACTTTAGCTAAATCTAGACTTAACCCAAGACCTAGATCCCAATTGCCACTCACACAAGCTAAGAAGGAAAACAAATGAACAAAAACACAAGAGCATTGGACTTTTGCCCTCCAGACATTGATGAACTACAATTACCATCATCCTTGGCTATTGGCCATGCTTGTTGGGGCTGAGAGGAGTTGCAGTTTAATAGCTTCTGGAAGACCAAAGGTTTCCCACACCTGCTCTAGCAACTGATAGGAATGTCCAGTGATGCTCCCAAGCCTCAGGAGAGAGAGAAAAGCAATATAATCTCAAAAGTTAACAATTTTAGTTTGGGTCACTGGCTGCTTAGTAAAAAGTCTTACATTTTAAGTAATTAGCTAAAACGATGTATATAAAGAATACTGAACAATTGCATGTATTTTATATAGTAGTATTTCTCTTCCTAACCTCTTATTGTAATCTAAATTGCCATCATAATGTTAACTTCAGCAGGAAAGGAAAAACGAAATTTTGGAAAGGGCTATGGAACTTTGGGAGGAATGAATTCTAGGACAATGTATGAGAAACCAAACAGATTTGGGTTTCTATTCTTCAGTTGTATGACTGCTCTTTCAATTTGTCATTTTTTAAAAAAGTATTGATGTTCTGAGAACCTGATCTGAAAACCGAATCTAGAAAGTATTAATGGTGACTCATTTTAGAGGAAATTCCACTCTGCACATGTTTGAAGCTAATTTTTGTTCATGGTGTACATATCGTTGAGCTGGGCCCTGACACACGAAATGATCGCCACAATGATGCTCTGAATCTGGAGTGGAAAATGTCTGCCTGACATTGCAATATATTCATGTTCAACATTGTGCTGGCACCAGTGAAACATTGGTCTCTGTCATGTCCATTCTCTCACTTAATTTGCTACAAGAAGATGCTTTACAATACTTTACCTGTGGCAGGGGGTTGACCTAGATGACCTTCCAAGTCCCATCCAACTCTTATCATTTTACGTAGATGGTACTGGTCACCAGTTGGGTATTTGTAATGTGCAATGGTAGCCTCAGCTGAACAGACTCCATGAGTTTTTTTTCAGTGAACAGACAAATTTGGAACTTGGGTCCACCACTCTGGCACGAACTCCAAATCCAGCTCCATAGTAGTGGTGAAGGTGGAGCTAATCACAGGATAGGATACCATACCATTTAAATATTGCCTAAATAATACACTCATTAAGGGCACAGCCCTTAACAGCTGCAATTTCCGTGAAATTTCCTGGAGCTCAGGTAAACAAGGAAAGCCCTTCACACAGCATATTAAACCAAAAGGTTTCTTGAAAATTCAACATTATTTCATCAGATATTAAATTGATTAAATGACTGGGTTACACCTCAGGCAATGCCTTACAAAACAAAAATGTCTTCAGTAGTTGCCTAAACATCATCACACCAGACACCTGCCTGATTTGGGCTGGTAATTAATTCCAGGGAGCTGCTCTAGCAGCAAAGGCTGGATTCTAGCAGAGGCTAAGCACAACCCTGCTTGGTCATCCATGGAAACAGAGGAGCAACACCCCCCCCCCCAATTACTAATCCAAAAACACTCAGGTACAACACTACATGTGGAAAACAAGCTGAATATGCTCACCCGTTTGCCATACAAGAGATCTTGCTGGTTGATTACAAAAAAAAAAAAAAAAAAAAAAAAAAAAATCCCACAGCTCTTCATCATGTAGCAAATTGTTGCTGATTGTAGTAACCTGATTGTTTGCAATACCAAGGTATCAAATCTTGTTTTGGCACTATAGCTAGACCTCTAAAAGGGTTGTGCTGAATTATGGAAGCTTCTATTTTGGGGACCAACAAAAATGTTGATTGCAGTTCTGGTTTGATCTTACAGAAATTATCTTCATTAAGGAACTCTCTAAAGGCCAGTCATGTTTTGCGGGTGGCTGTTGGAGGAACGGAAAGTTACTGTCCTTCCTTACTCAACTCCATCACTATCAACCACACAGTCTCTTTCCAGTAACTAAGCAGAAAATCTGTATTTACAGTACCCCTATAGCCATCCCTTGCAATGGCAGCGGCCTCATTGGTTAATGGAAAGGCAAAAAGAAATGGGTGAAAAGTTCTTCTCCCACTCTCACATAGCCAAGCAGCCACTAACATGGACACAGCAAAGGGCAGTCCTATTTCTTCCAAATCTGGACCTGATGCCCAGTGGTGTGGACAGAGATGGACCATTGGGGCTCACTCAGCAAAGTCATCAGGAAAGGCCCCCCAAAGCAGCAGAACTAGCTTTCCACATTTTGAAGCAATATACATTAATATCTGAGGAGCCCTTTCCCCCACCTCCATACGACCATTAAGTCCACATCAATAAATTACCGGTACCTAACCGCACCATTGCTGATGACCCAAACTAACCACAGCCTCCAGACCCTGAGTTGGAAGACAAGGGACAACTTCCTCCACCAGGCAGAAGCATTTGGGATTGGCATGTTTGTGTGCAGAAATTCTCTGCATTGCTTCCTTCCCACCTCCCACTTTGGAAACATAGGCTCCATCCTCACTATACATTTAAAGCACTGGGATACCACTTTAACCGGTTACGGTTTCCCCCACAGAATCCTGAAAAGTGCTGTTAAGGGTGCTGAGAGTTGCTAGGAAACCCCCATTCCCCTCATGGAGGTATAATTTCCAGTTCCCTGGGAAGAGGGATTGTTAAAGTACTCTGAGAATTGTACCCCCATGAGCAGAATGGAGGGGATATCCTAATAACTCTCAGCATCCTTAACAAAGTACAGTTGCCAGAAAACTTTGGCGGAAGCCATGACTATATAAAGTGGCATGATACTGCTTGAAGTGTACTGTGCAGATGGGGCAATAATGGCCATTCTTCCAAATACTGGAAGTGCTTTCAAGAGGAATATTGCTCCCTTCAGTATATCCCTCTCTCTGGTCGCCAAATCACCCAATATGTTTCCCCTACACACAGTATTTTAGTTTCCCCACAAGAATGTGAATGGCAGCTATTTGCTTCCTTATAAGAAGTAATGGCATAGACTCTGCTTCTAGTGCTGTCCCGGTATTGGAAATTGAATTGTGGTTCTGGTACAGGCCCTGGCCAACCCTCATCCTCTCTGCCTGTGTATCACCAGGAGCAGGACATAAAACACCTTTCACCCTCACACAGCATGACCACTGGTTGGAGATTATTAGAACCGTAGTCTGGAGGACTTGCTTTTGAAGACTTGCAGAAGAGTGGATTCACTGTACTCCCACTGAGTGAAATACTGAAAGTCAATGGCGTCTGGCAATAAAGAATGGAAAAGAAAGTAAAAGGTCTTTGCCAAGCTATGCAGACATTCCCAGTGACTACCAAGGAAGAACCACAACATTAACAAAGTTGGTATTTGTCCTTGTTTTCTCTCCTACCACCAACACTGGCGGCGTTCTGAAAACTTCTCGCATGACACTCTGAAAAGAACTGCCAAGGCGAAATGTCCCTGACAGACTCGGGAGTTAACACAGGATCCCTCAAGCCCTGCTGACTTCACTGAAAGTAGAGATTCTTTTTTTCAGTAGCTGGAAAGGACATTGGACATTATCTGCAACACTTTATCTCAGGAAAGCATTCTAAGATTTCCTTGCCCCTAAAATACCTTTGCCATGCAAATCTCTCTCTCTCTCTCTCTCTCTCTCTCTCTCTCTCTCTCTCTCACACACACACACACACACACACACAGAGAGAGAGAGAGAGAGAGACAGACAGACAGACAGACAGACAGACAGACAGACAGACATTTGGTT
Source organism: Podarcis gaigeae (assembly GCF_964106915.1). NCBI lineage: Eukaryota > Metazoa > Chordata > Lepidosauria > Squamata > Lacertidae > Podarcis > Podarcis gaigeae. The sequence goes on from NC_139681.1 coordinate 71,661,701, forward strand.
CAAATTGTATAAAGACGAAGAATGCTGTTGTTGCAAATAGCCCTAATGGAAGACAACATAGCTCCAACTCTGACCTGCCTTTCCAACAGAGAAATACGGTAAATATGCTTTGCCCTTAAAGGGAATTTACAAAGCAAGGGAGGCTTTTGTACATTGGCCAGAGAACACATTGTTTTGGCCCAAACAACCACTGTAATGGCAAGATAAATAATTGAACTTCATCCAAATGGCTTCCACCTAGCAAACGAAGCTGAGACTGTTTTGTCTTCTGCTTTCAGCTTCAAAATGGAGAAGGAATTCTGCAAGTGCAGCCGTTAGTGAAGAGCAATAGCAAAGTCCCACTTCCCTCAGTAGATATATAAAGCCATACACTTTAAAATAAGTGGAACCAGATTTTGAACAGGATCGATATCCCAATGAAGTCAGTGACAAAGCGCCATTTGAGCAGAACAGATCTAGATTTAAAGACACACAAAGAGAGAGGATCTCTGGATGGTTACGCACTGAACAGATGCTTGGCACTGGTTTAGGTGAGCCGAGAAGGGCAAGTTGGTTTAGAAGAGGAAGAGGCAACTTTAAGGTTTGCAAAACCAAGGCTGAGCATTATGGTGTTGTTGTTGTTTTTAAAAATAATATTTATTAAGAGTTTAAAGATTACAGAAAGAAAGAAAAAGAATTAAACAAATCAATATAATACAATACAGAAACAGAAACAAAAACACTACATTAAATTAACAAAACAAAACAAGAACAATTAAAAACACTTCCAATGTTTTCAAGCTTATCTTTCATTCACTTGTTTCAATGACTTCCTCACGCCTCCCTTTTTGTATTCCACTTCAATTAACTGTTTCAGCAATTCCTTTCCATCTTCCTCTGTTTTCTGTCCTGTAATTAGTCTTAACATATTCTAACCTTGTTTTTTCCCTTTAATACATTAACAATCTATCTGTACCTAGTTCCTTATAACATTTCTGCCAAAGCCATATAACTTCATTCCACCATTTTTCTAGAAGGCTGAGCATTGTTATCACCTCCTTAAAAAGAAATTTGACGATGGGTGTGCAACACATGGTGTGTGCATGACGTCACAGGTGAGCAACGTGTGCAATACTGGGGCCCCTCAGTACTGGGTGCAAGACTGCACCTCTGCATCCCAGCAAGTGAAAAGTAGGTGGTGTATGGCTTCATCTTGCAATCATAAATTGCTTTCTCCCTGAGTGTAAGGACAGAAATATCCTCAAATCCAACAGTCAAGTTTAGGAGCAATGGTGCCTTTTCATGTTTCTAGTTGATGAAGCATGCTTTGACATGGTAACATCCCCAAATGTTAAACTCCCCAATTTTGTTTTGAGGATAAAGACAATCCTGTTTAAATATCTGCATACTTCTGCATAAGGGTTGCATTACTGGGCAGGATTAGGTCATGTGAATTAATGTGCCCTCATCAGTGTCACATCTCAAAAAGATAGCTCCCGTTCTCATGCCCTTTTGGTACAGCCTGGATGGAATCCAGAAAACCCTCCAAACCACTTCTTTCTGGGTTATCCTTAACCTCAGATTTAAGGAAGATTATGCATACATGCTCAAGAGTCTAAAAGTCTTGGGTGAATAAAAATGGTGTTCACATAGAACTAGTGCTGTGCCCTAGCCTGCATGCCCTCCTAACAATTTCACACCAAGTAATTAGATAGGAATATGCATTTGAAAATGAAACCATTACTTTTCAAGGGGCCATGGGCTGTTTGTGACTATAGCCTCTTTCATTCTACAAATCATCAGCACTCTGCAGCCTTCCTGGGTGTCCAGGTTTCAATCAAAGCCCAGGGGGAAGACATGAGGCATGGGGCTTTTTTAGACGAGGAAGAACTAGGAGCCAGGGAGACTGTAGAGCACTGGATAAATGCTTACTGAAAAGAAAAACCATTATGTTTGGTTGAAAATTACTGACATCTGTGTCTCAAATAGTGGTGGAAGGTTTGTCCATCATCCCCCAGAACCCACTGGACCTTGACATATGATATCCAATTGAAGGACCAACAGTTCACTGCTCATTTTGTAGCTTTCAGCAGCAAAGCTGCCTGTCCAATTTCCTTTATTTGCAGCAATCTGTGAAGCATCTGCATCTGAGTCTCCAGCAACCACAGAAGCTGCACTCTATGCAAAATAACATAAAATAAAGCATCAAAGGCATATTGTGCTGACTTTCCTTTAAAGGTAAAGGTACCCCTGCCCGTACGGGCCAGTCCTGCCAGACTCTAGGGTTGTGCGCTCATCTCACTCTATAGGCCGGGAGCCAGCGCTTCCGGGTCATGTGGCCAGTGTGACAAGCTGCATCTGGCGAGCCAGCGCAGCACACGGAAATGCCGTTTACCTTCCCGCTAGTAAGCGGTCCCTATTTATCTACTTGCACCCGGGGGTGCTTTCGAACTGCTAGGTTGGCAGGTGCTGGGACCGAGCAGTAGGAGCGCACCCTGCCGCGGGGATTCGAACCGCCGACCTGACAATCGGCAAGTCCTAGGTGCTGAGGTTTTAACCACAGCGCTACCTGCATCCCTCTGACTTTCCTTCAGGGATGCACAATCTTGAAGGCGTGGTAATTTAGCAATCTAAACTTTTTTGATATGAGTTATTCCTCAGCTGAGACAGAGCTTGCTTTAATTTGTGAAACAATAGCCTGCAAGCGTTACCCTTGCTCTTCCCAACATGTTTGCTATCAGAGATGGAGCAACTATTCAAGCGGGGGGTGGGGAGATTAACTTGTAAATATTCCTTGTGTGAGACATTTCCTGTTGGCTACAAATATAACCCCATGACTCCATGCAGGACATAATGGAGAAAGTCATTTACAGTCAAGGAGAGAGGGGTGATGCCACTCTTTGATAACAAATAACATGCTCCATGCATCATTTCCTGCTACACTTAACAGGGCTTGCAGTAAAGCTGCTGGTTTCTGACCTAAAGCATCAAGAAAGAAAGTTTATGAGCTCCTAGCCTGCTCTCCTGCCTTCTGCTGCCTTGCTGCCCCCTCCCACTTCCCCATATTTGGCAGGATCTCCTCAAAAGAGGTTGTAGTTTCTAAAGAAGCTCTTTAGTCTTCCCTGTTCATAAGATATTATGACAACTGGCTATCGTTAAATCCTCTCACAACCTATGTCAAAGTGCTGGGGGTTCTGGGCACTGTCTAAACTTCTATGGAATTATTGACAGCAGTTCCAATTGTAATCTTCAGCAACTGCCACTGCATGTCCTTTCTAGCCAGCTTCTCTGCACCTTCCATCCACCAGAAAACAGAATCTGTCAACAGCTACACTATTGGGTCATGCCTGTATACGGTATTTCACACGCCACATCTACCTACCAGCAATTTCATGACAGCCCAGATGCTACCTTGGGGCTTCTAGAATTGTCAGCAGTAAAATTTGATGCACAACTTCACATTTTGCCCTCCTCTGCCACATCACAGAGGATGCTGGGTCAAAATTCTTGGGCTTCTAGGTCATGCACAACTTGGCTACCTAGCTAATTGGTACACTTAACAATAACCTATTTAACTGGTACAGATCTCAACAAACAAGCACTGAGACAGGTAAATCATTATAAAGTTGGACTTTTCCAAGAAAGGGTCTGGAATATTTTACTGCAGATTACCTAGCCTATTTTGGTTCATCTGTTCCAACTGGATCAGCATATGAGTCAGGTTGCTAGCCACCAGCAACTATTTAGCTATCACTTATGTGAGACAACCGTTTTCCCTTGCATGACCTCACACTTTCATCTAATTGTTACAAACAGTCAGTCATTAAGAGTTTAGGGACAGAGTAATAATAGCTTCCTTTCTTCCAGAAGACTTTCACAGCACAGGAGCTCATCAAGCAGAAGTTGAAGGCCAGAACTCTTCCCAATGCCTTTACTTCCAGAGAGGGAATAGTAATTTAATTTGCACATGCCATTCACACTGTGACCCACAAGGGTTTTTCTTTCCTTGATGGAAGTTGATCCCATAGATATTTCAGTATGGATCAAGTAATTTAGAGACCTTTTAGCCTCATGTTTACCCAAGGCTCTATTTTGAATTCTGCTCCTGCATTCCTGGTAATACGTGAAGCTAGTCTTCCATTTCCTTTAATAGACAGCACATCAGATTCTTAATTGAGCTGAGCTTTGCCTCTACCCATGACAGCCATTTTTCCTTCCATTCTGCTGTGAAAACAGGATATGTTCCGTAATTGCTTGATCAGCTACTACCTAATTAATTTGGGGTGTTATTTAGGAGCTCTGTTAGGTCCTTTGTGCATCAATATTAAGCACAGTGGGCCATCTCACATTTGCAAACTCCATTCATGGACCAAGCATTCCTTTACCTTCAAGACATTGTTGTACGGCACATGTGTAAGAGATTGTGTTTAAATGTTTAATGCCTACACAAGGGCATATTGATTTATTTAATTTGAATCCTGCCCTCCCTTCCAAAAGGAACCCGACAGCAAACATCAAAAGGAAGTTAATATTCTCTTCTCCCTCAAAAAACCCCGTACAAATTCTTCATAGTTTCTAATTTTCATGGATCCATCAGGATTTTGAATGGTTTGGCAGCTCGAGATAGAAGAGGAGCAGCAGGGGAAGAATGGAGAAGAAACGAAGAAGAGGCTTGAAAGCTGGTACCCAAGGATGGAAGTTCTCCCTTTGAAACTCTAGATATCAGAGAAGGGGGAGAAGATCTGCCAACTCTCTACATCACCACTCCTGCACAGCATGGGGATTCATTAGGGAGTGGAGAGCTTTGACCAGCTGAGGTGGATGAAGTGGTGGCAGAGCTACAGTCAGACACAGCGTTGTCACCAAGAACAAGGCATCACCTTGGTAGGTGGGATCAGACGCCCCAGTACAGGTGGAGCATGCGTTTCCATATAAAGCAGTCTAATAAGGTAAGAGTCTTATAAGTGAGATCACCCCACCTCATCTTTAAAAGCTTGGCAAGAGGGGCATGACAACAGTTGGGACATCATGGTTGCTTTTGTTCAGTTCTGCATCTCTTGCCTTGACTCTGTGCTTGTGCTGAGCCTGTACCATTGTTAGCCTGCTTTCCTTGGGTTCCAATTCCAATTAATTTTTGAGCCCTCCTTAAACGTGTGGCAATTACTCAGATATTTCTGGCAACGTAGAGGATTTACTCAAGGCAACACGTCCACTGCAAGAAGATCTTTTTCCTAGCGTTTAAATTATAATGTGTTGTTCCTGGGGAATCATACCTACAGCTAGCACTCCCATTACTATTGTGAACACAAGTTTCACCTCATTCCTAACAATGTGAAATGAAAAAATTCCTTTTACAGATAGGTAGCCGTGTTGGTCTGCCATAGTCAAAACAAAACAAAAAATCCTTCCAGTAGCACCTTAAAGACAAACTAAGTTATTTCTTGGTATGAGCTTTCGTGTGCATGCACACTTCTTCAGATACCATGAAATGGATGAAATGTGAAATGTGAAATGGATCATTCCTAAAAATGGACAACAACTTAGGCACCAGGCAAAAACATTCCTCTTCAACCAGGCCTTTGGCTGACTAGCATCCTATATCCTTTTAAATGTGTTTGTGGGAGGGGGTGGGGTTGCTTTTGTTATTATTATGTATTTTATATTTTTATCTTGTGTTTTTATTCTGTGAACTGCCCTGAGATCTATGGACGAATGGTGGTACACAAATTTAACAAATAAATATAACAACTTCTCTCATATCCATGCCATTTTGTGTACCTTTTAAATTTTTATCTAAACATTATTACCTAATCTTTTAGAACTATGATCTCCTGCACCGTACTGCTCAAGCATAGGAGTGCTTTCCTAATCCACCTTAAACAAACAAACGTAACACATGGTGAAATTTGCCTACCTAATTCCTCTTCTCTCCCTTTTTATTAAAGAGCAAAGCAAAAACAGAACTTTGGCTCTATTCTCACACCTCTAGCATTGCATGGATATGTTTGTGTCTATTTTAATATTTAGTCAAAACCACTTTCCTGATTTTGAGAGCATGGAAGTGAAATTATATATTGAAACCACCCTGAGAAAGGCATTTCCATAATCTATGACTTTTCCCATGAGAACAGCATATTGTGTTGAGGGAGATTTGTAAGATGCCTCTACCAATAAAAAAAAAAAAAAATGTTGAACAATATTTTTCAAAATCATCTTGATTAACTTTTTAAATGCAGGCACAGTTGTACCCTATTAAAACAGTCCAATAAAATAAATCATTTGAAACAGTTTGATTGGTCTTTGCCTTTCACAGAAGCCAACATAGCAGTCACCACTTCTGTTACCATTGCTTATGAATCTAACCATCACAAATGAACCCTGTTTTGTAGTTGTGTGATCAATAAAGAGTTGTCTCCCAGATGAGCAACTTGTATTTGACGTGAGCATGTAAAGCTTGTGAGAAAACACAGAACTCCTCAGTTCATCTGTCAGATATTAGTAGGTAGAGTGGCAGGGATCCTGCACACGCTGCCAATGCTGAAATGCCATATTCAGAAGAAGTAAAGATCACCAGGGTTGAAGAAATGATTCTTCAACATCAGCTTCATTGGACTGGTCATGTTGTACAGATGCCAGATTATCGTCTTCCAAAGCAACTACTCTATTCCGAACTTAAAAATGGAAAACGTAATGCTGGTGGTCAACAAAAGAGATTTAAAGACTGTATCAAGGCATTTTTTTTAAAAAAAAGTAGTATAAACACCAACAATTGGGAAACACTTGCCTGTGAGTGCTCCAGTTGCATAACAGCCTTTACCAAAGGTGTAATGGGCTTTGAAGACACTCAAACTCAGGAGGCAAGGGAGAAACTTGCTAAGAGGAAGGCACGCTTGGCAAATCCACACTATGATCAACTCCCACCCAGAAACCAATGTCCCCACTGTGGAAGGATGTGGATCCAGAATTGGCCTCCACAGTTACTTACATACTCATTGTTACGAGTGATCACCAAAAAAGAAGAAAAGCCATCTTCTACATAATTACTAAAGGGCATGAGCCCTGTACTCCTTGGCAACAGCTTCAGGATTTAAGAATGTAAGAACAAAAGAAGATCCTGCTAGATCAGGCCAGTGGCTGTTCTTATAGTAGCCAACCAGAGGCCTATGGGAAGCCTACAAGCAGCGTTCTCCTTGCCTGTGTTTTTAAGCAACCGGTATTTCAGAAGCATTGCTGCCTCTGACTGTGGAGGCAGAGCACAGCCATCATGGCTAGTAGCCATCAATAGCCTTTCCTCCTTGAATTTGCCTAATAGCCCTTTTTAAGCAATCCAGGTTTATGGTCATCCATGTTGGTGACTGTTTCACATAACAGATCCGCTCCAAACGCATGGCTACATGCACTGAATCACAGACTATTCGAATGGCAGCAATAATTCAAGACAATGAGCCTCCTCGCCATTGTTAATGGGCTACGCACTAGGTAAAATAAAACAAAAGGAAAAAACACACCATGGCTTACACAGAATGGACCACCTAAACACATAAGGAAATGAGTGAGAGAACAGAATTAACAGATTAACAAAGGGAACATAATCAAATCCAGAAACCATTTTCACGGAAGGTAATAATGAACAGAAAATACAAATGAGTAGGCAGTGAAGACAAAACAGTCTTTGTCTCTAGGGCACACTTAGTTGTATCTCACATTAGATTTTTATTGAAGATGAGAGGAAAGGCCACACCATCACTGATGCCATTCTAGTGTTCCACACAAAGCCATTTTCTCCCTCATTATAACCAATCAAGCTCACTAAACCTTCCTAGCAAACATAAAGCCAAAGCCTCCTACGAAATAGGCTTAGAGCTTATTATTTTTACAGCCAAGCAGTATATACATTTTGTTAAATAAAAATAAATAAATAATTTTATAGGGGTATGCAACGACCCCATGATTCATGCTTTTGTCTGTATAGGTGCTTTTGAAAAATTTCAATTTGTTTCTGAGTCGTTCTGTCTGCTTTTGGTGCTGGAGGAGACTCTTGAGAGTCCCATGGACTGCAAGAAGAACAAACCTATCAATTCTTAAGGAAATCAGCCCTGAGTGCTCACTGGAAGGACAGATTGTGAAGCTGAGGCTCCAATACTTTGGCCACCTCATGAGAAGAGAAGACTCCCTGGAAAAGACCCTGATGTTGGGAAAGATTGAGGACACAAGGAGAAGGGGATGACAGAGGACGAGATGGTTGGACAGTGTTCTCGAAGCTACCAGCATGAGTTTGACCAAACTGCGGGAGGCAGTGGAAGACAGAAGTGCCTGGCGTGCTCTGGTCCATGGGGTCACGAAGAGTCGGACACGACTAAATGACTAAACAACAACAACTGTCTGCTTTGAACTGTGATTTGACTTCTGAGGCATTCTGTATAAAAAGCAGCTCTGTGTTCCCCATTCAGTTTTTTGGGGGTATCTAAAAACAGGTATAATCTTTTTTTCCTTTTGGCAGAAGCAGTTGAAATTTGGACGCACAGGAGCCCTTCTAGAATTGGTTTTTCCTGCCAAACTGCAGGTCTGGGGGCTTTTGTGGGGGAAGTAGAAAGGATACACTTTCCTACATAATCCATATTAGGTAAATACCCTTGCTAGCCTACTAAAACTCCAAAATCCATATTGGTTTCATATTTTCTGGAAGGGGGATGGGTGTTTATCTTTGGCTTCAATAGGCACTACAAGATGAGGCTGCCTCAAAGAACCAAAGCACTCAGTAAGTTCCATAACCGGTGCATTTTGCTTTTCCTATGGATTATGGTTACTCGATTGGATGGTAATTTAATTATTGTCCTATACACTGCAACTTATCCTCTCTGATAAGTAACCAAATGTTTCCTATGATTGCCTAACAATTTTTATTTTTAGCTCAGAATGGAAAGTGTCTCAAGCACTAAATGGCTCTACATCATTAAAAAACAGATTATGCTGCTGTGCTGACCCAGCAGCCTCAGTTATAAGGTGGACTCCAGACCTCGTTATGCATAGTGGAGAAACCCACTGCCATCAAGGGGATATATACTAGTCCTGGCTAGATTAACTCCCATCAATTTCAATGGGTCTACTCAAGCACACTAAGTCTGAATCCATCCCATAAATTCTTTAGAAAAGTATCAGAGATCAAGCTTAGAAACTGACCAAATTCAAAAGACTGGAAAGTATTCCATGATCTAAAAGTTAGTAATCTAGACAGAAATATATTTGTCACATACCAGTCATTCTTTATCATATGCTCTTTTTTCTGCACTATTCCCCCCCCCCAAAAAAAAAAATACTGAGAATTTCAGCATAAGGTATTCTGTGAATTAGGTTATAAGGAAGAGCCTCAAACAGAAGATGACAAGTGCTCCATCTAGCCCTGCTTATTTTAACTAGAAACAGCTCTGTAAGTCAACAGGGGTAATTTCTGCTACTGGAGAGTCAAGCTTTCAGGTTCAAGGGCTGCAAACTGCCTGGGATAGATAAGTAGGTACCAGGCTGGCATCAGGCACATTGTTAAAATTCCCAGTAGCAGAAGTAGGAGTGTTATAGGAATCAGTAGAACAGGACTGGCTTCACTGCATAACCCGATTCTTCAGGATGACAATGACAGGGTAGAACTACCTGAAAATGCCTCTTGTAACACAAAGGAAGCTTAGAACCAGCGTCTGGCCTGCAGTGCTACCATCTTGAGTTTCATGCCTGCCAGATCTCTGCTGGAAGATCAGCCAATCACTGGGACAAACTGTCAAGGGTCAGGAGTCAGCTTCACCTGCTGAACAGCAGTCTGAATTGGCAAAAGGCAGAATGACTCCACCAGCTGAGAGAGAAGGCACCGATGAGAACCAGCTGGCACTGATAAGAACCAGCTGGCTTCAGCCTTCTTAAACAGAGCTCTCAGCAGCAGTCAGATGCTGAAAACGCCTGTAGTTCCTGGCCCTACCTTGCAGCTTCCTGTTATCCACCTGGACCCTTGGCTTTGTGATCATCGGGTTCCATGATCTCTGGATTGTCTACATCAGGCTTCCTCAATCTCAACCCTCCAGATGTTTTGATACTACAGTTTCCATCACGCCTGACCACTGGTCCTGCTAGCCAGGGATTATGGGAGTTGTAGGCCAAAAACATTTGGAGGGCCAAGTTTGAGGAAGCCTGGTCTACATGGATTGCTCTTTGCCTGATCCTCGGAATGGACTTCACTTTGTATGCTGACTCTATCAATAGTATCTCAAAAGACTTTTATATTCTGTCTGTTTGGCCCCATACTCCACCAACCTCTACACAGTGTTACTTGGCAATGGGACTATGGCATAGACACCTTTCTAAGTAAGTTACAGCTACTGATTTTAACAGGTCTTCTCTGTGTATGACTTAACTGGATATCACTGGAACAGAAAAATGTGAAGAATAGGAGGCAAATGTAGCTAGTATTTCATTGGAGTGGATGGAAAAGACCTGCCATCCTCATTGCCTCTTCTATAGCTGTGTATGGAAGGCTAGAATCTGTAAGAGGAAACTTGCTGAACCATTCAAATCAGTTCCTATGCCTATCATCTGCATCTGAGTGAGCTCTGTTGCCGCAGAGACAAATGAGTGAGTCTTTCTCCACCTCATCTGGCTGGATGTCACATCAGCCTAGGGTGGAGACAGGCTAGGGTGTGTCTGCTGAATGTGAGTGGGTTTGGTGAATGATGGAAGTTGGAGAGACAAATTCATGTCTGCCCCTTGCTGGACACAAAGCTGAGTTTCGGGCTTCCCTGGAAACCTAATGGGGAGGCAAGCTGCTAGGAGCCCATCCAACCTAATGTGTAAATAATGTCTTATATCCTAAATTCCCGTTGTCTCCATTGACCTTCTTTCCAAGGAAACCAAACCCTGGTTAAGTGCAGGCACTCCTGGAGTCTCTTACCACCTGGAGAAAGGGGTGTGTATGACAATATGTTTTTTCCCTTGTTGTTGCTTAGTTGTTTAGTCGTGTCCGACTCTTCGCGACCCCATGTTTTCCCCCTGCCTCTCAACAAATATAGAAATAGAAAATCTAACAACACTCACAGAAACAGCTGAAGTTGCATGGTGTAACTGCAGAGGAATTTTTCAACATAGGCTGATGGCATCCTTTCAGGAGACAGCCATGCACAAAAAGTACAAAAAAACCCCAAAACCCTCCACTTCTGCCTCCAACCCCATTGCCTGCCAGAAGGTTGCTAGCGTACACTAGCAAATAAAGTGTATTGGCTGCAGTTATGCAAGTCTCTTTATTTGTCTTGGATGACACAAATATATTATCAGCTACCCCTCCTCCCACCACCACAACCATTTTTTTGATTATTATTTTTTACCTTTGTACATGGTCCAGATGCTATGGTTCCTTGCCAAAGGAAAAACATTCCTCCTCCTTCTGTGTACAAAGATCACTAAGACCTCCTTGCTAAATCATCAGAATTGTGACATTTAAATGTTCCGTAGACCCCTGCTTCCTTGTGTATTAATTGGAGTCTTTGCTCCTGGTTCGTTACTTTAGCCCTAGGGGAAGAGGAGGCCATGCAGAATAAAGCATGGCAGGGGCTCTGTGTGTTTGTGTGTTACACCTCAGTTGTGCTCCTTGCAAAATCTGTTAAACCTACTAAAGTCAATGGATCTGATTTTAGGCAGAACAATCCTAAGTAAAGGAAGCTGGTGAAACTTAAACCGGCTTAAGTTTAGCTGGTGTAAATTGCCCCTCTTCCACAATCCATTCAGGAGCAGGGCTACTGCTGGGTGAGGCAGCCTAAGCCTGGCAGAGAGAAAATAAGCCTTTAAAATTCAAGTCCAATAAATGACAACACCCAATATCCTTTAACAAATTCCACATGCAATCCTCAGGGAGTAGAGCTGAATGAGGGAAGCTTTGTGGAAGATCAATTTACCAGTCATTTCATTCATTTATTCATTCACACACACCCCTTTTCTATTAGCTGTGCACAAAGTGATGTACAACAAATCATGCATTAACAATTTTTAAAATGAAGCGTGTGTGTGTTTTTTTAACTACCCTAGCAATGAAAGCTAAATAGTGTAAAATAAAATTAGGGCAGCTTGAAAAACTTAAGATGGCAGAGCAAATGGTATGACTCAAAAGCCTATCCCAAAAGGCAGGTTTTCAAAACCCACAAGAGACAGAGCCCGCTGGATCTTTCCCAAGATTTTCTATAATTTTGGCATCAGCACCGAAAAGGGCCCGTCCTTCACACCACCTGTCATTTTTTTTAGTGTGGAGAGGACAGAGAACAGGGCCTCTGAGTTGCTGTTAAGAGTTTGGGCAGGCTCATATTTATTTAGTTAAGACTTAACCTATTAGCCTCTGAAAACCTGAGAAAAATGATGAGCCTCTTCACTTTGCACCTAAATGAATTTCAAGTTGGAGTGGAATACACCTCACTGGGGCAATATAAAGTTGGGGTGAGACACACCTCAAATGAAAAGACAGTCCTTTAATTAACCTTTGAAAAGGAAAAAAGAACTGGACATTTTGGTTAGGCAATTTGACCTTGACTTGTGACCTCAAGGCAGCATAATATACCTCAGAGTAACGATCAAGACTGTATTGCTACCTGGGCTGATTTGGATCCAGCTCAGGTGTGCTGAGAACAGAAGGCATTAAAATGATAATGGATTTGGGGATGGCAGAGTAAGTGGCTGTGTTTGTGCTCTCCTTTGCAACCCAAATCAGCTTAATCTTGACTGCCGCTGTTTTTCAAGGATTTGTGGAATATTCAGATTCACTGCAGTTTACTATTTCCAGACATGCTTATTTGGATTTCCACACACATAACTCTGAATGGCTGCCTAATGAGTACCAGAAATATCTGCAGTAGTTATAGAAAGGATTTTTAAAAAGTTAATTTAGGCAGGAAAGCCCAGCTCAGACACAACATCTGGTTTCTGCAGACTCTGCTTTATACCCAATTTTCCAGCTGAAATGACTGAAGCAGACGGAGGTCAAGTCCTTTACCCAAAGTCACATTGGTTTCTCAGACAGATATATTTCTCTAGTTCTTAGCAGGGGATCACACACATTCACCATCTAATGCTTACGCTTGACAATTTCCTATGTAAACTACTATTCATTTGCTTTTTTTAAATCATGGAACCAGCTGATCAAGACTCTCTAGGGGGCTTGCAACACAACAAAGTATATAAAAAGCACTTTAAAATAAGATGAAAAAACTTTTTTGGCCATTCAACTCCAAGGAGGTGTATAAAATACTCCATAAACAAATCCATCAAAATTGACAGTATTGTGTTAACAATGAGGCAGCCTTCCAATGTTGGGTGTCTGTGCAGGGAGATCATATCGACTCATCCCTGGATTAAACTGGGTGATCCATGTTTGATTGTCACACGAAAAGATACATAGATTTACTTTGTGAAGCACAAATTGCCACATGAAAAGTTATGTGTGTGTTGCACCAGGCTAGGGCCTCAGTGCATACAGAATATGCACTGTTCAAAAATGCTATTTTCCTAAACACTAAAAGGCTGTGGATTAATTTTTATGAGCAGATACAAGATTTCTTCTTCTTTTTTCCCTAGCATGAACTCCAAACACACTTACCCATGGGAAAGCAAATTATTATCTGCACGAGCAATCACATCTGGAATAAAAATAATCATTTGACCTCCTCAGAGCTGAAAGTTTTGAAAGAGTTCAGCTGCCATCCTAAGCATGCTTATTAGGTAGTTTCACTGAACCTCAGTAAAGGCTTATTTCCAAGTCAACATGTTTGGAATCATACTGCATGTCAGAAGGGTCAGAATTTGGAATGCTGAATGGAAGATAAAAAATCTGGCTGTAGCCCTAGTCCTTCCAAAAATGTATTATGTAGTTAAGGATGAATTATTCTGTCACAACTCACATCCTCCCCAATACATTTTCTTCTGATGACCCTTAAATGACACAAAGTAGGATCTGTGGAATAAGGAGACAATTTTTGTATTCTTCACAAATACATTTCTCTTATGTCCGAGCACCAAATAAGTGAGTCACATAGCTGAAGATGCATTGCCCGTGTGAAGAAATAAAATTTAATTTTGTATATTTCCCCTCCATGTAGGATGATCTGGAGTTGTGTGCAAAGTTTCAAGTACAGAACACAAGAATCCTTGAATTAGCTTTCACATGACTGTATTCTTTGGGAACAACCCTATGCACAAGAAGTTGACATAAAACAAGCTGGTGTAAATTAAGCCCGTGTAAAGTTACACCAGATCCAAACCTCATTCAGCAGCAACAGCTGCTGCTCCTCTGTCTAAACCTGGCAGAGGGAAAGCAAACCTTTAAAATAGTGTTCTACACTGGCTTGCCAGGTCACATGACTGAGCTGAATGGCCTTTGGGATCCATCCTAAACCTCCCCCTTCTGTTCCCACTTCTCCACTCACCTCCAGAACTCCTCTTTTGAGGAACCTACACCAGCTCAAATGAAGCAATGAGCTTTGGCTTAGCCAGCTGGGCCCTGAATAAGCTGGGAAGAGCAAATTATGCCAGCATAAAATTGGCTGAGCCAGGGGTTGGGACTTAACAAAGGCTGAGCCCAGCTGAACCAGGAACCAGCTGGCTAAATTGGAGATCTGCTGCCTCCTAAAATGCCCATCCCAGAAGATCTTATCATAGGATTACCCCATAAATAACGCATATAGGCATATCTGATTTTATTCTCACACTTAATAATGCAGATATAGTATGCAACAACAGCAGCAAGAATACTTACTGCAAAGTATTGGAAGACACAACATCTACCCACCCTGGAAGAGTGGCAGATGAAGGTGATGGACTATATGGAATTGGCAGAAATGACTGGCAGAATCCGAGACCTGGGAGAAGAGTTGGTGGAAGAAGATTGGAAGAAATTTAAAGAAACACTGCAGAACCACTGTAGAACCACTGCAGAAACACTGTAAAATTAATGAATGTTAAAATGATGTTGGATTGAAAATAAGTGGCATTAGCAACAAAGTTAATAAGAATTAATAAGAGAATGCAAAAATGAATTGATAATGGATGAAAATATAGAGTTATAATATCTTAAGATATAGAGTTAAGATAAATGAAAGAGGGTAAGGATTTGCTGATTTGATTATGCAAATAGGAAGACAAAAAGGGGAGGTGTGAGGAGGTCAAGGAAAGAAGCTAATGAGTTTAAGGTGATAAAAATGGATTTGTTTTTAATTCTTTCTTATCTATTTGTTTTTTGTATTTTTATTTTTTATTTTTTATGTATTTTTGTATGTTTTCTTTTTTATCTTTTTCTTTTCATATGTTTTTTTTCTTTGTATTTTGTAAATCTATGTCTTTGTAAAATCTCAATAAATATTCTTTTAAAAAAAGATAATGCAGATATAATCACCAGCTTCTGCTTCAATACACAGTTTTCAGGCTCACTTAATATAGCGCATTCCAGAGAATTGTTGAATTAATAATTTGCAATCTGTTTGTCCGAATAATTTATTTCATTATTGTAATGGAGTGCTGTTGGTCAGGAATGATGGGGGGTATAGTGGTAGTCCAACAACTTCTGTAGGGCCACCATTTTTCTATCTCTGGTTTGCTTTTCTTATAGCAAGAAGTCTCCTGTTTATCTTTACAACTCCAAAAGCTTTCTCCACCATGGCAATTCTTTTAGGATTGGATGGTGAATCTTTGGCCTTCCAACACCCATCACCCTTGGCCATTGCCCATGCTGGCTGGGACTGATGAATAATGGAGTCTGATAGGCATGCATGTTTTATAGAATGCCCTTCCCAAGTAAAGTTCTTTTTGACATCAGGCAAAGTAATTTTTATTTTCTCAAGCCTTTCAGGGTAGAATGTGATCTGGGTGATTAGGCTTATTGACCCTGCTGTATTTTTAAGCTAATCTGCCCCCCCCGACTTCTATTGTTCTGATTTATTCAGTGGCGTAGCGTGGGGGGTGCAAGGGGGGGCCCAGCCGCACCAGGCGCAACATCTGGGGGTTAGGGTTAGGGGGCGCAAATCCATGGGTTAGGGGGCGCAAATCCACGGGTTAGGGGGTGCAAATTACTTGCCTTGCCCCGGGTGCTGACAACCCACGCTACGCCACTGGATTTATTGTAACAGGTGATTTTTATTTTCATGTGATCCCATCACTCGCACTTGGTAGTTTAACTTAAAGCTAGTAAAGGTAAAGGGACCCCTGACCATTAGGTCCAGTCGTGGCCGATTCTGGGGTTGCAGCACTCATCTCTCTTTATTGGCTGAGGGAGCCGGCGTACAGCTTCTGGGTCATGTGGCCAGCATGACTAAGCTATATCTGGTGAACCAGAGCAGCGCACGGAAATGCCGTTTACCTTCCCGCCGGAGCGGTACCTGTTTATCTACTTGCACTTTGACGTGCTTTTGAACTGCTGGTTGGCAGGAGCCGGGACCGAGCAACGAGAGCTCACCCCATCGTGGGGATTTGAACTGCTGACCTTCTGATCGGCAAGTCCTAGGCTCTGTGGGTGTAACCCACAGCTCCAACCGCACCCCTACTTAAAACCAGGGAAGCCTAAAAACAAAAAATAAATAAGTCCTGTGAGGTACTTTACATCCAGAGAAGCAGTGATTGTACCAAGGTCACCCAGCCAACTTCATGGATGACTAGGGATCTGCCTCTGTGATCTCAGACCAAGATGCTATCTGCTTCTTTTTTTCTTATGGCAACATTACAGCAAAGCCAAATGCATACCATACTCGTTTCATTGTTTGTTTCTAAACATTACTGATTAGTTCAGTTTTGTTCATACATATACACTTCAGTTGCTTTTGTGGGGAAAAAAAGCAAAAGAGCCAGCAAATCTGATTAGATTTACTCCTTTGTATATGCTGACTCCAGTGCAAACGGAAAAACATTTCTACAGTTATTCTAATTTTGTTTATCTGTAAACAACTATGGAAATTCCATATCTGTTGAGGCGGTTATGATTCCTGATGACTGCATGGCACAGACGAGAAGTCTGAACAATCCAGAATTGACTTTGGTTCAAGGAAGGCTGATGTAAGCACAAGTTGTGTCTATAGAGGGCAGTTCTACATGTTACAAGGAACATGCAGGTGCTGTTGAAAATGACAGGCCTGTGTTGAGTCACTCTCCACAACACATAGTATTCATTTTCTGTAACTTGCTGCCTATTAAGGGAAGTTCGAGCAGTGCCAGCTCTGGGTTTGGGGGGGATCTTCATGCAGGAAGCTCCCAGCATGGGCTGTTTTTGAATGGGCCCTTCTCTTCCTTGCCACTGTTACCTCAGCCCACTTGCTTGCATGCTTCTGCTGGGCCCAGTCTACACTACTAGCCAGAGGGATGCTGTGCCATCTCTCCAGTCTGCCTACTGTTTGAGTCCTGGAGGGGGTAGGTAAACAGGGTGATAGCCACAAGGAGGAACAGGGCCTGGAGGCTTGGGGGGCCAGCAGAAGTTCCTTGCATGGTTGAGAGCCTTGTCGGCTACCCAGCAGTGCTGATCCCCAATACCAGCCTAGTCCTGCTAGCTTGCACAAAGGTAGGCTTGCCAATAACTCATTCATTGCTTTCTTCCTTACTGGGTGTTTTATTGATTGAACAAGCCAATCCCCATTCAGGCAGTACATTTTGCAGCAGGGATGGGGAAAAGAGGATGGCCCTCCATCCTGTTGGATAATGGCTCCCATCAACACTGACCATTGGCTGTACCAGCTAGCCAATGGGAATAGGAAACACAACATGCGGAGGGCGAAAGGTTTCCAAAGTCTGATGTAGACAAATACTGTATTTTTCTGTGTATTAGACGAGGTTTTTTGACTCAAAAATCATGTAAAAAAACTGGGGCCGTCCTATACATGGATAGTAATGGGGGGAGGAGCTGCACGCCACCAGCCAGCTGGTTGGGGGCACGCAATTCCCCCACCCCATGCAGCTGTGGGAGGTGTGCGCTCTAGGGAGTGTTACCCGCAGCTACATGGAGGGGAAGCTGCGCGCCACCAGCCAGCTGGTTGGGCGGCCAGCCCACTAGGGAGCTTCCCACCTGCAGAGGTGTGGGGAGAGCGGATGCCCACTTTGCCAACCCCCAGCAACGGCACTGCTGGGGTGATGGCGCATGTGCAATCCCCCCTAACAACTTTGGGCCATCTCCCCTCATTTTCTTTAATTTTTGTCCCCCAAAATAGGGGGCGTCTTATACACGGAAAAGTATGGTATTTAGAAACAAAATTGCACACTAGCATTTTCCTGTCATGGTCCAAAGCAGTTTTGAATTGCATATATTTAGTCACAAACATATCAAAATGGTAACTGGGTTTTGTCAGCACTTACAAGTGGGGAGTTGCTGAATAATGTATATCTTTACTTATAAAGTGTAGCAAGGAAACTTTAGGAAGCTAACTGATGCAAGGTTGTAACACATTTGAAAACTGTTACTTCTTCACCTTCTCAGATTTTCCTCCTCAAGTGTTAAGCAAACACAATTTATTGTCACTTTCCTTCCTCTTTTTGTCAATAAACTGTCAAAAACCAGCTTATCCTTAGCCAATGCTGCTGAACAGTTTTGAACAATCATGTCTTTTGTTTTAGATATGATGCTTCTCCTAATGCAAACCTGAATTGTGTTTGGCATTGTTTACAGTCACATTTTGTTTGCAACCCAGAAAAAGCACCCTTGTTAGTTGTGTTTCCCCTCCCCCTCTTGCTTAGTTTCATGCTCTCAGCGCATGTCTTAAAGGGATGCAAACCCATGCCTATATGCTTCCAAGGATATTGTGAAAATACACAACACATTCAACGTCTGTCTTTATAGCATCCAAATCCCTTTCTAATTTTGATTATTCTCATCAAAAGACTCCCCAATTTAACTGAATGACCATTCGCCTTTGTGTTTCCAAATACCAGTAGTGAAATAGAAGAAATGGTGTTCATCAGGGCTGTGGAGAGAGGAAATACACCACTAATTTAAAAAAGTAAAATGGTTTCTAAATATAAAGCTGTCTTGGGGGCGTCATCATCCAGCTATAAAACTGCTATTTTTCATAGGGTAATTAGCTCAGGAAAATACTATCTCTACACGCTGAGTGATTATAGTTACTGCAAAACACATGTTGACCATGATTAAAAATACATTCTAGTAGTAAAAAAAAGCATCAACAAACTATTTTGGAAAAATGTTTAAAACCATTGCAAAGGCAGAGAGAAACACAGAAGGTCAGCTTATTCGCTCTCATAAGTGACAGGACTCAAAGGGATATTTCCTCCCTAAGCATTTACGGCTGCCAAATTTTGAGTTGGCCCATTTAAATATGCTTTAAACAGCCGTCTGACCTGAAGCAATTAGCAGGATTTATTATTTATCTCCATGATACAAAAAGCTTCATTGCATGATTTCTTTATATCAAATAGCTATTCAAGGTCCAAGAGCAAGCCAGGCCAGTTTTTTTTCTTCTTCTTGCTACTTGGCAATCTTACGACCGACAGCGATCTGTACTTAGGGAATAAAAAATGAGTTTTTTATTGGGGATCCATGCAGCATCTGGCTAATTCTGAACTTGAGGAGACCTGGACAATATGAAAGACAAGGCCATTTCCCACCCATTTGCTGTTTCTGTCCAGAATCTCTTGAAGCTATAAAGGGAAATGAAACAATTTATTCCTGATACTGCAACACATGAACAACCTAGAATTGGCCCATGAGCTACCTAGAACTGGCACACATTTCCAAGCCTCAACTACTCCTCCATCCTGAAAGGTATATGCATACCAGGATATTTATCAGTGACAGCTTGCAAATCTCAAAATTGCCATCATGGATCAAACTAGAGCATTGTGCCATTTGTTCCTGTTTTATAAATGCCAACTAGAGTAGATGATATTGAACTACAGGTACATCAAATGGGGAACCAGTAGCCCTTCAAATATTGCCAATAGCCTGATGCATTTTGAGGCCACTGCATAGGGCCACAATCCAAATCCCTTATCCATTGGGCTGGAGTGGGTTTGAATGAGGCAAAAGCGTTCCTCTACCCAGCCCTGCCTGCTTCTGTCAGTGCAGAAGGCCTCAACATGCCTACTTAAACAGTGGTGGGTTGAGTTAGCTAGTGGTACTTAGTGGTAACCTTTGAAATGGGGTGTTTTTGAGGGTAGGGAGAGGGCAGTTGATCCTGAGCCAGCCCTGTTTGCATTATGCCACAGCAATGGGCCTGATCCAGGCCTCTTTGCTGCACTAACCTGAGTGGTGGTATAGCAAAATGGCATTGCTGTCCTGTGGTAATCACACAGGGTCCCTGGACGTTTGATGGTCTATTGACCCTGTGCCACCACCGTGTTTGCTTTCTTCACTGCCACCAACCCATTTCCCTCGGGTACACACAGAGTCTAGACAGTTGTTAACATTAACAAATAATCAAGTTTATTTTTATAAGCAACTTCAACTTCCTAACAACTTCAAACTGATTATCCCAACTGTCTATCTGACTCCACCTAACAGTTCCTCTCACTCTCTCACCACACAACTCGACCAACCCACAGACTTATCCTCCCTCATCCTTCTCCAACTCCCAACTCTCAACTAACTTCCACACAACACCAACGCTCACTCTAACTCCTCCCCTTGGGTTCCCACTGGCCAATCATCTTCACACACATTTAACCCTTTCCTTATGACCCACCTAGGAGATAAATCCCACATGTCACCTTCCCACAACCCTTTTAGCGCTGGTCATCACAAGCAGTGGGGCTGTGGGTGCAGAAGTGGCTTCACTGCTGCATTCAGCCCCACTGCTGCTGGGCAGGGCATGAAGATTGTTCTGCCTGTCATGTTTTAGTCACATTGAAATTAATGGGAGTTCAGTGTTAGCCATGACTCACTTGCACCATTGATTTCACAGAGGATAAAACTTGACCAGCTCAATATGGATCCCGCCCTCTATATTTTCCTCTGCCTCCTGCTGGAGGATGTGCCTTGGTGGACACAGAATTTCCACAGGCCTAAAAGCCATTTGGTGGAGTTATGGAGTTGCAAGCTGAAAGGCACAATTCCAGAGACTAAATCTGCCAGGCTCCACGAAGCTGAGTCCAGCTGCAAGAATCCAGGCTCCAAAGTGTGATGCTGATGATGTCAGTGGAGCTTACTCCACACTCACAGAAGGACGTGCACCCCATAAGAAAGCACAGCGAGTGCTGATTGCTTGATGGGAAGATCTGCTCTGGAGCCTGTGCCAGAAACAGCTTAATCACTCTCCATTCAGGTTCTGTTAAATGTTAATCCCCGAAGTAAGGTAAGATGCGCAACATCGAAGGATTTTCTAGCAGGATGAGGACTGCAGAAAAGAAATTTAAGGCTAATCATCATAATAAGGAAATTAGAAATTGAGGTATTAAGATAGACCAATGAGAGACAGTGGTTAGAAAGCGGATTATAATAAACTATCGTTTCAATAGCAGTGTGCCAATTTAATTAGGGCATTTTACATTTGGCTTCTCCTTCCCTGAACTCTTAGACTGCCTCTGCCTCTTGATCTTTCTGCTTTATCCCCCCTCTAGTTTCCCCACGAAGCTCTTCATTTCTGGCATTTTCTTTTGCTTGGCTGACTTCCTCATCTCGTCTCTCTGCTTTATGGGTCTGTTCCTCTATCAGCGCCTCTTGAAGAAGTGCCTGTTTGCTTCCAACACTGAGTTTACAGACTTTTGCTACTAGCCAGAGTCCTGGAGACAGCTTCTAAGTATGTTTACACCTATCCAGATTAACTGCACTCAGCTGGAACCAAAGACAAATATACACTCAAGAACAAGTCCAGCTTACTTGACACGCCAAGCAAATGGGTTGCAGCTGAAAAACAAACATGTCTGGTGCAGCTTCTTAGCTGAGAATAGATTAAAAGTCAAATTAGCCTCTCTGCATCTACCTAAAACTATGTGACACCAACTATAGCTTTAACTGTTTATAACTGGCTTGAATTGGGACCAAAGCCACATTTGTGGATTCTATCTCTCTCTCCCCGCCTCTTTCTCATTTTTATTTAAGCTCAATCTGACAGTAAACTAAGTAAAGCACAATCTTTATTTTGTTCTGGCTTTCCTATTTCTCATCTCTCAACTTCTATTTTTGCAAAACAAAAAAGTTACTAGCCTGCAAAAAAAGGAAAAGAAAAAGCTGGGAGTAGGCTTCATTGAGGCTAATAGGTTTTCTTTCCATGCTGGCAACAGAAGAGGAGAAACACTGCTCTCCTTGCCTCATATGGAAACATAGACATGCTGGAGCTGGAGTAAGTGATAATGTGTAGACAGCCCAAGTGGGCTATTGGAGGAGAGAGAGATTAATCTGTTCCTTCTCTACCAACCTGCATTAACCAGGTGAGTCCTTAAATACAAAGCTAGCCTAACACTGTCTTTCTCTGTTTATTCTAGGGCTTCATTAGATACCGACCACTTTTGGGTTTTTACTCCAAAACTGGCAATTTCTGCTCTCATCGAAATGTCTCATCCCAACCAGTAACTTATTCCCCCCCCCAAAAAAAATATTCACCTTTCCCCAGTCCTGTTCAATGCAATTGTTTCCTTGGGTGTTGCTTCTTCAGCTTTGCATACACACGTGTGCCTTCCATACCTGATTATTTCTAGCCCTTCAATAGTCACATGGGTAATTTCAGTCAATCTGAATGAGATAATTTCATGATGCTATAGCTGAGTGGATACTTTTGATTATACTAAAAATATTTATTTCATAAAAATCATATAATGCTTGACTTTTTTAAAATAAAAAAGCCTTGGCTGTAGTCGTTAATTCTCAGATACAGAGAGAGTCTATCTATTTCTTTTATATCACTATGTTGTCTAAACAGAAGCCTGGCAGTATATGGCTGTACAAGGCTCAGCCTGTGATTCCTTTGCGTAATGTTTTCTGACATAGGAACCTTCAGTCTAACTTAGGGGTAGCCAACTTGGTACCCTGATATTTTTTGGCCCTCAACTCCCATCTTCTCTAACAATTGGCTATACTGGCTGGCACTAGTCCAGTCATGTCTGGAGGGCACCAAACTGCCTACACCTGGTCTTACTCATGACTTCCTACTACCTCCTATGAACTACCAGTAACACTCCTGTAATCCTCCTAAGTGCCTCCATTAGGTTGCACATTCTTTAGAGCAACACAGAAGACTGGGATGTACAATGGCTTCAAGTACCTAGGCAACTATTCACTTAAGACAAGGTAACATACATTGCTACAGACCTTTCCCAGTGGAAATCTTGTTTCCTGTTATAAGACAATTGACTTTTGTGGGGAGAAAAGAACCACACAGGTTAGAAATAGAGCATCCCTTCATCTTCCAGTGCTGAAAAGCAGGAAGCCTAGTATCTTTTCAGCTGACCCAACTACTAACAATCCCTCTGACCTAATGCTAAGTCTCCTGCACAAAGTCATATGTTTATTTGTGATTAGAAAATATTGGAGAGAACACAAAGCAGTATTTGGAGCTGGCATCTGAGTGGCTACTCATTGATTGGAAATTGTTCTAGGATGTACATAGTGTTGCTGTACTAGTGTTTTAGGTACATCCACCTGGAGCATCTCATTGATGGATGCATTATAAAAAACAATCAATAAATACATCAACTTTAATAATTAATAAATATTATTATGCATCAAAACTTCTGAGTACGCTAGAAAGCAACCAAATTGGAAAATCACTGTCTCTCTCAGATGATACGGCATACAATGTCTGACTAATGTAGCAACTTTGAGGTCTTTGGATGAAGCCCTCTAACAAATAATAGTAAGCCTTACTGTGGTTCAACCATTTAAAGTTTAATCAGGTGCAGCTATTTAGATGTCTGCTTGATAATTCCATCCATGCAACAACTGATCTTATTCTCAAAGAATCTAATGAAGGAACTGAAATACAACACACAACCAAGTCACACAAGTAGCCTCTAATGACAGTCTCAAATGGCTGTCCAAACTCACAGCCCACTCAGTTTCACAATATTTGGGTGTATTTGCTGAACAAGGCACAAATCCTGTTTACTACCTCATCTTCTAGAAAGAATAAATACTTCAGGTTCTTTTGTAAATTTCTCTGTTCTACAGGAAACAGAAATTTAGCAAACTTCTTTTTAGATTGCTTCTTATGGACTCTGAACTCAATAAGAAGGAAGTGACTGAGCTTGTAAAAACAGGGAAAGGCTATTCACTGAAGTACTGTATTGATATGAGGCTATGTAATTACACAAAGGGTACTATACAAATCCTATAGAAATCAATGCCTCATTTATTTATTTTATTTTTTGCAAGGCTCCTGTGACTTTAAACAGTTGCATGATCACCTGCCATGGACTGGTTTGGACAAAGAGGAATGGTGGGAGGAACCAGCTGGGAAACCCCCAAGGGAAGAAGGCTCAGAGTCCAGAGAGTGGTGATGGGACAATGAGTGGTCAGAGAGAGAAGAGGAAGAAGACTGGGAGGAGGAGGTGTTGGAAGCTGAAGAGGTAGCAGGTCTTAGTGAGATGGGATAGTCTGTGGCAGGAGGGAGTCCAGAATCAGAGGCAGAAGCTGAAGGAGGAGAGGGAGGCCAAGAGGCAGAAATGAGTCTGGCTAATGAAAAGGCATGGGTGTCTCCACCTCCTGCTGCGACAAACTCCACCCCGCCCCCCGGTCTGCAAGAACCAGAAGAGGCAAGGAAAGGGTGGAGAAGTTAACTTCATGCAGGCATAGTCTCAGATTGCTTGGGAAAAACCCTGTGGGGAGGCAAGGACCCTGTCTCAGCAACTGCTTCATGGGGGCAAGACTTACTGGAGGTGAGTTGTTCTGCTCATTAGGCCTGACACTCCTATGCAGATCCTGTTTTTGCTAATAAAGAGTTAACTCCAACTTGCTCAGTGTGATTTATTGCTGGCTCACTCCTGTCATCAACATATATTTGTTAGGATATAGTTCCGTCTCCCTGGCAGTATCCCAACAATATTAAGTGCCCCCCAACAACCCCCTCCCATGCAGCTACAGTAATAGGGAGAGATTAATATATGTAATTCATCTAGCTGCTTTAAAAACATAAAAGCTTCCAGGTGGGGAGGAGATGTTGTCAACTATTGCGTCACACACCTTTCACTGGTTATAAATGGGTTTGCATTTCTATTTTTTATTCTAAGCAAGGAAGTAATTCTATGGAAAAGTGTTCTATTATACATTCATAGCTTCCACATTAATAATAATTTTTCAGCTAATGTCAATGAAAACGGACAACCTGTGTATACATTGGGTGAGAGCTCCTCATGTGCATTTGAGCATTCAAAAAAAAAAAAAAAAAAAGGCCACATTTTGCCACAAGTAAGTAGCTCTGTGGTTGAATTTCACAGCTCTCCAGGGAGGGCTTACCCAAATAGGGAGGTACTCCACCAACCTCAATGTATGCTCAGCCAAATACATTGTTTCAAAACATTGTTACGTATGCCACCCCAATCTCTGCTGAATGGCTACATGAGATTCCAGGGGTTCCAGATGCTCACCCAAGGTTGTGCTAACTAAACCTAGTGCAAGACGGCACCTTTTTCTTGCTGCACAGCCTGCCACCATGACCTTGGCAACGTCTTGCCTAGTTGATAGTTTCCATTGACTTGCTTCCAGCACCTTTTGCCATTCTTAACAACTTCTATCTCAGTTGAGGCCCTAACATCTTCCCTTCGATATTCCAAATATTATCTAAATTCTACAATTTACTCAATTCTAACATTCACTAACTCTAGCAGTTATGGCTGCCAATTGCTCTCCGAAACCTGTAATAGTATCTATTTTCTGGCCAAACACTTGCATTGTAAAATGCTTTCCATGTAAGAATATGAAAGCAATATGTAGGTTGTTCATGTGCACTATTTCAGTGTAATACCTGTGTTTTAGAATTTCTGCTCAGGAAGCTCACCTGTGATGCATGTCATTAAGAAAGAAGATAAGCCAAGTTTTGGCTAAACAATTCCTCAGTGCTAGGTGTTAGTGAAATTGCCTTTCTCAGCAGGCCTTCTCAACCATGGCATCCCAATCAGGGAATGCTCTTCCCAGAAAATTCCATCTTTTCCCCCTTCTGGTGCCATGATAATGCATTTAAATTTCCCCAAACCTTTTGCACATAATTTTAGTCTTACTGATTGTTTTTTATCTGGCTTCTAAACTCTTGCTGCCTTTTAGTTCTTGTGTTCACTGTGATAATCTGGATTTGTATTGTTTATTTTCACCCTAATGCAAACCATCCTGGGAATTAATTCACCTTAGTTAAACCATCCTGGTATAAACATATCTATAACAAATCAATTACAAACAGAAATGTTCATTAAAAGAACGTGAAATTTTGAAACTTGCAAAGACAGGCCACTGCGGTCCATAAAGAGAAATCCTTCCTAAGGCAATTTGTGCTAACAGTGGTGCTAATATTAGTATCTGGGTGATACTTAGAGGATACCTGAAATATCCTTTGTTAAAACAGGGAGTCCACACTTGTACCACAATAGTCCATGTCGGCTGTCTAGACTGGCAGAACACAAGTGAAAGCTGAACATGTATTCTGCAGGGACAGAATGTGCTGATATCCTATATGAACCATGTAGACATAAGGTATGAGTATGGGACTAAAAACACACTTGTCCCCTTTTACATTCCATATATCTGAATGTCTATGAATAATTAAGAGGCTCTTTACTATGGAGCAGCATTCTGGACTATCTACTCAGGTGCCGTGTGCTGCAGGAACCTAAATGATATTCACTGATACTTTACCCTGTGAGGAAAGATATGCATAACATGTAGAACTGAGAAATATTAACATGAGGCAACATCATACCTGCCTCGAGACTTTGCAGTGTACTAGTGCATCTGAAAACACTGTGCTGTGGTCATGGTAACTGGAAATAAAATGCTGAGAACTAAACAATCAAGACCATTCTTGTTTTATACCCTAATCAGAAATAATAAGAAATTCACTTGAAGTGTTTTGGGGAATGGAAAGGGGAGCAGGAGGGTGGTCTCATTTCATTGTGCTCTTACTCTTAAATCTTCTGCTTGAAAAAGCCAATTCTAGCCAATACCTAATTTAAATTGGAGGTACATCTCTGAGCCCAAGTCACCACGATTCTTTTCAAAGCAAAATAAATATGAAGAGATCTCTTGTATTCATTCATAATCTAATAAGTCACTCTTAATGTGGAAAAGCCTATTGGCAGGGTAAAGAAATCTCTAGCTGCCGTAAAAAAATAACAACAAAAAAATACACCTTAAAGACTAAAAGGAATCATTTGCAACAATTGGTTGTGAGGAACTATGGGAAAGTGCTAGGAAATCACTTTGCTCTATAATATGGCTGTGTCTGAGGCAGAAGTTTTGAAGGAAGATGACAGAAACACTATAGAATTCAAAACAAATTATAGTCAAAATAAAATGATGCTGTTTGCAGCAACTAAAACAAAATGCAGAAAGAAATCCTGTCAGATAGCAAAATGCCCTTTTCTCTATTGCATACAGCCTTTCCTAGTTTCAGCTGCAGAGAAGTGGAAACTGCACTCTGTTAGGTAACAGGGAGAATTTCAATTAGAGGGTTTCACAGAGTTTCAAGCATGTTAGCAAATGCTCTTTTCTCCTCTTCTCCCCCACTCTCTATCGCAAGTCAAGAAATCACAAAACAATAGTCCTAAAAACCCCTCTCAGCTGTCACTGTATGCAAAGAGTATACTGTACCATTATGATGAGAGTTCTGGGTCTGCTCATTTCATCATCACTATCCAGAGGCAGGATTTCATGTGACAATTCCTCTTGCCGTCTTCTACAAATATGTGCACAGTTCCTCTGTACCACTGAACGAAAGGCTTGAAGCAGAACAATGCTGGCAGCACAGCCCATAGCTGCATCCTGAAGCCTACAAAATAACTTCTATGTTTATGCTATGTTTGAAAAACAGTAGCTCCTTGTCCCTGAAAACAGCCTACAGTGCAGCTGCAGCCAGCCAGCTCGCTCCAATCATTTCCTTGAGCTGCAATCATCTGATCACAACCAAATAGCTTGGATGCAGATATAGGAAAGATTTGATCCACTGAAACAACATAACACACAGAGAGAGAGACGACACAGAGAGTATTAAGGTCCTTCTTTTTTTTTTTTTTGCAGTAACTGTTTCTGAAAACACAGAACAATTTTTTTTTCTTTAGCAATAATCCTCCTCCTCCTCCTGATCCCAGATTCAGAGAGCTGAAAAGTATAAACCAGCTGTTTAATAAAAAAAAAATCTGGCAAGACTCATTTAAATGCCTGTTAACAATCACAGAGAGGAAAATCAGCAATGACAACCATAAGGAGGATTAAACAGTGATGACTAAAAATGAAATACTTTGTTGTATTGCTTTATTAAGGATGAAAAATAAAATCCAGCTTCTGCTTCATTGAGGCACATAGGCTGGTACCTTTGGATGAAAGTGTTTCATTTTCTCAAACGAAATTAACATGTCAAAGTATTAAAACATGATGGGGCGGATAATAACAATAAATGGGTTGCACAGCTCATGCCTGAACATCAATGGCTTCATGAAAAACACCACTGTTTAGCTATGAAATGCTTTTCAAGACTAGTTTTTTTGTGAGTGATCCCACACAAACACTTCTGCAGACTGTGGCATTTTTTTATACTGGCAGAGGCAGTTTGTGTGTGGCAAATCTTTCTAGGAGGGCTCACTTCCAAGGAATTAAGCACAGATTATCTCTCCACCCACCCACCCCCACAGCCACCACCACCCCTCAAAAGAAAAAGAAAAAAGCAAGGTAACCAACTGGGAAGCATTAGTAAATGTTTTATTGCTAATAATTAATGCAGCGAAAGAAACAGGGTTTGAGCAGTTAACAACTTAGTATTCTAACTGCTGGCAGAGAAGTAATTGAGAAAGCTGCTAAAAAGAGGTGCTTAGAAACCACATGACCCCGTTTGGATAAATATCAAGATCTTAATGGTACAGTTGTGTGAGGTAAGAGTACTTCAGGGAAAATTGGCACTAAGCCTCGTTTCTCACAAATGAAGAGAGCTGCGAGTGTTGCAAGGAAGATGTTTTCAGAAGGAACAGCATTCTTGTTTCTATGCTTATTTTCTTACTATCTGCAGTCACATTTGTCTTAACTTTTAAAACATTGTTTCTGTCTACAAACATGCGTGTGCACACACACACACGGCCCTACTGCTTTTGTAGGCAGTGGGAGCCTTGCCATTCACTTTCATGGGGACTTGAGTAAGCCTGTAATTCCTGTTGATGTAATCTTTGGAACGGCTGTTTCATAGAATGGATTGTTTAAAAAGAGAATGGGGCTGCTAACACTGTTCTCCGGAACCATTTTACACAGGGGTTGATTAGGATTTAATTGCTCAGTAATCTGTCACAATATGGCAGCATTTAAATGAAAATATTTACCAGGGCCATTAAATGGCTCGCTTTTTTAAAAAAGGCCTCCTGCCCACTGCCAAATGTTTCTCTTTGCTTGTATCAAGAGCGAACTGACTGCAGTACTTTGATCTATTCTCTCTCGCTCTGTCATGTATGCATATATGAGAGGCAAACAGGCATAGTAAACAGCATTTGCATCTATCCGCCTTGAGTTTTGTTAGCATCCTTCCAGGAAACGCTTTGCTTCCCCCCCCCCCCCAAGTCATCTCACTAGAAAACTCCTTCTCTTGAATCATGATCTGGTGCATAGGAAAGTTACACGTCAGAAAAGTCCAAGGCTTACCGTACTTTTTTATGCTTAGCAGTTTCATTTCTTCAAATACACTTGCAGCAACACAGTGCTGTCATTCCTGCTTCAAAATGGGATGCCTCTCTGACTCTTGCCTGCACCATTTGTCTTTTCATTACTTTACTTCTGCACATTAGGAAGAAGCTGACCCTTTTGGGAGATAAAAGACTAAAATACTTATCATTGCTGGTCTTAATAGCACCAGTCTGGGTTTGACTAACTTCCATTATGGTGTATGTAGTTTGCTCTTCTAGTGTCTGCTGCATGGCCTTGG
The DNA here is from genome assembly GCF_964106915.1 of Podarcis gaigeae. Taxonomy (NCBI): domain Eukaryota; kingdom Metazoa; phylum Chordata; class Lepidosauria; order Squamata; family Lacertidae; genus Podarcis; species Podarcis gaigeae. Next base: position 71,691,718 of record NC_139681.1, read on the forward strand.
GCAATATTAATGTCCCTGGCATGACAGGCTGCTGGTGCTATTTTACTCATATCATACTGGAGTGCTTGGAGTTTGGTTTCTATGGCAACAAGGCCCAATTTCACCATGCAACTGGATGCCAGACAATTCTTTTCCAAATCCCTTTTAAAAACTAATGGAGGAAAATTCCCACAGAACTGAACAGTCCTGGATCAGGTCCATTCTCTTTAAATGCTTTAATAAGGAGACAGAGAAGAATTGCTCGAGATACGGCTAGGAAGCAGCTGTGGCTTATAATCGCTATAAAGAAGTATAAAGAGAACAGAGCCTACCCTAAGGGAACAAGACAAACTCTTTGTAATTCATAGAACTGTAGAATTGTAGAGTTGGAACGGATCCTGAGCACCATACTCCAACCTCCTGCAATGCAGGAACCTCAACTATAGCATCCATGACAGATGGCCATTCAACCTCTGCTTAAAAATCTCCAAGGAAGATGAGTCCTCCAGCTCCCGAGGGAGTCCATTCCACCGTTTGAACAGGTCTTACTATCAATAAGTTATTCCTTAAGTTTAGTTGGAATCTCATTTCTTGTAAATTGAGGCCATTGGTTCGGGCTGTTCCCTCTGGAACAAGAGAAAACAAACTTGCTAAGTTTTCCATGAGACACCCCTTCAGGTATTTGAAGATGACTATCATAGCTCCCCTCAGTCTCCTCTTATCTGGGCTAAACATATCCAACTCCCTCAACCATTCCTCATAAGGTTTGCATTCTAAACCCTTTATCATCTTGGTCACCCTGATGTGTGGGTGAAAAGCCAGAGGAGTTTTGTGCTTCAAACTAAGGCAACTGTAAGCCAAATGGGCTGCAGAAAAGGAAAGCAGCAACTCCACTTAGTTATTGTTAACCAGCCATTTATTTACTGGGTATCTGACAAAATTATCTTTATACAGGCAGCAATGTATAAACTAGATTTGGAGATCTGGAAGGGCCCAGATAATAATCTACTGAAGACTTCTTCAACCTGGTGTCATCCAGGTAGTCCAAATTGGACTACAATTCTTTTCAGCTCTGGCCAGCATGGCCAATGCTCAGGGATGCTGGCCACCTTAATCCAAAACATCTGGAACGAACCAGGTTACCACCCAAAAGGTATGATGATCCTTTTGCCCAGATCCATCTAGGCACATGCCGTTTGGACTATTGTGTTCTGGGGCATCACAATTTAAGAAGGAAGGAGGCAACCTGGAAGGGATGCAGAGGAATGCAAAATGGTGATCAGCACTGTGGCAAGCAAGTCATATGTCAAAAAGTTGAAGGTTTGGGCATGTTCAGTCTGATAAAAAGAAGATTGGGGGAAACAGAATCATAGAACAGTAGCATTGGAAGGGACCATGAGGATCCTCTAGTTCAACCTCTTGCAATGAAGAAATCCTTCACCTATTGTGGGGCTCGAATCCACAACCCTGAAATTAAGAGTCTCAAACTCTACCGCCTCCATGCCAAAAGAAGTCTTCTGGATTGAACAGAGGAAGGCAACCCGTCAGCACAGCAAATCAACTGTTTGGCTTGAACTACCAAACTTTTTTTCCTTCCAAAACTGTCACCCTCTCTAGCTGATTCCATGGGAAAGGCCCATATAATAAGGCCTGCAATCTTGTTTCATAGTTAGATGTCTTCAACTTCTCTTGCTTTAGGTCAGATTCTGTTCATATCCTTTCTGACCATTGACAGAATTTATTTTTGTAAGATTGCACATTTTATCTTTCAGTATAGCTTTTTTGATTGAAATTACTTAGGCAGGGATCACACAAGTGATGAAAGGCAAGATATAAATTGAAATAATTAGTCAATCAGTCAGTTGGCAGTATGGCCAAAGTCTTTATGCTTAAGTCGTATGAGCTCCATTCATCTGTAAAGCAATACGTCTAAATTGCTATATTAAATCACCAAGGAAAAACACCTATCAAAATCACCTTGATTCAAATCAGTTACTCATACATTCATCCTATCTCATTGTTCTCAATGCCACAACTAACATTTTTACATTTGCTCGATTGCATCTTATTTATTTACCGTATTTATCTATCACATTTATATTTCACCATTGCTCCCTCCTCATCTAGTGTTCACATCAACCTTGCCTAGTAGGTTAGGCTGAGAAGTATGGACTGACCCCAGGTCACCCAGTGAGCTTCATGGCTGAGTGGGTATTTGAACCCTGGTCTCCCAGGTCCTAGACCAATACTCTCCCAACCACTGCACCACATTGGCTCTCACATATTCTTATGTGTTCAGGACTCCTAAGAACTAGAGGCCAAGACAGGTGATTTGCAGTTCTGAGAATGAGATCTGTAGCACTCTGAATGTGCTTTGAGAGCACTTTTAAAATATATGATATTCATTGCTATATGTTGCAGCTAGCTACTCCTGCTATGTTACAGACACATGCAAATGAAAGAAAACTCAAAGCACATTCACAGCCCGGTGGGAAAGGATAAGAACCACCATTATCATTGTGAGAAATGGTCCATCTAGTGCAATAAAGTGACACAAAATAGAAGCTGGATCAGATGAGACAAAAGTAACTATTCAAGAAGCAGAGCACTTAAGGAATGAGCAAACAGAAGTGGTAGTTAACTAGGAATATCTAGCAGTCAGTGATGAATACATAAATTGGAACAGGACCAATTACAGATTCCCGCGGCACCCCGCTTACTCTCTGCAACGAAAAAGCAAACTCGAGTATGATAAACACAAAGTAATTTAAAATGTGCACACTGAAAGAACAACTTTTTCAGTATTGAAGTGAAAATGTGTCGCAGCACAGGAACCAACCGACAATACATTGTTCAAAAGAAATGGATCAAGAGAGAAATCAATATAAAGATAATTCTGAATCCCTCGAACTGTCTTATTACAAATGGTGGGCAGATATAGTTGCTGTTGATGAGGGTGAATGTGTTGCTGTTGTTGCTGTTGTTGTTGTTGTGCATAGACACTCCGTTATTTAGAAAGGGGAGCAGCATCCATTTGAAAAATAAAACCTCTTGCATCAGACAGACAGAGAATCACAATATCTCTCAGTTAAAGAGTGACATAATTTCTTCAAAATACTACTGTTAGCAAACAGACAAATGAGGAACTGCAGGAAATTAGTAAGCATATGGCACCCTCTAGGGAGTAACCCTCGAAAGGCAGCTAGATCACCCTGAAATATTTTAAGTAAGTAGCTTCCCAGATTGCAACTATGCCTACTGAATTTTCTTTAGCATTTAAAAAACTGGGATTTTTTAATTTCAGATGACCACTTAATCCAAGCTAAATGAGAGAAGGGCAAGGGAGCAAGCATTTGGACTTAGTCCTGCCTTGAACAACGGATCATCACTATGACAGGCAGACAGCCCAGGCAGAAGCAAAGTTCCATGTGGCGTTCGCACAGAGCCCCCCGATCGTTCCATGGACTATTGACCCTGCACCACCACGGCTTATCTCTTCCACTGCCACCAACCAGGTTTCCCCGGTAATATATTCAGGCTGTAACGTATTAACAAAGCTTCCAGTTTATTGTGAACGCAAACAAGTTTTAAATACAGTGAACACTCAGATTGCGAACGTGATCCATGCGGGAGGACGTTCGCAACCCGCAGTGTTCACAACCCACAGCACTGCGTCTGTACACACGTGGGTCGCTATTCAGTGCTGTAACCCAAGGTATGGCTGTACTTTGAAACACTAATCCGATTCACTCTCTCTGTCTCCCCTCTGTGTCTAACTCACTCTGACTCCTATGCCTCCCACCCACAAGAAACCAACCAAACTAACTGCCAAACCCCCTGTGTTGAGCCTTAAACACAGTTAGGCTCTGCCCCTGGGCTTTCTTATTGGTCAACCTATCAACCCTTTCTCTCTTTCCCCCAGGACAACATCTCCATAATGAGTCCATAATGAGCCACACTCCACATCAGTGCTCCCCAGATATTGGGAAGTACCCCCCACACCCCAATCAATCATTTCCTCAACTGCTAGGGAATAGTTGCATAAAGCATGAGTTTGCACATCTGAAGCCATTGTGATGCATTGTTTGTCACTGTCCTTTCCCCCTTTCTCTTCCATGTTTGCTTCTGATGTGGTTGCTGAGAATATTTATTTATTATTTAAAGGCAGAATGCTTACAGAATATTTATTATAGAAAGTAAAACATTAAGTAAGCAACATCAACAAGAACCATTATTTGGTTCAACTAAACCAGCCAGTTGAGGGAGGGGCCCCCCCACTCATTTGCCCTCTGGCACAGAGCAACTTCCTTTCTTATACTAAAGACCTGTACATATGGGCATTGCGACCCTTGCCCGGTTAAATCAAAAGTGGAATCCCCCAAACTCACAACAGTATGCTTTCACCTTCATAAGTCAATAGTTCTTCCTCATAGTGGCAAGTGAGTCACAGCATTTGCAAACAGTGAAAACATCACATGGCAAGCACATTTCTGAGAAAGTTTAACATGCCACCTCAAAGCAGCAGCAACTTCCTGAAGAGCTATCTAAAGTCACTCAGTCACCTAGCAGGAAAACCTAAACTTTGCTGTTCTCAGGCATCGTTGCCATGCTTTGTTTTGAGCTGGCTTTGTTTTTGTACCTTGCTTTAACATGCGTTGTTTCTGTTGTCCCTGCAAAGGCTTTCAAAGTAACCATACTTCATCAGAAAGCTGAGACTGGGATAGGATTCATATGAGTGTGTGCCATTCAGCTAAGGTTTACTCAGAGTAGAGCTACTGAAATTAAAGGACATGAATAAGTTAGATCCATTAATTTGAATGGGTTTACTCTGGATAGCATCTTTATGTACTTAAGATTAATGGGTAGGGGGAAAGTATATGCAAGAAAAATCCAATTGATTTCAATTATATCAATTCACTATGACCTAAAAGATCATAGTGCTTAAGTATGAGAGGAAGCAAGTGCCTTTTCCAAATCTGGCCTCAGGCATAAATATCACCACTAGGTGATAATAAGACTGTACTATCATGTGGGATTGTGGTAATTAATGCTAGTATAATACTTGAAATGCACAGCATATGCAGAATATGAATTAATCTGTGAAAAATTGTCTCAGTTGACTACGTAAAATAAATAAATGGCTATGTAACACAACTGGAGAGTCAGCTTGTGTCTCTGATAACTTATAAATAAATGTGCCTGTCAAACAAAGAGAGAACTTAGTTAGCTGGAATTTAATAGAACTTGCTCTGTAATCCTAAACATGTTTACTCAGAAGTAAGTCACATTCAGTTTAATTATCAGAAGTCTCTATAGCTGAACTAAATTCAAATTAGGGATTGACGGTTCAGTTTGTTCATGGCCCATGTCGGTGTCACATAAATTGCACACATCTACTCTCTCTCTCCCCCACATTAATATGTGATTCTGCCCTCCGCAAAAGAACATGCTTGAAATTTTGTATTTAAGTACATATTTTTTATCCTATTTTCTCACAAAATACAAATTTCTAAATGCAATTTATGCTACATGTTGATATATATGCATTTTTGCTATGCTTTTTAAGCTGAGAACTGCACCACAAAATTAAGAGAAGAGAAAAATCTGCAAGATAAGCTGTGTTCTTATCCACAGATTAATAAGGAAGGCAGATCAAGCCAATTCAAATCAGAATTCACAAAGAATGGGTTCTTCAAGCACCCCTAATAACTGGGTGAGGTTTGCAGATAACCTCCTGGGCATTTAAACACCTTCTTAAATAAGCCATTGTACACATATACATTTCTGAAGATAGAACCATTTAAAGTTAAACACTATCATTCTAAAAGGACTGATTTCTTATTTCACAGTGAATAAACACAATTTGACACTGTGACACAAATCACATCAAAAATGTGCCATACACATTGAGAGACATGGGGTTTTTTTCTCACTAGATGAAATGTAGGTTAAGCAGCAGAAACGCAGACAAGACAAGGTTTGACAAAAGGCAATAGTTCACTTAAGGAGGTCGAGTGAGTAGAGAATGTGCTGTTTAAGGGAACCGAACATCAACACATGAGCTTTAAGTAGAGATGAAAGACTGGTAATTATAGGCAGAAACAAGGAAAAATTAAAAAGACACACACACCTCAAAAAGGAGGTGTAAAGACAAATGCCATTGTATTATTGGGAGAAACTACCAGTACTTCAGATTCAGAGTTCTGGTCTAAATTCCAGCCATAAATATCTTATTTCCAAATAGTTTTAATTGAATGTGATTTACCTACATCTAGGCCAACATCCTGTTCTTGCAGTGGCGAACCAGTTGCCTATGGAAAACCCAGAAGCAGAGTGTAACACCACTTTCCTCAGTTGTGATTCCCAACAACTGGTATCCACAATGGATGGGTAATTCTCATTTAAGCATAATATGCATTGCTGTCTGACACACTCTCCACAGTAGGAGTAGATCACTTTCAGGTTCTAACTCTATGATTAAATATTATTTGCTGCACATTCTTGAAGCGCAAAAATGTTGTGGCTGTGATGTTTTCAGAATAATCTCTTTCACACCTGCTTTTCTAATACCTAGAAATTATTATTTTTGAATCTAGTCTTCTTTCCCATTTGCTTGTATACCCCAGTATTTTGACATTATTTTGGGGTGAGCTTATGTATGCTTTGCCTACTTTGTGTATGTTTGTATGATTACATTTTTAAAAACAGTTATTGCTAAAAAAAACTACTTAAGTAGCCAGTGGATGGGAAATGGATACATCCTTTTTTAAAAAAAAAATATTAAAGATTTTCTTAATACAATAGAAAAAACAAACAAAATAACATATAATTTTACAATAACCATATTTTCTTCACTTCTTTGGACTTCCTCGCATCTCTCGTTCCTGCGTTCCAAGTTTTTCGAGCTTTACCCGGCAATTTATCACCTTGTTTCAATTCTTATATTATAATTTTCCAATATTGTGTCCCTAATTTTAGATAATTTTACCCAAACCTTAAAAGCTTAATTTTAGCATAATATTTATCCAAAATTTATCTTTTCTTATATTTTCATTTATCTTCATATTCCTTTTAACTAGCTTAATGGTGCCATATTGTTAATAATCTTACATCTTTCTTAACATTCATACAATTTACAATATTTTTGTAAGTAGTCCTTAAATTTCTTCCAGTCCTCCTCCACAGCCTCTTCTCCCAGGTCTCGGATTCTGCCAGTCATTTCTGCTAGCTCCATATAGTCTATCAGTTGCATCTGCCATTCTTCCAGTGTGGGCAAATCTTGGGTTTTCCAGTGCGAGGCGACAAGTATCCTTGCTGCTGTTGTTGCATACATAAAAAATGTTCGGTCCTTCTTTAACACCCTCTGGCCGACGATGCCCAAAAGAAAGGCCTCTGGTTTCTTAGGGAAGGTATACTTAAATACCTTTTTCAACTCATTATATATCATTTCCCAGAAAGCCTTAACTCTAGGGCAGGTCCACCAGAGGTGAAAGAACGTTCCTTCAGTTTCTTTACATTTCCAACATTTATTATCAGACAAATGGTATATTTTTGCAAGCTTGACTGGAGTCATGTACCACCTATATATCATTTTCATAATATTTTCTTTCAAGGCATTACATGCTGTGAATTTCAAACCGGTGGTCCATAACTTTTCCCAGTCAGCAAACATGATATTGTACCCAATGTCCTGTGCCCATTTTATCATAGCCGATTTGACCGTTTCATCTTGTGTATTCCATTTTAGCAGCAAATTATACATTCTTGAAAGTACCTTAGTCTTATGTTCTAACAATTCCGTTTCTAACTTTGATTTTTCCACCTGGAATCCTATCTTTTTATCCAACTTGAAGACTTCTTTGATCTGAGCATAATGTAACCAATCTCGCACTTTATCTTTTAATTTCTCCAAACTCTGCAACCTCCAATTATCTCCATCTTTTTCTATTATTTCCCAATATTTCGGCCATTTGACCTCCATATTGAGTCTTTTCCGGGCCTTAGCTTCCATTGGTGATAACCACCTTGGGGTCTTATTTTCCAATAAGTCTTTATATTTTATCCAGACATTGAACACTGCTTTCCTGACAATATGGTTCTTGAAAGCCTTATGACTTTTGACCTTGTCGTACCACAAATATGCATGCCATCCATAAGCATTGTTAAAACCTTCCAGATCCAAAACCTCAGTGTTTTCAAGAAGCAGCCAATCTTTCAACCAGCAGAAAGCTGGTGATTCATAGTACAACTTTAAGTCTGGCAGGGCAAAGCCCCGGAAAATGGATACATCCTATTGCATATTTAGGGGAAACAGGAACAAACCCCTCAGCAAATTAGGGTACTTTGCTGGCTGTTGACAGTTTCTACTTCAGAGTCTCAGTTTTTACCTCTGACAGCTTTGCTGTACCAGTTTTCAGAGTGAGAGCTAGTAGAGGTGGGTGTGAGGAGTTATATCATAACAAGGCAGTTCCATCTTATACATGCCATCCAGCCCAAGTTTCATTTCTGTCAACTGCACATGACATGATGGTGTCACTAGTTAGTGCAAAGATAACCATTGCCCTATAGACCCTCCCAGGAGTTAAGATCAACAGAGGGGGACCATCTTGGTAGTACCACTGCCCTTGCAAGTTTGGGAAGTGATGGTGTGATGGCCTGGGAATCCGATTCAGAGGCTGAACTGGAGGAATCCCAGCCTGCACAGGAGTCCCCGCCTCCAGGGCCGGCTGAACTGGGGCAGGGCCTTGATTCTGAAGCACCTGCACCTGTGCCGGATCCTCAGGAGCAGGCACCAGGTGAATCCACTCTGGCTCCGGAGGTGGTTGAGGACTCAGTGCCTACAGGTGAGTCTCCCCCTGGGCCCAGTAACCAATCAGCCTCTCCTGAACTGCAGAGGCTCAGGGCAGAGAGGCGAAGGGAACTGGTTTCTCCCAGGAGGAGTGCTCACCTTAAGGCCAGGAGAGGCGGGTCTCCTGGGGGCCGGGACCACCCCTGGCCTCAGAGAAGATAAAGGCCAGTCATCCCGGTCCCAGGTTGCGGGAGCAACGTCGTTGAAGAGCTGTTTCGGCCAGCACCCTGTCCTGTTCCTCGAGAGTTCCTGTCCTTGCCCTGGACCCCGCTTTGCCCCTGGAGGACTGTCTGCCAACCCTCGATTCAGGTCCTGGACCTCACCCCACAGTAACCTCCCCCTGGGACCAGCACAGGTGGTTTAGGAAGGAGCACTCTCTGTGGCAGCTCCTAAGCTGCGCAATTCCTTCCCTACAGAGGTGCAGCTGCTGAAGACATATCTCTTGACAGCTGCATTGCAAGGAGTTGAACTAGATAATCCTCAGGGTCCCTTCCAACTGTGTGATTCTTTACCCTGGCCTTTGACACTTCACTCACTCTCACACACCAGGACCTAACCTATTCTTCTGACTGTAGATTGAATTAACGGGGCTCCGCTCAAGTGCAAGTTCAATTGCTGAGAAAATCATCACCATCCCTACCTACCAACTGGCATGCATAACGGCAAAATGCCGTTAAATTCCCCCTTCACAGATGATAGACATTCTGCGTTTATGAAACTGAACCTACCAGAACAAGGGTGGGTGGAAACAGAAATCCGTCCAGACCCTTGAAGTAGGTGCCAGAACACAAAGTAACAATAAGAGCGTATGCCGAGAGAGGAAATTATAAGCCATCCTTTTCATAGCTTCTTTTTTCACTCCATATTTGATCATGAGTTTACTCTTGACTGATTTGCTTGTGTTAGCTTAGTCTTTTTTGTTTAGCAAAAGGTAATAATGTTTAATTTAGCCATCTGGTTGTCATGCTTCTTCTGCAAAGGTGGATAGCATAAGACTTTCACTAGCTTTTGAAATCCCCCTGCATTTGCATTGTTTATCTGACTGTTGCATGCAGAAGATAAACTTATTTCAGATCATTGGTATCTGTATTCATTTGGATATCCACCAGTGCAAATAACAATTCATGCCCTTCATACAATTATCAATTATGTCAATGGCGTTTAAAAGTTAAATAGGAGGTACAGAGGCTCCAATCTGGGAGAGCAGGGGCTTTCATCCTTTGCCACCTGCCACCTGATAAAATAGTCCCCCCAATCTGACCCAAGGTTCCTGCTCCGCAGAATGAGATGTTATACTACACATGGCTACTGCTGGAAATAATCAAGGGAAAACAGGCATTGGGAAGGTTTCAATTCAAAAAACAGAGAAATTAATGTAATTGGGCTAATTAAAAAAGGACTCAACCTGGCATTTCAAATTTACAGTTAGTATGTACTTTTTAGATTTCAGATAAGGTCTTTTCATACCAAATAGGTTAACCAAAGGTTTTGACTACCCTTTTGCATGTGCTTTTTTATAAAATTCATATTCTTTCTTTTTTCTTGTCCTAGATTAAGTATGGAAGAATTCCATGGGAGAGTGGAGGTTCACTGTATTTATAACTAGCAGTACAATGGTACCTCGGGTTACATACGCTTCAGGTTACATACACTTCAGGTTACAGACTCTGCTAACCCAGAAATAGTGCTTCAGTTTAAGAACTTTGCTTCAGGATGAGAACAGAAATTGTGCTCCGGCGGCGTGGCAGCAGCAGGAGGCCCCATTAGCTAAAGTGGTGCTTCAGTTTAAGAACAGTTTCAGGTTAAATACGGACCTCTGGAATGAATTAAGTACTTAACCCGAGGTACTACTGTATAGGTTCAGAGAGAAATCCACTTGAAGGGGAAATTACTTTCAAGAAACATTTAAACCAGGGGTACCTATCCTGTCACCCTCCAGATGTTGCCAGATTACAACACCCACCATCCCTGGTCATTGGCCATGATGGCTAGGGCTGATAGCAGTTGGAGTTCAACAACATATAGTGGGCTACAGGCAAGCCATTCCTGTAACAGACCTACACTCGTAATAATGTAAACCTAAACAGGCAGAGCAACAAATAAAACCAGCAAAAACATTCCTTTGTTGATCAGATTTAATTTTCCTTTCTTCACATCCATGCTGGTATCAGTTGTCTCCAGTTAGAGAAGAGGTGTTTTTCTCCTGCTGGTGCTTGTAAGCTAGCTGCATTCATTAAACACCATTATATCTGCATCATTTAATTTAGGTCAACATGTCAAAGCGATGCAAGTTCATATTTGCTCCCAGTCAGTCTATCTTACCCTCAATAACAAAAGAAAGCTAAACAAGCTGTATTTCGACTCGGCAATAGAAATCACCATGTACTTTATATTCCATGACGACACAGCACAAAGAGCACATGCACCATATATGGCATATAATTTTGTTTCTACCTGTGCGCAGTTGCTGTTTCCAAAGATAAATGTGAATGTTAGCCATCAATTTCGTACTTAAGAGTGATAGCAATGTGTTTAAGAAATGAGGGGTTTGAACAATCCTAAGCCAGTATGCATCAAGTCAAACACACCTGTTAACTAACTTTCAGCTTGATTTGTGACTACTCGACACTAGTCTTCCACGGCTACCAGCCTCCCCTATTTTTATTTATATGTTTTCTAATAAACCGCTTTATAAGGGTGGTTTATACATATAAATCTTATTGCTGAAATTATAAAACACAATGTAACAAATTAAGGCCAGTATTGCAACACATACCGAGCAAACAGAAGAAAACAGTTTCCCATTACAAATGGATGACTTATCAGTTGTTTTGAAATACTGTATTGGCCTGAATATAAGCCTCACTTTCTCCCCAAATTCCAACCGTGAAAAGTTAAAGTGCGGCTCAAATTCGTGGACCTTACAAAAATTGGCTTTTATGATATCACTGCTGAAATAGACATATGGTAAAACGGAACAGGTGTGAGAGTGAATTTTAAAGGAGCAGCTTATGTTTGGGTATTGTCTTTCTCTCCCCCCCCCCCCCGAATTTTAAAGGTGCGGCTTATATTTGGGTGTGGCTTATATTCGGGCCAATACGGTACCTCAGTGAAGAGATGTTTTCAGCTGCCATCAAAACTCATGCCAGCCGCATTTCTGATAGGAGGGTATTCCATAACTGGCACCTCAGAAAAGGTCTTATAGCAAACCACCACCCAACAAGTACTAGCCAGAGCTTCAGAAGACCTTTTCCTGCAGATCTCCGGTCCTGGATAGATAGGTGTAGGATGTGTTATAGAAGAGGGGTAGTCCATGTGTGTCCCTTCAGATGTTGCTGGACTACAGTTCTCATCATTCCCGATCATTGGCCATGCTGACCACAGCTAGTGAAGGTTGTGGTTGATTGCCTGGGCACTACACTGGCTAACCTAGTTATAGGTATACAGTATACTATACCTATATAGGTTAATTTTGATATGCTACTGGTTTCCTTCCCGCTCCCTCTTTTCTTATCGTTATAAGGGGGGGGGGCAAATCGGCAGCAAAGACTGGGAAAATTGTCCATCTTATGCTATGGTTGCACGTCTGCAGTGGGCATACATAGAGCTGTTATCTTTTTATGAAAACACTGCACATTGTGATATTGAAATGTATACATCTCCATTCCTGAGGTAAAACAGGAAAGAGTCACCCCACTATCCCTGCTGAAGGCACCCTTACCTTGGATTGTGCAGCAGTGCCCACAAAGTGACACAGAGCTCTTGCAAGATCTCACAGAATTTCGCTTCTCTGCCATCAGAGGAGGCAGCAGGGTGGGCAGGGCACCTGTGGGGGCACTGCCTCTTGGGCTTCTGCTGCCCAAGGTGGCTGCCTCAGTCTGCCTCACAGGTGGGCCAACCCTGACTATTTCAGACTGCAGTTGGGGGTTTGCATGATTCAATAAATCAAATGTTTATTACAGTCCATCAACCATCAAACAAAGTTCAAAATACAAGAAATAGAAAATCTTATTCTCAGAAGAACTAATTAGGAATTACTGAAGGTGACAAGGTAGAAACTAAAAATCATAGCAAGTATGAGATATATTACAATGTTCAGATATATTGCCACCTGTAGCAAATTTATTAATCCTTCTTTTGTAAGACTGACTCAGCTCAATTGATCTTTCATGATAATCAGTCCATTTCCTCCCCTGCAACTGCAAGCTATTTGCCAATTGCTTATTTCAGCTCTTCCACTTCAAACGTGCTACTTTGCCACAACAGGAAAACAGATTTTGTAAAGCTAAAGCTAATTTGCTGTTTGTTTTGTTTTGTTTTTGAAGTTTACAAACCTTTTTAAATGCTTGCTATTCAACATGATTCATAGAGCAAATGATGTCTTTTTTCTTTCTTTTTTTGTTACTTTAAAACTTTTAAAAAATTACAACAGCTTATAGCAGCACACCTAAATTAAGGGGGGGGGTGTTAACTTGGAATCTGCAAGAATTCAAGGGTCAGTTTGTTAGTCATCTACCCACCTGTCCAAGCTTGGAAGCAGCTTTCTTTGATTCTTTCCTCCTTTTCCATTTCATTTTTGTTCTCTCTTTTTCTGCTACTTCTTTTCTCCTTTCTCCCATCTCCGTTATGCTTTATTCCTTTGGCTGGACTTTCTTGCTCTTTTTCTACCTCCTCCTCTTTTGAGGAACAAATTCATCTCTGGTGTCAAGCTAGCTGGACAGAGCTGCAGGAATAAACTGCCCCTTTGTCTTGGTCTCTCCTAGAGGGCGAGTCCAGCAGCCAGGGAATTTGCAAGCAACACATTCTTGCCTCTGCCCTTTTCTGGTTGCCTCCTAATCCACCGTTCCAGTAGCTATGAGATATATCTATATGTTGGTAGCTGAGCCTATTGAATGATAACACAAATGTTAAGAAGTGAGCCTCTTCACAACATTTCTCTAGGGACAGAAATTATCTTACAGTAAGTAAGATTAGTTTAACAAGATGAGATTTACCGCAGACTAAATATTCTGCAGCATTTTTGGAAGTTTTTGTTCAGGTTATCCTGTAGAGTATTACCAGTTTCTTTTCTCTCTAAAACCCATCTGCATTATTTAAAGTGACGGCTAACAGATGGCTCCTCTATTGCTTCATGGGGTTACCTTTTCAAAACCCACCTCTTCCATGAAGCCTTTAGCACAGCACACTAGTTCCCATGCCCAGTAGAACACAGCCTGCAACTAAGGCTAAGGATGTGCGACTGAAACTAATGTATATTGCTTCCCTGTCTAGCCCTGCCTCTACTTCCCTTCCCTTTCTCTATGTCCCCCATGTTGAATTTTATATTGAAAAGCCATTGGCCAGTAGCCTGTTCTCTTGTATTCTGTAAAGTGCCATGTACAGTGATGGAACTCTGTAGGTAACAACGGCAAGAACAAACAACAACAACACTTGTAGGAACCTGATATAGCCAGATCCTACTTAACATACATGTACCATAACTGGCTGGATCCACAGATCTCCTGTGGACAGATCAGGAGGAGAAAGTAGAGGAGAGAAAGTCACTAAAGTTGGCTGAGTAGCTCTTGCAAATCTGCTATCTGTTCACATTTTAATCCTGGCTCTTCAGGAGACACACTGTATATTCCAATTCCACTAGAGAAGAATGCTTCTTGGATTTTCTGCCAATTCCCTACCACTTAACCTATCAGTTATAATATTCTGGGTCTATTCAAATCCAAACCTCTGATTCTAAAGTGGGGTGAACCATTCTGTACAAATAAAATAATAATTGCTCCCATTAAACAGCACGGAACGGAGGTTGCACACCATTTATTCAAGGGAATCTGACTAGAGATAACAGGACAACTACAGTGAAAGTGGACTGCAACCATAAGCTTCAGACCATTTGGTCTTTCTCTATCTCTCTCCCCCACCCACAAAATTTGTGTTCGAATATTGCTGATCCATTGTTCTCCTAACCACATCCTGTGGCAATGCCGCAGTGTCTAATTACTCACAGAGTGAAATTAAACATGGGTTTCAACTTTCTTTGTCCATTTTGAAATTTCCTAGCAGATAACTCAACATCAGCAGCTGTATTCATCAGGAAGAGAATGCAGAGGCTTACTGAAACAAATGCAGGGAGCAATCTACCAAGCACTGCTGCAGCACAATCTTCACTTCAGTGGGGCTTCTGTACCAAAATGAATGGTGAGTGAAGGCTACACAGAAATGGTGCTGGGTGAAATGAACTAAGCACAAATGCCTGCTTTGTTTCCTGCTATGAAGAGAATAGAAAGCACTGTGGCACCTTGGGAGTCTGACAGTGGCATCCTATGCTTTACACAGTAGCAAGTTCCAATGTGTTCAATGCAGCTTGCTCCATAGTAAGTGCATTCAGGATTGCAAGCTAAGGCTTCAGTGCTGTGCACACGTATATGGGAATATGACCCTTCAAATACAAGAGGACTTATTTCTGAGTAAACACACATGGATCACACTTCACTTCCTACATTGATCAGGTGTACACGAGGCAGGTACTACACATGGCAAGCTGTGTCCACATCTTCCGCTGCTGTTCCACACAATCAACTGCTGCAGGCAGATAGCGCAAATGTGCAGAGCACCAGCTAAACAAATTCAGCTTCTAGCAGCCTCCATGACTATTCATTTTGTTTCTAGAAATGACCCTCCATAGTTTACCGTTGCTTTAACAGGCCACAGTATTCAACATGCTTAGAATACATTCACTTATTGCAATGCAGTCTGGGGTATGCTTTTAGCATTAACTTAAATGGTCTGGACAGAGGTGTAGCAAGGTCAGGTGATACTGGGTGCGAAAATATTTTTGTCAACCCACCGTTGCAATTTTTGGGAAGTTCTTGAGCTTTTGGGAGGGGGGAGGGTTGGCCGCAGATAGCGCAAATCAGACCTACAATCATATAACCGTGTCAGTGCCACCCACTGGGGCTGTCAATAAATCGAAGTCTCAACATTAACAAATACAGTCATACCTCAGGTTAAAGATGCTTCAGGTTGCGTTTTTTGGGGCTACGGACACGCCAAAACCCGGAAGTACAGGAACGGGTTACTTCCGGGTTTCGGCGGTCACGCATGCGCAGAAGCGCTACATCGCACTTTGCGCATGCACAGAAGCACTGAATCACAACCCTCACATGCGCAGAAGCGCCGCTGCGGGTTGTGAATGCTGCAGGTTGTGAACGTGCATCCTGCACAGGTCACGTTCACAACCCGAGTGTCCACTGTATGTAGCATTTGCAAGAAAGGCCACACAAACTTTTGTTTAAAAAAGCTACTGTTGCCCCATGATCCAGTCACAATTAACAATGAGGGTGGGTGAAAAGAAAAAGTTACATTGCATCCACTGAAAACTGCAGATCATAATAATGAACACAGAACGATCTTTAATAATAATAATTAATAATAATAAATTTTATTTATATCCCGCCCTCCCCAGCCGAAGCCGGGCTCAGGGCAGCTAACAACACTAAAACAGTGCAACATTATAAAAACATTCTAAAAATTAATTAAAATCAAAATTGATGGCAACCATAAACTAAAGTTTTGTAAAGATTGCCAAAGGAGGGAGTTAATATAATAATAATTTTTATTTATTATTTATTTATTTAAACATTATGGTATATTCTGGAGACTTAAATATTCCCACTAATGAATTATTACATATAAAAATTTATTGAAGGGATTGTTAGTGTGTTGGCTATGATACTGATAGCCAGATGCAAAATACAATTGGGATCCTACAGCTTTAACAGTTGTTTAGAAGAAGAAGAAATCAATAGGTGCACCTACTCGGCATCTAAGTGGATAGGCTTTTGGTTTAATGCATATGTGTACATCATCAAGATACACTTGTTGAAAAAGCTGAGAACTGGAGATAAAGAAAATATAATGCATTGGGACTGTGCAATAAACATATACTGAATTCAATTTAAAATAATCAAACCCCTGCCTTGAAAGGGTTAATAGTCATGAGTGGGTCACCCTCTCCCCTCACATCTAATCTGAAATAGGTTTATTTGAATAAGATCAGTTCAGGCATAAAAGTAATCCAAAACGTGATGCTTTCCAAACTAGTAAGACCTCTGTATTCTATCTGCATTTTTGGTTATATCACTGGGCATATGATGGATCGAACCACAAAATTTCAAAACAGGAAAGTAGATTAATATATCCAACAGATGTTTCCTTGGCCTGGCCCACACATTTTTCAGAAGGGTCATTCAAAAATATAATTCTTCTCCTGCAAGCTTAAATCATGCAGTTCATTAATTCCTGTTTCATTCCACTGCCTGTGTAGACCCAGCCTATTTATATGCCATAAATATCCTGTCTTAAAATTTAAGAATTAATAGGCATGTAATGCTAAATAGCTTCAGTGAGACTTGCAAGACTTCTAAATTTGTGTGGTGCAACCTTCAGATTATGTTTTAAAATACTGTACAATAGAGGTTTTCCCTTGGGTGTTTTATTTTGTTGTTGTTTTGCTTTGTTAAATAACCATATATATTTTCAGTTTCTGGAAATAACAAAGGTAAATATTTTTAGGAAATTACCTGGTTTGCATGTAACACTAAGCCAAACCATGGTTTAGCATGAGCACAAGCACGAAAAACAAACATTAAGGTTCTCAGAGTGAAGATGATGACTGCTGCACCTCAAGTCCTGCTGTTCAGACTGAAACCATGGCTTTGCTTTGCATTGCATCCAAGTGGGTGTTTATTGTTTATCTCACACCAGACAAACCATGAGCAGTAACTAAGGCTTGCTCTTGATAATGATTGTGGCTTGTCTGGGGGAGACAAACCACAAGCCCAGATTCAGACATGATGCTAAACCATGTTATGGCTTAGCTCATGGGTAGGCAAACTAAGGCCCGGGGGCCGGATCCAGCCCAATCGCCTTCTAAATCCAGCCATAGATGGTCCAGGAATCAGTGTGTTTTTACATGAGTAGAATGTGTCTTTTTATTTAAAATGCGTCTCTGGGTTATTTGTGGGGCATAGGAATTCATTCATAATTTTTTTCCAAAATATAGTCTGGCCTCCCACAAGGTCTGAGGGACAGTGGACCACCCCCTGCTGAAAAAAGTTTGCTGACCCCTGTCTTAGCTCTTCACTCCAGCAACCTGCATGTTTACTCATTTACACTAAGTCACGGTTTAGCTTAATGTTACATACAAATACATACATTGTATAACTCTGATATATCAAACCTAAGTAATTTATGTTACTTACTCAAGGTGTATTTATCGCTGCCAAATGACTGCTGCTAGAAACTCTTTTGCCAGAAATCTGTTGCTGTGCAGCATAAAAATGAACTTGGTGATGGAATTCCTTCTGTAAGTTCACACATGGCTACAATCCTTGGCCGAGTGAATAGCCAAGAAATATATAGCATTTTCCAGATCTGTGGTACTCTAGCCAACAGTAACTTAAGATTCTTAACAATAAAAATTATGCAGTTTCGAGCCCACACTGACAGTGTCTTTGGATGTCACAATCAACCACGGTTTATCATGACAAGAATTAGCTTAGTGAAGCCTCAGGCTCATATATTTCCCACTTTTTCTTCTCCCTTGGCACAGCTGCAGAATGGAATTTGGAAGCTTTCACTTGTGATTAACCATAGCTGCTTGTGAACTGAATGCAAAAAAGGGGGGGGAAGGGGGTGGGGGAAGAGGTTAATCTGAACTAGAGTTTGTTTGCAACAAGCCAACTTCAAATTATGGATTATGAAGCTGTCTTGTTTCCACACCCCATCATTATGATTTACCACTGTTTAGATCTGAAAGCAATACTGAATTGTATTTAATCAGAAGCAGAAGCAAAAGCTCCCAAATGCCTTCTCATGTCTGGAGTAGAGGAGAGGAGCAATGTTGATTCTAAAGGTTTAACTTTGTTCCTGTCACAATAAATGAATGAGGCGTGGCAGCAGAAGGCAATATAAGGTACTTTTCACCCCTCTATTCTCCTGATTTGCCTCTCACATTGGCTGGGGGTGGTGGTGGCTTTCAGAGGAACTCCTAGAATAGTGCATGGGGAAGAAGGAGAGGGGAGATTGTTCCATCTGGTATGCTGAAATGCTGGAACTGATGGAACTATCTTCTTAAAACTACATTGAATTCCTCCCAATGGTTCTAACAGCCAGTATCAGAAAAACCAGTTATGCTTTTTGCACACATGTAAAGGAAAAACTGTTGTTAAGGGCAGGGTATTCTTGCGCTGAATAATAATGTACACATACTTGCCATAGATGGCAATAAACAGGTAGGTTTTTGCCATAGTTGCATGGCAGCTTGGTCATTCAAAATTGTCCCTGGTTAAGACATCATTTTTTCATGGGGAAACATTGCCAATTGATGATGAACTCATAATGAAGGCAGTTTATGAATGGAACATCTTCATCCACCCACTTCTTATGCAAGAGACACAGAGTTTGCACCAATGTTCCTGCACTGCCGCATGTCCATAAAAATGACAGGAAATAATTTGGCAATGTTTGCTCTCTGCAGACCAACGACACATCAGATCTTTCCCCCAAGTGTTGCAGTCAGAATCGATAGCTCAGTGGTCTATATTAAACTGTGTAATTTTTCAGGTGGGTAACAACCCCCCCAAACCCTGTAAAAACAATGGAACCCGCCTTACAATGGAGGTCATGACACTTTCTGTGCAACAGGGGTAGCTGGATGGGATCTCTGTTAGAAAGTAAGAAAAATAAAGAAACCTGCAAACATAACAAATTCATAATAGAATACAGTTTCATGGACTAGTCCACTTCATGATAAATTGGCCTCTGGTATAGGAAAGCTAATGGCATAAATTTATTATGTATCACAATATATTTTGTTATGCTTTAAGCAGCTTCAGGCCTCTTTGGCTCTTTTAGCTGCAACAGAATAACCCAGCAGGAAGTTGTTACTATTTGAAAGCACCAATGCCCAACAGGAGCAACATAGGCATAGATGGCCACAAAGAGACAGATGTCATTTCTTCTTCTTCCTCTTCTTAAATCCTGAAGCTGTTGCCAAGGAATACAGGGCTCATGCCCCTTTAATAATTATGTAGAATATGGCTTCTTTTTCTTTGGTGATCACTCATAGCCAAGTAAGATTGTCTTCCATAAACACAGTTTTAACTATGAGTCCATAAGTGACTGTGGAGGCCAATACTGGAATCACACGTCCTTCCACAGTGGGGACATTGGTTTCCGAGCGGGAGTTGATCATGGTGTGGATTTGCCAAGCATGCCTTATGCAGTGTTTCTGAGATGTGAAAGCTAGGAGTTAAATGGCACATTAAACCTAGGTTATGGGCACCACAATGGAGTGTCTAGGCTTGCTATTTTTTAATAACAAGAATACAAAGCTGAAAATGAATGAATCTTATGTTTATTTTTCACATGGTCTAGTCCTCATCTTAAGACTGCAAAAAACAAAGCCATACTTCCCCCCACCCACCCCACTAATATTCTTATGAGGATCCCTTTTCCTGTCTTCAGCGAGTGGCTGGAAGTGGGGAGGCAGAAAAAGGTCCTCCTTTCCTTCCAGCAGTGGCAGTTTCAGTCTGAAATCTTTTGGGCAGTACTGCGCCCAGAGCTCAGAAACTGTTTGCATTAATGAAATCCCAAAACGCTGGGAGTTTCGAATGCTGGTCCTATGCAACACACCAGAACATGCCGTATGAAAGACCTTTGCCACAATCTTATTAATTAAAGAGCTGCTGTAACACCATGCCTAAGCATGCAATCCTATGCACACTTATCCTACTGAGTAAAATCTACTGAGCCCAATGGGATTTGCTTCTGATCACACATGCATAGTATTACTCAGCAAGAGAGCTGTTTGAGCAGGAAGCCCTTGCTTTGAATCTTGCTTCTGTGGGGAATTTAGGAAGGAAGGCTGCAATCCCAGCCGCATCTCCCTGAGAGTAAGATCCCAGCATCAAACCCCAATAGACATGCATCGGACACTGTTGCGTGCCACTTTCCCGGCTAACCTCAAGTCTGAAAGCTTCAGCCCTGCTTTTCTCCCCAGTTCCCAGCTCAAATATGAAAAGGGTGGGTGGGAAAATACTGATTTCGCTTATAGAATAATAGGGTTGTAAAGTTGGGAGGGGTCTAAAAGGTCATCTAGTCCAACCCCTGCAATGCAGGAATCTTTTGCCCCCACCCACCCACCCATGGGACTCGAACCCACGACCTTGAGATTAAGAGTATCATGCTCTACGGTTGAGCTATCCCAGATTAAAGTTTGCTTAGAAGTTTGAAAGAACGAACGGGAGGCGCTCTGAACGCTCGACAGCGCTATACACATTGCCAAGTCTCAATACTATTGAAGGGGACACAACGAAACAACGGCCTTCCGATCCAAGACAGACGCGCCTCGTCGCGACAGTAAACGCCGGGACTCCCCGCGAGCCACAGGAGGCGCTAGGGCTGCCTCCGTCTCCCCCACTTTGCGCCGCTGCTTCCACGTCCCCCCCCCCCTTCCAAGCCACATGGTACGCGCGCCCTGCCAAGGGATGCCAGCGCGCGAGATGGGACAGCGCGAGTTCATTGGCGGCGCCCGCGGGGGGGGGGGGGAGGCGGGAGGACGCTTCTTCGCGCCTTTCCCGCGCTCTCCAGAAGAGGCGAACTGAACTCACCCTCAGCTGGAGCCGGCAGCGGCTGGCGACGGCGGCGGCTGCGCTCTGGCGGTGCTCGGACGCCAAGCTGGGTCGCAGCAGGCTCCGGGTGAATCTCCGCGTTTTCTCCACAGCCATGAGAGGGTCAGAGCGGCTGGCAGGAAAAGTCCGGCGGCGGCGGCGGCGGCGCAGACTGGCAGCACTCCCGCCTCTCAGCCGCGTTCAGGAAGCGGAACTCGGGGCTTGCTTGCTTGCTTGCTTCTTCTCGCTTTCCCCCCTCTGCAGCTCGAAGGCGTGACACGCGCGCTCCCCCCCCCCCATTCACCTCCGCGGCGCTTTTCTCCTTTTTTTTTGAGGGGGGGGGGAGCGTCGCGAGGCGAGGCATCGGAGCGGAGACGGAGCTCGCAGCGTGAGGCGCCCAAGTTGGCAACTCTGCAGAACGACCGGCGGGAAAGCTTCCCCGCCAGCTGCCCAGCCGCTTCGCTCTCTCGCACACGGCTGCCTTGGCCTGAGCGGGGTCTAGTCAGCGCCTCCTTGCTGCTCCCCGCAACGAGGCTGTCAGGGTTCCTACTTCGCTACTGGAAACAGCGGGGGCCTCGGGGGCAAATGCCCCCTAGAATAAGCAGGAGGGAGGCCCCACACTCCGCAGGGCTGCCTTGCTACCTGTGAAATAACCCACATGCTGGCATAGGAGCCAATTCCTAGGGGCCGAGGTCCCTTCGTCGCCCCCCCCATCAAAATATTTAAGGGGGCCGCCCCCTGAAGTTGATGGGCACTGCCGTTCAGACGCTGTGTGCCCGCGCTGCATCTTGTGTTCAGTTATGAGGCGTGGAGCTTACCCCCCCCCCCAATATCTAATTCAGGTTGGCACCCCTGCGTGCCAGAACTGTACCGTTGGTAAAGACCCTGAGGATCAGTGTCGGATTTGCGTATAAGCTAAACAAGCTATAGCTTAAGGCCCCACTCCCTTGGGGGGCCCCAAAAATTAAAGGGGAAAAAACCCTGGATGTACATTTCCAAAATATAAGATATAAAACAAAAAATAAAACCTACAAATAGCAACAGTGTTTGTGTTGTGTAGGCTCCTATGATGTAAGTAATGGGCCCCGCCTGCTAGCCTGCTCCCTAAAATATCACTGGTTTGCTCATTTCTATATATAGGGTGCCTACATTCTGCTTGGGCTTTGCATTCTGCATGGACTTTTCAACAATCACTTAGATAAAATACGTATTTTGTTATGTGCAAATGGTTTTAGATACTTATTAGGCCCACAACTTACCATATAGCATATATTCAACACAAAAAACAGCAACAATTTGTTGTTGACAAAGGACAGCTGGACATATAAAGGGCCCCATTACCTTCAGTAACTTAGGGCTTATCAAACCTAAATCCAGCCCTGCTAAGGATCATCATCATTTTATTATTTATACCCCGCCCATCTGGCCAGGTTTCCCCAGCCACTCTGGGCAGGTTCCAACAAAACATGAAAACACAATAAAACGTCAAACTTTAAAAACATATGGATACAGGGCTGTCTTCAGAAGTCTTCTAAAAGTTGTGTAGTCATCTAGTCCAAACCCCCATCCCCTGCAATGCAGGAATATGCAGCTGTCCCATATGGGGGCAGAAGGCATTAATCAAGCCACAGGAACTCATAGGATGGGCGAGGTATAAATAATAAAATATTATAATATTATTATTGCTCCTAGGTCAGCATCATCAGATAAAGTGATGCAATGATCCTCACACACTTAATGCAGATAAGTGATTCTGCCAGACATCCGGTTCTACGAACGATGGCTGCAAAAAAGGCTCGGATCCTGTGTTACCCACACTGCAGTGTGGCTGCTTTTACATCGTTCAAAAGAACATTTCAGGAAGTGGGTATCATGGGCAGGGCTGACAGCATGGTTACTTCCCACTCTAGAAGCTGGTAATCTTGTCTTGAGACTTAACAGCAACACCACTCCATGATCACTTCCTTCAATCATGAGTGGAGCAGAATGAGTGTTACCACACTACAACTGGTAACATATGAACTTAAATATTTTCTTCCACCACCCTCCAAATGAATATATGTCCAGGGTATTTGGTAAAGCGGTATAATTTTGAATAAATATATAAATAGCACATCCAGGAAGGCATGTCACATCATTTTAGTTAAATTTCTGTGTGGTTTTCTGGTCATTTTTACAACCATGTTGAGCGAACCCTCTTCATATATCTCATATTTATGAAAAGGTAATCCAAACCTGAAATCTGGTGGCAGCATGGAACAAATTCTGCAGCAGCAGCAGCAAACATCTGTCCTTTTCTTCCATTTCATCAATGGCATGCATCCATCTAGAAGAGAGGAAACAGCAAGTTATTCCACTAGTGCTTGTGCGCTCAATTCATAACCAAGGAAACTAAAGCCAGATATGAGATTTTTGGGTGGCATTCTCTTCTCTCACTTAACTGGAATTTTTATATAGGCTTGAGGAATATATATATATATATTCAGGAAAGAAAGGAATGTGTGCCATTGTGGCTGCCTTGTTTGTCACACCCGCCTCTGCTTGAATGATAGCAAGGTGCCTGTCTGAAGCTAGAACAATTGCATAATCTCTCCTGCTTTGGGCACTTAGGAAAGTCAAGAGATGGAAAACACAGGTTTAGTTGCCCAAGGGCTATGTTATTGAATGCCAAGGCTTTGAAATTTAAAATCAGCGTCAGCTTATTGCAGGACTCTCTCCAGCTATTCTAGCTTAGTTTGCATTAATTTTAAAAGGCAGTGTCTGGGCACAGAGCAGTGAGCCTCGGGGCTCTCTGTGGCTGCACCCTATGTTGCTTGGATTACCTAGTGAATGTGGTGGAATCAGGGTAGTATGTACATGTGAAGGAAAAGCCATTGCCATTGAGATATGTGTTCCTTGCCATTTCTCCCAGATACAAGGACCAGAACTTTAGGAGTATATTTCTTACATGCAGACTGAAAATGTGATAGCTGACCAGTATTTACAGGCATTGATCAAGTGACTCCGACACAAGGCAAACAATAATAATAATTGTCGGAATCCATGCACTAAATGGTATAGTAACAATGTTAGAACAGGCAACCCCTGTATTGTGCAGGGGTTATGTTCTGGGTTGCTGTGTGTGCTGGCAGAGCATAAATAAGCTGGCCCCATTCCACCCCTTTCACACTTCTGGGTCCAAAACCATCCTGTGCATGCACAGCTGTACGTTCTTTGAACTCGTGCAAAACAGGAGTTGCCTGTATACCTATGCTCATACAGTGGTACCTCAGGTTAAGTACTTAATTCGTTCCAGAGGTCCGTTCTTAACCTGAAACACCACTTTAGCTAATGGGGCCTCCTACTGCTGCTGCTGCGCCACTGGAGCCCGATTTCTGTTCTCATCCTGAAGCAAAGTTCTTAACCCGAGGTACTATTTCTGGGTTAGCAGAGTCTGTAACCTGAAGCGTATGTAACCCAAGGTACCACTGTATTAGTCTATCCCACTAGTGTGTGAGGTCACGAAGAGTCGGACACGACTAAACGACTAAACAACAACAACAACAACAACAACTAGTGTGTGGTCTACCAATAAGATAATTTGAATCAAATTGTGTTGGATTTAAAATGGGTATTGACAAATTCCTGTCAGTCAAATGGTTACAAATTGTGATGACTACATGCTGGTATTCCCTTCTTGCCCTGTCTGTGGGTGTTACAAAAGTGTTGGGTTGGCAGCTGGAGGAGTTCATCCAAATGAATGATTTTACCATTTTGGGAATGAAGTTGACAGTTTTCCAGTAAGTCACAAAGTCGGAAACAGTTTGATTTCATTACAAAAGTACATGGGGGAAGTTCAGTTGCTCTACATTCCCATCTTGTTTTGTTAGTCAAAAACAGATCATTCAAGATGGGAATGTAAAGAAAGTGAACTTTGCCCTCCTTACCACACATCTTTAACTTATTTTTGTTGTCATCATTTGTTTTGTTATGAAACAGGGGTTGCTTGTCGGGAACTGCTCTTAGTTCTTGTTTTGTCATCAACTAGAGCAGGCTGTGACTGGACTTAACTGCCAGAGGTCCTTTACCTTTACCTTTTTAGAGCAGGCATAGGCCAACTCTGGCCCTCCAGATGTTTGGGACTACAATTCCCATCATCCCTAGCTAACAGGACCAGTGGTCAGGGGTGATGGGAATTGTAGTCCCAAACATCTGGAGGGCCAGAGTTGGCCTATGCCTGAACCAGAGCCTATTCCTATGCTGCTTTTTCCTTTATGGGATGCACAGCATATACAAGACTTCAGTATACATCTCTTCCTAGATAAGTTTAGTTATCTTTAAGGCGATGATGACCCATGTTTAGACTTGCTTTGAACACTAGAAAAATTACTATTTCTAGCTCAGAGTAAAGGCAAACATTGATAGAAAACATATCACCTTTTTTTTTTTTTTTTTGGAAATACTTTCCTCCTCCTTTCCATGACACATATTTTTTGTAGGAGTTGATGGGATCCTTTTCATGAAAAGCTG
Organism: Podarcis gaigeae; assembly: GCF_964106915.1. Classification (NCBI taxonomy): domain Eukaryota; kingdom Metazoa; phylum Chordata; class Lepidosauria; order Squamata; family Lacertidae; genus Podarcis; species Podarcis gaigeae. The sequence goes on from NC_139681.1 coordinate 71,717,722, forward strand.
AACTGCAAAATACTCCTCCTAAGTAACGATGATGAAAAAATAAAATTCTGCTTAAGCTTCTTCTCCTAGGAGCAATTCAAATAACTGTTCCTTCTAGAACCACCAATGGGTTTCCCCCCTCTCTTTTCTTTCTTTCTCTTGAAAGATTGTTCTGGATGGTTTTAATATTAGAATTATCACTCTAAGGTTATGCATCACTGTGTGGTATAGACAGAACACAAACAACATGTTGGTTTGTGATGTTCCAGATTATACCATCTGCGATCTGCCTTTTCAATATGTTTCTTGCTGGGTAATGCTGTTCTCACTTCTTTCAGATTGAAGCAATTGAACAATATGTTCCTGCTCTCCTGGAGCAGACCACCATCAGCTTCCACTGTCTGTAGCTCATGTTGAGAATCTAGCATAGAATTATTATTCTTTCACAGACCAGCCACCTCAGAGATGGTTTCTGGCTTTATCTCGTATTGAGTACAACATAATTGCATTTTGGGACCTAAAAATCTATGCAACCGGGACATTTGAAAGGTGTGTTCAGGACTTTATAGCTGCCATGACAACCATATTGCTTTCCCAGATCCAACAGATGAGACAGATCATATACTGGATTTGTTGTTCTGCCCTGGCCTGGGAAAAGGCTGTTTCAAATTTAGGCAATGGGCTAGGGAGGAGGAGATTGATGTTTTATACATGGTCAGATGATTTATGTTGTATTGTGTGTGCAATGCCTCTGCCACTGATTGGCTGAGATGATGCAATTGCATGGAATGTTCACAAATACTCCAACTGTTCAGGGAATAAAGATGTTTCAGAATGTTTGCCGTTCAGCTTGTGTGTGGGAGATGTGAAACTTGTCAGTTTGACCAAGACTGAAACTTCACACAGCATTAGAATGAAATGTTTTATGGATGAAAAGATTTATGGAGTATGGTGAGTACTGGGAAGTTTAACAAACAAACAAACCAAAAATAGCCTTACATATATGAGTGGAAGTGGTGTCCAGGGAGGTAGGGAGGTAATCATTTTCTTCCTTTCAGTCAGTATTATCTTGAATTTTTCCTCTGGCCCACTATGCTGCTCACAGTGGACATGGGGAAGGTAATATGGGGAAAAGGTAAAGTAGTGTCCTCTTTGTACCTCCTGTCATTCTTCTCAAATTGACAGCATTTTGAGCCTGCTTTTTTAATGCAGGAGAAAGATGCATGCAAGTGCATGCCACATATATTTGCGGCCTGAACTACATGTAAAGAATGTATGCAGAAAATGTCTGTAAGATTTTTTTTGCCAAAGTCACCCTCCTTCACTATATACCATTTCCCCCCATGTATAAGACTAGGTTTCCCCCCTAAAAAATAATGTCCAAAATTTGGGGGTTTCTTATACACAGATAGATCTCTCTCCCCCCATTTTCTTAAATTGGAGTCCCCAAAAATAGGAGGTGTCTTATATATGGGGGCGTCTTATAGATGGAAAAATACGGTAATTCTCTCTCGAACTCTGTTGTACAATCACTTGCCACAGCTAATAGTAACGGTTTGATAAGTAAACTCTGTGCTATTTCCTGACTAAAAATATGTTTCAAACATATGTATAAAAGAAATGGGTATAAAGCCCTTAATAGCAACTATATGAAAAAAGAATAGTCTTAGGTTTTTCAAAAAATAGTCTTGGATTCTTCAAAATCCTTTATTTCATCAGATCTAAGGAAGAACTCCTTTAAAATAATATTCATTGGTATTTAAGACCGCATGTAATTACAGACGTTCTCCTTATGCATATATTAACTTAAATTCAGCATTCTTTTCACCAACAAAAACATGCTTGCTTCCATGGGAAGAATTTAAGTACTACACATTATTCAAAGAGGACACAAGCTTTTGTAACACGTGAGGTTTAAAAATCTGAAGACAGACAGAGAGGCAGAAAGTAAATCGATCCATTCATCTTTGGTCTATTATGTCCCTGGACCAATATAAATTATCAGAGCTAATATCTGTATTGCTTTGGCAAAACCAGTTGTGGTTTTCATACAGCAATCTGTGGCTTGGGGTTATTCCAAAAATGGAAGGATATTGATTTCTCTTGAAACAGGAAAATACGTGCAAACATTAAGGAGCCACTTTCCCTTCTTATTCTTTACCACGAACATTTATGCTTTATAACCAACCTTTTAACCACTTTGCACTGAGAGTCAGCTTGAGGTCAAACTCTGCTTGCTGGCTCGCATGAAGCAAATTAATGAGGCAGACAGAGCAAGTGGATTACACAGGGTAGCAAAATCAGAAACTGCTCCTTTGCATCACACATGAGATCCTTAAGCCTTTGGTAGATGTGATACGATCCAGAATAAAGATGCGGGGTATCTACAGATATTTTAATAATGCCAGCAAATGAGTTGTCTCAGATGAATAGACTTATCCATTGGAGGGTTGCCCTTCTCCCCACTCCCCAGTTATTTTATATTATTTTGACAGGCAGGAGAGAATTATGAGATGGAAATCTAAAAACACAAGAAGGTGCCATAGTATTGCCCGCAGGAGCAAACAGTTCTACACTTAACAAGCACAGCATGTGATAGAGCTCCTTGGTGCATTAATAAGAAATTATAAATACGGCCATTCAAAATGCAGTACACCAAGTCAGACCATTAGTCCATCTACATTGACTGACAGTAGATCTCCAGGGTTTCAGGCAGGCAATATTCCCAGCCTGAGACTTTCAACAGTTGCTCTACCACTGAGCTACAGCCCTTTCTGAGAAACATGGATGTAGCTATAAAAAAATACAGCTACAGAAAAAACGGTCCATTGGGATTAATTAAACTTTGATTTTTTTGCATCCAAGTTGTTCCCCTGAGGTTTGTGCTGCAACAACTAAAGCAGGATCATGCACTTCAAAAGATAGCAGGCATTCCTTCAATGACAATCATGTGAAGAGACAGGGCTGTATCTAACATAATCACTCTGGAAGCAGAACAAGTTCCATAAGCACTGACATTCCCCTCCCCTATTTAACCCCTTCCCATTGACCCCATCTTTTCTAGAGGGTTTGGGGAACCTCAAGAGCAGATCTGGGGAGTATATGGAGGAAGGGAGGAGAGGGAGGGGAAATTCCCTTAAAGTCACGGATGTTGGCATACCCATGCAATGACTTAGTTGGAAGCCTTCTAAAGCCTTTACCAGATGTTCCAGTCATGTGTAAAACTAACTCACGAACGAGGACAAGCACATTGAACTTCTCCACCGACCCCATCACCTTCCCCATCATATTGATGTACTCATATTGATGTACTCATGGAGGCACCCTGCACAATTTCTGATCTTCCAGGGTTGGAAATTGCATGGAAACCTCCATGAGTCCTGGATGAGCAGCTAAAAGAAATATGCATTCTGCAGTGCTTCCACCAGCACCTCCCCAGTACAGGCAAAAAAACTCTCCTTCCCTGATCTGTTGTCATACTGTGGCTGCTGGTGGGTTTGCTTAGTGAACCACCTCACCGGCCACAGATAGATTTTATCACAGCCCTATCTAATAATTCCACAAATTTTTCTTTTTCTGCCACATTTTCATAGCACTGGGGATTTGGTGGGTGTAGATTTGTGAGCTTACCTTATTGCTGCAAGGTGGCCCAAGGTGGTATGCTTTTCTTTCCATCAAACATTTCTCCAGTGTTCTGCAGCCTCCCCAACTGCCTGTTTGGAAAGGTCTGAAAGAGCTGCATGAGAGGAGTTGCCTCCTGTTGTCCTCCCCTTCGCTTTAATTGAGGAGCAGGCACCCGGGGAGGCTGCTAAGTGCAGGCCACTGGTGAGGTGATTTGCAGGTTGAAAGAAAATACACTCAGAAACACCCCTGGGCTTTAACTGGATAGCTGGCACCTGGGATGACTACAGAGTGCATTCCACTGGTGAGATGATTTGTAGGATTAAATAAAGGACATTCACAGACACCTCTTTGCCAACACAAAAGTAAAGTAGTGTAGCACCTCACTCATGAGAATTTCACCAACATTTTAACTCCCTTTAGATCATTTCCAATGAAAATTCATTTTCTCAGTTACTGATGTAGAATGGCAAAATAAAAAAATAAAAATAAAAATTTCAACACATTAGATACTACTGATGGTGTGTTTAGCATGCAGCTGAACCAGTCACATAAAGAGAGCAAGTTTTGTTTTTAAGAACCAAAAGGGACGTTCTGGAGGTGATGAAAGTGAAGAACTCTGCCCATGCCTCCCCTCCAGCAATTTCTTTCACTAACCAATTCTCTCCTGTAAACTAGCTATGGCCACAGCTAGGCAAGAACCACTTGGGAACAGGGAACGCAACGGGGATAGCAGAAGATGTTGCTATACTTCTGTGTCACTGGGACACTTCTGTGCTGAAAACACAGAAAACTTCTGCTGTCACATACAGTTTATCTAAGGTTTAGGGTAGAGGCAGAACAATCTTTCGGCAACACCAATGTCCATGCATTTTAAGCCTGTTCTCACAAACTAGAATCTTATAAACAGGTATTTCCTTCCGATTCAATTCAATCATGCCTTCCAAATCCCTCTGGATTCCTTAATTTGTTTTCTAATCTATAAATAACCCCTCTTTGCATAAACAGCTGTTTGTGCCAGACCTCCAGCTCGTTCCCACTGTAATGGTGAAGTTTCCCACCCACCCCAGTGCCTTTGTAAGAACTAGAAATATTTGCAGACTGATTAACTCAAATGATCAGAGTTGCCAGGCTACGTGCCACAAAGTAATGAGTGGACCTTACTAAAAGGTTCCTAAGGCAGCAGTTGCTGCAGGGGGGGGGGGATTGTTGCTGACCTAGTGCCTCCCTCACCCCCACATTGCAGAGACTAAGAACTCAGCTACATTAGTAAAGTAAACACACCAGTGCTTTGAATGTGTTATAAACATGCAAAACCAGGTGGCGCTGGAGAGCAAAATATTTTTTGGAATATATTTTAAATAGCATTTTTTATTGACTTATTTAGAGCGTCCCGCCCCCGCCCCGCCCCCGTAGATCCACCCTAAGGCTCCTTGCTAACCTAAAATACAGCTAGAGCATTTCCCCCCTTCAATGTGGATCAAAGCTGTTTTTGTGGGAAATGCATCAAAAAGCAGTACAGTGGTACCCCTGATTACGTACTTACGGTAATTCGTTCAGGGGGTCTGTTCTTAACCTGAAACTGTTCTTAACCTGAAGCACCACTTTAGCTAATAGGGCCTCCCACTGCTGCTGCGCCGCCAGAGCACGATTTCTGTTCTCATACTGAAGCAAAGTTCTTAACCCGAGGTACTATTTCTGGGTTAGCGGAGTCTGTATCCTGAAGCGTATGTAACCCGAGGTACCACTGTATTTGATAAGAGGATAGATATGGATTGTGGCTAATGTTGTGTGTGCACCGCTTTTCAAACCAGTGGTAGGACGTATTAGATGCAGAGTAAACAAGAGAGTGTATATAGTCAAATTGTTTGCCTATATTGACAAGCATCAATGGCCTGGACATTTCAATCCAGTAATGTTAGGACTTCCAGGACATCTCTTTTGCCATCCATTGCCCAAAGAGGAGAGGGAAAGAGGAGCTCCATAAACTGCTCGTGTCCCTGACACTAATATCTCCTGTGTGAAACAACAAAGGGAAGGGAAGGGCTGGAACATGAAATGATAAAGAGTATGGTCTGGAGATGGAGCAGACCCACAACACAGAATGCAGCTGAGGATGTTCTACCACATACACATTCAACTTAAATCTATTGTGGCTGTTTTCAAACCATGCTGGGCGATATCTAATTTTGTTTTAAATAACCCTGATTGCCAGTTCCCTTGCTCTGTAACATATTTTCAAAGTCCGTGCCAGTCCAATGTACAAGACAGAGTTTCCCAGGCAAACATATATGTTGCAGCAAAGATACAAGCTTTTGAAAATTTGTTTGTTTTCACAGCTGACAAGGCTCCGTGAAGCAAAACAAATTGCTCAGTGGTGGAGCACATCATTTCCATTGTAAAAGACCCCGGTTCAAATCCCTCGCCTCTTTATGAAGGACTGGGAAAGATTCCTTCCTGAAACCCTGGAGAGGTGCTGCCAAATCAGCACTGACAATATTGGGCTAGATATCTGACTCTGTTTAAGGCAGCTTCCCATGTTCCTCTCTTGACACCCTTATTCTATAAGAGCAAAATAGTTAATTGACTCTCTTGGTGTGATAGAGGCTTTAGTTTCTCTATATTTTAATGTTTGCTAATTATGGGACATATTTATTGGCTTTAAAAAACTTATCAAGACATCTTTTATCAAAAAACATTTATGCAAAATATCACTTCTCCCCTGTACAATACATCAAAGTAATTAATCTCCCCCTCTGCTTGCTATTCACAATATTTTCAAACTGAACAAATCTTTGTCGTGTGAATAGCCTCCTTTACTAGCCCTGGAACTGTTTGTGAATTTATGTATTCCTGCCTCCCTCTAGTGGCTAATTCGATGAATGGCTTTTAAAAACAAAACAACACACACACACACACACACACACACACACACACGAGAAAGAGAGAGAGAGAGAGAGAGAGAATGAGAATGTGCTGGACTATTCATTAGGAAACTTTGCTCATGTACAATCACCACTGTCTCATAAAGAAATAAAATCTATTTCAATTCAGTTGACTTGTTTCATATATCATTCCTTTTGACAATTAAAAGATGTAGCTTTCCATGTATGCACCCAAGTCATAACAATAATCCATTCAACCTTTTTGGCAAAAACAACAGCAATCCACCTGTGATGTTTGCTATTGATTACTGCAATTATCTGGAGATTCCTTAATCATATTTTTCTGTTTAAATAAGGGTGAGCTTACATATGGATTTTTATGATGGCCATAGCCTTGAGAGAAATTTTAACGAGTGAAATAGTGGCCTTCGCTGATCAGTTACCATTCATGAATTTCATACTACTTTGTCTTATCAGATACAGTATTTCCCCCCACCATTGAGGTCTTTCATATGTTCAGTTTTGTTCAGATGAAACATCAAGGGATGGCCATACATGTGAAAAATCATAGAATCATAGAATTGTAGATTTGGAAGGGACCCCAAGGGTCATGTAGTCCAACCCACTGCAATGCAGGAGTCTCAGCTAAAGGATCCAGGACAGATGGCCATCCAACCTCTGCTTAAACACCTCCAAGGAAGGAGAGTCCACCACCTTCCATGAATCAGCACTAACATTCAAATGCAGCTGTATAAAGTACTGGCTATAAAATGTTGTGTATAGTCTACCCATGCTGCAGCTGTTGGTCTGTAATTGTGAATTCAAGGTTGTTATCTAATTGCAATAAGAGCTATTCGGGGAAAACCCACAGATAGAGAGGAGTTTTTCTCATAATAACAGAACTCAGAGCCATTCGATTAAGCTGAATGCTGGAAAAAAAATCACAGAATCACTGAATTCTAGAGTTGGAAGCGACCACGAGGATTATCTAATCCAATCTCCTGCAATGCAGGAATCTTTCACCCAATGTGGGGCTCAAACCCACAACCCTGAGATTAAGGGCTCAGCTATAAAGGTAAAGGTACCCCTGACCATTAGGTTCAGTCGTGGACAACTCTGGGGTTGTGGTACTCATCTCACTTTATTGGCCGAGGGAGCCTGCGTACAGCTTCTGGGTCATGTGGCCAGCATGACTAAGCCTCTTTTGGCAAACCAGAGCAGTGCACGGAAACGCCGTTTACCTTCCCGCCAGAGTGGTACCTATTTATCTACTTGCACTTGATGTGTTTTCAAACTGCTAGGTGAGCAGGAGCTGGGACCGAACAACGGTAGCTCACCCCATTGCGGGGATTCGAACCGCCGACCTTCTGATTGGCAAGTCCTAGGCTCTGTGGTTTAGACCACAGCGCCACCCGAGTCCCTAAGGGCTCAGCTATACAGCTGCAAATAAAACATTTTAATTTTGTTTTAAGCACAATATACAGTGTGACACTAGGTGGAGATGGCAAGCCTTATGGAAGATTCAACGTATTATTTTTTTTACAAATGGTTTTTATAAAGCATTTTCAGAATGTTTTTTATATGTGTGTCAGTGGCGTAGCGTGGGTTGTCAGCACCCGGGGCAAGGCAAGTAATTTGTGCCCCCTAACCTGTGGATTTTAGCACTCGAGTGTGAGCGCACCCCCCCAGATGTTGTGGCCGGCCCTCCTGCACCCCCCCACGCTACGCCACTGGGGCTGGGGGCGAGCGAAGGAGCCAAGGGCCCCCTTAAGGCTCAGCAGGAATTTATTAAATTTATTATTTGCGGAGCCCCCGCGGGCCGAGGCAGCCGAAGCCCCCTCCCCTCGGGCGCCTCCCCGCCCCCTCCTCTCCTTGGGCTGTAGGTGGAGCCCGCGCTCCGAGGCGCTCCAGATCCGGGCTTGGCGAGCGCCTCTCCTCCCCCCTGGCCGGGTCCGGGGGCTTCCAGCCGTGCTCCGTCCTCGCCCGACCCCCCCCCCGCAGCTGAGACTTGCGCTGAGAGCCGGAGCCAGCGGCGCCCCCTTCCGCCGGGAGACCCTCGCCCGCCCGCCGGCTTCCTCTCGGAGGGTTTTGGGGAGCGCAGGGCGCGGCAAGGCCCCTCGGAGCTCTCCTCCCTCCCCGTCGGCAGAAGCAGCCGCCGCCTGTGGCTGGGCCGAGGGGATGGCGGCGGCGTCGGGGTGCGGAGGCTGCCCGTGCCCGGCCAGGCGTCAGTGGCGGCGTAGGCGCTGCTGCAGCGGCTGCTCCTCCTGCGAGCAGTGAGTGGAGCGCGGCGGCGGCGGCGGCGGTGGCGGCGGCGGGGAGCCCGGCGGAGGAAGGAACTTGTCCCTTCCCTCTGGACTCGCGCCCCCCCAGATGTTGCGCCCGGTGCGGCCGGCACCCCTGGCACCCCCCACGCTACGCCACTGATGTGTGTATATTCCACCTAAGAGTCTCATGCTGTACCAACTGAGCTATCCCACTTGAAAGAACATAATAAAACTATGGTGCTCACTCCCATAAAATATAGCGATGGTGACCAACTTGGATGGCTTTAAATGAGGAATGGGTAAATTCATGAAGGATAAGGCTACTAGTCAGGATGGCTGCTAGTCATGATGGCTCTGCTCTGTTCTGAATTACAGTTATTTGGAATTACAAATTGGCAGGATGTTGTTGTACACAGGTCCCACTCACAGAGTCTTGGTTTTTGTCTTTTTTAGTAGTCCAAATCACATTCTTTCCAAGAAAACAGTCTCGCCTTCATACGCATCAATCACCAAAAATAAAAAGGAAAGCCAAAGTGCTGACGTTTAAACCTGAGGTCCTGACGTTCCTGCTATATTGTTATGGAGCTTTGGAAAATTTATCCTCTAGACTTCAGGGGCAGACACCAGATTGTGGGAACAAAAGCCTCAGCATCTGTCTGCTTGGCAAAGCGCCCAGTAGCTGCCTGAGTTGTTTTGGCTTTGGATCTGTGGCAGGTCCGTTTCATGATTAAGCTGCTGCTCTGGATCTTAAGTATCATAGTGAAGCTATTAACTTATAATAGAATAAATACAAGACCCTAGCCCATTTTGAGGTAGTCCACACATCGTATACAAACTGCTTACAGTCTGAGGCAAACTTTTGCCTGGCAGCTTCAGATTTCTTCTGTTTACTAGCAACTGCACGGACATTTTTATACTTTTTGAACTCTCCTTTACCTTTCTTGGCTTGGTAACGATACTTAAATTCTGGATGTTCAGCTTTTCACTTGGTTAGTACTGTAGTCTCACAAGTCTAGGGCCTTTTAAGTAGAGCTCTTTCCCAGTCTGCACCTGTATTGGAATAGTGTTTTTGTTGTCTTGTCACCTGCTATTCGCCACCCTGGGCTGTTTTAGGAGAAAGGACGGGATTTAAGTTTAATAAACTAACAAATGAAACAGAATAAGCCCTATGTGTTCAGTGGGATTTACTTCCAAGGAAACGTGCTGAAGAATAAAGGAAATTATTTGAAGAAACAAAGTTTGGGGTTGGGGGAGGGATGATTTCACAAAACCGTATCTCCTTGAATTACTAAGTAAATGTCATGAACTTTTGGCCAAATCACTATTTCTCACCAGCAGGTATAGGAGAGAAATTACATTCAGTTCATATTGAAAGATTTATCTACCAAAGCCACACTTTCCAAAAGAACTGAAAAAACAGCCAGTCTTCAAAATTTGCAGTTACCCAGTTCTCCAGCCAACAAATGTTTAAACAAATGCATATGTTAGGTTTAATAATAATAATAATAATAATAATAATAATAATAATAATAATTTTATTATTTATGGTAAAGGTTAAGGTGAAAGTAAAGGACCCCTGGACAGTTAAGGTGACTATGGGGTTGTGGCCCTCATCTTGCTTTCAGGCCGAGGGACCCGGCGTTTGTCCAGAGACAGCTTTCTGGGTCATGTGGCCAGCATGACTAAACCGCTTCTGGCACAATGGAACACCATGACAGAAGCCAGAGTGCATGGAAATGCAGTTTACCTTCCCGCCTCAGTGGTACCTATTTATCTACTTGCACTGGTGTACTTTTGAACTGCTAGGTTGACAGGAGCTGGGATAGAGCAACGGGAGCTCACCCGGTAGCGAGGATTCGTACCGCTAACCTTCTGATCAGCAAGCCCAAGAGGCTCAGTGGTTTAGACCACAGTGCCACCCACCCCGCCCATCTGGCTGGGTTTCCTCATCCATTCCCCATCCCCAGCATATATAAAAAGATAATAAAACATCAAGCATTAAAAACTTCCCGATACAGGGCTGCCTTCTTCTAAGGTGTGCGTGAAAATAACAGCCTAAAACTTATTATGAGGAATTGCTTTAAAAAATGTGTAGGTTAATCAACTATGCATTAAAAAATGTTTCTCCAGGAGACATTCATGGTAATATGCTGAATAATTTTCATGAGGATTATAAAACCAAAAAACCAAATGGAAGAGTGCTGCATAAATGGTAGATTTAAGATTGGGAAAATGAGAAACTTACCGGTAGATAACTAAGGTCAACAGATCTTTCCACCCTTAGCTGCTACTTGCATGCATTCCATCAGAGATACAAGCGGAACCATGTAGCACTGGTCCAGGACTAAATGAGCCAGAGTGCCACATGCAGGGGGCATAAATAGTAGAGGACAGTGCTCCAGAGCAGAGTGGCACTGCTTACGTGGCTGCTTAAACTGTGTTGTATCACTGATTTCCAAGGACCAGAATAAGCTGCTTCTCACACAGAGTTGTACCTGTGCTTGGCGAAATCAGCTCCCACCAAGGGTGCAGGCCAGCCCCCCCCCCCCAAATCACCTATCAGACTATGGTGTTTATGACATATATGTGAGCAGTGATGCACCGCTGCTGTCATGGCAAGATCAAATGCAGGAGAAGTTTCCCATTCTTCTTGTACCATGACACATCAGCGTGCAATTTTTCCACTTGCCCCCACTCCAGACGCTTTGAGTACTTTGTTGTTGTTGTTTAGTCGTGCAGTCATGCCTGACTCTTTGTGACCCCATGGACCAGAGCATGCCAGGCACTCCTGTCTTCCACTACCTCCCACAGTTTGGTCAAACTCATGTTGGTAGCTTCGAGAACACTGTCCAACCATCTCGTCCTCTGTCGTCCCCTTCTCCTTGTGCCCTCCATCTTTCCCAACATCAGGGTCTTTTCCAGGGAGTCTTCTCTTCTCATGAGGTAGCCAAAGTATTGGAGCCTCAGCTTCACGTTCTGTCCTTCCAGTGAGCACTCTGATTTCCTTCAGAATGGATAGGTTTGATCTTCTTGCAGTCCATAGGACTCTCAAGAGTCTCCTCCAGCACCATAATGCAAAAGCATCAATTCTTCGGTGATCAGCCTTCTTTATGGTCCAGCTCTCACTTCCATACATCACTACTGGGGAAACCATAGCTTTAACAATACGGACCTTTGTCGGCAAGGTGATGTCTCTGCTTTTTAAGATGCTGTCTAGGTTTGTCATTGCTTTTCATTGTGTAAAATGTAATTTCTAATGAGGCTACTACAGTAAAGTGGGTTTTCCCCACCACCATTGGGTGGGGTGCCAATACAGCCAAGGGTGAAAAGGGGACCCTAGGTACACCTCTGTCATCGCATCAACACAACTTTGATGATATTGTGTACCACTATATGAATTTAAATTGTAAGCTGATTTGAGAGCCCATCTGGGCTGAAAATGCAGGGTATGAACATATTGGAACAAAGAGTAGTAAATTAATGTATCCAAGAACAGCCTTTGTGCTTCCATCATGGCCAAGAACCTGGTGCTCTGAATTGCAACAATTGCCTTCTGCATCAAGGCCCTTCCTTTGTTCCACCTTAGGTAACACAATGAAAAGATTGCTGAATAGAATGCTGAATAGAATTCTGTAACGAGAAAGATGAGTGGAGTCATCTGAAAGTGTGGGAGAGAGGAACTGAAGAAAGCACCAAATCCAAAGCCATGCTAGGCTTATGGCAGCAGGGCAAAAGGAGGGGAAACAAGCACACCAGCTCCAGGTCTAGCTACCACCCTACCCATTCTATGGACATCAGGGGAACCCTGCCCTACCCCAAAATGCCTCCTTTTGGTCTTCTGTGCTGTCGGCAGTGGAGGCGGGCCTGCTGTAGACACTTCTGTGGCTGCAAGGAAAATGCAGATCTTCTGCTCTGCCTGACAGGGGGAGATATGCTCTATCCCGGGGTCAGCAAACTTTTTCAGCAGGGGGCCGTTCCACTGTCCCTCAGACCTTGTGGGGGGCTGGACTATATTTGGGGGGGATGAATGAATTCCTATGGCCCACAAATAACCCAGAGATGCATTTTCAATAAAAGCACACATTCTACTCATGTAAAAACACCAGGCTGTCAGAATCTCTGTTTGACCGAGGTGATAAAGCTGATCTTCTGGAATCGCCCTCTGACGTGATTGACGACCTGAGCCTTTGATGAGGCTCCAGGCACATCCCCATTCAGCAGAAAATCAAAGCAGCACACGGAAGTGATGAGATTTATGGCTACATCGATATGCTTTATTTCTTACTACACAGACAGAAAACACATCCTCTCTCTGTGAGAGCAGAGAGCAACTGAAACAAACAAAGGAACAGGAAACCAGTAACATCACATCCGTCTCCCGTGAGACCTCCAACAGCCTGGAATGTCTCTGGAATGTAAACAGAGTCTTGTGACTCTAAGCAGCTGCACAGTGGCAAACAGAAACTAACACAGGCATGCCCCACCAATAACCCAGAGGGGCATTTTAAATAAAAGCACACATTCTACTCATGTAAAAACACGCTGATTCCCGGACCGTCCGCGGGCTGGATTTAGAAGGCGATTGGGCCGGATCCAGCCCCTGGGCCTTAGTTTGTCTACCCATGCTCTATCCTGTTGTCCCATGGGATGACTTCCCAGAGATCTCAGGATTGCAGCGCAAATTGTTTAAAGGCATTCCATTGTATATGGTACACTATTTGTCTTGACTTCTGCTGACCACAGAAGCTTTGTTCTCCCTGCAGCACTCTTGTCGTTTCAAAACTCTCATTTTACATACCCCCATCTTTTCAGGTGTGTGTGTGTGATGGGCATTCACATTCTTCCAATATAATTACTGCCCAAATAATATACCACTGATCTTGCTGTATATGTGTGGCTGTGGTTGCCATGTCAGCCTGCTCTCTCGCTACAATTATTTCACTCTGTGCCATGAGTTTTCAAAGCAACATCTGCATTAGCCTCAGAAGTAAAATCACTCACTGCTGAGCTGTTAATACATTCAACTTGCAGCAGCAGATGTTCACACCCCCTGCTTTTGTAATTATGAATTAAACAAATACCATATCCCAAGAATAAATCCCTGGGTTTGAGTAGGCCTGAAGTATGTGTGCATTCTGGCCTCCTCTGGTGAAAATTCTGCTGCATAAATTAGTTCCTTATGATCCCAATCTCTGTAAGTGTTTGAGTTACCAATGCACTCTGTGAAATGAGTGAACTCTGTTCATTTTAATTCAGCAACAGCGGGTGACAGATAGCCCTTAAACCATTTCCTGACAATATGTCCTGCTTGGTAATTTTTGCTTGACAGATTTAAATATGAATATGACCCTTAAGGGAGATGGCGGGGGAGGGGGAGCGGATTGGTTAAAATGGTTCTGTTGACAGTGCCCACTAGGGCTTCTATGTTACTCTTAACTTTTCTACTCAATTTCAATCTATTTGCTAACGTAATAGAAGAGCTGGCATAAATCTGTAGGTTTGCCATCCTTGGCATTCAATACAACTGCAGATGACCCACATTTTAAGCACATGGCTTCCCCCAAAGAATTCTGGGAACTGTAGTTTGTTAAATGTGCTGGGACTGGTAGCTGTCATAGTCTCATTGCTGAGCAATCACATGCAGAACTCAGTGGAAGGGGAGGCCAGCCAACTAGAAGAGTCTCTGGGGTATACTTGCCCAGAGGCAGAGTCAGCATCCAAAGTCAGGTCCAGCCCTTGGGTTGGACAAACAACAATCCATGTGGTCAGATGGTCCAGGGCTCAGGGAATCTGATGATCATGGGGCCAGGGGTCAAGGGTCAAGATGAGCAGGAAGCAGCAAAGTAGAGCCAGGAACTGCAAGCATTGTTATCAGCATCTGACTGTAAGCTCTGCTTAAGAAGGCTGAAGCCAGCTGGTTCTCATCAGCGTCTTCTCCTTTGACTACCTGAAGGTTGATCAGCTGCAGGTGGAGTCACTCTGCCTTCTCCCCCTTCAGGCTGCTGTTCAACAGGTGAAGCTGACTCCTGGCCCATGACACTAGCCCTGTGACAGATAAACTACAGTTCCAATGATTATTTGGGGGAAGCCATGTTTTATGTGGATATGAGTGAAAAAACAGAAAAACTGGTCAAGAAACTGAGAAAAGACTAGACACCCCCAGCACAATAGCACTGGAATGAGTTGTATGAGCAAGCTGCCTAAAGTTGTGGTTAATAGTGTGGAGGTGGGAAAAGATCTGATCCATGTGTGGGTAATTAACAAAAGTATTGGCTGAACGCCTAGAATCAAAACACCGGGCTTTGCACACTCTCCAGCGAGAGAGAGACCTTAGCAGAGTTTAAAACTCTCTGAGTTAACAAGCAGTATAGCATGAAATATAGGTTCTTAAACCCTTTTGCATATCCCATTTCATCTGCTTTAATGCTCTTGCACCCCTTTCTCTGCTCATCTAGCAATGAACAGACCACACCCTCTTAAGTAAGTTTAAAAGCTTTACTTACTAAATCCAAAGTTCTGATTCATGCATTGTTCCGTGCAGCAGAAAGGAGAACACAGGTAAAATACTCTTGGGTACAAAATACAGAAAGATAGCTTCCAGCATGCAGTCTGTTCAATTATATGGTGTGAAGGGAATGTAAGGAACAGGAAGCAACACAAACTAATTCTAGGAACAGAACTCTCTGGTCTTAACCCTTTCATGCACTACCTGTCACTCATGCAATTTCCAACAAATGGAGGGTAGGTCATGGTTTACTGTAGGCTCAGTCCATGTAATCTCTGGGTGACACAGTAGAACTACAAGTTTCTGTTTCCCAGTTTACAAACTGATTCCTGAGTGATTTGAAGTATATTTGCCAGAATTGTGCTTCCTGATTTCTAGACCATTCCAACAAGAATATATGTTCTAAACTAGGTTGCTAAAGTGAAGATACCTGGGGGGGGGGCAGGGGGAGACTAAGAGTGGATGTCTGCATGAAAGGGCTGTGAGCTCATTTCTGGTACTAAATTCTCACCACACTCTAATACCACAAAATAAAGAGCATAACAGCATAGACGGATAGAACACAAGAGTCCACACATGTTATGATGGAAACGCAGGAGAGGAAAACTGGATCAGCTCAATACTTCTGAGACATGAAAACACTTATTGTAATTTGAAAGGGTAGATTTGCATGGACCTCTCTGTGCCCCCCCCCCATCCTCCCCCATGCCTTTCTCTTTATGAATAAATATCTGCCATTCTGCAACAGATCTGCAAAATCTCCTGCATCTTATTAGTTAAGTAATTTTCATTTAGTTCGAAGTGTTTAAGAGGTGCTTCCTTCTTCCTGTGATGCTAGCTGTGAAGTACACCTGATTGCTTGGCAATTAAAGGATGCATAATTTCATTTTCCTGCAAAGCAGAATTTAGGATGACACAATCATTTCTGACCAGCTAGAACAAGCTCTATTCCTCCTAGCTGCATTGGTATTGTTTTTAAGATGCTTTTAAAAAGATGTTTTTTGTTGTTTTATCGCCTGCTATTTGCCACCCTGGGTTCCTTTGTGAGGAAGGACAGGATATAAATTCAATAAGCAAACAATCAGAAGGAAGTCCCATGAGTTCGGTAAGCCTTATATCCAAGAAAATATGCAGAAGATTAAGGAAATGATGCAAGAAAAACCCAGCTTTTCTTGAGCAATATCTCCTTCCACCACTGAGGGCAGAACAACACACCTGTCAATCACCTGACTACAATATGATGGCAGGTAACTGTCAGGTGGCCTGTCAAGGTTGGCCTTCCAGGGTGGGGCAGATAAAGATCTGGCCCAGTGGGCCAAAAGAAACCTCCTCTCCACACTGAAGCAACATTAGATCCTAAGTTAGTTGCACTTAATTTACTGCTTTTGAATTATGGTGCTGGAGGAGACTCTTGAGGGTCCCATGGACTGCAAGAAGATCAAACGCATCCATTCTTAAGGAAATCAGCCCTGAGTGCTCACTGGAAGGACAGATCATGAAGTTGAGGCTCCAATACTTTGGCCACCTCATGAGAAGAGAAGACTCCCTGGAAAAGACCCTGATGTTGGGAAAGATGGAGGGCACAAGGAGAAGGGGACGACAGAGGATGAGATGGTTGGATAGTGTTCTCGAAGCTACAAACATGAGCCTGACCAAACTGCGGGAGGCAGTGGAAGACAGGAGTGCCTGGTGTGCTCTGGTCCATGGAGTCACGAAGAGTTGGACACGACTAAACGACTAAACAACAACAACAATTTACACTGAAATCATTGGGACTTAATTTCAATCACAACTAACCCAC
Source organism: Podarcis gaigeae (assembly GCF_964106915.1). Taxonomy (NCBI): domain Eukaryota; kingdom Metazoa; phylum Chordata; class Lepidosauria; order Squamata; family Lacertidae; genus Podarcis; species Podarcis gaigeae. The sequence goes on from NC_139681.1 coordinate 71,734,777, forward strand.
CCCACTGATTTCAACCAACACAATCTGTCTTCAGCTCAGAGACTTTGAACTCTTTCATAACTATTGTGTTTCAGAAAATGCTGGTGAATGGAAACCTGCTTTTAAATGTGTGATTCTTTGATATATCAGTAGGTTGCAGTAGAGAGCTAAATTCGGGTGGAAACAACTATTAATAAAATGAGAGTGCCTAACCAATGATGGTTCTTTGACAAACTGCGTACATAAAGTCAGTCCAAAAGCAAATATGTAACACCAGATCCTTCCATATCACAGCAAATGTGTTTTAAATGTCAAAGGATACACATATGCCTCATAGGAATACATACATACCTTATGATATTATAGGAGAATATGAAAGTTCCCAGAATTACATTTAGAGGTTATGTCCGATTTTCGCCAAAATCCATTACACAATTACCTGGGAGTAAGTTGCATTGAACTCAACAATGCTAACAACTGAGTAGAGATCATAGAATTATAGAACTGTAGAACTATAAGGGACTCCAAGGGTCATCTAGTCCACCCCATAATAAATAAATAAATAAATAAATTAATTGATTAATTTTTTTTTTAATAATATTTTTTATTAAGTTTGTAAAATACAGAAAAAAGAATAAAGAGCATATTATAAGAATAAAGTAGAAAGATTACAAATTTTCTTGTTCTTTTTTCCAAATCTACTGGACTTCCCCACATCCTCCCAACCCTGCATTCTCTGTGAACATAACATCAGCAATTTGTTAACTTATTTCATTACTTATTGTATCCTTCGTTTTATCATGTTACCCAATTTCAAATGTGTTATAACCCAAATCATGTACATTTTCATTTAAACACAATAAAGTTATTTCCTTATTCTATCTCAGACTTCTTGTGCCTTAATTTCCATTTCTTTAGTTTAACATTACTGAAGCTAGAGTTTCCTAAAAGGTGCATTTTTTAACATTCATACAGCTTATAGTGTTTTTCCAGATAGTCCTTAAATTTTTTCCAGTCCTCCTCGATTGTTTCTTCTCCCAAGTCTCAGATTCTGCCAGTCATTTTGGCCAGTTCCATGTAGTCCATCAACTGCGTGTGCCATTCCTCCAGTGTGGGTAAATCTTGTGTCTTCCAATGTTTTGCAATTGATTGATTAATTAATTAATTTTATACGCCACCCTCCCCGGCCAGAGCCAGGCTCAGGGTGGCTAACACCAGTAAAATTGCAGTAAAAACATAATAGGGGAAAAAACACCAATTTAAAATACAGGTTAAAATGCAATTTAAAATGCAGCCTCATTTTATAAGTAGCCCATAGATCAAAACCATAAGGGGAGGGAAACATAAGGGTCAGACTGAGTCCAAACCAAAGGCCAGGCAGAACAGCTCTGTCTTGCAGGCCCTGCGGAAAGATGTCAAGTCCCGCAAGGCCCTAGTCTCTTGTGACAGAGTGTTCCACCAAGTCAGGGCCAGTACTGAAAAGGCCCTGGCCCTAGTTCAGACCAATCTAACCACCTTGCAAGTTGGGACCTCCAAAATGTTGTCATTTATGGACCTTAATGTCCTCCGTGGGGCATACCAGGAGAGGCAGTCCCATAGGTATGTGGGTCCTAGGCCGCATAGGGCTTTAAAGGTCAAAACCAGCACCTTAAACCTGACCCTGTACTCCACCGGGAGCCAGTGCAGGAATCTCAAGTAAAGCATCCAGGACAGTTGGCCAACAAACCTCTGCTTCCACCTTGCGATGGAGTCCATTCCACTGTCCAACAGCTCTTACTGTACAGAAAGATGTACAGGATGATGATAAAAATGGTTCTAAGACAGGACTCACGCTGTCAGGTGCATACACAAGTAGCTAGCTGTGTAGTGGAAGCTTGCTTGCTTGACAAACTCAAATAGCCTGAAACTGTAATTGCTGAATTCAGCCAATTTAGGAGGCAAGGGTGAAAAAAGGAAGAAAGGAGACATAGTCATCTGTGGAAGTCCCCCCCCCCCTACAAAATATTGAGTGGTACAAAGAAAAAGCAAAAATTGGCAGCAAAAACCTAATTATTACTTTGACAATGAAGCTTGTTTCATTCTTCATTGATGATATATTGGCATGCAGAAGTAAAAAAAAAGGGAGGAAGAAGACGCAATATCCCATTTAGTCAAAGCTTCTAATAGCTCTTAGCGAGGTCTCTGATCCCTACAATTGTTCCTTTCCTCTAATTTGGTTGTACGCAGTAACTTCACAGCTGCGCCTTGGCAATAAACTGCGCATCTATAGGTTCCTATATTTAGATTGCATAGACATGCGTTAACAGTGACAAAGACAGAAAAGAGCGCTGCTTAGCCCCTAGTGAAACTGTACAAAAGAGCTAACGAAGCTTACTCTAATAGGCTTTGCAGAGTGACCAGCTGTACAACTTCATTTGTATTCCACTACAGGGACGCTCATTGTTGAGGAGAAACTCCAAACAAAGTATCAAGTGATTCTTCTTTCAGAGTAGACATATGAGTGCTTGTCACCGTTTCCTTCCGGTGGTATGTACACAAGGCTGTCCAATTAAATGTGTCTCTTCAAACAAAACAAAACAAATAAATCAAGCACTGCTAAAACAAAACGAAACAAACATATGTTGCTTTATAAATAGCCAGGTTTTAAGTGGCGGCAAACTCTCTGCACTGTAGCCAGCATTCTCCTAACGCAAGCGCAAGGGTCCTTGTGGTAGCAAACGGGTTTGTTTTAATGTTCAATTTAAAATGGAAGCAGAAGTTTCTGAACTCTCTGCAGCTTCACTGGAAGGGGAAAGGGGAGGGCAAAGGGGCGGAGCCAAAAGGTCAATGTTGCTCCTCCCTGTAACACCAAACCATGGTTTAGCATTGCATAGAACGGTATTCTGGTTCCTCTTCTCACAAATCACTGCTTTGACCATGAGAAAGAGTATAGAATACCACTTTGTTGTAGTTCCCAACCTGATTTCCACATCCCTATTTTTTTTCCTGCTTGCTACTTTTCTTTGCTTTCCAGGCTTTCTGCCAGCTTCCATCAATGTCTTATGTTGCACTCCCCAAAACACTTTCACAACAAATGTTGGCACTTTATTTAACATTTTCTTAGATACTTTTTATAGATCCTTATGAGAACACAGGAATGACCTGATATTACTCCAAAGGGCTCTTTTGGAGTGTGTGTGTGTGTGTGTGTGTGTGTGTGTGTGTAAATACTTTTCAGCCAAAAAGGTTTCCAGGGGGCTTACATTTGATCAGTTAAAACAACGCAATCCCTGCCCTCAGGTTTGCAACCAAAAAAAATACAGCGCAACACGCAACACAGGTAAAAGGGAAAGGGAAGGAAGAGGGAGTTGGAAATCAAACTCAGGCACAAATTCTTAAACAGTTATTCCTATAATGACCAGCTGGCATAGTTCAGGGCAGGGGCACCAACTCCTAGGAACTGAACCCATTTGAGTCCCCTCAATATATGTTAAAGATAAAGGTAAAGGGACCCCTGACCATTAGGTCCAGTCGTGGCCGACTCTGGGGTTGCAGCGCTCATCTCGCTCTATAGGCCAAGGGAGCTGGTGTTTGTCCGCAGACAGCTTCCGGGTCATGTGGCCAGCATGACTAAGCATGACATGGCGAACCAGAGCAGCGCACAGAAACGCTGTTTACCTTCCCGCTGCAGCAGTACCTATTTATCTACTTGCACTTTGACGTGCTTTCGAACTGCTAGGTTAGCAGGAGCAGGGACCGAGCAACGGGAGCTCACCCCGTCATGGGGATTCAAACCGCCGACCTTCTGATTGGCAAGTCCTAGGCTCTATGGTTTAACCCCCAGTGCCACCCAGGTCCCAATATTTGTTAGTTGGGGCAATTTCAACCAGGGGAGGAGGGAGACAGATGGGAGGGACATTGTCCAGAGCTTCGTCATTTACTTTCAAGTTTCTTTTCTGCTATTCCTTCTTCCTTATTCCCCCCACATTTGCCTGTCCATTTGATAACCAGTGCAAAGTTATGCTGCAGGGGATATAGAATTATAGCAGTTCCTCAGAGGTTTTGTGAATGTCACACAGACAGTGGTTACAGATTTTTCTCAGCAATATGATTGTATAGACTCATGCCTTAGCATGGAAACAAGGGAATAGCCCTGGATCCTTTTGCCAGATGCCATGAAGCATCATGGACTCAGAGCGGTGGAGAACAGGATTGGCCTATAAGGCAAAATTTACTGAATTTTCTGCTGACTTGATGCACACGATAAACTTCATCATTGCTTACTGGACTGAACTTGATTGACAAGTGAAAACAGAAGACTGCCAGCAGCAGAAAATTCAACACAATGCCCACTTCACCAATTGACTGGTCTAGCTTGTTCTTTTAAGAAGTAAACTGTGGAGTGAGTTAGACTCTAAATTATATAGCTTTTCCCAATACCACAGCACCACGGTCTGGGTTGGTGCTGGAGCTACCATAATGATATAAACAGCTTGCAACTTAACACAATTCAGCTGCTTAAGAAATGGCTTTTGCCTGTGGTTTTGCTTCCAGTAAACTACATATTAAGCAGGCTAAAGTAATAATATAATCCGTGTGATCATTAATTCCTTAATGAAATGGCTATTTTTAGATTCAAATAAATATCTGGGTCTTGCTGTGTGGAACATAGAGAAGGCCACCCTCTATTTGTTTTAATTAAACCCACTTACTAAATAGCACCCCACCCCACTAAAGAAACATTTCTGAATGTAATTCTGTAGCTTAATTCAGTTCATTAATTTTTCTCAGTGAGCTTCATACATCAGAAAAGCACAAAAAACAACTGGCAATTTTTATTCTTTGTAAACTCACTCTAGAGCTAACTGGGCCAACAGGAAGTTATACAACGACACAAGCAAGTCAGGGAATATAGCTGTGATTTTTCTCTATATATTTGCCATACTTTCATCATCATCATCATCATCATAATCTTTATTAGCTTTTGGACCTTCGTGCAAAAAGTAGCAAACCTACCCACTGAGTGACATGATACAGTGCACTTTTTCCCCAACAAAGGGCTGAGTGTTCCTCCAAGCTTCTCCCTCTGGTTTTTGGGCCTCTTCCCAGGCCATACCTGCTCACCATCTCTGCTTCCAATTCCCTGTTGGCTGCGGAAGACTAGTTTGAATAAATCGACCATTAAACTCAGCATCCAAATAGTCATCCAAGTGGGGGTCACCCCCTGAAACATATGCAATAGAAAACAAATTTAATTTGGGTTGGCAAAACTCTGGGCTAGGTGACTCCCCACTGTCATTCTTGCTATGGCCTGTAGTGGGGTTACAAAACTTCCATTTTGAAGAAGAGTTTGGATTTGATATCCTGCTTTATCACTACCCGAAGAAGTCTCAAAGTGTCTAACAATCTCCTTTCCCTTCCTCCCCCACAACAAACACTCTGTGAGGTGAGTGGGGCTGAAAGACTTCAGAGAAGAGTGACTAGCCCAAGCTCACCCAGCAGCTGCATGTGGAGGAGCAGGGAAGCGAACCCGGTTCACCTGATTATGAGTCCACTGCTTTTAACCACTACACCACACTGGCTTTTGGTAGAATATGCCTAAGGATTAAGAGTACCTAAACAATTAGGCAACTGTGCTTATTAGGGATGGATGAATCTGTCGGTTTTGGTTTCTCTCAGCTTCTCATTTTTCCAATCTAAAGTTTAGTTCTTCACCTGTTGACACCTGCTTACTATTCTTTTTAAAGTCCACATGAAATATTATCAGCACTTTGGTTCAAATTTATTTTGATTTTGGCATGCCATTTTGCCTAATATATACTGTGAAGATTCCTCTTGTTTTCTTGTGAGTCCCAAGTACCTTCAGAGCCCCAGTATGCCTGTCTTGTTCAGAGACATCAGGTGAGCCTCACTCCCTTTCCAGGTTAGGGCTCTTTCAGGTATAGGCAAACTCTTAGGCTTGCCTATTCATTCTCCTACCACTTAACCTGTCACAGGAAGATGCTGTGTCTGAAGAAATATATCAGAGCAGATGGGCTTGAGGAAACTGCATGCTCTGCATTGGAAACACAATTGCTGCATGTACACCACAGTTTCCTACCACACACTTGTAAAGTATGGAAAGCAAATACCTGTGTATATGTGTATTACTGTTTTCAGTCCTTTAGCCCAAGGCAAGATATGATGGAATTCAGGGTGAATCTGTCAGTTTCAGTTTCTCTCACTTCCCTGTTTACCCAATCTTAAATTCAGATCAGTTTGCAATTTTGGGAAGCATTTGTGAAAATCCATCAGAATTTTAGTGCATTTTTTCCCCATATGCACGTTTTCTATGATATTTTGCCTAATACACATATTTTTCCAAAGCAATTTCACCTGATGCATTTGTGTATGCAATTCTCACTGATATTTGTATTTGCATGCACAGCTTACTATAGTATATGCATTTTTATACATATTGCTTGCTTGGGGAACAGCGTTGCAAAATTCAGAGAAGTTTAAGGATGGCTATATTTACAGGATGTTTTGTTGATTCTGTTTAGCTGAATAAAGCACTACTGGGTCACTGCCACCAGAGCTATACGTGGAACCCCTATTTACAGGATGTTTTGGAAGAAGAAGAGTTTGGATTTGAGATCCCACCTTTCACTTCCTTCAAGGAGTGTCAAAGCGGCTAACATTCTCCTTTCCCTTCCTCCCCCACAACAAACACTCTGTGAAGTGAGTGGGGCTGAGAGACTTCAAAGAAGTGTGACTGGCCCAAGGTCACCCAGCAACTGCATGTGGAGGAGCGGAGATGCAAACCCGGTTCCCCAGATTACGAGGCTACCGCTCTTAACCACTACACCACACTGGCTCTCGAAAAATGTGAATCAGGTAGTTTCAAGCTTTAAATGCAAACTGAATGAATTCCACCCAGCACCTCTAATTTAGGATGAAGAGAAATAGAGAACAAGCTCTCTCTCTCTCTCTCTCTCTCTCTCTCTCTCTCTCTCTCACACACACACACACACACACACACACCACACACCTTCAGGCTCCAAACCATTGAACCAGATAAGTGACCCACCTTTCTGATCAAGAAATGGGGCAATTGAAGCACTGACCATCTCCATCTCCAGCTTCATGAAATTGGAGTGCACTGGGGAAGACTGAGAGAAAGAGACGGCAAGAGGAAGACAACATTTCATCTCTTTGCCCTGCTTTTCTTCTCCTTCCCTTTCAAATGACATTTTGCCTGTAACTATTTTCGTTATTGCTGTAACTGGAAAGCCCCCTTGCCATGCTTTCCCTTGGCACGGAGCTTTTAAAATAATCTAATTGTCTAAAAGCACACAATGAACCTTCCCCACACTTGGGCCAGTCACTTTTGGCATTCTGCCAGACTCAGTCAATAAAACTGAGAGGCAGACAAATGTGATGAGACCAAAGCGTCTTTCCATTTCCACCAATAGAGGTAGACATCAAGGTGGTTTTCAAGAATCATGATTAAAAAAAACTAAAAACTGAGGGAATACACCCAACTGTTTTTGTTACTATTTCACATTTCAAGTCAACAGGTTTGCCTGGCTTCTACAATACACTCTCCAAAAGACATTAGTTATGGGCAGATTTATTTTGAATAAATATGTATGATATGGGAAGGTATTCAATGGTGTAATTGTATATTTTTGCATAACATTTATTGCATGCCCTTTTTGTATGCTTGTTAACAAAGCAGATGCATTTAATTGTTGAGATCCGTGTCTATATTTAGATTTGCAAACCTAAGTAGTGAATGCGGTTGTGCTAAAAGTTTTAGCTTAGTTAAGTCTGTGGCCACAGACTAGACCTTCTTAACTGATGCGAAACAGGCAGCAGATGATCTAGTTCTTTCAGTCTTCTTTCAGTAGAAATGTCTCTATATTAATGATGATAAATTATAATGGATTAATAGAGCCTCCTCAGAGGTAAAAATATCCAACTACCATATTAGCCCGAATATAAGCCACACCTTTAAAATTGGAGGGGCAAATATATATATATTCAGGTATATATATATATATATATATATATATATATATATATGCAGGTTTTGGTGTCCTCGGGTGTCTTCCCGTGTAAAAGTTGGGGTGTCTAGGCTCGGACTTCTAGTTTCTCGTAGGTTCTTGTCAGCTGGAAGGTTTCCTCCCCAACTTTTACACGGGAAGACACCCGAGGACACCAAAACCTGCATTCCTGTACCCGTGAAAATCTACGAAAGCATATATATATATATATATATATATACCTGAATATAAACCGCTCCATTCCTCGCTGTTCCTAGCTGCATACTGGGGGGGGGGGGAAGAGAGAGAGAACCACACTGTGTTGTTGCCAGTGGCTTTTCCCCTTCCTTCCTCCCTCTCTCCCTTCTTGGCCTTGGGGGAGAGAACAGGGGACTACGGACAGGGCGGGTGTGCTGTTTGCCCCGCACTCCTGGCTGAATACTGTAAGGTCGTGAATATAAGCTGCACTTTAACTTTTCACAGTTGGAATTGGGGGAAAAAGTGAGGCTTATATTCAGGCCAATACGGTAGTTTATTTTCTCTGCTTCATATGATCATCCTAGCGCTGGATGTTCTTTAGCTCAGTCAAGTTCTGATGTAATCAGTGAGAGCTACCTCCCCTGACCTAATTCCCAGATGTTGTAGGTCTACAGCTACCATCATTCTTGACCATTGGCCACGCTGGTTTGGAGTGATAGGGACTGGAATCCAACAATAACTGGGGAAATAATCATCAGGGAAGGCTGAGCTAGAGAGACAACTGGGCACAACCCCAGAAAGCCAGCACTTCCCATTGCCACCAATATGACTCTGGACTGTGTAACCTTGGAAGGGTGATTGGCTGCATTTTGAAAACGAGGCATGATGTCTAAGCAGCATTGAAAGTTTAGAGCACACAGTTTGCATGGATTTAGAGTACAAGCTGGTTTTCTTCCCTTTCCCCTGGTGTTTCTTACTGGAGATCATGAACGGAACTCTCCACTGGAGTCTGGAAGCCGCCATCCAGTTATACCAACAATTATTGTGAGCAGAGCAACTTATGTCACATATCTATAAAAAGGGCACTCCCTATGGGAGAGTGGAGCTACCCCACAAAGAAAGAAAGAAAGAAAGAAAGAAAGAAAGAAAGAAAGAAAGAAAGAAAGAAAGAAAGAAACTTGCAAAAGGATATTTGAAAGCAGAAAGCCTAAAGATGTTCTAAGATGTTTGAATTTTGACTAAGGGACCTTTCGGCTAAGTGCTTGTCCTGCTGGGAACAATTCAGGCTTAATATGATTCCCTCTTCCCATACTGGTATTGAAGTGTTTTACAAGAAGTTAGTGTGAGACACAGCGAGTAGCAAAAATGGAAGATTGGCAGCTAATGTATTTTGAAATAGATTCTAATGGAGAGGTGCAGCCTTGGAAGAAGCGTACAGAGAGCAAGAGGCACAATCTCTGTGTCTCCCCCATCTGTTAGAACACTTGGTGCTTGGTTAAATTTTGGCCCAAAGGACATTGAAGGAGATGCATGTGGCTTTGATTCAATGTGCTGACTTAGTTGCTTAGCAACTGATTTCCCATGTTTGGAAATTCTGCTCTCCGTTTGACACCTGATTGAGCAGGGTTCCTGTCACTGTGTTGGAAGCCCTATGCACAAGTCAGACAGCCCCCTCTAGGCTAACGCCAGTCATTCATTGGCCAAGAAGTACACCTGGCATATGCAGCATCACTGAGGAAGTGGACCTCAGTTCTCATGTTCCTGCTTGCGTCTTTGCATGTTCAGACCTGAAGAAGGCTAAGATGTGCAATACAAGGAGAGATGGCTTTTTTTTTTAAGATCAGAAATTTATGGCTGCCTGCACAGGGCTCCTCTCTGGAACATTCAATATTTTGGGCCATTCTGCTGTCCCCTAATCTCTAGTCTGTTTATCTCATACATTCTTGCTTGGTTGAAATGTTAACTTTCTGACAGCTTGCAATATGTTGCCGTCGGTCTTCATATATCCAACGTACCTCTGGGCTGTTTTAGACATCCTCGGGAAATCAATCTGGAATTCCACTTAATTTCATTTCCCCTCCTCTCATTGTCTGGCGTCACTCAAGTGCAATGCTTATGATGCTGCATGTAGCAAACAAAAATAAGAAGATGCACGAGACGTAGGTGTTTTTCCATACCACCCCCCTCAGTCTAGACTTCACGAAAGCTCTCTCAGTGCTCTCTGACTCTTGGTGTGACATGTGGGCTTTGATGTCTTTGAACCTCCTGTAGTTAAATGACAGGCAGTCTGAATTATTATTTATCAGTTCCCTGCAGCAAACAACTGCATTTTCATATTTGACAATAGTAGTTGGGGGAGGGAGGAATCACTCTATTCAGCTCTATTCTATTTTTTTAAAAGAATAATAATATTTATGAAGTTTTCCATTTTAACAATCCAAATTAAGCCGCATTAAAACCATTCCAAATTATACTACGATCAAATAGTCCAAATTTTATGCCAAATTATAAGTCTTTGGGTGACTTCCCATGCTCTGGAGGTTGAGGAGCGATGATCTCACATAGTGCTGCATTCATTATTTAGTTCAGGTAATGCCAATAAAATATTCCAATGTTGATCCTTCATTTGTTTTTAACAGCCTCTGAAATCATCTAACAAAACTCAAGTCCTATGAAGTTCTGTGTGAAAGGTTTCTTGATGCCAGAAGCTTCAAATTTCATTTGAGTTGACCTGCAAGAAGGTTTCAGCAAGTCCCTCAACATATTTTATTTTGGATTTACCTTTATTAAACAAAGCCTGCTTGAAAAGGTAACCACTGCACTTTCCTTTGATGCATACAGATTTAGGTAACCCCTGTCTCCCCCCCCCTCAAAAGACCCCCTCACCCTTATATTCCACCACAGATTACACTGTTTTGTTTCTAGAAGCCAATGTACTGCAACCAGGCTGTCTCAATAGAAATATAGTGAAGTGGGGAGAATTATGCTGCTTAGCCAGAGAACTTCATGATTTCTTCCTTTCCTTATAAATCTGACCCTGTATTTCATCCAGAAAACAGGATGGATAATGCTTAAAGCAACCAGTTAAGAATCCGCCCAGTCAAAATAATAACACAGCTTAACAAAAACCACAGTTTTTCTAACTAGGGCCAGGATGGTTAAAACAACAACAACATAACAATAACTAAAAGCCGGACAAAAAGAAAAGAAAACCTCTCTGGGGAAGGATTTGCAAAAGACAGGATGCCACCACAGAAAAGACCCTACCTCTGGTCACCAGCCATATTTGTTGGGGGGTGGGGGAAAGTGGAGAGTAATGTCATCTTGTCTTTTTTTGTGGTTCTCCACCCTGCCAGCCGCCGCCAATCTGATTCAGTTCATTGGAGGTTGTGGGTGTGACAAAGGGAAGTGGTTCAGCTGTGCCCACACCTCCCTGTAACGTGTATTTTGGTACTTCAAACCATTCAATCTAATTTTCTGATTACCAGTTTCACATTCCATAATGTAGGCTAGCTTGGAGACCTGTTGGGAGGGCATCCCTAGATCCACCATCAGATAGGATGGAATGGACATCCTGTTTAAGGATAGCCGCCCCTCCACAAAAATAGGAGCACTGAAATGAAAGTTCAGCTTTGACTCTGGAACTTTTCTCCCCCATCTCTACCCGCACTCCTGTCAAAGTGTCTGCATGAATGCCCTACTTGCAAAGGAACTTCAGTCACCACCAGATTTTTTTCTAGCTCTTACCGAGCCTGAAGTTTGAAAGCAGCAAAGGTGGGCACTCAGAGAGAGCATGCCAAGTGAGGAAGAGAAGAGCTGTCGGCTAGATTCTTTTTAAAAAAGGGACAGGGACTATAAAGTGTCCTTTTGCTACTAACCAGATTCACTTCATGCTTCTGCAAACCATCAACTTCTGTCTGTGCAGTATGCAATATTCATCCCCATCAATCTGCATCCATAGATTAGGGCTGCGCTCACAGGACGTTTTATTCTCTCTTTATGACATAGTTTTTTGTTCATTTTCATCTTTAAACTGTTTAACATGGTTGCATTGAAATATATCTTTGTTTACTTTAGAACATACGATATGCAACCATCACATAAAGACAACAACAAAATCAACACTCAAACACTTCTGAATATATTAACAAAGTGGTGTCAAAGTGTATATACCAAAATTATTGCAGATATAAAATGATGTATAGTAACATGTATTGATTAGACTGGTGACATTAAGTAAAATATATTTTGTATCAATAATAATTAGAATTTATAGGAATTTATCGGAAGGGGGAGAGAGGGAAAATAAAATAACTTCATGCATGCCAGTCTGTGCTGTAAACTATGGGTACTGTTCTACCATACATGGCATTTTATTCTAAAATCAATGGAGACCCAGTACTTGGCTTTTCTATGTAGCCTCCCCTGCAGTCTAGATCTGTTGTTTACCTTTTGTTCCTAAAAAGCACTTCCTGAGAAACTGGTTTCATTCTAAAAATAAAAGCTCATTGCTGATTGATTCTGCATTGCACCCCAGTGTGTCCATTTGAAAACAGATGTCAGTGGGCCCAGCAAGTGTGTGCGTGTGGACATTTGTCCAATAATATTGGGTGGGTGTATCTTCTTTGGCGATCACTTGTAGCCGAGTAAGATTGTCTTTCATAAACATGGTTTTAACAATATAAATGACTGTGGAGGTCAATTCTGGACCCACACATCCTTCCACAGTGGGGACATTGGTTCCCGGGCGAGAGTTAATCACAGTGTGGATTTGCCAAGTGTGCCTTCCTCTTAGCACGTTTCTCCCTTGTATTCTGAGTTTGAGTGTCTTCAAAGTCCATGACACCTTTGGTAAAGGCTGTTCTCCAACTGGAGTGCTTGCAGGCCAGTGTTTCCCAGTTGTCGGTGTTTATACTACATTTTTTAGATACCAATATCACAATTGTGAATTTCTCCTCCATTCAACTAGGGCATGGGTAAGTTTTCAAATGCATATCAAGTTACCGCACCCATCCTTGCCTACAGCAGGATCTAGAAACAACTGAAAGCAGCACGTTGAGGAAAAGCATGAACTATTTCAGCTTTCTTTTCTTTTTAAATACTTCTTTGTGCTACAAACAGATTAGTGTGTATGCAGCCTCAATTGCACAAACTCAGAGTGGGAGAAAGGCAGCCACCTTTTTTGTCCTGGAGAGTCATGAGTCACAAGCGGGAAGACAGTTGTATAAAATGTCCAGTCTGGTCTATTCCCCCATCCCACCCCACCCCACCCTGACAATTGCTCTCATGACACAGGTAGACAATTGAGGGTCTGCTAAAGACAGAAAGCCCTTAGTGATGCTGAAGAGGGCCAGGCCCAGGTGCACTGTAGCTGAAGGCTTGATACCGACAAGTGAGTTACAGTGGTACCTCGGGTTAAGTACTTAATTCGTTCCGGAGGTTTGTTCTTAACTTGAAACTGTTCTTAACCTGAAGCACCACTTTAGCTAATGGGGCCTCCTGCTGCTGCCGCTGCGCTGCTGCTGCATGATTTCTGTTCTCATCCTGAAGCAAAGTTCTTAACCCGAGGTACTATTTCTGGGTTAGCGGAGTCTGTAACCTGAAGGGTATGTAACCTGAAGCGTATGTAACCCGAGGTACCACTGTATAAACATGCAAAATTGTACATAATCACACATTGTAATATTGCCAAAGATACTGAGCACAAATAGTTAAATGAGAATTAATTCTTGAAACTAAGAAACCTAAAGCCAGGGGCATCTTTATGTCTGACGTATTTGCTTGCAGCCGCTCTGAGCATGTTTTGAGCTTAATATCCTTTATCATCAAAATCCCACAACTGGGAATTTGACCAACGAAATGTGAAATGTTGTAGGGTGCACCAAGGGGCACCTTCTAGGCTTTGCACGCACTTGCATGCAGCCATTCAGTCTTTGTCTGAACCGCTGACATTTTGAAATCCTTAAAAAAAAAAATGGTGACCAAGCCCTCCATTTCAGAAACAAGGATCTTTTTAAACCTCATTATTAGCATAACTGGATCTGTCAAAAGAGCTGCACCTCAAAATCTGCCTTCATAATCAGATGAGTCATTTGTTTACTGCGTTCCTATTTCCAGACCTGCGAGGGGGTTTCCGAGCTGTCCCTACCTCGGCAGATGGAATACTCCTATGATTGCATCGCCATAGCAACCACAGCTGCACCAGACAACCAATGCTCTGTTGATTTCCATGCAACATGTGAGGTCACTGGAGCTGGCAGAATCTTCTTTATTCCAATTATGATCCTCTTTGATTTAATTCGTTTTAACATTCGGTTTGACCCAGATCCCATAAATATAACCAGTGCTTAAAAATAAAAATCCGGGCTCCATTTTAAGAAATGGAGCTAAGCATCAGGAATGTTGAATGTACATATTTTGGTAAAATAAAATAGCACTTTTTTAAAAAAAAGCTTTTCAGCTATAAATAGAGAATGATGTATAATCTTGATCAACACTTTTCTGTGTGCAAGAGCTTAACATAATTTCAGGTGAATGAAATGAGCTGATCTATGTTTATCAAAACATAAATATTGCTGTGCACATGCTATGGCTACACACACAAACACCGACACATTTCAGTATCATTAGGATCAGTATAGGAAATGATGTCCTGATTGTGCTGGGGCTTTGAAGAGCAAGGTTTAAAGCTTAGGTTTACTTTGTGCTTCCTGCACTACAAAATATTGCACACCCCACAATCTCTTTCCATGTCAGTTACCGTGCACATTAAAATCAAGCCATTACATTCAGTTTTTTCATGCTTCCTTCTAGTTCTAATCTTATTTATGAGAACTGACTGCATGAGCAACCCTCATTTTCTGACCTCATTACTCAGTAGCATTGGTATCATCTCCCCCACTTACGCTGCAATTAAGTGTGCAATCCTATTCTTCAGTTCCACTAGCTGAAGGTCTCTAGGATCTGGCAGAAGCCCCTGGTACCATGTGCTCTCATCTATATGTGTATAGCAATACACAGACGTACACATGCAGGGATCTTTAACAAAAAGTCACTGTGTACAGCAGTAGGAACTGCAGCACAAGTTGGGGAAAAGCAGAGCCAGGGTTTGCGGTACATAAATACATGGTTTATTACAGAGGTAGAGAAAGTGTCTATGCTTTCAGGGGTGTCCAAACTTTTTTCAAAGAGGGCCAGATTTGATGAAGTGAACATGTGTGAGGGCCGAACAATAATAATAATATAATATAATAATAATAATTTATTATTTATACCCCGCCCATTTGGCTGAGCCACTCTGGGCGGCTCCCAATCGAGTGTTAAATGAGCAAAACAGAACAGCAAGCAGGTGATATAGGAAAGTTGGAGAGGAGATGGTTAATGTCAGAAAGGGGGGGATAGGAGGCTGATGTGAGCCAGACAGATATCGGGAGCCTGGTCAAGTTGGAGAAAGAGATAAATAATGTAAATAATAAGTCTTCTAAGGTGGCATGGCTAACAGATTGAAGAGTGAGGGAAGCCAGAATTAGACAGTGAAGTGTGGTTGGAACACAACAAAAATCCACTTCTGAGGTGATACAGGTGCAAATGGACTTACCCTCAAGTTTCCCAGTGAATCATTTTGCTGTCTTTGTTACTGAGGAATAGGAGGTGGTAGGCCTTATGGCTGAATGTAGCATAACAGCAGCCAATTCACCTCCAATAGCAACGTGCCTGGAAACATCCACCAAAACATTGGTAAAGGGGAAGGATGGGTCTGTGCCAAGCATTTTGATTCTTCCTGATTCCGTACAGACAGCCCAAGAGGAAAGCGGTTTGGGAGAGAGGAGAAAAGCAGCCATCTCAGGCACCAGTTCTTAGTCTAGTAGGAGATAATTCAGCAGGTCATGGAGTTGGATCTAAGGACAATAGAGGGGCTTCTTCAGCTGCTGATTTTGGTGGTCTTAATCATGTCAGTTGATAGGTGGAGGGGGAGAGGATACAGCTGGAGCTGTATCTAGGTACAATGAAGGGTACCTGCCTGCTGCTTCCTCTTCCTCTCTCTCTGATGGCTTTAGCAATGGGTTAACTATTGATCCATTAACAGCAACCTAGCAACAACTTACAGGCACATGGCAAGGTATACAGGTTGCAATGACCTTTCTCCTGTAAGGGGAAGAGCCATAGCCCTATGGAAGAACATATGCTTTGCATGCAAAAACTGAAGGTTTTATACTCATCCAACTAAACAGATCATGAGATTCAGAAGACCTCAACCAGACATCCAGAGAGTTGCTGCCAATCAAAATAGACCGAACTGGGCTAGGTGGATCAGTGATCTGACTCAGGGCTTATCTATACTTCCTCCTACTTCCCCCTGGGAAAAACCATTATTTAGTTGGAGCAGCCCTTGTCCTTCAGGGAGAGTGCAGCCCAGTCTGGGAGATATGATAGATTTTGGAGTGCTGTCATGAAGATGCCACCTGAAGAAGTGCAAAGACAAATGTAACCTGACCTGGCATCTTCATTTTCAAATCACTGAGCATTGGCAACTGAGTCTGATAGACCTGGGCAAACAGGCATAAAACCTCTGAGGTCTGTATTCACTTCATCCTCCCAAACCCAGAGGGGTTTTTGATGTGATTAGAGGGGAGATGCAGAGAGAACTGAGCATGGAAGAGTGACCAGGCACTACACTATTTATTTAGCATTGTTACTTTAAGAGATTGTTTGGACACGCTGTCAAAATCCATCCAAGAAAATCTCTCACTGAGTGTGTTTGAAATTGGCTGAATGGTGTGATCATCAGGCAGCAGTAGGGGATTGGGGTATTTGGGGGGGAATAGGAAACACATAGTTATTATATCAAGGGAGGAGACACAACACGCCCACCCATTTCCAGGACTCCACTGAGCTATTTCTAGTCAAATATGGGGGGGGGGGGGCAAATCCCTGATAAGAATCTCTCTGCTCCATATAAAACTTGAAGAAAACTATGTAATGCATTTTAAAAGTAGAATTTATTTATGTGTTGATTAATATATATAACCTTCTGCTTTCATCAATGGAGATGCTTGAAATCACTTACAAATAGAAATCCAAAAAGTAACAGTATGACCATATATACTATTGGTCACAGACAGGTCAGCTTCTCCCAATATCTACTAATTTCTACATTTGCAACAACACAACTACTAAAATAAAGGTGAAAGTTTAGACCCCAGCTGCACTATAGATTTAAAGCAGTCCCATACCACTTTAAACAGTCATGGCTTCCCCCTAAACAAATTCCTGAGAACTATCATTTGTTAAGGGTCCTGAGATCTGCTAGAAGATTCCTATTCCTCTCACAGAACTACAGCTCCCAGAGTTCCCTGGGAAGAGGGATTGATTGTTAAATCACTCTGGAAATTATAGCCCTGAGAGAGAAATAGGGGCGATCTAGCGACTCACAAGAACCTTAACAAACAACAGACAGGACCTTTAATCAAGAGGGAGAGGGATATTGGAACTGGAAGGACCTTGAAGGTATCAGGATGAGCCAACCCACCTCAAGGGACAGCACCACTGCTTTGCCTCAAGTGGATGGACCACAGTTGTGGGAATGGTATAAGTTGCTGGCAGTTGTAGCCTGCTTCCATCTTCTCAACATGGCCCAGCAGGTGGGCAGGATGAAGCATTTGTGATAGCACATGGGATGTCAGAATTAAGGATGCTTGCCATGGACCCCTTGCTTCTGTGAAACTGTATCCACTAAAAGGTATCCTGTATCTTGTGTGTTCTCTTCTCCCATCCACACTCTGCTCCTGATTGTAGGGCACAAATATGGAAAACTATACTTGCCTCTCTTATAGGTTTCTTGGTAGGGGAGGAGAACCAGCCAGCATGGCCAATAGTCAGGAATGGTGGAAGCTAGATTCCAGCAACACCTTCAGGGCAACACCATCATGTTGTGAAGGAGGTCAAAGATTTCAACACTTGAAATGCACTATGCAAATGCTCAGAATTAGTGTTATAATAAATAAACAACCTTCATTCGTATATCTGGCGAAGTCCTCTCTCTGTTCCCAGTACCATAGATTGCTGAATGGCTAGGCATTGCACTCCACCCTGACGCTGCTTAGGGCAGATGTTTTCTGCCTGGTACATAATCAAGGAGTTTTGTCACTATATTAGTTTTCATTTCAACATGTCATAGGTTTCTTTACTTGCTGAGGATTTTATTTACAGCTGCAGAAAGGCTAGCTAACGGAGAAATGTAGCCTGCAGTCAAAATGACATCCATCATTCAAGCAGAAAAATAAATTAAGTCCAACATTTAGGCTCCCTCTGTAAGGTTGTTGAGAAGCAACATCATTTGTTTTGTGTTAATGTTAAGTTTTGGCTGCAGAAATCAGAAGAATTGTGGGGGGCGGGGAATGTGTTGCCTGTATTAATAGAGCCTTCTAATTAAGTATGTGCTTTAGAGAAAGCAAGTATTTAATAGCATGCTTAAAGAGTAACATTAAGCCTTACCAAAAACCACATTGCTTTAATGAAAGCAGGAGCCTGATAGAATAAGTTAATAATATCATAAATTAGGGTTATGGGGTTTTGTATCAGTGCTGAGAGCTGATCTGGATTTCATCTTCAAAACTATTATAATTTATAACTGGCGTGAATTGTGTCTTAAGTCACAGGCAAGCACACTTGGAATTCAGTACACACACCAAAGAAGCCAGTCACCTTTCATATGATGTATGCTACCCCACCAGCTCCTCTCTGTTAAAAACACATTGCTGGTGAAAATATAACTGAAAACATGCAAAGTGAATTTCTGATTATTTGGTGTGTTTCTCAGAACTTCCATTAAAACAAGTGGATAGAATAGATTACATTTACAGTCCCATGCATGTAGAAGCTAATTTAGATTTAGGCTGCAATCCTATGCACAGTTACCTGGAGGAATACAGCTGCTGCATTGCACACACAACAGTAAATTTTGTTTCAGCATTGCAAGGAGAAGTCTATGTGAGTTTGGGGCTTATATGATGCTCTCTTTCCCCTCCTCCCCAACTGTGAGGAGATTGGAAGCTTCCACTTCCATTTTACGTTGACCACAGTTTAGTGTTATGCGTTAGTCTTACAGCTTCATAAACCACACTGAACTTGGCTTGTGATGGCAAACCATCTTTAAGATTAAGTACAATTTGCCTAGGTTCAGTTGTCAAAATTAACTGCTGTTAATCTCCTACCAAGCTCCTCCTTGCAGTTGCTTCAAGGTGGGAGAGCACAAGTTTTAAAATATTTATCTACAGTATAAAAATATCAATATTTAGACTGAATTAACAACAAAATTCGCGGGTGCCGCTGTGGGTAAAACCTCAGCGCCTAGGACTTGCCGATCGTATGGCCGGTGGTTCGAATCCCCGCGGTGGGGTGCGCTCCCGTCGTTCGGTCCCAGCGCCTGCCAACCTAGCAGTTCGAAAGCACCCCCAGGTGCAAGTAGATATATAGGGATCGCTTAGCAGCGGGAAGGTAAACGGCGTTTCTGTGTGCTGCGCTGGCTCGCCAGATGCAGCTTGTCACGCTGGCCACGTGACCCGGAAGTGTCTGCGGACAGCGCTGGCTCCTGGCCTCTAGAGTGAGATGAGTGCACAACCCTAGAGTCTGTCAAGACTGGCCCGTACGGGCAGGGGTACCTTTACCTTTACCTTTAACAACAAAATTAACTATAGGCCTTTACACAAACTAGCCCCCAAAGCAGCTCACAAAATTAAAACCAGTCATTTGAAATCTGCAACAAAAATACACTTAAAAATTCTTAAAATCAATATATACTAAAGAACAATAAGAGGGATAGAACAGGTTTCAACATAACTTAAACCTTTACACCCATTGTAAGGGCCAGATTAAACATTAAACACATCTCTAAAATGAAACAAAACTCCTTTCCAACTTAACAAATACTTTCTCTGATTCCCTTGGACACCATTTTTATTCATAAAAAGCAACCAGGCAAGTGGCTATTTACCAGCTTGGGCTAGTAATGTCAAATTAGAGGTGTGCAGTGACTTCAGATGAATCACAGATCCCAAGCTGAGGTGGAGAGCTTCAGAAGAATTCTGGGCTTGTCCATGGTAGATCTGTAACGCAAAGCCTTCTATCACAGGACAATCACTGCCACTATCCTTTTGATATTTGGCAGGATTCATCTCCTCTGAAACAGTCTATTATTATTATTATTATTATTATTATTATTATTATTATTATTATTATTACTATTACTGTGCCTAGAACAAAAATCCCTGGACCTATAATTTAGCAAGCATAAGCCACTCAAGGGTTTATGATGCCTGCATTCCCCCCCCCCTTCAAACGTTTAATCCACTCTGGAGAGGCTATGATGCCTGTATAAAGTGGGGGAAAGCTATAGCCATCGTTAAATTTCAAACAAAGCTTTGTTTTCCTGTAAGTGAACTTAGCCTCAAACCACAAAATGAATTGAGCAGTCTCTGAAATTTTCCAGATCACTGTGGACTGTAATCCGAAGGACCAAAATGGAGTCTGGATCAAATCTTGTGGTCAGTGCACACCCGTACCGCAAATCTATGAAGTGCTAGTTAATTGAATTGAGCCTCATCAGGCTGTGTGTGTCTAATCCCAGAGGCAGCATTATTATACAGGAGTATGTGAATATTTTTGGTTACTTGAGAAAAAAAGAAACTCTGAGACTCTTGTAATGATGGCAGCGGGAAAGAACTGTCACATGTTCCCAATTTCAAGTTACCAGACTTAGAGTTTACTATTTTCAGGCAGTTTCATTTGTTATGTCTGGAAAATAATTGGCTTGTACTATGCAATGCTGACCTTTCTACTGTTCTGAAAGCCTCTGCAGGAAAAGCTGAATACCTAACAGCTGTTCTTCAAAAGGCCAGAGGGGAAAAAACTATCCCAGGCACTTAAGAGTAATTCATCTGACCTACATATTTATTTCATTAAATGACATGAAATATTAGCACCCTATCTACCCACTTTCAATTTCCTTACTCCTCATTTCAAAAGTAAATAGACCATATAATGTATTATTGAATGTTTACATGGTAACCAATTTGTTATTCTTTAATATTTCTGCATATATCATTCACTATGGATTGAACTCTTGAGGCTGAAGACAGATGGACTACCATATGGACTCTGGAAAGGATTCGCTAAAATGGTAGGGATAAAACTTAACACGAAATGCAAGAGAATGAAGAAGGCATTCTTTTGGAAAGCTTTTTTTCTGCAAAAATGGTTGCTAACATGCATACTTGCTATTAAATGGTGTATCGGAGTTGTATCATATTTCTGTACCGCTAGTGAATGACAGTGTTTCATTGCACCAGTATTCCTAACTAGCGACTGCAAGTATAGAGGGTCAGTTCGGATATAACAGCAAACCGTGGTTTACAAAAATGAGAGTGAGCCATGGATGGTATTGGGCTTGTATGCTTTTTCTCCCTGTCATTTGCAGTGTTGAAGAAATCAAGCTTCTGCTTTTGAGGCTTAAACTAACCCCAGTTCCCAATGATGCTCAAAGATATAGTTTGTTAAACTCTGGTTGGATGAGGGGGAAAGCTCAAACAGCTGTTTTAAACCATGGCATATTCTCACTAAGCTAATCACAGTTTCCTGAGCATGACTGTGGCTTATTTAAAATAAAATTTTGTTAAAACAAATCAGAGATGGGAAGGTTTAGGGGGGAAACTGGGAAAATTGGGGGTGGAGGGTGGAACCAGGTTCCCCCTCCCCCCAAGCTGTTTTTTTCTGGAAAAATTGGGGGGGGGACACAGTTTGATATAGTTTGAATATTCCACACACTTTTTTTTTCAATTTTCCCAGAAAAAAAAGGCTTTGGGAGGAATACGGAAAGCCCCCTGGTTTTTTACCCAATTTTTTCACCTCCCCAGGCCTTCCCATCTCTAAGACAGATCTATATGTTATCTCAGATTACAAATTCTCTGCAATTTGGATTAATTGTTTAAATTTAATCTTCTACTGCTGCTTAAATAGATTAAACAAGACGTCACATACAAACATATTTTGCTGTTTTCTGGTTACACCAGATGATTCCATTGTTAACCACCAATGACTCTAATTGCTGGTTCACTAGTGAGAACCAGAAGTTAAACTCTTTCCCACTGACTGCTCTCCCCTGTGGAACCCATTCACTAGTAGTCTGCAGAGTGTGTGGTGCAGATGGGGAGGAAAATTGGTTTCCTCTCCATCTCCTCTGACTCATTTACCTTTCCTGCCTTAATATAAGGGACTAGACAAACTAGCTTTATAAGATAAGCTAAAAAATGTCATAGTTTTTATACAAACCAAGGTGCTCAACTTTGCCATTTTAAAGAGCAAGATGAATAGACTCCAATGAAGACTCCAGAAAAACAAAACATCCCTAGATAAAGATGTCTAGTAATAATATAAAATACGTTTTTAGGTGATTTGGCTGAAGGCTCCCGACCTAAAAATGCCCCTGTCAACAATCTAAGAGTCTGTTCCTAATCCTATCTCTGCATGGGGTGCCAATATGTTTTATAGCCTACGCATGTATAAACACAGCAAAATGATTTGCAGGAAACAATACAGGAAATAATATCTCTTCTCCTCCCTAATATGAAAACACATTTCATCATATATCATTTTGATTTACAAGAACAAAAACAAGCGTGTATTTCTTCAGTCTGTAAATCTGTGTATTTCTTCAAAGCTGTAAAGAACTTAATAGAATTTGAACAGGATTGTGAAGAGAACTTTGAATTTCCTGATTATTATTTTTGACTATTTTTGTGGCAGCAGCGATAGGGAAGGAACACAAACTGAAAGCTAAATGGTTTCAATCTAACAGCTCAATTCAAATACATAACAATTGCCTGAAAAACTACAAAAAACTTTAATATGAAAGATACCAGTTTGGAATGGCAAAACAAGGGAAATACATTAGATATTACAAAGGGATGATAAGTAAGAAATATTGGTGTTGATCCAGGTGTACATCTGCAGCCTGAGCTATGGTTAGGTTTACTAAATTCCCATCCCCACTGCAGTGGGGATGAAAATGTGCGCTGTTGTCCACACCATGTCACACTAACGAGGGTTACATCTGATGCCAAACACTGAAATGCATATCATATTTCAAATGCATTTTAAGATGTGCATCCACATCTAGTCTATGCATGCTTTTTCCAGTTCAGCAACAGAACATATGCACAAAGCCGATGTCTATATGGGAGGATTTATAGGAACCCTCTCACATATTGAAAGCATGTATGATTGTGTTGTGAGGTTGCACTGGCTAGCTGTGCCCTTGCCAGCGATGCATAATGTGTTAAGAATAATTGGTTAATTGACACTGAAATGGAGAATACCTGAATGTGTATTGCTAACACTGGGGATTTTCCATGGCAGCAAACTCAAAGTTTTCTGAGATCTAACTGAGTACATGATTAACTGAGAATGTTCTCTGCTCAAAACATGTGAGTGTTTAACCTTAGATCACATGAGTAAGATATTAAATTGTAAATCACCATTTTGAAGGGAGTTGTCAGTTAGTCACTCTGTGGAACCACAGAAACAACAAAGGATGTGATAAGGGCTCCGCAGGACTGCATAGCCTTAGGCAGAATGCAGGCTAATGTAGGCTGGAATGAGAAAGAGACCCAGAACTGCAAATATAATGTTTTAAGTGTGTTTTAAGTGCATTATGGCAAACTCCATATTTTTATTTTAAAAAAGCATTTTCACAGTGTTTTTTTTAATATCTGTAGATTCAGCCACAGTTTTGAATTCTGGAAGAAGTAAAATTATTTCTTATAAGATGCTGAGTCTGTGCAGGAGATGCACAAGATACTTTATGCATCTATTTTGGATGTACCACTTGTTTTTTGTTCTGTTTTGAAGAAAGTTCTGCAAGTAAAGTTTTGAATCAAATACTTATGGGCCTGGACTATGTTTTATTCCAAAAGGAGTCAGTTTTTATGCATCCAATTGCTTCAAGCTGCACAATATTAATATCTGTAATATAATGCACACCCTGCTGTCTGTACATTCAGCAGAAATATGAAGAGGCCCAACATTGTATGGGATCCTGGACCAATCTCTGGGACACCATCACAAAGCTTTCATTATGCGAGAGTGCTTGGGCAAAACCCCTTCTGTTTAACACAATGAGATTTACTCCCTAGTTAAGTTAAGATTGCATGCTCAGCCATGTACAGTGGTACCTCGGGTTACATACGCTTCAGGTTACACACTCCGCTAACCCAGAAATAATGCTTCAGGTTAAGAACTTTGCTTCAGGATAAGAACAGAAATCGGGCTCCGGCGGCTCAGTGACAGCAGGAGGCCCCATTCGCTAAAGTGGTGCTTCAGGTTAAGAACAGTTTCAGGTTAAGAACGGACCTCTGGAATGAATTAAGTACTTAACCCGAGGTACCACTGTATAGTTCCACATAAATATCGCGTACTGCTTGAGTATTGCACCTTCTCAGGAAAAAAAGAAGCCTTACTCTAGCAGGCTGCAAAATATAGAACTTGCAAGACAATGTGGGTGTAAACAACTATGTATGAATAAACAAGCAAGCAAGCAAGGACCAGGTGAGAAATGAAAAGTTTAGAACAACAGGTGTACATTGTGCTAGAAAAATGTAGACACTGAAAACTACAGTGGAGAGACCATTATGTATCAAATTTAATGGATGACCTGTGGTTGTGTGTGCGTGTGTACACACAAGCCACTGCTGAGCAGGCAAGTGGGTTAAGGGAAAATAAATGTCCCAGACAGACTCTAGGATGAGAAGAGTCCATAGCTTCTGTGGGATTTAGGGGCTCATTGGGTGAATCCTAAAGGAAGGGATGCTCTGCTCCCTGGTTTGCCATTGAATAGACATATAGATGCTGTCAGGACTGCCGCTAGGTCCCAGCTCACAGAGGACCAACGCCCAGTGGATATTATATACAAAAGTCTTTATTGAAGTTTAGTTTCCATTTCCAAGCTCTGGGCGCGCAGGCCCACGTCTTAATGCTAGACCGGCTAAGTCCCCTCTGACTCACTGCTCCACCCACACCAGTTTAAGATTCTAGCCCGACTCCACCTCTTGCGCTGCTCTTTCCTGCGTTGGGTCCTTCTGCCCTCTGGGGTTCCCTCCTTCCTGGACTCCTCTGACGCGGAGCCTCCTGAGTCTTGCCCCTCCCTCCGGCGGGCTTTAGGACCTGGCTCCCTTCCCGGGCTCCCCGCTGTGCCGCGCTCCTGTACATTTGAACTTGGCGCGCGCGCCCAGCCGGTGACTTTCCTTCTGACCGTTTCCCCGCTTCCTGATGTGGGTGTTGCCAAACCTGACTCCTCTCCTCCCTCTGGTGGTGAGGACACTGGTCCCGACTCCTGGGACTCCCCCTCCCCACTGCGCTCTGGTGGAGACGCTGGCCCTGATCTCCAGCTGCTGTTCAGGGACTCCCCGCTGGCCCCTCCCTCTTGAGGTTTCTCCCTTGGAATCTCCCTTGCTCTGGCCACCGGCGCTCCCTTCTGTGAGTCCTCCGATTCGCTAGAGAGGCTTGTGGAATAACTCTGGCCACTGTCACTGCCTGCGCCCCCCTCGTACTCCTCCTCCTCACTCTCCATTTGCTCCCCCTCCTGTGTCTCTCCTTCTGAACCCCTGACAGATGCGAAATGAAAAAGGAAGATGAAAGCAAGTACTGGTGCAACTGCAGCTCCATTATGAATGAGGCCAGAATTTTCTCCCACTTGCCATGATATTATTTGTGGTAGTGAAGCAGTGGCAGAGGCAAGAGCAGCACATGCCAGCTTGGTGCTTTCCAGTTGTTTTGGACTACAACTCCCATCAGACCCAGCGAGTGCTGCTGTGCTGACTAGGACTGATGGGAGTTGAGGTCCAAAAGAGCTGGAGAACATCAGGCTGGTGAAGGCTGCACTAGAGTGTGCTCAAAATGATGCTCTTTGTAGCCAAGATACCGGGAACAAAAGAGTTATAATATTTTTTATTCCCACTTCAGGGGAGATGTAAGTGTAGGAATTCATAGCAGCAAGGAAGAGGTTAGCTGAAGCAAAATGCTTTGGACTAGATACAATTGTAGTGACATCCATGCAAAGATTAAGCCTCTCTGGTTGGTTTCATTGCAGACTGGCAAGAGGCTCCTAAGCCATTAATATCAGTTAGACACGTGCTACTCCTTGAATCCTTGCCCGATATTAGTCTTACTTGCACATCCCTCTGATGTTTGAGAATGTTTGATAACATCTCTCAAAATTTATGAGAACTTTAGGCTGTTTCCCTAAAAATAGCATCTGCTGCTTTGCTATCGCCCACATTAGCTTACAGGATTAAATAGAGGATAAATCCATGGAGATCTCTTCATTTGCATTTCGTATTACTTCTTTGAAAGAAAACTTAGGAAGGTCTGCAAAAAGCCTCTTAAGAGTGCAGATGATGGAGTTAGTGTACTGAGTGCTATGCTCTCAGCATATGCAGAAATGATATGACAATGACATATTATTATTATTCTTGATTATTAATTAACATTCTATACCTCCCTTCACCCGAAGATCACAGGGCAGTTCACAACATAAAAACAAGTAGCTTGTTTTCGAAGTCAAAATTAATTAATTTTTCCAGCATCCGTTGTGAGGTCTGCCACATGCAAATACTGTACTCTTCTTAGTTTATAGCTCAGCTTAAAGGAGCTAAAGACATCCTGCCAATCCAGGACTATGAATCAATACACCAGCATTTTTATCAGCCAGCATCAATATATGTAGCATGTGGCATGAAAAATCACAGCATGGCACAGACGAGTGAAGAGGGGTTTATGGTGCTAGCAGTTCCTGCCACTTCCACTCCAAGGGCTTCATTATAAACCAGCTAAATTACTAGATCCTTCTCAGTGGTAGCACCTGTAGCAGACTGCATGGTGCAAACACAGGTTTGTTAGGGTATAGATTGCACACTTCTGGACAAAAAGAGGCATGTCTTTCAGAGACTATGCATACTGCCTGAAGCATGTTTATAGTGCCCAGAGAATGTACAAAATGCAGTTGAGAAATGCACATTTCCCAAGGCCTGTTGGATACTATGCACAATGGTAAAAAAGGTAAAGGACCCCTGACAGTTAAGTCCAGTCACGAACAAATCTGGTGCTCATCTCACTTTACTGGCCGAGGGAGCCGACGTTTGTCCGCAGACAGTTTTCCCAGGTCGTGTGGCCAGCATGACTAATTTGCTTCTGGTGAAACCAGAGCAGTGCATGGGAACACCATTTACCTTCCCAGCGGAGCGGTACCTATTTACCTACTTGCACTTTGATGTGCTTTCGAACTGCTAGGTTGGCAGGAGCAGGGACCAAGCAATGGGAGCTCACCCCATCGTGGGGATTCGAACCGTCGACTTTCTGATCGACAAGCCCTAGGCTCACTGGTTTAGACCACTCAACTTACATTCTCCTAAGTTTTTGTATATTCAGTTGTTCTGGGTATGCTTTTACTATATTGTAAATTGCTTTGGGATGCCTCATGAGAAGCAATTCATAAATGAAACAAACAAATAAATAGGACAAATGCAGGCTACTGTCTGGATGGGTGAATTATTACCAAGAGCCCAATGTGAGCTGCTTCATTTTTTTCAAAAATGAACGAAGCGGAGATCAGTACAATAAACAGATAAATAAAACTTAGCTGATATTACAGAATTTTGGAACCCAGCAACCTACTTCTGAGTAATTTAGAAGAATCCTAATTCTTTTGGAAACAATATTAAGTGATTTCCCACTCTAACTATTTATTTAGTGGGAAATAGGATTAATTTAAGGAGAGCCTATTTCCCTTAATAGTGAGAAAATTATAAGTTATTGGATCTGGCAGTCCAACAATGCACAGGCGTTGGGTTCGTGCCCATTTCCAGACTTATTTTTGCACATTTAAGAACAGAGGCTGACAAGCAGTCATTGACTTAATTCAGATGATTAGAAAGCCAAACAAACTGACATCTCATTTAGCTTATTTGCCAACTTGTTCCCCTCAAAGGCTCCTGTGACTTTCTTTCCTTACAGAAAAGCCACCTGAACCAAAAGTCTCAAACTCCTAGAAATTCACCTGTGTGGAATTTGTCCTCTCAAAAGATACTGCATATGGGGTACTCTTCCCGCTCAACTGTGAAGGACGCAGAAGACTCTGGTCAGGATTTTTATATTACCGTATTTTTTGCTCTATAACACTCACTTTTTCCCTCCTAAAAAGTAAGGGGAAATGTTTGTGCGTCTTATGGAGCTAATGCATACTGCGCAGCTATCCCAGAAGCCAGAACAGCAAGAGGGATCGCTGCTTTCGCGGCGCAGCATTCCCTCTTGCTGTTCTGGCTTCTGAGATTCAGAATATTTTTTTCCTTGTTTTTCTCCTCCAAAAACTAGGTGCGTCTTATGGTCTGGTGCATCTTATAGAGCGAAAAATGCGGTAACATGCTAGTTCTGCCTCTCCAGAGCACATTTTTTCCTCTAAGCTGCTTCGAACCCATGCTCCTAAGAAGATGAAGCATTTATTATGAAGTTTTGAAAACTCAGTGAATAGGGAATCCTAAGTCTCCAAGAAGAGGATCCACACAATCAAGACTCTTGCCTTTTGTGTGAAAGGTCCCAAGTTCAATTCTAGGTATCTACAGAAAGGGTTGGAAGAGACTTCTGCCTGAAACCCCACAGAGTCACTGCTAGTCAGGGTCGACAGTACAGAACTCGCTGGACCAGGGGTCCATAAGGAGCTCTCAACCTGGGCTTTCCGCTCACACAACCTCACACAACATAAGCTTATTTGGGAATGAGGTGAGATGCAACATGAAGGTGTCACCATACACTCCTTGCTCCACACATTTTTCAGTGAGTAATACATGAACAGAGCGAAGGTTCTCAGGAATGAAGTTGCAAATGCATGTACACATTGGAATAAGAAGTCCTAACTGC
Source organism: Podarcis gaigeae (assembly GCF_964106915.1). Classification (NCBI taxonomy): domain Eukaryota; kingdom Metazoa; phylum Chordata; class Lepidosauria; order Squamata; family Lacertidae; genus Podarcis; species Podarcis gaigeae. The sequence continues at coordinate 71,763,702 of NC_139681.1, forward strand.
TTCCCTGTCCAAATGAGCTATGGCAGTTTACCATAGTGTAGAGCCCATTCATCTTTGTAAGGAGCCATGTATTTTTAAAGTGCTGCTTTATTATAGTTATTTCTAACATAGCTGCAGTTGCTAGGATATTAATCTCTCTGAGGCATAGTTTAAAAGACAGCAAGCACACCTTGATAAAATGCGAAGGGCAAGCTATATTTGAAGGAACAGAAATAAATTTCACTTCTAGTCAGATATGGCTGAAAAATGGAATTCTTTGATGATGCACTTCCAACTAAAAAGTGTTGACGTTACGTTACGTGGTTGGTTGTGACAAGAACATGCCACAGAAAAGCTTTAGGTTGGTTTTTGCTCCCCCCCCCTTCCCTCCTTGTGCGTAAGAGGAGGAAATTTTAAGCTTCTGGGTGTGGTTTTGAGAATATGCCTGAATAAGGAGAATTGCAGTTTGCTTTAACAACACTTAGCTACCAAACTAGGTTCTGAAACCATGGTGTGATCATTATTTGCTTAAGCTAAGTGAAATTAGAACAAATTGCACTATGCAGTTATCTCCAGAAACTGTGAACAAAAGCTTGAAGGAAGAAAGAAAGAAAGAAGAAAAGAAGCAAGAGGCTCATACTTGCTTCTCCTTGTAACACCAAATCATGTTTCATGTTACATTACATCTGAAATCTCATTCGCTCAGATTTTTAATGGTTGCAGCCAATGATCTTTACAATGAAGTGCCAACTTGTGGCATGTGAAGTCAAATAAAACCCCAATGCCAGATCCAGCTGTCCTCTCTAGGCAGGACTGACCCTGGACTTTTTGTGGCCTGACATGTAGGACAACAGCTCCGTTCTAACACATTGCTGACACCACCCACCCATCAGCACCCATCAGCCACCTCCCTCTATCTAATGGTAGGACTGGGCTTGCCTCCAGAAGCATCACAAACAATTTGTTGCCTGGGCCTGCAAAACAAAGAGGTTGTCCAACTCCTAACAGGCCACCATGCAAGGCTGACGGTCTGCATTTAACTGGGTAGCTGTGCAGTCTTGATAACTAATAAAGTTCTAAGAGACCAATTCTAAACATGGTATTTGGAAGTAATTCACTTAAACCTGTAAGTGTTCTTAAGGCATCAGCTTAAGTGCAACTGTTTTTATCTTCAAGACTGAAGCTCAAGTTTCCAAGCAGAAAATCTACATGGATGATTGATGTTTTCTAACGGAAAGAAGCAGGACTTAAGTAGCAGAGCCTATCCCAAAATTGAACCTTTAGGAGTTTGAATGACTCAAAATTCATGGCTGTGTCTGCCAAAGCATTTTTGTGGGGAGGGGGGTGAGAACTTTATATGATCTAAGTGCTTTTCAAAAGCATTGGATGTGAAAAATATACATGGTGGCCCTGAACTTTCAAGTCTCCTTCCTTTGGACAAATCCACATTATACCACTAAAGCATATTCAACACAATTTAAAACATGGCTTGTCACAAAGAATCATGGGAATTGTAGTTTCTTCCTCACAGAGCTATCATTTCCAGCACCTCAACAAGCTGCAGTTCCCAGGTATTTTTTTTTTTTGGGGGGGGAGGGGAGCTTTAAGTGTGCTTTAAATGTTTGTTGAATGTGCTTTAACTGTATGGTGTGGATTAATATTGCCTGCCCTCTATCAACAGGCAGGTGAATGCAGAAAGCTAAAGACAATCATTCTGTAGTTTAAACTCATCATCAAAACAACTTTGGATTTAGTATAGGCTAATTATGCCAAGAGAGAGAATAATAATAACTAGAGAATTAGCCACCTTCCCAGTTTCAAACAGATGTGTTAAAATTTAATTTAATGAGTAAATGACCTTCAAATAGTCTATGTAGTGTTTATGGGGTGTGTGTGTGTGTATGTGATCTGCTTACACAAAGCAAGCTTGGAGAAATGAATAGATACTCCATTTACATGGCTTGCATTTCAACTGTAAGCATAATTACACTGATGGAAAATCACCTTTCACGTGTTGCTCATGCATTGAGTGAGGAGAAAGGACACACTGGTAGCACTGCCCACCAGGCTTGTAAGCCCAGGCTAGCTCTGCCCACATAATATCTGTTTGCTGAGTGCAGACATCTGAAGAAGGAGACCCTGTTTGTGAGCATCTGCTCCAGCATAGGGGCTTCACGTGACCAGGAAGCTGGTGCAACTGGGCTCCCAATTGCATGGAACATCTGCGCATGAGCAGCTACTTTTGCATAGGGGCTCTGCTTCTGATGTCCACACGCAACACATGGAGGTTGGGGACAGGACTAGCTTAGGCAAATGGCAACAATTGTGGGACCAGTTGAGCAGGCTGATCCCCAGTCATCACATGTGTCTAATGTGTGAGAAGAGCTTAACTCACATCAAGTTTAATGAGACTGAATTCCTAGGACAGCTTTCCCCAACATGTTCTCCAGATGTGGTGGTCTCATCAGCCCCAACCAACATGGCCACTGGCCAGAAATGTCTGAAGTTGTACTCCAACAACATCCAGGGGGCAGCTGATTGGCGATAGCTGACTGACTTAATTCTAGTTCACAGAGCTTCAAGCAAAGCATCCCGAGCATCCTTCTAGGTGGCATTTGGGGGAGAATGTAATATATGAAATGGTCTAATCAAGCACAGCCACAGTACCACTAGAGCTCAATCAGAGCACTGTGAGAATTGCAGAAATCATTGCTGTGTGGCTTCAGTTCTATCTGTGGAGTTTAAAAAACATAAGAAGAGCATGTGGGATCAGACCAATGGCCCATCTTGTCCAACATCCTGTTCTCACAGTGGCCAACCAGATGCCTAATGAAAAGACAACAGTGTTCTCTCTACTTCTGATTCCAAGCAATTGGTATTCAGAACCATACTGGGGTGGAGAACATAGTCTTCATGGGTAGTAGCCTTATCTTCCGGTTTCCTATTACATTCTTCTAGTGAGAATGGCTGTTATGCATAGTTTGCCTGAAGCTAAATGTAAACATATGAAGTTACATTTAAAATGGAAATAAAGTCCATACAATAAACTTTTGCTCATTTAGCATGTAATTTTTAATTTACTGTCCGCTGCAGTTGTACCACATTACTCTTAAGTCATATTTTGAATTATTAACTCAAATATTAAAAGTCTGAGCCCTGAAACTCAATATACTTTTCAGTTGTACACATTTGTATAATCTTGTGTTCTTATTATGTTGAAATCCACTGGCTGGCTTACATATCACAAATGCATAGGATCAGGGTTGGCCTATTCCATTGTTGAATGCAACTTGGAGTCTTCCAGATGTTGTTGGACTCCGGTTCCCATTAGTCCCAGCTAGCATGGCCAATGGTCAGGGATGATGGGAGATGGAGTCCAAAACAGATGGGAGGCTTGAGATTGGTCAAGGCTGGTCTAAGGTGAGAAGCTAAGCCACTGTTTCTGCCATCCAACCAACTATACCTCATTCATGCCCCATACCCATGCTGGCACTTCCTTTACCATGATAGGCACGAAGGTGCCACCCTAGAGTAATTTGTCTAGGAAATCCATGTGCAATGTAGTTGTCTGGCAATCACTACCCTGACACCCTTGTAGAAATCTGCCACCTTTAATTGCATCTCCATGGTAGGGTTGTGCCTTCACAGGCAAATTCCTATTTCCTTAGCAGCTCAAAATCGTATCAGCAGTTGTATTGACAGAAAGCTGAGCTCCAGAAATCAATGAGCACAGGAAAGAGGACAACCACAGATTTTAGACTTATCATTCACTCAACAGTTAAACCAGTAGGTAAAGTCACAGTCCGTTCTTCTTTCAGGAATCCTATATCTAAGTATACAGGGCTATTTCAGAAATTCACTGGTGGTGAGAAGGGGAGAAACTGACAAACAACTTGATGGAAGATTACATACAAGCTGCACTCCCATCTGTGCATATTACATTGTTGTCAGCTAGCACTTGCTACCATGAGCATGACACAGCAAAGTTATGCATCCAAAGTAGGAAGTAAGACAAGTCGTTAGGGAGGGAAGCTTTTGTTCTCCTGAGATTTTGGTATGATGATGTCCTGAAATGAAGGACATGAGGCAGGAGTTGATAATGCAGGTGAGCTGCGCACAGGTGAGCTGCAAGCAAGCTGTCGGCCAGCTCTGTGGAGGCTCCTTTTATTGAGACAATATGCAAACCCAGACAGATACATTTTGGTCTGTGACCTTTACACATCTTCCAGTTCCAAGATCGTGGGGTGGTACAAAGATATTTTGGCACCTGTTTCCACCGCTTCATTTTCCCCTTGCACAGTGTATGATGAGGAGACAAAGGTCTCAGAAACAAAGGTTACAGACAGGACACCACAGACTACTGAGACCGCAAAAGGTTAGACAGAAGGCAAGATGTCCAGACAGCTGTGGCTTTATCTGTGAGGGGGAGTGTGCCTTGCACACCAAGGTCACGCGTGCAGGCAGCTGAGGCTGCCTGCCGGCAGGGAGTGTGCTCCGCTCCCAGCGATCATTCCTACAATGTCCATCAACACCTTACTTAACACCCAGGCATTCAATGAGTTTCTGAACATCTAGTTGTGTTATTGTAGCTGTGGGTAAGGAAAAGGAGAGACCAAGCAACTTTTTTTTCTTTTTTTGGTGGGGGGATATATTACAGATATGTTCCCTTCACAAAAGATACTTCCCTCTGCCCACTGATGCAAGAACCAATTCGTTGAAATCAACAAGCAATGATTTAATAGAGCTTTTTAATGATGTCTGGTTCACTGACAATTCACATGTTTAGATGCAGGTGACATGCTTATGCACAGCTATTTAAAATGCACACCTACCCAGAAATACTGAGATACTTCTTCTTTTTTGCTTTGTTTGCTAGGGTATTCAAAAACAATAAACAACAAATGAAATGGTCCCATTTTCTTCTATAAAAGGCCTAATTTGTTTCTCCTATGGCTTAAAAAATAATAATAATCCTCCACTCAAACACCAACAAGGCCACAGATGAAGAATATATGCTGAAGAAATTTCCTCATTCAATCTGTTCTCTGAATGCAAGTCCAATTTAGAAGTCTCCCGGTCCTTTGGAATGCAATCATATTTTTACATTCCCCCCCCCCATTGTTCAAATTATTATTATTTTCCAAAAGTCACTGTCAGTTTGAAAAATTAGCTGTACTTACTGTGCTTTTTCTATTGGAAAGGAAAGCTGACGGATGCATCATCAGCAAGTATCCCAGGGTTTCTCTCATCAAGCGCTGGAGTTCATGTCAGAGCAGATAAAAGGATTAAATGGCTTAGATTCGTGATCCCCCTTACTTTTAACTAACCGAACTTTAAATATTTAATGATTCTTAGAAAGCTTGAGGTTTCTATATATTTTTTAAGAAGTCAACCATATTTTAATATAAAATGGAAAGGAAATCTGTCAGACTCGGCCCCCTCCCTTGTATTTCCCCTAAATAGCGGAGAAGTATGGAAACATATAAATGTAGGTTCTCTGATGTGCACATGGTGGTCTGTGGAAGCATGTCAGGGGCAGATCTCTGTACGCAAGTGCACCGTCTTTCCCCCCAAAATGAAAGGAACAACGTCTGTCAATGCAGAGCTCCAGGCACATCGAAGCCTCATAGAAACGTTTTTTTGTTTTATTTACTTATAAAATCCATATACTCCCTATTCAGCCAAGTTCTCTGTGAGGTTTGAATAGAAAATAAAATTCAATTTGCAATAAAAACCCTAGTAAAAATACATAACAACAGTGAAATAACTATAAAGCAAAGACATTAAAACTAGCACAAAACACAGCAAGGGGCAGCTTGATGCAACAACTGAAGCATATTGAACCCTGAAGAGCAATATGACAAACCTCTCTTCCATTAATTGGGCTGCCACCACCAAAAAGGCCATCTCTCTAGCAGCCACTCAACTCACTTCTTGAGGCTGGGGGACCTGGAGAAGGTCCTGATATACTGCAATTCCACGTGAATGCAAAGCAAACAGTCACCAAATCCCACTTCCTGAGAATCTCAGCTTTTGGGACCATCTCAGCTTTGGGACCATCAAGTTTCTAGCCCTTATGGCTTTGAAGATATGCTTGATGCCCAGTGGGCAATTCGTGCTGACAATCAATATGCCAATGGTAAGAGCTCCTAAAAATGCATACACAAACACAAGCAAAACCTGAGGAAATGTTCACTGCCCTCCCTCAAATAGTAGAAAGTGTGGAATATATATATTTCACAATTTATATAGTTTGCAGAACTCCCCTTTTTAGAATGCAGAATTCAGGCTGTTTCACCCAATCAAACTCAGTATGCACAAATGGAGATCTTGCAGTCCCTCTCACCAACAGTGCTTCCCACAACTCCTGGAAAGTCACCACTGAAAGTTGGGCAACACCCCCCCCCCGGCAAAACCATTAGATAAAAGCATGAGGAACTACTGCTGGGGCAAAAAGAGATTGATGTGCATATTGCAGACTCCTGGAGATATTTTTTCCCCATCATGGCCTAAACATAGAAAGAAAATTAGACCAATATGCTTTGCTGGAAATCCTATTACTTTCTCCTTTTCAGTCATCGTAATATAGAACTTGCACGAGGAAGCAAAATGTGACATGAAACCGTCTCCTGCATTCCCCTGGTCTTTAATTGCTTCAGATTAGAAGTGACGTGCCAAAGTAATTAATGCAAAGTAGCAGCTCCTTTGCATATTGTAAGGATCTTTGACATCCATTTTGATCTGCCCTGCTTTGTGCAGCATAAGCCGATCATCTGGAAGGGACTGCCTCCTGCCTAGTGCCTACACACCCCATCAGTCTCATGACAAAGCATTCTGCAGAACTTAAATACAAGCATTTAAATTCCAGCCTTAAATTGCAAGAACATATTACTTCCTGAGATCTATCATAGATGTTGTTCATTCTGTGGGTGCCAATGGGTGCCAAAATCCTGAGAGCCTTTCTGGGTGACCCCCCCCCCCATGCAAACAATTGTGCCAGTGCTATCCAGTTGTTACACATGATCCAGAATGGGCTCTTTTCTCTCTCTCAACAGAGTGTAATTATATCCTCACAGTTAATATGTATATTGAAACTATGAGTACTGTATGTAACAAAATTACAATTTTATTTCATTCCTTTACAGGCAAAGTTCCAAACTGAATGTTGCGTGTCTTCAATTTAAGGTGCAAGTGTTTTAAAATTGCAAATAGCATTAAATGAGTACCTAGTTGCACAGCATGTGTTGAGCAACGATCTAAGTCCTGCACCTTGATTCTGCTTGGAGACTTACAGTAAATGCCAAGTCTAGGCATTTATGTACTACTTTGTTTTATTTATCCCATTCGCATCCTGCCTCTTTAACCAAATGGTTCATGAATTTGTTCACAATTTTAAAACACACACACAACTGATCACGAAATGCCTTAAAACAACCAGAAGAGAAGCCAAACAGTCAACTCTAAAATATAGTCTTAGAACAGAGAAGATGTCAGAGGAATGCCACTACCATTTTGCTCTCGCAATAAACAAATACTGCAGCTAACATTTGCTTTGACTTGAGGAAAGTATGATGCTGTCTGGTAGCTCCATTTGAGGAATATCATGTTACATGGGAATTTCATTACAGTCTTGGAATTATTGCACTGAGGCTTGAAAATCAGAGGCTATTAAATAAATAAAAAGATTATATTGCTATGAGTTTGGGGTACTAAGCTATATTCCAGACCCCTCTAATCCCTGGATTCAGCAAATGTTGAAAGTTAATCAAGCCTTCTAATACTGAAAGTAGCCAACTTAGTTTCCTGGTGAGGTGATGGGAGATTAAGGGGCTCTTTGCAAAATGGCCAATGGGTAGAACCTTCTCCCTCAACAGAGCAGAGGTGGCAGTGATGTGACCTAGAGGCAAAGCAAGTAAACTGGAGAGAGAGCCAGAGAATATTTGTGAACCATGTTTGATTTCTGTTTGAATCCAAGGCTGAAGCTATGGGAGAAACAAGACTCCTTTGGGATATTAATACTGTGACCCTCTCCATCATAGGCTCAGGTTGTATGTATGTGCAAATAAACCATATATCCTAAAGACACCACAGTCCCTGCTGTTCCACATTTCCAAAAGGAAACATGAACCCTTTGGAACCTCTGGAATCTTGTCCCACTCAGGGATTGGTGTGGCATACAGCAATATTGTTGTGTGGGGGGAGCCATCATCAAACATTTTGCATACACAAAATATTGCAGAAAATGGTGTTGCACAAGGAGCCGTCTAATTGCTACCCTACTCAGTTTGTGGGCAGAAATGGCATAATAAAAATACCTCATAATGAATTTGATGTACCAGTTATGCCCAGAATGAATGTATTTATGAAATAAGACACTCCATTAAACAAATATTCCTTGTACAACAAAGCACCTCTTTGAAATCAATGGTGCAGTCATTCCTGTCATTTCAGAAAGGATTTGCATAGTAAAATGTTATGTAGTATCATAAAAACCACCAACAAAGTCAGATACGGGAAGCAAACTACCCACTCTGCATGCAAGTATAATATCTCATGTAATCCAGACAATTTGCCAAACGACTTTTTCCATATGCAGTTTCTTGATTTTATAGGATTTTTGCTTTAATTTGCAAGGGTGCAAAGTGTCAATTAGAGGAAGAGGAAAGAAAAAGACATACGGTATGTTGGTATCTCTCTTGCATCCACAGGCATTTGGCAGGAATACAGGGGAGGTTTCAAGAAAGCATCAGAGAGAAAGAAAAGGTGTTTGGATGAAAATACATCATGCCTCTGCTAGTCTAAGCTGTTTGAGTTACTTATACCAATGAATGGGTCCAGACAGTGGAGGCTAGTTCACTGGGACTACTAGGGCGCAGCCCTCCAATTTCAAATGTCAAGCTTTCTCTTTTTTTCTTCTTTTTTAAAAAAATCCTCCTCAGAATCTCAAAGCCACACACTTCCCCCCATCCCATACGTTTCATACTTGCTTGAATTTAGAGAGGCATTTCTGTCAATCTCCCTCCCATATATCTCTAGAGCAGAAAAATCACGTGACTGTTTGGGTTGCCAGGAAGTCAGCCCTGATTGGAAAGCTCTTACTCCATGTGTTGTCATGAGACCTGTCCAGCACATATGGGAGGAGTCAGGACTGCTTCATAAACATCTGTATAAGGTAGCATTAGCCTATCAGAATCATACATTGGTTCAGAGCATGGTGAGAGCTATTTGCCTGAAGGCCAGTGAAGCAACAAGGGGTGTTTCTTAGTTGGAGGAGCTTTTGTGTGTGTTTAGTATCTATTTCGTGATCTTGTTGAGACAGAGACAGTAAGCAACATTGAGTCTTTTTATGACACATATAAATTTTGTACTTAATCATTATGCTTTTTTAGAAAAATTGGGAAACTGGGGGATAAGTAGGTAAATAAAGGTAAGGTAACTGACCCCTGGATGGTTAAGTCCAGTCAAAGGTGACTATGGGGTGCAGTGCTTATCTCACTTCAGGACAAGGAGCTGGCCTTTGTCCACAGACAAGTTTCCAGATCATGTGGCCAGCATGACTAAAACGGTTCTGGTGCAACGGGACACTGTGACAAGTGACAGAGCGCACGGAAATTATGCTTGACTTCCCGCTGCAGCAGTACCTATTTATCTACTTGCACTTCCTCAAACCTAAAAAAAAATCCTTCCAGTAGCACCTTAAAGACCAAGCAAGGTGCTACTGGAAGGAATTTTTGTTTTGTTTTGACTATGGCAGACCAACACGGCTACCTATCTGTTCCTCAAACCTGAAAGATATTTTCTCAAATTCAGTGGTAGCAGGAGCCAGGAATGGTTATCACTGCAAACTACTGTAATGAGGTAGCAGCTTATTAAGGTGCTAAATGCACCATTACAGAGAGCAGGTGAGTGGTGTCATTCTTCAGTATTCCTGTTTTATTATTATTATTATTATTATTATTATTATTATTATTATTAACCCTTCACATTTGAGATACAGTGAGCTTTAGGCTTGCAGTTCTGCCCTTCCTTTCTTGCTTCCTGTTTCAGTTTGATTAAACCACATTTGTGCAGGAAACTACAGTTAGCCAAAACTGAAAGGAAAAGTGTTTAGTCTTCCTCTGCCATTTGTGGAGGAAGCAAGCCCAAAATTGCAGCAGGTTGTTCTTGATAATATATTTTAAAAATGTATTCTTTATTATTATTTAATGTAAAAGATAAGCGTTCAGAGTAATGCATGGTTATATATAAGCATTGAAACTATCGCATGATAATTAGTTTGCACTATGGTTAAATATCTCAGCTTTACATGAAACATGAGGTAAAACTGTATCTAATTAGTCAGACCTCTGTGAAGGTTACAATGTACAGGAGTGTGACAGCTAACAGAAGCCTTGGATACAGTTGCTAAGGAGGGAAATGTGGTGTTCTAGTTGTAGGATCTTGTAAAGTAAATGACCCACCAGACAATACATACCTCCCATAATCTAAACCGTGCCTTAGGTAAACATATGAACCTGGTAACAAAGGCTATATGTTTAATATTCACATTTTCTGGTGGAGTAAGTATATGGTTATTGTTCTTTACTTTGAAAATTATTGGCACTATAGATAAACTTATTCTTCTTCTTTTCCTTAAACTAGCTGCCCAGAGTTCTGCAAAAAAATATATAATTTGTGTGTGTGTGTGTGTTTTAATCCAGAACAACTGTGGGGAAGGAGATAACTGTACAGAACAGGGATTCACAGGGAAAGGTAAACCCTCTTGTTCCTCATCTTATATTTTAGATCAAAGTTACTCTAACTGTGTGTGAGAGACAGATAGAAACACAGAGGCAGAGAGATAGGGCATCTGTGCCGTGCAGTTTTGAGCTGAAAAAGTACGTGAGAGGACAGCTTATCTCTACCTATCGTTCTTCTGCTCAGACACATCTGTAAGATGTACTCTGTACACAAAAAATGGTGACCAGATCTCTTCATTTACAACAAACTAACACACATTAAGGATGAAGAAAGCTCAACAGAAATATGTCCCTTCAACTTCCACAGGATCTCACCTCTAGATATCCTGCACTTCATGTAAAATCTGGACAGGAACTGTGCCAAACTTTGTGAAACTGGAACACATAAAACAGAAACTGAATTCCCTTATGATCACACCATCCTGCATCAGGCTCGAGCCCAACATGGAGGAGAGAATCTTCCACAGTTTGTTTTAAACATGTAGTTTTTGGGTTGCCAGCTTATGCCTATTTCAGTTTCTTTGGAGTAGGTTACACATGATCAAGGCTATCACAAGATGAAGGTTATCGGTGGCTACTAGTCATGATGCTATGCTTTCCCTCCATGGTCAGAGGCTGAAATTCTTCTGATTGCTACAGGAGAGTGATCTCAGGTCCTGCTTGTGGGTTTTCCACAGGCATCTGGGTGGCCTCTGTGAGAACCGGATGCTGAACGAGAAGGACATTGACCTGATCCAGCAGGCGCTTCTTATGCTCTTACGTTCCTTAAGCTGTTTCCTCCCCTTTTGACCCCGCAGTTTAAGAGCCCTTAATAGAAAGTGGAGAGGCTTGCAAGCAGCTCCACACCAGAACAGTAGCAGTGCAGTCAACTAGTCACAAGTTAATGACTATTATCTGTCAGATTAGAAGGAAGTTATCCCATGCCAACTCCTAAATATGAGATTAAAACTTCAAAGAAAAAGAAATCATGTGTCAGATGAGCAGCCATTTCATTATCTGGCTGAAGGAATGTTATTACAGTCCAGCTATAAAATAGCATTTAATTATGTTGGCATGGATATCATAACCAGAAATATTTTTAGGCTATGCTCAAGCCAAAAGCTGGCACAGTATTTTTGTAGGGAAAGTAGTTCTTATATATAGAATGAATTCAATTCATGATGAATAAAAAAGAGGTTTTTTAAACTAACAAATGCTCCCTAAAACTGCCAGCCCATATATTCTTTGCCTGCATCCAAGCCCAAACAAAAGAAAAAGTGAAAGAGGAACAAAAGAGGAGAAATTGGTTTTGTTAAATCTTTTTCTTTTTAAAGCCAAACAAATCTTAAATACATAAAAGCATGTTAGAGAGAACAGAGCAAGGTACAATAGGCAATAAATAGCAATTAAACTTTAGAATGTCCAATTGGTTGCCCCCCCCCCGAAAAAATTGAAAAATTGAGGGCACAATCCAATGTATATCTACTCTGAAGTAAGTCCCATCAACTTGGATCCTAACTAGCCTCCTGTGAAGAGCTGGTCTCCTTCTGTTCACAGATGGTACTGAGATCCAGGAGAAGATCCCATTGGCAGAAGGCAAGAGGCAATTCTTGTTCCTCCACCCTGCCCTGCTTTTCATGATGCTCTGGAGGGTCCTCAAACCCTCTGGAGCAGAGTTTCATGGAGTGAGCAGATTGCAGGCGGAAGGAGCAGGAGCAAACTCAATATGAGCTCAGTGGGACCTGCTCCCAGTGTTTATAGAATTACAACTGGGAAGAACTGCTCAAGGAGGCTGTGGAATGTCTTCTGTTACCTACTGGAAAACTGGAATGTGTTCTCATGGGCAGCTTTGAAACAGGATGTCCTTTCCAGGGCCTTGCAGACCCACTTGGTTCCAGGGTCTAGTAGACCCACTTGGTTCTTTCCAGTGCTGCAGTTATGCAAGTCCAAAACACAGATGGGGTACTCTTTCAGCCCTTTTTCATGCCCTTTTCAGCAACCTTCTGGAAGCAGAAGTAGGTTGAGCAACACATTTTAATTTTATCTTTGCACAATAGGTTTGTTTCTGCACATCCCTCTCTTCATCTTCCACCCAGGCAAGCAAGAAGCAATAGCAGAACTCAAGGGCTCATTCAAGCCAGGCAGGGAGGGTGCAAAGAAGAGTCAGTGGAGGCGTGTGGCCTAAGTAGTGTGGCCTGAGGTCCCCCATCCCTAAAATCTCAGTCACTTTGATTAACTTTTGATACTTTGCTATATGCAAAAGCCAGCTGGGGAAATGCTTACAAATCTTGAATCTTCATATTACCCGGTTTATGTCTGTGTGATCCAGAAAGCCACTTTTTAGTAGTCACTTTGCTTATTCTCCCTTGTTTTCCCTATGCTGCCAATTCCTTTGGTGTCAAAGTTATTTCAGCTAATAATCTACACATCACTTTTTGATGCTCCTCTAAGGGTAACAGCGAAAGAGAGTGTTGCCCATTTGCTTCTGTGTGAGAGCATTTGTCACTACAAGTCAAAGCATCTATCATGTTATTTATATCCTGCTGCTCTGTAAGGAGCTCTTCTTAATAGATACATGCACAGATCCGTTAACATGATCACTGACAAAGAAGAAGGTAAATTCACGTAGGTAGCCGTGTTGGTCTGACGCAGTTGAAATAAGTAACAAATTGTCCAGTAACGCTTTAGAGACCAACTAAGTTTGTTCTGGATATAAGCTTCCATGTGCATGCACACTTCTTCAGATACACTGAAACAGAAGTCACCAGACCCTTATATATAGTGGGAGGGTGGGGTGGGGTTTTTCTCAGAAGATAGTAGGAGATGGGTGACTCAATGGGTATGGTAAGCCTGTTGACTGTTAACGACTACAATTAGTCCTACAGGAAAAAGCAAGGGATAGTATGCAGATGACTAAAAATAGCTTTAGCATATGTAATGAGACAAGAATCCAATATATCTATTCAGACCAGGTCTCTCCATAGTTTTCAGTTTAGTAAAAAGTTGTAATTCAACCACTTCTCTTTCAAGTCTATTTCTGAAATTCTTTTGTAATAGGACAGCTGCTTTGAGATCCTGTATTGAATGCCCAGGGAGATTGAATTGTTCTCCTACTGGTTTCTCTGTCTTGTGATTCCTGATGTCACATTTATGTCCATTTATCATTTGGCATAGGGTTTGGCCTGTTTGTCCAATATAGATCACTGAAGGGCACTGCTGGCATTTGATGGCATACACAATGTTAGAAAATGAGCAATTAAATAGTCCTGAGATGGTATGTTTGATGTTGTTGGGTCCAGTGATGGTGCTGTCTGGGTGTATGTGGGAGTAAATTTGGCATCTGGGTTTACTGCAGGCTCTGGTACCAGTGTCCATGTTAAGTCTGGTTGCTGTATTATTGTGGGTGAGGAGTTGTTTAAGACTGGGTAGTGAAATCACCCAATTTTAAGAAAGTAGTGAAATTAACCCCTTCATGGAACACTGCCTTGCCGTGGCGAAGGGGCTTGAATAACTCAGAGAAGCTATGAGCTATGCCATGCAGGGCCACCCAAGATGCACAGGTCATAGTGGAGAGTTTTGACCAAACGTAATCCACCTGGAGCAGGAACCGGCAAGCCACTCCAGTTTCCCTGCCAAGAAAACTCCATGGACAAAGACAACAGGCATATGAAAGTTATGACGCTGGAAGATGAGCCCCTCAGGTTGGAAGGCGTCCAACATGCTACTGAGGAAGAGCGGAGGACAAGTACAAGTAGATTCAGAGCTGATGAAGCGGCTGGGCCAAAGCCGAAAGGATGCTCAGTTGCGGATATGCCTGGAAGCGTAAGAAAAGTCCAATGCTGTTGTCAGGGAACTGCCATCGGAAAGACAGGAGGTGGAAAGGCTCTCAGAAGGCAGGAGAGAGTCAGCAGCGGAGGAAGGCACCAGTAGGGGGGAAACGGGAAATCATAAAGAGAGAGAGACGGAGGCATGGCTCAGGGACTCTTCCAGCAGTAACAGCGGAGGAGTTTCAGATCCTCCCATAGGCACTCCCACTCCTCGCCGGAAACTGTCACGCCGAGAATCCAGATGACGCGTTTCCGTCAAGGAGCTTTTATGTTGGAGTAAATTCCGTAGACGCCCACTGTCGGATTCTACCAGCGACTGACGGAGCCATGCTTAGGGGGCTCTGTTAGAGACAGAGGTTGGCTGACTAGCCAAACCCTGAGGGACTAAGCTTTACGCACAAGCAGCTCATTATCCCATCACAGCAATCCGACAGTCTCTGAAAGCAGCTTGTGCAAGGAGAGGCATCATGAGCAACCCAGCCGGAACCGGAGGAGCAGGAGCTGGAGCTGGAGCTGGAGCGGGTCCAAGCCTGGAAGAAAGGTACAGGGCGTTGGAGGTCCAGCTAGCGCTGCAAACGGCGAGGCTCGAGGAGAGGAGGGCTCAGGATGCGGATAAGGGAAAAACCACCCCACTCGCAAGAAAGGTGCCAGGATTGGTGCAGAAGTTTGGGGGGGGGATCCCAGGAACTATCAAGCCTTTAGAACCGAGATGCAATATGCCCTCAATCTACAGTTTGATGACTTCCCCGATGAGGATTCGAGAGTGGCGTTTGTGATTGGCCATCTAGAGGGGGGGGGCGAAGGACTGGGTTAGACCCCTGATGGCAGCCAATAATGAGATCCTAAAGGACACGAGGAAGTTTTTTTGCGCCATGGATCTGATGTTTTCCAGCGAGATTGAGCAGGGAGTGGTGCGCAGACAGTTAATGGCATGTAAACAGGGGAGCCGATCTGTCCGTGAGTATTGGACTGAGTTCACTATGTTGATACATAGACTGGGTTGGGACCTAGCGAGTGAACCTATTCAAATGCTGTTTGAAGAAGGGCTCTCTCCGGCAGTGAAAGATGAACTTTCCCGAGCGCCTAGGGTGGAGTCTATGGACCAGCTGACTAAATCTGCGCTGTCCATAGGAGCGCGCCAGGAGGCGAGAGCTTTGGAAAAGCGGAAAGGAAAGGGGGAACGTTGGAGGGATTTCCGCATTCCAGAGATTCCGGAGCAGCCTTTCCCGCCGGCAGAGCCGATGGAACTTGGAACAGCGCGCGCGCAGTTTCAAACACCAGTGAAGGGCGGAAGAAGGAGGGAAAGAGTGCCAAGAAATGTTATCTCTGCCAACAGCCAGGTCACTTTGCCAGAGTCTGTCCGCAAAGAAAGGAATGGCAAGGGATGGCGGGAGCTGTTGGGGGGAAGGAGGGAGAAGAAGTCAAGGAGCAAGTAAAAGCCAACGCCTGGCTGCCACCATCGGGGCACAGCAGCCAGGCCAAGGAGTAGTGAAAGTGCCCACGCCGGAACCCCCAAGACCAGCGCTTGCGATAGAGGTGTTGCTAGAGCTGCCAAACGGACACCCACTAAAGATAAAAGCGCTATTGGATTCAGGCAGCTCCTGTAATTTCATGAGTAAGGAGTTTGCAGCTGAACACCAGATACAGACTATCCCATTAAGTAACCCTTTGCAGGTGACCACGATTGATGGGAGGGAACTGTTGGGAGGAGAAGTGAGCCAACAGACTGTACCAATGATTATGAGGGTGGCAAGACACACAGAACTGATAGCGTTTAACGTGGCCACCTTGGGAGGAGCTCCCATTATTTTGGGGATGAGCTGGCTGGCACTACATGATCCGCTAGTAGGCTGGCATCAGAGGGTGGTTTCCTTTGGATCAGCACATTGCCTAGAACACTGCAAGGAGGGAAAGGCTCAGGAAGGGGCCAGGGCCACTCTAGCAGGGACAGAAGTAACGGACAAAGGGAAGGTGCCACGACAATACGCTGACTTGATTGACGTCTTCAGCGAAAAGGAAGCAGATAAACTGCCCCCGCACAGACCTTTTGACTGTCAAATTACCTTACTCCCAGGAGCACAATTGCCAGTGGGCAAGCTGTATGCAATGTCAGACAGTGAGATGCAGGAGTTAAGGGAGTTCATTGACAAGAATCTCAAGCGAGGTTTCATCAGAGAGTCACGAGTGGTGGGGGGCAGCCCAGTGTTCTTTGTGGACAAAAAAAATACTAATAAACCCAGATTGGTCGTGGACTTCAGGGCCCTAAATGCAGTGTCAGAACCCGTGACTTTCCCCATGCCCAGAATCGATGACATTCTGACCCGGGTGAGGAAAGGGAAATTTTTTACCAAGCTGGACCTTAGAGGTGCATATAATTTGATACGTGTGAGAAAGGGGGACGAGTGGAAGACCACTATGTTCACCCCCTTGGGGGCCTTTGAGTACTTGGTTATGCCCTTCGGATTACAAGGGGGCTCGGCCTGTTTTCAATCGTTCATGAATCACGTCCTGGGGCCATTGCTCTACAAGAACTGCGTAGCGTTCTTAGATGACGTCCTGGTGTACTCAGAGAATGAGGAGCAGCATGTGCGAGATGTAAGAGAGGTACTGAGCAGACTGCGAGAAAACCAGCTGTGGGTGAAACTGGAGAAGTGTCAGTTTCATACCAGGGAGGTGGAATTCCTGGGGTACCGGTTGTCTGACAAGGGATTGGCCATGGATCCCAGCAAGGTTCAAGCGGTACTGGAATGGAAGACACCAAAAACTAAGAAGGACGTGCAAAGATTCCTGGGCTTTGGAAACTTCTATAGGAAGTTCATCAAAAACTTTGCCCACTTAACGGCGCCCATCATGGATTGTCTTAGCAGCAAGAAGAAATTTGTTTGGACGGAAGAGGCGCAGCGGGCGTTCGAACGATTAAAGAAGGCATTTGCGTCGGAAGAGCAACTTTTGCACGTGGATCTACAGCAACCAATGAGAGTGGAGACTGACGCGTCAGACCGAGCGGTGGGGGCCGTGCTTCTCCAGCCGGGAAAAGATACGTCAGAATGGAGACCGTGTGCCTTCTTCTCGCGGAAGTTGAACAAATCCGAGAGGAACTACACAGTATACGACCGAGAACTGCTCGCCATTCATGAAGCATTCCGGAGATGGCGGCACTTGCTGATTGGGGCGCAGCACAAGGTCCAAGTCAGAACTGACCACAAAAATCTGGAATATTGGAGAACAGCCCGAGTGCTGAACCAGAGACAAGTGAGATGGGCCCAGGAGTTCTCCAAATTCCATTTTTAAATTCGTTACGTGCCAGGCTCGGAAAACGTAAGGGCGGACGCTCTTTCCAGGAAACCTGAGTACTTAGAGGGGGAGGGAGTGCCTGAGGAAAGGCATATAATCCCTGAGGACCACTGGGTGTGTGGGGCGGCATTGGTGGGGCAGAGAGAACTGATAGAGGGTACTGAGAACGATGAATACGCCCAAGAGAAACTCAGAGAACTCAGGAGGACAGAGGAGAACACAGGGGGGTTTGAAGAAAAGAACGGGGCGTTGTATTACAAAGGGGCACTGTACATACCCGATGGGGAACTGAGGGGCAGAGTATTCAAACAGTTGCACGACAGCCCCACAGCGGGGCACTTCGGGCAGCACAAAACCATGTGGTTGGTTACCAGGGAGTTTTGGTGGCCCAAGGTGAGGGAAGACGTACGGGAATATGTCAGGGGGTGCAACAGGTGCCAGCGAGCGAAAGGGAAGAGGCTGGCACCAGCGGGGCTATTGGAACCCTTACCCACACCAGAAAGGCCATGGGAGGCAGTATCCATAGATTTTATGACGGACCTGCCAAAATCCAAAGGCAAGACAGCTGTCATGGTGGTGGTAGATCTATTAACTAAGATGTGTCATTTTATAGCCTGTTCACATGCGGTCACAGTGGAAGAAACCGCCAAGTTGTTTGTAGAGCATATTTTCAGGTTGCATGGCGCCCCCTTGAGGGTGGTCAGCGACAGAGGGAAACAGTTTACTTCCAGGTTCTGGAGGAAGCTCATGAGCTTACTGCACGTGGAAGTCAATTTTTCAACTGCCCGGCACCCAGAAACAAATGGGCAAGCGGAAAGGGCAAACGGGATTTTACAACAATACCTGAGGTGTTATGTAAGTGACAGAGAAAATGATTGGGTAGATAAGTTGGCCCTGGCAGAATTTGCCTACAACAACGCGGAGAATGTGTCCACAGGGATAAGTCCCTTCCTGGCAAACTATGGGTGTCATCCCAGGGCATTTCCAGGAGAAGGAGGGGAGAGGTGGAGTGTACCGGCTGCAGAACACTTTGTTGAAGAGATGGAAGCGATCCACCGGCAACTCCAACTTAACTTAGAGAGGGCCAAGGAAGAATACAAAAGGCAAGCAGACAGAAGCCGAAGGGAAGGTGAAACCATAAGGGTGGGGGACAGGGTGTGGCTATCCACCCAAGGACTGCCGTTCAAGGGAGGGTGTAAGAAATTAAGACCCAAACGGCTGGGACCCTTTGAGGTCATACAACAGGTCAATCCGGTGGCATTCAAACTCAGATTGCCCAACCACATGAAACTGCATCCAGTATTTCACAGGTCTCTACTGTCGCCATACCGAGAGGGGCGAGAGTGGGGGGGGAACGTGAGGGAGAGGTCACTCAAACACCAGTCATAGAAGAAAGGGAACGCAACACACATGTGGCAGGAATCATTGATTCCAGGTGGAGAGGGAATCAGGTGGAGTATTTGGTAGAATGGGAAGGGGAAGCGGAGTCGGAAAACACATGGGTACCGGCAGAGGAGGTCAATGACGAGATTTTAATAGAAACGTTTCATCAACGGTTTCCAAGGAAACCTCAGCCCGTGGGAAGGTTCAGGAGGGAACACTTTGGCACAACCGATGAGGAAGAGGAGTTTGAAGGGTTCCCAGAATCAGGGCAGGAGGAGGGAGTAGACTCTGATGAGGAAGAGAACACAGAGAGAAGAGAAGGGGGGCAGTGGAGAGAAGTGTTCGAATCTTCTGATGATGAGGAGTGTTCTTTCCGGGGTTTTCCACCCTCACCACCAGCAGGAAAGGGGGCGGGAGGGGGTGAAGGGGGCCCTGGAGGGGAGGTGGATGTCAGGGAACTGCCATCGGAAAGACAGGAGGTGGAGAGGCTCTCAGAAGGCAGGAGAGAGTCAGCAGCGGAGGAAGGCACCAGTAGGGGGGAAACGGGAAATCATAAAGAGAGAGAGACGGAGGCATGGCTCAGGGACTCTTCCAGCAGTAACAGCGGAGGAGTTTCAGATCCTCCCATAGGCACTCCCACTCCTCGCCGGAAACTGTCGCGCCGAGAATCCAGACGACGCGTTTCCGTCAAGGAGCTTTTATGTTGGAGTAAATTCCGTAGACGCCCACTGTCGGATTCTACCAGCGACTGACGGAGCCATGCTTAGGGGGCTCCGTTAGAGACAGGTTGGCTGACTAGCCAAACCCTGAGGGACTAAGCTTTACGCACAAGCAGCTCATTATCCCATCACAGCTGTAAAGAAAAATATTGCATAGGAACCTGGAATGTAAGAACCATGAAACTGGGTAAGTTGGATGTGGTCAAAAATGAGATGGCAAGAATAAATATTGACATCCTGGGCATCAGTGAACTAAAATGGACGGGAATGGGTGAATTCAGTTCGGATGACCATCATATCTACTACTGTGGGCAAGAATCCCGTAAAAGAAATGGAGTGGCCCTCATAGCAACAAAAGAGTGGCAAAAGTTGTACTGGGATGCAATCTCAAAATGATAGAATGATCTCAATACGAATCCAAGGCAGACCTTTTAACATCACAGTAATCCAAGTTTATGCACCAACCACTGGTGCTGAAGAAACTGAAATTCAGCAATTCTATGAAGACTTACAACACCTTATAGAAATGACACCGAAGAAAGATATTCTTCTCATTATAGGGGATTGGAATGCTAAAGTAGGGAGTCAAGAGATAAAAGGAACAACTGGCAAGTTTGGCCTTAGAGTTCAAAACGAAGCAGGGCAAAGGCTAATAGAGTTCTGCCAAGAGAACAAGCTGGTCACCACAAACACTCTTTTCCAACAACACAAGAGACGACTCTACACATGGACATCACCAGATGGGCAGCATCAAAATCAGATTGATTATATTCTCTGCAGACAAAGATGGAGAAGCTCTATACAGTCAGCAAAAACAAGACCTGGAGCTGACTGTGGCTCAGATCATCAGCTTCTTATAGCAAAATTCAAGCTTAAACTGAAGAAAGTAGGAAAAACCACTGGGCCGGTAAGATACAATCTAAGTCAAATCCCTTATGAATACACAGTGGAAGTGAGGAGCAGGTTTAAGGATTTAGATTTGGTTGACAGAGTGCCTGAAGAACTATGGATGGAGGCTCGTAACATTATACAGGAGGCAGCAACTAAAACCATCCCAACAAAAAGGAAATGCAAGAAAGCAAAGTGGCTGTCCAACGAGGCCTTACAAATAGCGGGGGAGAGAAGGCAAGCAAAATGCGAAGGAGATAGTGAAAGATACAAGGAAATTGAATGCAGATTTCCAAAAAATAGCAAGGAGAGACAAGAAGGCCTTCTTAAACGAGCAATGCAAAGAAATAGAGGAAAACAATAGAATGGGAAAAACCAGAGAGCTGTTCAAGAAAATTGGAGATATGAAAGGAACATTTTGTACAAAGATTACCATAAAAAAAGTGGAAAGGACCTAACAGAAACAGAAGACATCAAGAAGAGGTGGCAAAAATACACAGAGGAACTATACCAGAAAGAAATGGATGTCTCGTATACCCCGGGTAGTGTGGTTGCTGACCTTGAGCCAGATATCCTGGAAAGTGAAGTCAAATGGGCCTTAGAAATAATAATAATAATAATAATTTATTATTTATACCCCGCCCATCTGGCTGGGCCTCCCCAGCCACTCTGGGCGGCTTCCATAAAAACCAAAAATACAGTAAAATATCACACGTTAAAACTTCCCTGAACAGGGCTGCCTTAAGATGTCTTCTGAATGTCAGGTAGGTGTTTATCGCTTTGACATCTGCTGGAAGGGCGTTCCACAGGGTGGGCGCCACTACCGAGAAGGCCCTCTGCCTGGTTCCCTGTAGCTTCGCTTCTCGCAATGAGGGAACCGCCAGAAGGCCCTCGGCGCTGGACCTCAGCGTCCGGGCAGAATGATGGGGGTGGAGACGCTCCTTCAGGTATACTGGACCGAGGCCGTTTAGGGCTTTAAAGGTCAGCACCAACACTTTGAATTGTGCTCGGAAACATACTGGGAGCCAATGTAGGTCTTTCAAGACCGGTGTTATATGGTCTCGGCAGCCGCTCCCAGTCACCAGTCTAGCTGCTGCATTCTGGATTAGTTGTAGTTTCCGAGTCACCTTCAAAGGTAGCCCCACGTACAGCGCATTGCAGTAGTCCAAGCGGGAGATAACCAGAGCATGCACCACTCTGGCGAGACAGTCCGCAGGCAGATAGGGTCTCAGCCTACGTACCAGATGGAGCTGGTAAACAGCTGTCCTGGACACAGATTTGACCTGTGCCTCCATGGACAGCTGTGAGTCCAAAATGACTCCCAGGCTGCGCACCTGGTCCTTCAGGGGCACAGTTACCCCATTCAGGACCAGGGAATCCTCCACACCTGCCCACCTCCTGTCCCCAAGAAACAGTACTTCTGTCTTGTCAGGATTCAACCTCAATCTGTTAGCCGCCATCCATCCTCCAACCGCCTCCAGACACTCACACAGGACCTTCACTGCCCTCACTGGTTCTGATTTAAAAGAGAGGTAGAGCTGGGTATCATCCGCATACTGATGAACACCCAGCCCAAACCTCCTGATGATCTCTCCCAGCGGCTGCATGTAAATGTTGAAAATCATGGGGGAGAGGACAGAACCCTGAGGCACCCCACAAGTGAGAGCCCAGGGGTCTGAACACTCATCCCCCACCACCACTTTCTGAACACGGCCCAGGAGGAAGGAACGGAACCACTGTAGGACAGTGCCCCCAGCTCCCAGCCCCTCAAGATGGTCCAGAAGGATGTTATGGTCGATGGTATCAAACACCGCTGAGAGATCCAGCAGAACTAGGAAACAGCTCTCACCTTTGTCCCTAGCCCGCCGGAGATCATCAACCAGTGCGACCAAGGCAGTTTCAGTCCCATGATGAGGCCTGAATCCCGACTGGAAGGGATCCAAATGGTACGCTTCTTCCAGGCGTGCCTGGAGTTGTTCGGCAACCGCTCGCTCTATCACCTTGCCCAAGAATGGAAGATTTGAGACTGGGCGATAGAAAGCACTGCTAATAACAAGGCCAGTGGAAGTGATGATATTCCAGCTGAACTATTTAAAATTTTAAAAGATGATGCTGTTAAGGTGCTACACTCAATATGCCAGCAAATTTGGAAAACTCAGCAGTGGCCAGAGGATTGGAGAAGATCAGTCTACATCCCAATCCCAAAGAAGGGCAGTGTCAAAGAATGCTCTAACTACCGCACAATTGCACTCATTTCACACGCTAGCAAGATTATGCTTAAAATTCTACAAGGCAGGCTTAAGCAGTATGTGGACTGAGAACTCCCAGAAGTGCAAGCTGGATTTCCAAGGGGCAGAGGAACCAGAGGCCAAATTGCAAACATGCGCTGGATTATGGAGAAAGCTAGAGAGTTCCAGAAAGACATCTACTTCTGCTTCATTGACTATGCAAAAGCCATTGACTGTGTCGACCACAGCAAACTATGGCAAGTTCTTAAAGAAATGGAGTGCCTGATCACCTCATCTGTCTCCTGAGAAATCTCTATGTGGGACAAGAAGCTACAGTTAGAACTGGATATGGAACAACTGATTGGTTCAAAATTGGGAAAGGAGTACGGCAAGGCTGTATATTGTCTCCCTGCTTATTTAACTTATATGCAGAATTCATCATGCGAAAGGGTGGGCTGAATGAATCCCAAGCCGGAATTAAGATTGCTGGAAGAAATATCAACAACCTGGGATATGCAGATGACACAACCTTGATGGCAGAAAGTGAGGAGGAATTAAAGAACCTTTTAATGAGGGTGAAAGAGGAGAGCGCAAAATATGGTCTGAAGCTCAACATCAAAAAAACGAAGATCATAGCCACTGGGCCCATCACCTCCTGGCAAATAGAAGGGGAAGAAATGGAGGCAGTGAGAGATTTTACTTTCTTGGGCTCCATGATCACTGCAGATGGTGACAGCAGCCACAAAATTAAAAGACGCCTGCTCCTTAGGAGAAAGGCGATGGCAAACCTAGACAGCATCTTAAAAAGCAAAGACATCACCTTGCCAACAAAGGTCCGTATAGTTAAAGCCATGGTTTTCCCAGTAGTGATGTATGGAAGTGAGAGCTGGACCATAAAGAAGGCTGCTCGCCGACGAATTGATGCTTTTGAATTATGGTGCTGGAGGAGACTCTTGAGAGTCCCATGGACTGCAAGAAGATCAAACGCATCCATTCTTAAGGAAATCAGCCCTGAGTGCTCACTGGAAGGACAGATCATGAAGCTGAGGCTCCACTACTTTGGCCACCTCATGAGAAGAGAAGACTCCCTGGAAAAGACCCTGATGTTGGGAAAGACTGAGGACACAAGGAGAAGGGGACGACAGAGGACGAGATGGTTGGACAGTGTTCTTGAAGCCACAAACATGAGTCTGACCAAACTGTGGGAGGCAGTGGAAGATAGGAGTGCCTGGCGTGCTCTGGTCCATGGGGTCACGAAGAGTCGGACACGACTAAACAACAACAAACAACAACAGTGAAATTAAAGGAATACCATATGGTTTTTTCCTGTAAGAGTAAGTAACTCCACATTAAGTGCTGGCACCTATAGGGCCAAAATCAGTGTGATGAGAATATAAATCCATAGCATATCCATGCAACCAGGACTGGAGGCAATTGCTAAAGGTGCTCCACTGTTGGCAACCTATATACAAGCACTGCTGGGTTCCTTCCAGCAATCATGCTCAGATGTGGCTAAGAGCCAATAGGTGGTTTAATAGGACAGCAGGGAAGCTTGAAGTTATCTAGGGAGTGGCACACCATAACTGACTTTTAAAAGGTAATAATACAAGCCTTTAACCAGACTTCAGTGGTTGCAGTTCAGCTGTATATCAGGCTCCTCTATTGCAGGGTTTTCCTAGCACAGTTTGTATAACAATCCCAGAGTGATATTCAGTGTCAAGATGCTAATAAGTACTCTTTGAGCATTCACAAAGAAAATAGGTCTCAAATTCTGCAGGAGGAGTGGGGTGTGTATGCACATGCATGCATACACAACTCTAATTGTGCAGGATTCACGGAGAGGATTCTAGCCATGTTTAGCTGAATGTGGTTCACACCATGCTCAGAGACCATGTTCGGCTCACAATTGATAGTAGAGGGACTGATCTGCAATTGGATGTGGGGATTGTATGCATACCCTCTCCCCACTATAAGACCTGCACAATTCTTTGGAACCCTTTACGAGGGGGATAGAGAACTTAAATTCCTGCTCTCTGAGTCCATCGTGGTGCTTGTTTGTTTATTATTTGCATTTATTAGGGGTGTGCAACTGCTCTGTGTGTATGAAGTGAATCACCAATCAAATATTTATTATAGTCAACCAACTGTTAAAACTAGGGAGATTTGGAGAAGGTTTTCATTTTCCAAGTCACATTATGCCAAGAGCAAGATGTCTCAAGTACAGTGGTACCTTGGGTTATATACGCTTCAGGTTACAGACTCCGCTAACCCAGAAATAGTACCTCGGGTTAAGAACTTTGCTTCAGGATGAGAACAGAAATTGTGCTCCGGCGGTTCGGCAGCAGCAGGAAGCCCCATTAGCTAAAGTGGTGCTTTAGGTTAAGAACAGTTTCAGGTTAAGAACGGACCTCTGGAACGAATTAAGTACTTAACCCGAGGTACCACTGTAATAATAATAAATCTTTATTGCGGTCCAAAGACCCATAGAACAATTTCAGAACAAAATACAGTTAAGACAGCCAGAGGGAGAAACTGAGGTGGTCATTTTGTTATGTCTCAAGCATGATGATCTTTGTTTCTTTTAACTTCTGAAAGAAACTTTGCCACGGCCAGTGTCACATCATTGGACCTGTCCTCCAAAAGATATTTAATATGGGAGGCTTCAGATTTTCCCGGTAGATTTGCTAGTAGGGGTTTGATCAGTTGGTCCCTTGCTTGCTCGTACTGCCCACAACACAGTAAGATATGCTGCATGCAATCGATGGAGATGTCTCAAGATCGATCAGAGGCATCCAAGTTTCTCTGTGGGTTCAGCTGTCAAAAAGCGCAAAGAGCTGAAGGAATTATGTGGCTCTGGGGTGGAGTTATGTGGCTTAGGAGTGGAGCTATAGGTGCATCTGCACAGCCCTGTTCTATCCATGTTCTCTCTTTGGGTGATAATGCATGAAAAGGGCTAGGAAAACATTCAGACTTGACATTCCACATCAGAAAGCCAAGAGTTTACTCAGCTCCATTGACTCTTAAGCTCAGTGTCATGAGTTTGAGCTCCATGTTGGGCAAAAGATCCCTCCATTGCAGGGGGTTGGACTAGATGACCCTCATGGTCCCTTCCACCTCTACAATTCTATGACTCCACCTTAAGTTTCGACCTCTTCATTTGGCTCTGTGTGTAGAATAGCCCAAGGGCAGCCCCATTGCACTGCATTCTTTGGTGCTAGAGGAAGACACAGCAGAACAAAATGTGAGACGAGTAGTACCTTGGGACTAGGTGCCAGGAAAACATTTGATTCAGTTCTCATTTAAAGGTGAACCTATTAATTTGCACTTTCTGAAACAATGCACGATCCAAAATACTGCCATCCTTTGAAATTTGCACTTTTCTGAATTTTGCAGTGCAGTGCAGTGCATTTCTCCAAAGCAATACTTTTTTTAAATAAAAAAAAACCCCACCCTGCATATGCTAGTTTGAATTGTGCAGAAAGATGCATATCTTAGTGAAAGTAACATACAAAATAAATCTGGGAAAACTGCTTTGCAAAATTGTATATATTTGACAAAATTGCTTGCATAGTTGTGCATATGAGGAAAAATTCACACTAAAATATGAGGAAAATTCACACTAAAATGCTTATGACTTTTTGTAAATAAAATAAAAATCACAAACTGATGTGGAAATGTGGGGAGCTGAAATTAAGACTGGGAAGATGAGAATCCAGAACTGACAGATTCACCCATCCCTACTCTGGATGCTGCTTAGCTGATAGCTTTGTATAACTCTACCTGACTCAGTTCAGCTGGTTTTTGACATTATGTTAATGACATGCTGCCAGTAAGTGAGGAATTAACTGCTTCACTTCCATCAGCCTATGCCTTTGGGGCCTGGCATTGTTGCCCTCCGTTTACCTACATGCAGCTTGATTCACTGCACACTAACCTTAGGCTCTGTTTTCTTAATTACCCTCATTGTCCAGCCCTGGAAATTTAAACCATGCAAATCCCAATGACCCAGCTGCTTGCCTTGGGTGTATTCTACCAGATGGATTACTGATAGTTGCTAAACCTTCTGACATTCTTTAGACTCTGGAGTCACTATTTATCCTCAGATGTATTAGTGAGAAGTAGAAAAATAGGACCTTTGATACAGGCTCAAATAATCTTCAGGGTGTGTCTGCATTTGCACCTTTAATCTCTGTTCTTCTGAGACTTTCCTTCCTGCTCTTTTGCTCTTCTGGAAAACATTTTTTTCATCACGCAGCTCAGATGTAAGATACTTTTACTTAAAGGGGCACATCTCTGTGTTGGACTCAGTGTTAAAAGACCAGTAAATCAAAGAGACTTTTATTTATGAAGAAGTAACAGTTGTACTACTGGCATATATGAACCACCTAAGCAATCTGTTGTGAAATTTGTGAGGCATTCCCTTTATGGGGTTGGACTTTGACCTTGCTCCATAAACAGAAGTTAATGGGCAGTTTGTTATACCCTTGGGAAACTGTCCTGTTAGCACCTCATTAATGTGCTTTTATTGCATCATTGAGTGGGATTCTCTGTTGGACTAAAGCATCACTGTCCCTCAGTGGTTGCGGATGTACATGAGCCACTAACAAGGCAGTTTTCCAGGAGCAAAAAAGGAAGTTGTCCATTAGTTTTGCTCATGAAGAGAAAACCTCTGAAGTTAGCCGGCAGGAATGGCACGCAAAGGAGGCAAGGAGGCAATATAAATGAGAAGAAAGGAAAGGGAACTGTATAGATGTCAGATATAATGGTATATTACAAAGCAGAAAAAGTTTTAACTATAAAGATGGAAATTAATAAGTGACTTTCCTTACACTAAGCTCTATAATTATCCTTCAACAAGCCAATTAATCAAAATAGATAAATAAGGGTAAACCATTCGAGTCTGTAACTTGGTTGTAGCAGCAGCCTGGCTGTTGTGGTGGGATATGGCATTGGGATATGGCAAGGGACCCCATGTGGGGTCTGCGGGGGGTAAGATATCAGGCCATAGCCTTAGCTCAGTGGGGTGACCCTAATGCCACTCACCTTGAGTTGTCAGCTAGTTCCCAGATGCACGGCATGAACCAAGATGGAGACAGTTGTGCTGGTAGCTACCAAGGGTGTGCCCAGCAGGTGGGTTGTTCAAATTCATATCCTTGCCCTATGCCATGCCAACCCCATTTGCTTCCTGTTATCAATAAATTCTTAACCCATACATGGGGCTGGTATGCCTCATTTCCTCCTCTATTTCAGGGACTGCCCTCTTGCACATGCCACACAACTCAGGTTAGTGATAGTCTACCAGACCAGGTACCCCCAAACTTGGCCCTCCAGATGTTTTGGAACTACAACTCCCATCATCCTCAGCTAACAGGACCAGTGGTCAGGGATGATGGGAATTGTAGTCCCAAAACATCTGGAGGGCCAAGTTTGGGGATGCCTGTACCAGACTAAAAGAGGAAATTTCCACGCTAATCTGAAATGAAGAGTGGGCAAAATGTAAAATAAGCTTTCTGAATTTTCTGTATGTACCTTTTCCAATTACAGCATTTTGCTACACGCTACTTCAATCCCCAAGCGCCAATAGATTCTGAGAAGGTCTATGCTTTATGCAGGGTTTGGTTCCCTTGGAATGAGGATCAGTGGAGATTGTGGTGTATTTACAATATATATGGTTTTATTTACACAGACAGTATATACAACCTGAGCATACGATGGAGGCGCTTGCAGCATCAACACTCCAGTAATCTTGCTTCTTCAACTCAGCTTTGGATCCAGCACAGAGCAAGGCATGCCTCTGTCCCTTCAGCTTCCAGCATCAGACCCACTCTCTCACACAATCTTCCACACCCAGCCCCCTTGATCTATTGTTCTTCATTCTAGAATGACATGGCATTCAGCCAGGTGAGGTGGAAAAAGGCCCACCCATTTGTCACTATGGCAACAGAGCAACATCTTTGGATATGTTAAATCATGGCGCCTAACTAGGCAGCCAAAGCCATTAACTTGACAAAGGAAGTAGTTTGGCAGCCTGCCTCTTATATAGCCTACCCTCAAAGATAGAGGCTCGCCAGCTGGGAGAGGAGCCAGGGTATCATTGAGACTGACTTCCTGAAACTCACTGTACATTTCTCTCATGCTGAAATCTTGACCTTCTTGAGTCTCCTTTTATGAAAAGCAAGTTGTTGGTGCTTAGGAAGCTATGAGGAAAAACTAATATATATCTTTTCCAGCTTTAAGCTTTCAAGAATGAGTGTGACAAATACATCAAAGGAAATAAAGTAGAAAAAATCAAAAAGAAACTGAAATATTTTAACTGCAAAGCACCCCATGCTAGCTTTACGTGACTGTTTGTGTGATCAACTTTGGGAGATATTTAAACCAGAGTGAAAGCAGCACCAACTCATTCTTTCTTTGAAATATTTCATGCAGGTGGCTTGGCAAATAGTTATCAAGCATGCAGAATAGTCAGCTCCACAAATTCTATCTACAGTTAACTGACCAAGAGTTACTGGGATGCATAGCTATCAACTTTTCCCTTTTCTTGTGAGGAATCCTATTCGGAATAAGGGAATCTCCCTTTAAAAAAGGGAAACGTTGACAGCTATGCTGGGATGGGAAGCTGTATTTCTTGCAGCAAGAGGAGACCTACCTGGCAGCATTCACTGGCTAGAGATGGAGCAGTTACAGGTGACAGGTTCCCCCCCCCCAAGCTAGAAAGAACAAGAACATAATGACAAAGGGGAGGCCAACTTGACCCCATCTATTGCCCAGAAAGTCAACACTTGCTTTCCTCTCTCTCCCTCCCATCTTCCTCTTGTGTCATATCTATTAAATGGTGGTCCTATGGACAGGGTCTGCTTTCCCTTTTAATATGTGTACAGGGTGTAGAAAAAAATCAGGCACTTAGTATTATTTATCGATTACTCTGAGAACTGCAACCAATGCTACACTGGAAATAACTCAGTAGAGGGCAGTAGCAGAGCAAGATAGTAGCACTGTTTGGGTGTCCCTTGTTTCACCTCGCTCTGACATCATTTGGACTTAGCACCAGAAGGCCGAAATGAACTGTTGTCTGTTCCTGAATTGTCACTGACATGTGACTGATTTTTGTTCTGCTGCTGCATTGTGAACTCTGTATCATCTATAGCAGGTGTAGGCAACCTAAAGCCCGTGGGCTGGATGCGACCGAATCGCCTTCTCAATCCGGCCCATGGATGGTCTGGGAATCAGCGTGTTTTTACATGAGTAGAATGTGTGCTTTTATTTAAAATGCATCTCTGGGTTATTTGGGGGCCTGCCTACTGTTTTTACATGAATGTGTGCTTTTATTTAAAATGAATCTCTGGGTTATTTGTGGGGCATAGGAATTTGTCCCCCCCCCCAAAAAAAAAATATAGTCCGGCCCACCACATGGTCTGAGGGACGGTGGACTGGCCCACAGCTGAAAAAGGTTGCATGGTTTCTATAGGGAACAGATATTAGTATCTAGTACTTTACACTTTCTGGACTGAATAGCCTATTCCTTTTTAAGCAGAGCCTTTCCAATGAATCAGAAAGGTGTGACCGTGTGCTGTTTTTCCTTTTCCTTTTCATCCATTAAACTATACAGTATCCCCTTTCCATGTCATTTCCCTTAAATCATCCCATGCTTTTAGTGTCACTTTTAATTCTGCTGAGATGCAAATGACTCAGTTGTCATAGGAGATGGATTTAGACATGATATCATTTGCAAATTATCTAGTTTTGCAAGGCATGTTTTATTACAAATGCAGAATTTGCACGATGCAAAAGATTATTGTTTGTGTGACAAGGATGGAATTAGGCTTTAAATAAATAGTGATAAAATAGGTCAGTGCCATCCATATTTGTAGAAGCCAAATGTGTTTAAATCAGAATGCAAAAGTAGAGGGAGGAATTTAGTAATCCATATACATTAACATCAATGATTTAGATGCTGCAGGAAAAATATACTATTCTTCAAGTATTTGGCTGGTACTTGAATGGGGCTTAAAGATTACAGCCTAAGTGGGGTCGTTGCCTTTTTGAAAACTGCAGCAGTACAGGTCTAGTCAAGATAACCTTGCCTACTAGATCAAAATTTACACCACTTACATGATACCTACCAGGTTTTTTATATATTACTATTTTTTGATATAACAGTGTGCTTAGGGATATTTACCTGTGCATTACAAAAGAGAGGGATATTCAATTATAGGTTGCATCAACAGAAATATAGTGTTTTGTTCAAGGGAAGTAATAGTATTGCGCTATTCTGTCTTGGTCAGACCACACGTGGAGTACTGTGTCCAGATACGGGCACTGCAATTTAACGAGGATATTGACAACAGAAATCTGTGCAGAGGAGGGCAACCAAGGTGATCAAGGGTCTGGAAACTAAGCCTTATAAGGAATGGTTGAGGGAGCTGGGTATGTTTAGCCTGGAAAAGAGGAGACTGAGAGGAGATCTGATAGCCATCTTCAAATATCTAAAGGGCTGTCACATGGGAGATAGAGGCAAGAGACAGGGCCTTTTCAGTGGTGACTCGTACAGCTTTGGAACTCTCCCCAAGGAAAATAATATGGCCCCCTTCATCTTCTTTAAAATAGGCTTTGAGGTCTTTTCTGTTCCAATCTGCCTTTAATTAAAATGCTGTGCAGAATGTTGCTGTTTTACATTACAGTGGTACTTCGGGTTACATATGCTTCAGGTTACATACGCTTCAGGTTACAGACTCCGCTAACCCAGAAATATTACCTCGGGTTAAGAATTTTGCTTCAGCATGAGAACAGAAATCATGCAGCAGTGGTGCAGCGGCAGCAGGAGGCCCCATTAGCAGTGGTGCTTCAGGTTAAGAACAGTTTCAGGTTAAGAACAGACCTCTAGAACGAATTAAGTTCTTAACCCGAGGTACCACTGTACTGCTTTTATATATCTCATACTGCTGTTTGACATCTTTCTGCTTTGACATTCTAGAACAGGGGTCGGCAAAGTTTTTGTGGCTTGGGCCGGTTCACGGTCCCACAGATGCTGCAGTGGGCCCGAGTGTGCATGCATGCATGTGCAAACACTATTTCCGGTGCTCCTTCCAGCGCAAAAGAGGTGTGCGCAGCTTCCCATTGGCTGCAGGAGCTTCCTGCAGCCAATGGGACGCTGACCATTGTCGCAGAAGGCGGGCCTCATTCTGCTCTGCACCGGTTTAGCGCAGTGCATGGGAGCCGACCGAGCAGGCAGTGGGGGTCCATGGGCCGGTTAAACGACCCCTGTGGGCTGCTTGTGGCCCATGGGCCTTAAGTTGCCAACCCCTGTTCTAGAACATGGGCAGTCAATGTGCTGCCCTCCAGATTCTACTGGAGTACAACACCCATCAGCTCCAACCAGCAGTGACTACACTGATTCTAGAATCTCAAACACCAAAATTTACTTAGGACTGCATCTCTTTCGCCACTATGAGATATCCATAATATTTGAACAAAAATACAATCCATAATATTTGAACAAAAATACAATCTATAATATTTGAACAAAAATACAATCCATAATATTTGAACAAAAATACAATTGGGAAGATCATGAAGCTGAGGCTCCAATACTTTGGCGACCTCATGAGAAGAGAAGATTCCCTGGAAAAGACCCTGATGTTGGGAAAGATTGAGGGCACAAGGAGAAGGGGACGACAGAGGACAAGATGGTTGGACAGTGTTCTCGAAGCTACTAGCATGAGTTTGACCAAACTGCAGGAGGCAGTGGTAGACAGGAGTGCCTGGCGTGCTCTGGTCCATGGGGTCACGAAGAGTCGGACACGACTAAACAACAACAACAACAACACCATTGGCCCACCAGCAAATGTATGAAAGTGTAGAAAGAAGTGAGATGCAGAACTTTACTTGCCATCCAGAAGAAAAAAAAAAGAGTGCCTCAGAACTAGTTTGAAACATCTTTCAAGAAGCCACTTGCAGGGAGGAGAGAGGCAGAGCAATTTCATTGTTTACATCGTAAAGCATGTATTGCATGACAGGCTCTGACATTTCATTCACAGCTGCACGGAAACCGACTGTGCGCTGATGAAGTCTTTTGCGTACAAGCTGGTTGGGAATCTTAAAAAATACATGAGGCAGACCGAGAATGTGGTTTCCTTAAGTAAAATAAATGACCAGATGCCAAGTATTTAGTTTTTGTATGAAGAGTTCTTTAGAAGCTGGTCAATTGTTAAAATTCATAACAATGGTTTTGGTGTAATATTTGAGGTTTCCTGTCCTGGAAAAGGCTGTGGTTTACATTTTCTCCTCCTAGTTCCCCTGATAAGCAGAAGGTAACTGAAAAGTATTCCCTGGGATGCATTAAGGTAGAGTAAAATTCTTTCTGCTCCAGTTACTGAAAAAAACCAGAGCAGTGGAAATAACAGAACTTAGAAATTCTATGAAATATACAGTTCATTCAGCTCCAGTAATCTAGGTTGCTTTTTTGAACTCAGCATGCTGAGAAGGCTCTGTGAAAGCCCAAACCAGAACAGGAAATGATTCTTCAAAGAGAAACCAGCTACAACAAAGTTGCACTCGAGGGCTTCTTCTAACCAGAAAATATTTCAAGTCTTTTGCTTTTAAAGACCACACTACTGATCACCCAAAGTGACGTGGGTGGCGCTGTGGGTTAAACCACAGAGCCTAGGACTTGCTGATCAGAAGGTCGGTGGTTCAAATCCCCACGACGGGGTGAGCTCCCGTTGCTCGGTCTCCACTCCTGCCAACCTAGCAGTTTGAAAGCACATCAAAGTGCAAGTAGATAAATAGGTACCGCTCCGGTGGGAAGCTAAACGGCATTTCCGTGCGCTGCTCTGGTTCGCCAGAAGCGGCTTAGTAATGCTGGCCACGTGACCCGGAAGCTGTACACCGGCTCCCTCAGCCAATAAAGCAAGATGAGCGCCGCAACCCCAGAGTTGGTCATGACTGGACCTAATGGTCAGGGGTCCCTTTACCTTTACTGATCACACGACCAGCTTTCTCAACATCACTAGAATAGTGTTACAGATGATCAGCTGTTCCTATTGCTCAACAGAAGATGGGGAAGTATCTGAAATAGATCTTATCCTAAATCTCTCAGAATATATAATTTTCTGAGAAAATTTCTGATATTTTTTCCTGTTCTTACTCTCTGTCCAGAAAATGAAGGCCATTTTGCAAAATTTCCTTTGAATATTCACTCTTGTACATTTATGTGACAGTTGCTGTACCTCACACTCCATGAGACTAAGTATGGAGGATTTCAGAGAATAAAAAGTGGCAGCCAGGCTAAAAAGGAAGCCAGAGAGGGAGAACATTTTTCCACACAGCTCTGTGTCCTACTTGGATATGACAGCTCAGCAGTGGTGATGCTCTATAGGTGCATTCTGCATCAGGTTCATAGAACCCAAGACATTTAGGTCCTTACAGCTGAGCACCAGCAGCTAGAATTGGGCTCAGAAGCAGAGTCAAGTTTCCTGTAAATGTGCTCTCTCAGAGTGAATGCAAAAAGACCACCCATCCATAGCAATTCCCTGTTGTCAAAATGGAAGAATTCACTTTCCATTTAAATCCAGCTTATTACTGATTTGAGGCACTCATTCATCGCTTCCAGAGTCTCACCTGATGCCAAAGCTATGGGATCTCCTATAGATAGATAGATAAATTTATTGTCATTGTCCGTATATACACAGTATACACAACAACGAAAATCAAACACCCGAGACCGGATTCACATACACATTCGCACGTATCTCCAACACTCTCATCCTATGCAGACATAATCTATTAGAACATAACATAATTCCAGAATATAACATAACCTATTTGAAGCATAGCATAACCTAAAACCTATCTCATTCCTTACTACTCACTGCTTGCTATTTCTTACAACTGGCCCTGAGATCATTATTTAGTGCAATCAGAGCTCTTGGATAGAAACTATTCAGAAGGCGTGTGGTTCGTGTTTTCATTGTCCTGTATCTTCTGCCCGAAGGCAACAGTTCAAAGAGGTTGTGAGCAGGATGGGTGGGATCTCTCAGGATATTGTGTGACATGGCTATATTCTCTAGTAATCAGAAAGTTTGATTAGAGCTAAATGAAAAAAACATGCAAATGATTAGGAATACAATATTTATTGTAGAAGAGATCCACTGAAACTCCTGTGGAGGGACTTAAGAGACAAGGGAGAGAGAAAGACCTTCACAAATCAAGGTATTTATTGTATTTGGAATTCCAGCTTTAACTGCAGCTTCCCAAAGTTGTTAAGTGTTAAGAACAGTAAGCTGCTCTGATGATTAATATATGATTCATTTGGTTCATTAATATGTGATAACATTTCTAGTTTTCAGGAGGTTCTGTTGGTGCAAGGACTATTGATTTTGTTAGTGATTCTGTAATGGGTGGGCAGGTGACATGGCAGCCTAAACTGGAGCCCAAGTTTTCTCTTGTACTTACTTTTCTACATTAAAATAAAAATAAAAATGATCTGTTTCTGAGCCACTCTGTGACTGTGCTCCCTCCTCTTTGATCTGTGCTTCAAGTTCTAAACTCTACTGCATGAAATGAATATCTGTGTTCAATCATTCACTATAATGGGAAAATCGTAATAAAACCCAACTCCTTCTCTTTTCCAAGCCAAGGGAAAAAATAAGCCTATGTGTATAGAGTTGTGGGAGAACAAGAAATAAGACATAATTGATTTGCCATTCAATTGTGCATTCACTAGGGCACAAAAGGGTATTGACAATAGTAAGTGAAGAAAGCATGGGAAGAACAGAATGTTTAGCTTAGAGGGGAAAAGAATAAGGACAAGACCACAGTGATTTCCAGCATAATAATAGGAATAATAATAATAATAATAATAATAATAATAATAATAATAATAATTTATTTATACCCCCCATCTGGCTGGGCTTCCCCAGCCACTCTGGGTGGTTTCCAACAAAATATTAAAATACCGCAATACATCAAACATTAAAAGCTTCCCTAAACAGGGCTGCCTATAGAGTTCAGGGGCCACAAAATGGGAATATTCCACCCTCCCTTACCTGGGTTGCACAGTGGTGGGTTTCTACAAGATCTCAAGGGGTTCTCACAAGATCCTATAAAATGCTTCAGATCTCAATGAGATTTTGGCGAACTCTTGCAAGATTTCAGCAAGCTCTATGTGATCTCATCATATCTCACTGCT
This sequence comes from Podarcis gaigeae, assembly GCF_964106915.1. NCBI lineage: Eukaryota > Metazoa > Chordata > Lepidosauria > Squamata > Lacertidae > Podarcis > Podarcis gaigeae. The sequence continues at coordinate 71,799,927 of NC_139681.1, forward strand.
GCCAGTGCTCTCCAGTGCCGCCAGTGGCAGAGTGGGCAGGGCGCTGGCACAGGCACTGCGTCTTGTGCTTCTGCCACCTAAGGCAGCTGCCTCAGCTCACCTCATGGGCAGGCTGGCCCCAATAGTATGAACAATGCTGCACCAAGTAAATGGGGGCTGTGCAATGGCCCTCCAATCTGCCCTGTGGGCCCTGGACCAGGCTGGTTCACTGTGTGCAACCCCAGGGATCACCCAGCCCAGATCTGCCAATGAAGTAATTTGGAGTAGGGCTGAGGGTTTTACCACACATTTAAAATAGGGTTTCAAAATATGGCTGGGAAGGGGGCGCACCAGCAGCAAACAGGTTGAGATTCTGCATGGGGCTGCTCCTTCATGAGTAGCTTCCCTGCACCTTTCCTTCCTGCTGGGCCTCTCCTCCTTCCTGCCCCCTGTACATTACCCTCCCATTTACCAACTGCTAAGCAGGAGTATCCAATCCTGTGTTGTGCAGCACCTTCACAAGGAGATTCTGTGCCCACAGCCTGTTAAATAAATAAGTACAGTGGTACCTCTGGTTAAGAACTTAATTTGTTCTGGAGGTCCGTTCTTAACCTGAAAGTGTTCTTAACCTGAGGTACCACTTTAGCTAATGGGGCCTCCCACTGCTGCTGTGCCGCCGCCATGCAATTTCTGTTCTCATCCTAAAGCAAAGTTCTTAACCCGAGGTACTACTTCCATGTTAGTGGCGTCTGTAACCTGAAGTGTTTGTAACCCGAAGCATTTGTAACCTGAGGTACCACTGTAAAACACAGCGGACATATCAGAGTGGGGAGAAAATCCTCTTTAAGAAGTCTGGGTTTTTTTGCTCCCCCCCAACCTCCCCCCCCCCCGAGTCTTCCACCAAGTAAGAATAGCTGAGTGGGGAATGCTTCCAAAATTCACCTAGATTTTTTGCATTCTTCATTGGATGCCCTGGGAACAGCCCTAGAAACTAAGCAGAAAAGATCCTTGGAGAAATATAACTCTTATAAAGCAATTTCATCTCCAATGGCAAGTGAGCTGTCACAAACTAATTGTTCTTTGGCCGCTCCTGGGAGGTTCACCACCTGTTCGCCGTCTTCCTCCATAGACCAAAGGAGTGTGTAGAGTAAATATAAAAGCAGCAGTCAAGTCAAATTGTTGCCTGCAGCCAAACAGTCTCAAGCTGCGAGCTCATCAGCTCTGATAAACTAAGCGGGTTGAGGCGAGGTCAGAACTTGGTGAGGAGGCAGCCAGAGACATTCCGAATGCTGCAGGAAATGGCGCAGGAAAGACAGATGGGCCCCCTTCTCAGCACTAGGAAACAAACCAGGCCCCAAATGTGGTGCTATGAGGCCAGAATGTCATTGGGGGTGGCTGCTCTTTCTCAATTAGCAGCCCAGGAGGATACATTGATTGCTGGTGGCGGCTAAACTTCTAATGGTAGAACAGCCGCCACACTTCTTACTTAGTTAGGCATCTGGAGACATTGTAAGAAAAATGTCCACAAACCCCCTACTCCTAAGCAAACACAGTTCAAAAGAGGCTCCTTTGGCCCCAGCAGGAGTGTTGGGAGCTGATACATATGCTCCTAGACAACCTCAGCTTCTGACATATAACAAAACCACAACGAAGTGTAATAACAATTTTGCCATAACAGAGAGGACAGAGACTGAAAGTCTTCTCTGTGGAAACTTTTACACAACCAATGTCTCTTGACGAAACAAATAGCAAAGGGAGGGGGGGGGTCTTTAGCAGAATCAACACATTGGAAAAACAAGTTTTTTGTTTCAGTGTCATAATTGGTATACTGTTTGGGTTAATGGAGACAGGAATTCTTACTGTAGACCCGCAGACGGGGCCTACCAGCAAAGAAACTGAAGTTGGTGATTGTTTGGAGGTACATCAAGATGGGGATAGGTCTGAGATCTCTACGTCCCTATCAGATTCAGTACCAAAACAATTGAATGACATCTATCAAGAATGGAAGTTGAACTCAGAGGCCTGCTTTTACAATATGAATGCTCAGAAGATGGACTTGGAATTGTTTTCCATTCTTGATCTAAGCCCTTCAGATCCAAGGCTATTTATAGTGGATGAGTATGCTGAAAACTCACTTGCTACCTTCCAAGGAAATGATCTTGGTCTGTCAGCTAACCTAATTTGTTCAAACCCCAATCTGGCATCTGGAGAGCCAGTGTGGTGCAGTGATTAAGAGCACTAGACTCATAATCTGAGGAACCGGGTTCGCGTCTCCGCTCCTCCACATGCAGCTTCTGGGTGACCTTGGGCCAGTCACACTTCTTTGAAGTCTCTCAGCCCCACTCACCTCACAGAGCGTTTGTTGTGAGGGAGGAAAGGAAAGGAGAATGTTAGCCGCTTTGAGATGCCTTTGGGTAGTGATAAAGCAGGATATCAAATCCAAACTCTTCTTCTTCTTCTTCTTTTGACCGAACTCTGGAGGCTACAGGTTGACACTCCATGTTTTCTGCCCCACAGTGCAGACGGGAGTAAAAGGCAGTGAACAATGGATTAATAAACACACCTGGAAAGTCCAAATTCCAATGATAACTCTTCTAGAAAGAGGTATCCAGATGTTCTACAGGTGGTCATTCAGTAATGAAATCCAGTGGAATAATGAAAGCGGAATCTAAGCTGCAAGCAGGAATTCAAGCCATTGTAGGGGCTTTCCTGGATTTAGGAAATGGTTTAAATTTTAAATACCTGTCTAATTGTGACCAGAGAGGCAGTATCAAACTAACCTTTCAGGATTCAGATGTACAGGATAAATTTTGGTTATTGATTCATATGTTCCTGCCCCACACCCAATGGCAAATTAGAAATCCATTCCCTGTACTTACTAGATGAAAGGAATTGCAGTCTGGAAAAGGCAACTTGAGAGGATGGAGCAGGAGGTTCTCAAGTCATATGACTCCTGCCTTTGTCACCTATACTAATAATACCCAGATGTGCTCCAATGGACAAGAAAGGAAGATTCATTATATTGGCACAAATGCAAGCATTGGAAGAAATATGCCCAGGTTAAATCTCCCAAACTCCTACCCTGCTAATCTATCTTCCAGAAATCAAAGGGATTATCCATGAAGAAATGCTGAAGATAAACCCAGGCCTAGGAATAATTATAGAAAAGCAAATTATAATACCTTTAGCTCTCCTTTAAGATACCATAACTGACTAGAAAACATACAGAAAGGTCTTAACATCCAGAAGGGTATTAACCCAACCTGGTGGGTTGGGTTAATAAGAAGGCAGATAAGGATTTTATTTGTCTGTTCTAGCAATTTGATATAGTAAGTTTGCGCGAAACTTGGTTTCAGGAACTTAACCCTTTCCCCTGCCACACACACATAATTACAGGGTTATAGCTCTTTTAGCCGGCCAGCTGTTAATAAATTTAAAGGGGGCTAAGGAATTGGGAGCTTGACTGCCTTGATATCACTTGATTTGGCAGAGGAAGTTTAGATAGCTGATTTTGGAATTCAAAATAATTCTATTTTGCCGGTACAGATCAAAACTGAATTAGGAAGCATGTTATTCTGTATAAACATCTGCCTCCTCCCTACTAATATTCTGTCACTGATCACTAAGATCCAGTGGCGTAGCATGGGGGGTGCAGGGGGGGCGGCCGCACCGGGCGCAACATCTGGGGGTTAGGGTTAGGGGGCGTGAATCCATGGGTTAGGGGTGCAAATTACTTGCCTTGCCCCGGGTGCTGACAACCCACGCTACGCCACTGCCAAGATCATGAAGCACAAAACTTGAAATATGTGGAGGGCTATATCTAACTAAGCTGACATGAAAGGACTTTAGTCATGTTTTAATTTCAATGCATCTACTCCAAACATTACAATATGCCGTGATTACTACCAAAGGTACAAGATGGATAGTTTTTTTATATCCATAAGATGAAACGGAGGACAGGATGTCTACCGTACCCAACGTAATATTGTATTGAAAGAGTGCCTTCCATTTCAAACGGCTAATTAGATTATTTTATGGGTCATAAATCATTGAAAGAAAAATTAGCGTAACATTCTGACTGAACAATATATATTGCATGCTTATTTTTACTGGAGAGGGCAGCATATTTTTCACTGGAAAATTAGACGTTTGATTTTCAGAGTTCAAACAAGCAATTTTCTTTAAATAGATATAGATATAGATCCCTACCTTGCTTGTCTAAATGCATGACTATAGATCTAGAGAGCAAAACACTGTGCCATAATAAGCATCTGACTCTTTCTTTCAAAAAGGCTTCTTTTTATATTCCATAATGTCCTTTTAAATGCTCTTTATATGTTCTAATAGCCTTGCCAGCAAGATAACTGCTTGGAACTTTGTCGGGTTTAATTCAGTTTCCCAGGATGGTAGAGCAATTTCTTTGATTCTTGATTCCAACATGTGTGAATGTGTGAGGCAAACTGTGAAGGCTTCCCCCAGGCTCACCATGGTGCTTCCCATTTGGTGCTCTGTGGAGGAGTACATTTTGCTTCTCACCAGCAATTCAAGCTGATGCTCAGCTTCCAATTCCAGTACCCCAGTCGCCTTGCTCTAAATTAATCTCAAGCTAGGTATCTTGATTCAAGAAATGTTCAGATTAAGAACTACTGCAAGGATATTGAAAAAGGCAAGCATATTTATTCAATAAGGGTTTTGTTTTGTTTTAAAATATATTAATCCACCTTTCAGGGCCTCTACCCTTGCAAAGTGGCTCAACATAATTGTTTGACAAACAGCAAATTGCAATGCACTAAAAGTCCAAATTATTAAAATAACACTAAAATGATATTGGGAGACATCAACAGCAGGTGAAACAATGGGTAAAGTGCAGACCATACAATGGGCTATGGAATAATAATAAAAAAACACTAATTAAGGATGCAATCCTACTCTTACTTGCAGGAGACAGCAGCCACGAAATTAAAAGACACCTGCTTCTTGGGAGAAAAGTAATGACAAGCCTACACAGCATCTTAAAAAGCAGAGACATCACCTTGCCAACAAAGGTCTGTATAGTTAAAGCTATGGTTTTCTCAGTAGTGATGTATGGAAGTGAGAGCTGGACCATAAAGAAAGCTGATCGCCGAAGAATTGATGCTTTTGAATTATGGTGCTGGAGGAGACTCTTGAGAGTCCCATGGACTGCTAGAAGATCAAACCTATCCATTCTGAAGGAAATCAGCCCTGAGTGTTCACTGGAAGGACAAATCGTGAAGCTGAGGCTCCAATACTTTGGCCACTTCATGAGAAGAGAAGACTCCCTGGAAAAGACCCTGATGTTGGGAAAGATGGAGGGCACAAGGAGAAGGGGACGAAAGAGGACGAGATGGTGGGACAGTGTGCTCGAAGCTACCAGCATGAGTTTGACTAAACTGCGGGAGGCAGTGGAAGACAGGAGTGCCTGGCATGCTCTGGTCTATGGGGTCACGAAGAGTCGGACACGACTAAATGACTAAACAACAACAAAGCCCAATGGAACACAATGGGTTTTACATCTGACTTAGCTTATATAAAATGGCACTGCAAGTCTGTATGCCAACAAAGAAAGGGCAATGTTTGTAGTGGGTGCAGCATAGTGGAGCTTGCTGCTTACCTGACATTTCTCCTGTTGCCACACTGCTGCATACCAAGGTAGAGAAGAGGAAGGAAAAGTTGACCTTGCTGCCCATGGCAGAGTCTGTGCTTATAGCAGGCCAAGCCCTGGATCCCACCCCACACCCCAGCTGTATCCACTCAGCCAGAAATCAGACAATAGCCCATACTGCAGTGAGCACAAACACCCGTGGGGGGCATTACAACCACTGAACCTCTTAGACTTGCTGATCAGAAGGCCAGCAGTTCAAATCCCCACCACGGGGTGAGCTCCCGTTGCTCTGTCCCAGCTCCTGCCAACCTAGAAGTTTGAAAGCACACCAGTGCAAGTAGATAAATAGGTATCGCTGCGGCGGAAAGCTAAACGGCGTTTCCATGCGTTCTGGTTTCCATCACGGCATTCCACTGTGTCACAAGTCATGCTGGCCACATGACCCGGAAAGCTGTCTGTGGACAAACACCAGCTCCCTCGGCCTGAAAGTGAGATGAGCACCGCAACTCCATAGTCACCTTTGATTGGACTTAAGCGTCCAGGGGTCCTTTACCTTTTTTGTGCTGGTGCCTCCAAAAGATGCTTTCCTTCCCCCATGCTTATTGGCTTCCCATAGGTATCTGTTTGGTTATAATGGGAAACTGGGTGTTTTTGGCAGCGGTGTCAGAGAACTCAACTGAAATGGGAAATGGTACCAGAAATTGTGTCTGTGTGTCCATCTGCAAACAGGAACACAAATCAGGCAGGCAAGTATAATTGGTATTTGCTATCATCTTCAGATCCTAGACTCATAGAATTGTGGAGTTTGAAGGGATTCCATGGGTCCAAGCCCTTCCCACAAAGGAATCACAGTTCACAATTCATTGTTGTTATTTGTTCCCAGTACATTATTGATTACCTTCCCCCTACTTACAGTGAATAATGTGGAATCATATGACAACAACACAACTGATTACATTATTAAATTTGGCCACAGAAAAATAAATAATCTTTTTCTTTTGTGGAAGCCAAACTGCAGCAGAATGGAAATGGCACTGAAGAACAAAATGGAAAATGATGCCTTTTTATATCCCTAGCCTATCATGTGATGCAGTTGGCTCTTCTCATTTTTTCATAGGCAGCAGTAATAATAATGGTGATGATATTGTGAATTCTGGTGATTATTATTTTTTTAAAAATCCTGTATTCTGCAATTGTTTTCTTTAAAATAAAATGTGTGGCTTCATTCTAACTGCCCAGAATTGGCAAAGAGGAATGATGAGGCCATCAAGAGGCTAATTCGAAGCTACTCATTCCCCCACCAGATAGTACAAATTTGTGGTGATATATTTAAGTAGCATTTATATGTTCTCACTATTTTGAGGAAGCCTCATTCAAGGATAATGATCAAAAGAAGAATTTAGAGCTAAACGCATTAAGGAGAATTTGCAGAGGGGAAATTGTTGTAAATTACCTCTCCTCCTTAAGGTTCATAGCAACCTCTGGGTCAGCCGTTTCTCTTCTGCTGAAATAGAAATGCCTTAATTAAGGAAAACTTGCAATTTCTAAGAGAGAGGATCTTAAAATGGTGGGTTTAAATGCCAGCTTATAGGGCTCTATTATTGAAAAGCTTGAAGTTTAAAGAGTATATTAACCTCACCATAGAAAATTAGAACCAAATACATGTATGTTGGAATAATAATAATAATAACAACAACAGATTTGCCATTACAGTCACTACATAGAAGTGGAGCTTCTGTCATCAGAAGTTTTATCCACGGGAAATCTAATCAGTTCTTATAGCCATTACCAAACACAATGTTTTCATGGGTCAATTTGGTGGTCAGATTTTGAAAAGAACAATGAAAATGGAATTGTATCTAATGGAAAGTACTATCCTAGATATGGAGACCAACCAGCATTAGGGAAGTTGCAGATATCTGCAGAAAAAAAATGCTATATGTATTCAGTCATTGATACCGGCAGTGAAATGGTGGTGGCATTAATATTTTTTATCATCATCGTCCTCATTATTCTATTAGTATTATTTATTGAATTTATATACCACCCCATACCCGGAGGTCTCAGAGCAATTCGCAGAACAAAATCAAAATACAAAACCACAAAATACATAATCAAAATAAAAACAACAACCCAATAACACCCCTCCCCATTTTAAAAGGGCATAGGACATCAATCAAATCAACCAAAGGCTTAGTTAAAAAGGAATGTTTCTGCCTGGCACCTGGCAGTGTATAATGAAGGTGCCAGGCAAACTTCCCTGGGGAGAGCATTCCACAGACGGGGAGCCAGTGCAGAGAAGGCCCATTCTCATGTTGCCACCCTCCGGACCTCTCAAGGAGGAAACACACGAAGAAGGACCTCAGAAGATGATCTCAGGATCCGGGTAGGTTTGTATGGAAAGAGGCAGTCCCCAAGGTATAGAAGTCCTGAGCTGTTTAAGGCTTTATAGGTCAAAACCAGAACTTTCAATAGGGCCCAGAAACTAATTGGTAACCAGTGGTCAGACTAGGATCAGTGTAATATGCTCAAACAGTCTTGCTCCAGTGAGCAACTTGGCCGCTGAATATTTCCTGCCCTATAGGAAATATCAGTACAGTGGTACCTTGGGTTATAGACGCTTCAGGTTACAGACTCCACTAACCCAGAGATTGTACCTCAGTTTAAGAACTTTACTTCAGGATGAGAACAGAAATTGTGTGCTGGCAGTGCGGTGGCAGCAGGAGGCCCCATTACCTAAAGTAGTACCTCAGGTTAAGAACAGTTTCAGGATAAGAACGGACCTCCAGAATGAATTAAGTTCTTAACCCGAGGTACCACTATATCGGAAATACCCAGTTAGCATGATTCATTCTAGGTATTGACCTACTGTACTTGCTGCAGTTGTTTTGGTCACAATTTAGACCCATTCTTGAAATATAGGAAGCACCTTCCTTCATGAGCCTAGGAATGTCCTTCCTGGGTATCGGGGAGCTCTATAGAAAAGCATTCAGGTAACGGAAATATCCATGGCTTTTTTCCTGCAATATCCCTTCCCCACTCCATTCCCACACAATATGGCAGGGGCTTAAACATCACTATTGAATAGAGTCTGAAATGATCTGGAACTACATTTAGAACCCATATTTTTCTTTTCTTCCTGGAAATCTGCTTCTTCCCTTTTAGAATATCATGTATAATAAGAGAAAGGTTGGTTTTTGAGATTGCACAATTTGATCAGAATCCATTTGCTTGCTTGGCATGTGTTATAGTGCTGGGCCATACAAGGGAGCTGGCTGGAGGCAGCCTAGCTATGAACAGCCAGCACTGAGGACTGTGTGAGATTACGAGACCGCTGAGTACTCCCCTAATTTCCCGAGCACCAGTATATAAAGTAGGCTTCTGGTAATGGCAGGAAAAAAACCAACCAGTGATTCCCAGATAAAAACCCAAGGGGACTCTAAAAGGTCTTTAAAAAGTTCCACTTCATTAACATCCCCACTTAATTACACTGGTTTTTATAAACAATTTAGAGATTCTGCACTAATGCTGTAAATAGAGATGCGGGTAAAATACCGCTAAAGAAAATGATGAAAAACAAAGAACAGTCCCTCCTTTTTTGTTTTATGCGGCTTACAATTACAACGGTAGATACATAGCTAATTTATATTATTTTTTTTTCTTTTTGGCTGCAGTTTGTTTAGTGCTAGGGCGACGACGATGATGATGAAAAGCAATTTGTGGTTAATATCAGCAGAATAGACACAACAGAGAAAAGTCATTACCAAGGCGGGAATGAATTAGAAATAAAGCCATTTTGGCAGAAGCAAATTATTGTTTACTTGATTGTATGGATCATTGGCTTTTGATATTAAAGTGACCTGTTTGTTCCATAAAGCTCTTTGCAAAAAAGAGAAAAGAGGGGGAAAAGCTAACTTACACAATATTAGAAGTGGAAGTCGGAATGTTACAGAATATAGCAGTTTTAAAAACAATTGTGGCACCATCATCCAGAAGTTCCCTAAACATTCTGGAACATCTCATGCCTTGAAATGAGGGGCTGAGGATGTGGTCAGTATTACAAGTATGCAGTTTTCTCATTATTTAGTTTAGGCCATTCATTCAAATGGAAATACATCATTAGGCATCTAAAACTGTACCCAGACTTCCTGCTGGAGCTGTCTGTGGTGCTGAGCATCAGCAATGAGGTTGACTGTGTGATTCAGTAACCTGCTTAAGGCTCTATCATAGACAACGTGACCTTAGTGCTAGAGCAGTATCTAAGGGAAAAATGTAGTACACCCTGCCATGTTGATTGCAAATGATGCCTTAAGGGGAGCATAGACTGTTGCCTTCATGCTTTCCTGTCCCCTTTCCTGCCTTCCCAAACTTTGAAAATATTTTACTTCTAGCTTTAGGCTGCATTTCTAGATACAAAGGTCCTCTCTGTTTCTCCATTCTTCTGTTAAGTTCTCCTCATTTCTACATCTGTTTCAAAGGCTGGCTCTCTTTTGGTTCACATATTGTTTCAGGAAGTGAAAATTAGGTTGATTCACCTTTAAATGGGAATTGAACCAAATTTCTCCCTGCATCCCTTCCTCTCCTTTAATACATGTAATTTTCTTCAGGGGGTACACTACTCTCAATCTTTAGAAGCACATGGAAGGGCCTTCTCCTCCTCCCACATGGAGGTAGGTCCTTGACTCTGGAATGACTTGTGAACCAGAGTTACACTGTCCTCCTCACTGTTGGCAAAAATGCATTAAAAAAAACAAACATAAAATACAGAGGTCCGTTATGATATTACATCTACAACAGCCATGTGCAAGCCTTGTGTTTTAAGGGTTCTGTTATTTTACTGATATTTTCAGTTTCTTTAACTGTTTCATTTATGGATTTATTGCTTTGCAACATTTTGTGCAATATGTGACAAATAAAACAATAACAATAACCAATGCAGTCTCTCCTGAATTCAGTGAGATTTCCTCCCAGGATTTCAGCCTAAAAACTGACGTATTGAAAGCATAGTGGATTGCAGTGTGATGACAAGGTGTTTTGCACATATGATTTGCACCCACTGTTTAACAATGTACTCTTCAAAATGCAGAGGCGCTATCAAACCACTAAACCTAGAAACTTAATCTTCAAATATTTTTCAAGCTAGCATTCATATTTTTACTCATGAAAGCCAATAAATGTTGTTTCCCTCTATAGATGCTTAATCTAATTCCTATGACAACAATTACAAATAAAAGATGGGAAAACCTGTGAGACACTTCCCTGAGGATGGTATGTTCACAAGCTGATCTTGATTAAAGCTAAAGTACATGATAAAGAACCTGTAGCAACTCTTTGCCAGAGTCCTATTTTGGCTAGGCTGTGGGCGGGTGAATGTGAAACCAATAACCTTGATACAAAAGGACATACATTCAGTAATCTGCATTTTTTTAAAGCCTTCTCGGGTACCATCTCTATGCCCTCTTTCACCTCTGCTTCCATCTATGAGAAACTGGATAAAGCCCTTGGGCCTTTCATTGTCTGTCAGTGCTCTGACAATTCTGCAATTCAGATTAGATGTTAAAATGAAATATGGAAGTAGTTCTAAACATTCATTCCCAGTCCTGTTGTGTTACCCTAGTGCTGGGATGATTATTGTAATACAAGGGCTCACCAAACCTGAGAAGCTGATGAGAGGTTGTCATGAACAGCATGTGAACAGGCCCAAAGTAGATTCTGTGTTCATTGAAATGGTCCTCCTCACAGAGCCATTTTGTAACTGGAGGAAACCCTGCTCTTTATGCTCAGTTCTAGCCAGGCCAATGAAAGGAAGTGGTTTTTTTTTGGGTTTTTTTCTGAATTCTGATGGTTCACGAATAATTTAGCCTGGATTGGATTTGTGCACCTCTTCATGTATGGACAGTTGGATACCCAAACCTAGCTAATCACAATGACTTTATCACTGCTCATTGTTACAATGCAGAAAGCCATTCGATGTAGGGTTCTGCAACTGTCACACACCAAAGATGCCCTTGGTTTCAGGATTATCCCATCAAAATAACAGGATTATGAAGAAAGACACATGATTTCATCTTGGGATTCATATTCTGAGAGGCAAGTAATGATCGGTCTTCTAAGAGAGCACCAGTCAGTGACAGTGTAATAAAGTCAAGCAAGATCATTAGTAACATCTGGAATGCTTGATAAATGATGCTTTTAATGCTTAACCTACTCATAATGACAATGGGGCTATAGGGAACACATACCATCTCAACTTGACAGGGAAGATGTGTTCTTCTCACTTTGAGGAACTGACTGATGCTCTCCAGATACAAATGAAAGTATAAGCCAGTGCTCAGCACTAGCACAAACTAAGAAAATAAAATTGACTTCTTGTGCCATGATTGTACCAAACTGCTGAAATATTACCCCTGAAACACACACACACACACACACACACACACACACACACACACACACAATACATAGGGTAGTATTCAATTAAAGTTTACTCAGAGTAGATTGTAACAAAAGTAGTCGTAAACAATAAATAAGAGATCAAAAAGCACACAAATTGAAAAATTTCCACATAAATCATAATAAGATGCAAAACAAAGACACATAAAATTAGCATCGGCAATAGCAACAACCCCGCTGCACGATACCCCAGCCCAAGTGTCTGTTCAGCAGCCTCAGCTTTTGTAACTTGAGTCAGTCAAGGCCCTACCCTCACAGGTTAGGTGGGAAAAGGCCTGCAAGGCAAGGAGTAGGTTTGGCAGGACTCACAGCCAGGATAGTCTCTACCTGACAGTGACTCTACAGTGTTTCTGACATGAGACAGCCCCACCTTCTCCTGGAGATGCCAAGCATTGAACTTTGGACCTTCTGCCTGAAAAGCAGGTGTTCTATGGCTGTTCCCCATTCCTGATCTACTGTTACTAATTTCAGATATACACCTCACACAGAGACATGATATTCATTTGTTTTCTCTATAATGCATACCCTTTCTGAAACTGCAGCCATTCAACAATTCAAGGTGTTGTATTGTTTGTAACAAATTCTATTAATTATTAATGCCCTGTCATCCGGTTGGAACAAAATATTTAAGAGAAATAATAAAAGATTTCTTAGTAAACATGCTAGCACATTATCTTTATTTTTGAAACACAGGGGGTTATTTTCTCAAAAAAAATTTGTCACCTTTTAAACATTCTCTTGTGGTTCTAACTGACAAAACACTCTGGAAAGGAAAACAAGAACTATTTAGCCCAGTTAAAAGAAGAACAGTGGTGCAAAACCACTGGACTAGAATATAAGACTAGGGTCAGGGCAACCTAGGTTCAAATCCCCTCCGAGCCATGAAGCTCAGTTGGGTGACCTTGGTCACCACATCTTAATCTAACCTGACTCACAAGGTTGTTGTGAGCATAAAGTGAAGGGGGACCTTGATCTCCATGGGGAAACAGCAAGGTGTAATGGATGGATGGACGGATGGATAGATGGAAGGATGGATAGATAGAAGGTATTCGGAAGGTATGATGGCAGCTGGATGATGAAGAGCTGTTAGACCCCCTACACACACACAGAAAAAGAAGAGGTTCACATACCCCCCTGCCATGTACACATTTCATTCGCATGTGAAAGGGCTTGGCAGACAAAAAGCAAGCATCTGGTCCAATCACATGGAGGAGATTGAAATGCCTACATCACTATGTACATATTGCAGAATTGGGAGTATATAGAGTTGGGAGGGACCCCAAGGGCCATCAAGTCCAACATTCTGCAATGCAGGAACCACAGCTTTAAAAATCTATCTCTATCTATCTATCTATCTATCTATCTATTTATACCCTGCCCATCTGGCCGGGCCTCCCCAGCCACTCTGGATGGCTCCCAACAGAATATTAAAACAGCATAAAACATTAAACATTAAAATCTTCCCTAAACAGGGCTACCTTCAGATGTCTTCTAAAAGTCAGGTAGTTGTTTATTTCCTTGACATCTGATGGGAGGGCGTTCCACAGGGTGTTCCCTGTAACCTCACTTATCACAGTAAGGGGACTGTCAGAAGGCCCTCGGCGCTGGACCTCAATGGCCATCTAACCTCCAACAAAGAATCATCTGCCACTTTCCAAGGTAGTCAATTCCCGTGTCAAATGGCTCTTACCACCAGAAACTTCTTCCTAATGTTAGTCAGAATATCTTTATGTTTCTGGTCACTTTAAGACCTCAAGACAGCCAGAAAACGTTGGAATGTTGGAAAAATCCATTTTTGACAACCCTGTTTACAACCGTTCATATCTCTATAGTGAAAACAGAATATGTAATAAACTCATGAATGACTACAAAAAGAATATTGAAGCTACTATATTAAAATTTATGAGTGTCTGGATATTTTATGCAGGTTTTCTGTCATATACAATATTTTATTATCTGCCTTTGTGATAGATGGGTGGAAAGGACCTTAAAAAAAGAAGCTATATGAGCTGTTTTTTAGTTGTTGTTGTTGTTGTTATTGTTGCTTTTCAAAAGCCCATTGTCACATTCTGCATGTAATCATGAACAAATTATCTCAGGCTTTCCAGACAAGAAAATTATGCACAGCAATATCTCATGCATGTTCATAATACCTTTAGAAGTACTCAAATTAAGTTCATACTAAAGTATCAATACTTTTCTGGTGAGTGGTGAATGGATTTAGGTATACAATATGATTGGCCTTTGGGAAGCCCAAAAGCAAAGTCCGAGAAGAGTAGCCCTCTCAGGATGAAGCGATTCTCCAGCAACAGAATTTCAAGGGCTTCCTACCTCTGAATGTGTAGCTTCCATATAACTGTCAGGGATAAAAGCTATCAATAGACCTATCGCCCATAACTTTGTCTAATCTCTTTGCAAAGCTGTCTGTGTTAGTGGCTGTCACCATGTCTTGTGGCAGCAAATCCCATAAATTCATTACATGTTGTGTGAAGAAGTACTTTCCTTTGTTTGCCCTGAATCTCCTGCCAATCAATTTCTAAAGTGAATTGCCGTGTGGTAACAGAGCTTGTTCTATTACAGTCCCAGCACGATAAATTTGCTGTACCAACAAATGAGAGGCTGTTTCCCTTTCCCAGTGGTGTGTATACCTTGGGAGCAGCATCTGATGGGTCAGAAGTAATAGGGACTAGTACCATGCCAGAATCTGTCCTCCAATTCCCCAGGTATGTTCTTTCCCCGCTAAAGGGGCTAATAAATTTCTTTATAACTTCAAATGGGTATGGAGTTGAGCTAACCTTATTATTGCAAGATCACAGAAGGTGGTATTTGTGTGTGTGTGTGTTCTTCTTTCCATTGAACATCTGGAGAGATGACTTGTAGGGTAAAAACAAAGATACCCACATAAGCTCTCGGCCACCTCAAATGTAAGCTAAGTACAACAACTCCACCCGCTGTCCCACAGCATCCCCATCCATGAGAATTTCACAAAAGTTTTTTCTTCCCATGTTTAATTTCTCATTAATTGATGAAGAAGAGTTTTTTAAAAAGCAGATTTTGGGGGGGGACAGAGCCTTAATATCACACAAAGAATAGCCTGGCAATGGACCAAGTTATCACCAAAACGATCCAATGAGGCTGTGTGTAAGATGCAGGTTTCCTCAGCATGACTTCTGTTATCTTCTTTCCCCTCTTGAACTAGTGCTATGGCTAACCCCATTCTATCAATTAATAGTGCAGAAGATGACATCAAAGAAAATAACAGAACATGTGACTAGATGATAACGTCAACTGAGAGCAACTTACGGAAATGACAAATGAGGGAGGTGAAACAAACCTGCCAAACTTCATTGTTCAGGAAAATTGTCAAAATTACCAAGACAATATTCTTTGCTTTCAGAGATTGCTTAGCTGGTAGAGCTTATGACTCTTAATCTGAGGGTCATGGGTTCAAGTCTCACATCGGGCAAGAGAGTCATCCATTGCAGGGGGTTGGACTACATGATTCTCATGGTCCCTTCTATAGTAATACACATCCGGAGTTAACCATGCTTCTGATGTTGCTATGAACTGGCTTACCTTGACCGGGTTTGACATACTTAGACTTGCATCAACGTGGCTGACTTACACCTGCCTACTAGACTTAACTTACTTCAGTGGTAAATCTGCCTGCCTCAGCCTATCCTTTCCCTTGTCAGTTCAAGCGGAGGCTTCCCAATGTGTTGCTTCCAATGTGGAAACAAGGTTTGCCAGTCTGAATTCAAAAAGCAAAGGAGAAAGCTGGTCAAAGAGAATTTGAGAAGCCTCTCTAAATTTGGAGCACCAGTGATGGGGGAATAGCTCTTACATTGCATTGTGGAATTACATGCAGTATGTACTTCAGCCCTGAGAGGGAGTATTTGTACTATTTGTTTCTTTCGAACTATTGATCTAGCTACTTCATTTCCATATAGCTCTGTTAGATCATTCTCTTTGGAGGATTATGTTGGCCATCAGGCAACCTGTTGAATCCCATCTTGTGGAAACATGGAGGTGGGCATTCTCTATGGTGGTGCCTATTTTTGTGGAACAATCACCCCACCCCCACCCTTGCAGCACAGCAGGCTCCAACAGTTAAGTGTTTCTGTCATTTATGGAAACCTAACCTTTTGACCCAAGTGGTTTGTGACCATTCATGCCAGATTTGAAATGCCTCCTGTACTGTTTTGCTGATGCTTTACTGTATTGCTGGGTCTTATCATGGTTGCCCTGTTGGTTTATTGTAGAAATATACTCCACGGTTGTAAACTACACTGGGATTTTTAAAATGAAAAGTGGTTTAGAAATGTTTTTCTTTCCAGTAAGAAAGTGAAGCATTTTTTCAACACTGCTAAAAGTGTTCATAAAATGTGATAAGTGGTTTTGGTCCCAGTCTTATTCCCTCCCTCTGCAGTATGTCATTGCTAAATGAATGAGAATTTACAATTTTCTCTCTGGCTCTTAGGATGTGGATGGCTGCCAAACAGCTCCTGAAGCTTTGCTGCTACTGCTGCTTGCTCACTGGCTGCTAGAAAGTCCTAGGCTCCTTAAGCACTCCATGGTGTCAGTTGCCATTAAGATGAGGAGCCATAATTTGAACTTTCCTGCTCAACTTTGTGCCTTGATATGGCATTCAGCCACACTTTCCTGGTTCCGCAAGTGTTATACTGTAAGGTTTGGAAAATGAAAATTCCCATTAGGTTAATGAGAGGCTGGGAATTGTTCAATGTGCATTTCTTAAGTCTCTGCCTGCCTATTCCGATGCTGCTGAATTAATAACAATTCCGCAACTTAATTTAATCAGAACTTAATTTGCACCCCAATCAGCGTGATTGAAAACCCATAGCCCAAATTTCCATTTAAAAAAGTGCACGGACTTTCATTTGCATTAGGATCACATTACATTTGTCTAGTGGTACATGAGTGTGTTTGTATCCATCTGTCAATAGCGAGACACTGTTATTCTTTTGCTAGTTCTTAGAAAATGTATAGGCTTGTCTGAAACACAGCGATTCCAAATGTAACATTAAAGGTAAAGGTAAAGGACCCCTGATAGTTAAGTCCAGTCACAGACGACTCTGGGGTTGCGGCGCTCATCTCGCTTTACAGGCCGAGGGAGCCAATGTTTGTCCACAGACAGTTTTTCCAGGTCATGTGGCCAGCACGGCTAAGCCGTTTCTGGCGAAATCAGAGCAGCACACGGAAACGCTGTTTACCTTCCCGCTGGAGCAGTACCTATGTATCTACTTGCACTTTGATGTGCTTTCAAACTGCTAGGTTGGCAGGAGCTGGGACTGAGCAACAGGATTTCACCCTGTTGCAGGGATTCGAACTGCCGACCTTCTGATCGGCAAGCCCAAGAGGCTCAGTGGTTTAGACCACAGCACCAGCCGCATCCCTAAAATATTAGCTTCACAAAATTGTTTGATTTGCATGCTTTGAACGACCAGGATTCAGGGCCAGCTCTGCATGTAGATTTCAGCATGCAAAACATTACGCAAATCTTGTTGTTCAGTCTCCTGTTCCAATACTACATAGAAGGTAAAAATGTATTTATGGAAAACCTGAATGTAGCTGTTTCACAATAACAGAACTGAACTTCTTTGAGAGAGGTGGAAGATAACACGCAGCTGCACGCATTAGGTTACTATGGTCACGTCATGGTATCCAAGCATTTTTCAAATTCACTTATCCTCAAAGTTTGAAGAATATGAACATTCTCATTTTGCAGATTGTCATGCCGATGTATTAGAATGACTGCAGAATGATCTTACCTGCAGCCTTGCAAAGGGTGCATTTGTATAAGAATGCACTCATCATGGTCCTCCATAGTTTAGTCAGGCTGGCCACATGATCCAGAAAGCTGTCTGTGGACAAACGCCGACTCCCTCAGCCCCTCAGCCTGAAAGTGAGATGAGCATCACACCCCTTTGACTGGACTGAACAGTCCAGGGGTCCTTTACCTTTACCTTACAATCAGCCCAGTATTCATCAGATAACAGGAATTGCCACACCTGAACTTGATCAGGCTAGCTTGGTTATTTTCAAATGGGGAACAAGTCTTGTGTTGTGTTGGCAATAGGAACACAACAAGCTGCCTTGTTTCAAGTCCAACTTGATCTAGCTTAGTATTGTCTACGCTGCTTTGCCACGGCTCTTCAGGGTTTCAAACAGGGGTCTCTCCCAGTTCTACCTGGAGATGTCAAATATTGAACCTGGGACCTTCTACTTCCAAAGCAAAAAATCCACCCCTGAGCTGCAACTCTTCATATATGTGGTGGTGCTGGGGTAACCTGTTAAACCTCTCATCCAGCAAGAGTGAAGATGAAGATAGAAAGTACCCACACACGTTTCAGATATACTTCCACATGTTGTCTTAAGTGGAGCCTTGAATAAAAAAGGTCAAGAGAAACATATGGGAATCAGTACAGAGCCAAGGTCAAAATCAAAAATAATACTGGTCAGTTGATCTCGTTTTTTGCATTCACTGCATGTCCCTGCTTTGTAACATTCTTTCAATGCAAATACAAATGCAGCTGCTGTTTAGCTGAGCCTTGGGTTGCTTAAGAAACGTTTTGCTCTTTATCAATCTATTTTGGAGGGGAGGGGTGGCAGGCTGTGAAGCTTTATTCCAGTTCAATTTCTGATTGATGCCACCAGCCCTGCAACAGTTCACAAAGCCACCTACAACACAATTAGAATTTAAATATATAAAAGGTTAGGGGAGGTACACCATATTAAGAAAGACAAACTAGATTCAGGAGCCTGAAACCTGTGTTGCTATCAACAACTTAAAAGACTCCAGAGGGTGGCTTTATACACTCTGGCTTCCTAGACCACGCCCTAACCATAGCTTCTGGTATTAAATAGTTTAAGGGGTTGCTGTCTCAAAAGTTGACCTCAACCTTTTGGCACCAGCATTCTCCACCTCCTTCTCCGACAGAGCCAAGGGTTCTTCAGCAGGTCTCCCACTGGAGAGCTCCTCAAGGTGATTCTTAACTCTAGTTCCAGAAGATGCTGCCTCCTCCATAAGGTTATTGACCTGTGGGGTGCTGGTTCATGTTCCAAGGACTCAGTGTCTGGCACCAGGTCTGGGCTAGCACCTGACTAGATTCATTTAGCTCTTGTTTTGGGGAAGAAGACAGTGGACATGGTGTTTCTGAGTCAAATCATTTTAAGGGCATAAAGGAACATCCTTGGCTCAACATCCTCACAAACTGACCCTTTTAATTAAGATTCTTCCTTTTCAACCTTCCATTGAGTGAGTTATTTTCTCCTACATGCCTGACTGGTTCCTTTCTTCTTGCCCATCTCCATTTTCCAGCCTTCTGTTCTTGGGCTTCACCCAGGGGCTTTCCATTGTCACTTTATTAAGTGCACATTCAGTGGATTAACATCTTGACATAGTTTCTAGCCAACTGCTATTGGGAAACAATATTTAGAGCAATTGTTAAAGCCTAGTTGAGATAAGTCCAGTGGGAATTTTGTTTCTGTAAGTGTTTGTCCTTTCAATATTAGCAATGATCACATTACCATAACTAATTAAATGAAAATGAGAGTGTTATGGTGCAGGTCTTCATAAATTGGTCAAAGGCATTATTAAAAATATTAATCATCAAGAACAAAGAAGAACAAGTCTTGCTGAAGAACATGGCTTCTCAAAAGGTAACAAACTCACTAATTTTTCAGAGCTTGTTGAGTGTATCAATATGCATAAGAACGTAAGTCACTTACATAAGTCCCCCCAAAAGATGTGTGTGATGGGGTCAGGATGAGACAAGGCAAGCTATTCCAAACCCTGCTCAGCTCAGTCATGTGATCAAAGACTCATACTTCAAAACTGAGATCCATATTCACCACAATCTCTTTCTAAGAGGCTCCCAAGTTTGGGATTGGAGCAATTTATGCTGGAATAATTTAAAATGTCATAATTCACAGCCACCCTTCAAGACTCACACTTCTCTGAATTTTGTGATCCAGTTCTCCAATGAAGTAATAAATACAAAAATGCACCTACTAGGGCAAAATGTACATAAATAGCCATATGGATATTAGTGAAAGTAACAGACAAAAATGAATTTTACTGTGCAAAACTGGTTTGAAGAAATGTGTAAATTAGGCAAAATTGCATAAAAACATGTATATTAGGAGGAATTATTACTAAAATGTTGATGGATTTTCATGAGGCCTTTTTTTGTTTTTTAGTTTGCAAACCAATGTGGAAATGTGGAGAACTGAGAGACCGGTAAAAACAAAGAAATAGCAAAATTGACAGATCCACCTATCCATAGTTAGAAGCAAATGTCAGCAAAACAATAACAACAACCACCTTACTCCCTAGGAAGTTTATTAAGGATTGGTTCCGTAATCATGGATTATCATGGACTGCAAGCATGAAACTTCATAATTATACCTTATGTTAATTAATAGAAACTGGTAGGGCTTATTATTATTATTATTATTATTATTATTATTATTATTAGATTCCATTCTAAAATCTGCCAGTAATATTTTATTTCTTCACAATTAGATAAAAATCTTGCCCAACATGTTTGGCTCTATTGCCATCGTTTCAAAGGTATGGTGATATTTGTAACTGAACAACAGCAGGATATTTGACATCAGAAATACGAAATCATGTTGCCATTGAAGTGGCTCGAGACCGGTGAAGAATGTGAAGGTGGAGATAACAGAAGTAATAATGCCACTTCCTTTCTGGAGTCCTATATGTGGGCAGAAAATGCTTGTCACTTTCCCTCTTTCATATCCTGTGTGTGCCATGGCTGCGAGAAAGGTCTGTTTGGAGTACTTTGGGCTTTGATTTCTGTTTAAAGGATGAAATTGGAAAGCTTGTGGACTGGCACAATCAGGTTATTCATTTCAAATGTTAGCACCTCTCTCTCTCTCTCTCTCTCTCTCACACACACACACACACACACAAACTTATGGCTCCAAGACTGGGGAAGAGGATGGGAGCATGCGCATTCAGTGCACTCACCCCCAACATTCATGCTTTGAGCAAAACAGTCTAAAGGAGCCTCATGGACATGATTTAACACAGCAACTAGTTGAAGGGCACTTCCAGGCTCACTATTTTCAAGTGAGTTTCAAGCAAGGGCAAGGCAATCCTATATGCTGGAAGCTGATGGAAAGTGATGTTAGGATATTTCCGTTCCACCTTAAGAGGGAGCAGGCTGTGTGAGTCAGAGTCTGCGTATTTCCTGTTCACAGGGTGTTTATGTTTGCTATTGCTTTTCGTTTTCTCTCGGTGCCTGAATACGCTAGCAGGCGGTCATGTTTGTTCTTTGTTCTGACCAACGTTGAATAAACTTGTAAATATGCTCTCCTGCTGTGCAACTTTCGCTGTGTGAATTCTGCTGATAGAGTGTGCACCAGCCTAAGAATGTGGCAATATATTTCTGAGGCTTTGTGTCGCTAATTGCTGATACTGCACGTCTACGGGGATCGATGGACGTCTGGAGTCGACCTGGAGGCAGTGACGGTCGATGTCTCCCTGGCAGTATCCCAACAACAGGTTATGGGCCCAGCACGCTTCCTGGCTGTTTCCCAGAATGCGAGTGAATGCAGGGATGCTGAGGGCACCGGTTGCAAGCTGCAGGGGGAGCTGACTGTGATGTCATCCCAGGCAGCATTCCAGCCCCAGGTGTTGGTACCTGGTAGCAGAGGATGGTTTCGATCCATCGACCTCCATCCAGAGGTTGATGGATCGAAACCATCCTCTGCTACCAGGTACCAACAAGTTAAGCCGTGGCTAAGTACGTCCATTCCAAACTCCATTCTGGAGCAGAGCTACTGCTGGCTGAGATGGCCAAATCATGGCAGGCAGGAAAGAAGCCCTTGAATAGTGTTTGAGTAACACCACACCTCTTGTCAATTTAATTTATACCAAGTGGCCAGGTCACATGACCTAGCTGAGCGGGTCTTCTCTCTGGCTGCACCCCTTCACACTCCTTTTCCAAGGCTTACTCAAGATCCGCTGGCCTCAGCTGAGATGGGATGGGGGAGATACACTTGCACATCTCTGGCTGAGCTGAGGATGGAGAGTTGTGTCACGGCTAAAAATTGGCCGCTTTTTCTTTAATGCTAAAAGAACTAAGTCAGCAGCCTACAATGACTCATGCAACCTTTCACCAAATTGTACCTGTATATATAGAGTGGTTAATGTTAGTGTTGGGTGTGGGTTGGTTGGATGGATGGTAGAAAGCTGGTTGTGTTTGGTGTGTGTAAAAGCTGTCGGTTGTGGTTGGAGAAGAAGACTTTTTAAGAATAAAAGCAGCAATACTCTGCAAGAATACTCTTTTTCAAAGACTCTTTTGTGCCAACTAAGGTCTGAGGAATAAAAAGGAGGTCAGAACCTTTTCTTTTTCAAACACTGCCAAGTTGCACCAGCATAGCACTGCTTTGCCCGGAACCTCCCAGGCCAGCCAGAGGTCCACTGGATTCTGACTCTGCCAGTCGTGGTGCAATCCTGTAGCAAGATCTACCAGGATGAGCAGATTCAGATTGTGTAATTAAAGCTGATTTGGAGTGCAAACTTCCTTACCCATAAGATTCCATTTTTCTGTGTGATCAGGAGAGTGACAGGGAAATGCTGTGTGGAAAGTGTGGGGTGATGCAACCATCTTCTACCCTTCCTGCAAACTAATCAGAGCAAATGCTCATTAAAAAGCCAATTTTGTCTAATCTTCCTGCAAGGAAATCAGAATGAATGCTCAACAAACAGGGTATTGGGAAGCACCCTAATAAACAGATAATTCAGTATGTAGCAGCTAAGCAAATATCAGCATACTGCTGTTGTGGTGGTTTTTATGAGCCTGTTTTGCTGCTTTGTTTCACTGCTAGTTTTGTTTTTAATTTTGCTGCAATGTATCTTTTTATTATTACTCACCTTGAGTTTGATTTTATTGTTAAGCGGTGAGATATAAATGTTCTAATAGAAGTTCTCTTCAGGTGGTCAAAAAGGTGCGTGCAAGAGTGTGTGTGTGCCTGCGCGCACTGCCACAATGCTCTCTCTTATACCAGCTGAGCAGACCCACACCCACTCCAACCCCAACCTTTCCATCTTGTCTGTGAAGGTCAGGGGAGGGCTTTGCAGTGTGTTTAGATAAGCAATCAGGGTTCTTTTTCACAAGGAGAAATCTGAGTGTTTTCAATTGAAAGTGCTCTGAAACTCTTTTAAGACCTCCCTCCCCACAGATGGATGATGATGATGATGATAATGATAATGATAATAATAATAATAATGATAATAATAATAATAATAATAATAATAATAATAATAATAATAATAATTTATTTATACCCTGCCCATCTGGCTGGGTTTTCCCAGCCACTCTGGGCGGCTTCCAACAAAATATTAAAAATACAATAAAACATCAAACATTAAAAACTTCCCTAAACAGGGCTGCCTTCAGATGTCTTCTAAAAGTCAGATAGTTGTTTATTTCTTTGTTATCTGATGAGGGGGCATTCCACAGGGTGCCACTGGATATATCTTAAAGGCTCAGGCAAACCAGACAGCTGTATCTGGGCATCTGAAATAAAACTACAGTTACATCAGTTCCATGTATTTTGGAAGGTCTCTTCCAACTCTTCAGTTCTATGATTTTATTATTCTATGAAGGATCCATACCAGTGAAACCACTACCAAAATGTCTTTATCTCTGGTATCATCTGCTTCACCTCTAAAGGCAAAGGCAGAGAAACATGGTCTTCTAATTAGGATCTCAGCTGAAGGATGAAAGTGGGTGAAAGTTTTATGTGGGTGAAAGTGATCCCTTAGATATTTTGGTCCTAAACTGTTTAGGGCTTTTATCAGTTAAAACAAGCAATTGGGAAAGGAAGTGAGGAAGGTTATTAAGTACAAGTGAACTGTGCTAACTTTTCAAACATTTTTCAAAGGCAGTCCCTTTTTGCAGTAATCAAACCTGAGCATTATGAAAACAAGGATAACTGTGGCAAGGTCATTTCTTTTTTTTATCCCGGAAGAGAACTGCAACTTAGGACTGCAGAGTGGGAGTGGGGGAAAGTTGGTTGATTTGGGGCTGAAATGGGAACCCATGTGTGCTTGCCTTAATTTTGTTCCTTCTGAAGGCAAATTCTCTCACACGCCCCATCTTCTTCCAATTTGGGCTCTGTCAAGTGAGAAAGCACTCAGGAATGGTCATGTCAGCTGCCAGGGTTATCTCTGCTTCCAGGGTTTGCAAGAGAAGTACCAGTCATGTCCCTCAAGGACCCTTGAATCCATTTGGAATAGATGTAATATTCCCCAGTTTCAGAGCACCTTCTTACTTAACCTTCCCCTTCCTCCAAGAAAACCAAGTATAGAGTGTGTTATGCTGCATGTATTGGGCTGATGAAATTATGAGATAGTCCCATGATTGTAATGGTAGCCAGGGTGCTGTAGCGGTTAAGAACGGTAGACTCGTAATCTGGGGAACTGGGTTTGCGTCTCCGCTCCTCCACATGCAGCTGCTGGGTGACCTTGGGCTAGTCACACTTCTCTGAAGTCTCTCAGCCCCACTCACCTCACAGAGTGTTTGGGAGTGTGTGTGGGAGGAAGGGAAAGGAGAATGTTAGCTGCTTTGAGACTCCTTCGGGTAGTGATAAAGCGGGATTTCAAATCGAAACTTTTCTTCTTCTTCTTCTTTCCCAAGCTGTTCCAAGGCCATGAGTCTTGGAGTCATTAGCACCACATCCATGGCCAATTCTGTTGGCTCATATAGGGAAACTGCTGGACAACAGGGTGAGTGGTACTCCAGCAGAATCCCCAATCTGTCCTGCCTTCCCAGTGCAAAATACAAACACTCCAGATTGGCACTGACTGGAGAGAGAATTCTGATAGACCATGATTCCCCCACCCCACCCCTCTTCCTAATGCTGAACCAAGTACTCAAGGGAGTACAATTGGGAGAGATTAACTCCTCCCTGCTCCCCCCCCCCAAGTCTTGGTTACGTATGCTAGGTCAGTCTCTGTATCCACAATTAAATTCTAGATGACCGACTCAGCTTATTAGAGATGAACTGATGACTAAATGCCAATGAGTGTGATCCACTGATCAATTTTCTTACCAATGTTGCTGATAAGCTACATTCCACAGCTTCTAAAGCAATTGAAGATTACACACACACACACACACACACACACAATCTGACATAGTTAACTAGAATGATAGGTTGCCTTCAGAGAGGAAAACAATGGTAAGGTTGCACACAATTTTCATCCAAGTGAAGCCATTTATAAAAATAGCATTAGTAGTCTTGTACGCAACAATGCCTTAAGCAATAACTGCTCTTCACTTTCATTCTTTAAACCTCCCCAGGGACATTAGGTTCCATCTGTGAGCATGTTAGATGTATGCTAATCTAAATTTTCCACTTTCAATAAAAGTTATAAAGTTTCTTTTCCTTTTGACTTCTTCCTCACTCACTAGATGCATGTTATTGCAATGCAAAGCAAGGTACTCTGCACCCTCAGCTCTATGACCTTGGAGGCCTTAAACTGGAGCAAAGGAATGTCAGTCTCAGCAGAACTAAGATATGCAGGATGTCATAATGTCACCATACTTCTGAAGAGCAGGACATGCATTGAAAATGGTGGGGATAAGATGTGAGAGAAATAACATTGTTCTAGGATCTGAGTTTTTATGCAAGAAATGTTGTGTGACAGATAGCTCAAAAGAAGGGCAAAAGATCCTTTTCCTTCCAGAAATGCCTAGACCACAAACTGGTGGACATGTTCCATGCAAACAGAGGAGGAGGGAGAGCATTAATATTTTAATACTACAGAAAAAATATAATAATGAACATTCATAATTAACTAATTTTATTGCCCTCATTGTGCAAGGTTTGCATGGATTGATTCCCTGTATGGAGGAAATAAGTGATTTCCCCTATTCCTTGCCCTTTGTTACACTTCAGGTGCAGATTGTTTTCTGTTCTTTGGGTTTAATAAAGTACCTGACACAGTGCATCTTTTAACCAAGAGATAGGGATGCTTATAGTCTTGTATAGCTCAATTTAAGCCAGGAGCCCAAGGAGATCTGTTGCAACCAATCTAAATTGCTAAGTTTCAGACAGCCTGGAGGCATAATTTTATCTACACAATGATATCATCTACTCCAAGACTTTTTTCCAAGTTCTTTAGAGTTAGAAGGATTTGCCAGAAGAACCTGAAGAGGATTGTGAACTAATAAATAAATAAATACATGCCGCTTCAGGGTGATCTTGCAGATAAACAAGTGTTTTCCTTCCCTGCCTGGTTTACCTGACAAGGAGACTATGAATGAAATGTTTACACTAGGGATGAAGTGTCAGCTTTAGTGCCTGAGCAGAATTCTGCAAAACCTTGCACAATTTGCATTTGAATGCAAACAATCAGGTTTCTTTAAGTCGGACTGATTATATGATCTTGCTTAGGGGAAAGCTAATCCTCTGTCAAAGACTATGAGGTGTCCTTCTGCTCTCAATGGTTTGGCAGGGAAAGAGAGTGAGCAAGCAAGAGAGAGAATGTTCTGGCAGCAGGGACCCCAAATCCTGAATTCTCCCCTTGGATTGCAAAGACAACCAGAGAGTCCTCATCGATTTGTGCTGAACGAAGGCAAACCTGTATGCAACCAAAACATTCTACCATATTTCAACTCCAGTGGACCCTCTGGATATGAATTTAATTCATTCCAGGGGTCTGTGTACAACCCAAGAAATCTGTATCCAGAGGAGCCGCTTCTGCACACAGCGTGATAGAGCGCTTCTGCGCATGCGCGAGCGGTGAAACTCAGGAAAATACTTCCGGGTTTGCCGCTTTTGCAACCCAAAGTTTATGTTACTTGAGAGTAACGTAACCCAATGGTCTACTGTACCAGTAATGTGATATGACCAGAGGAAAAATAACCACTGGGAGGAGCGCAGAGAAGAAACGGCACGGTGCATCTCCAGCAGCACAACCGGACACTTTCATCTATCCCAGCTGCAACAAAACATGTCTCTCCCATATCAGTCTCTACAGCCACAGCAGGCACTGCAGCCTGCCAACAGCTTCACCTCACCCCCCAACAGCACACTTCTCCATTGTCTCCTGAGACAAACAGATGCCAGCCGGAACATGTTTTATGGGCCTTCCGGGATGGCCAGAGTCCCACAAGCACACAGTTGTTGATCATTTGCTGTGTGGGGACCATGCATATTACTGAGGAATCATTTCTGTTTGGTGTGATAGCACCTTTTTTTCCATTTTGCAAAAATTATACCATGTTGTTAGGAGAGAAGTAACTCACTGGGCTTTTTTTCTATTTGGGGCAACTACTAGGCAATGTGTGTGGCATCACTGCTGTGAAGCACCGTTACCCCTTCTCGCACACAGCTCTACTGTTTTAGATCTAGATTCTATCAAGTCCCATTTCCAACAGAATCCAGCAAAGAGAGTCTGAGAAGCCCAGGAGGAGGATGTGAAAGCAACAAGATACATTGAAAATACATTGATACAGCAGGTGGTTAAAACAAATCCAAGACACAGTTGAATTAAAAACAACCATTTGCTGCCCTAAAATTCAAAAAGGATGGAGGCCAGCCAAGCTTCTTTTGGGAGCGAGTTGCACAAGCTGGGTTCATACAAGAGGAGGTGACCCTTCAGATAACTTGTTCCCGAGCTGTTTAGGGCTTTATAGGTTATAACAAGCTCTTTGAATAGTGTCTCTGGCAATGAAGCCAGTGAAAACAAAAAACAAGAACTGGTGCAATATGTTCTGAGAAGTGAACGCATGAAACCAGGAACTGCATTGTGCATCACCTGCAGTTTCCAAACATTCTGCAAGCACAGACTCATGCAGAGTGCATGGCAAGATCCCACTCCGATGGGATCAAGGCACGAATGACTGTAATATTATCTGATCTGCACAATCTAGGAAAGAGCACACAAGCCATAGCTGTTGGAAGGAACTGCTGCCACCTGGTCCTCCAAGAACAAGGCCACATCCAGGATCATTTTGAAATTGTGGACCTGATCCTTCAAGGGAGACTTCAACCCCATTCAGCACAGGCCATGACTCCAAGCCCAGGTCAACTCTTTTACTGACCAAAAGCATCATTTGTCTAGATCAAGCCTCAGCTTCTTATCCCCCATCCAATACATCATTGTGGCCAGACAATGGTCCAAGAATTTTTGATCCTAATATCTTTGCCAGAAATGATGGGCACAAGGATGGGCACTGAAATGGACTAATCTCAAATCAGTATGGCGAAGGCACTTGTCATTTTCAGCTACATCACCCCATAGCTTAACGTCTGGAGTCAATCTTGAGACTTTGGTGGGATTTATAGCTGAAATGAAACTGACAACAAATGTACCCTGAGACCAGTCAGCTTCAGCATGACCCTTCCTTTCAGGTTAAGCGCTCTTCTTCTTTTGTGCAAGAGTTCATCAAGTTCAGTCATTGATATTGTCAGTGGATATTGTCTCCACACATACGTAGTGCATTATCCAGCAAGGCTAACCCCATATCCATTATGCATTGATAGAATATCATACAATTGCCTTGGAATTATGATTCACCATATTACTGCTCTAAAATGTGACAGGAGCATTCCTTGAACTTATGTATCATACAGGCAGAATCTTTTGTTATTATGGAGCGATGCAAAACCTAGCTTTTGATTTTCTAATTCCTTGGACTGGTAGTGAAAAACAAGAACAAATTCTAAATATATATGAGTAAATGCATGCTAATGGTATCTTCAAGCTTCCCACTTCATAATTACACCCTGTTGGAATGTTTGTTTATTTCTCATCTCCCATCTCCCAATGACTTGTCATCAGTAACAATAACTTAACAGAAAGAGATCATGACCGAGAAATGGAATAAGCAACAATATTGTTTAAAGATTTTTAAACATGCCAATGCAAAATTATTGCTACAAACATACACCTGCTTCATTTGCACAGCCACTATTAAGTAACAACTGTGGTTTTGTCTTCGTATGTTTCTATACTGTATGTCATTCATGTTGCTGCTAGAATGTGAAGAAGAATCACGATGGGCAGCTAAAATGTGTGCTACAGTCGCTGACACTTAGCCTGTTCCTTCTAAAGCAGGGATCCAGACCAGGGGTGACCAAGGTGGTGACCTCAAGACGTTTTTATTTTCCCAACACCCATCAACCTCAGCCAGAATGGCCAGCGGTCAGAAATTGTGGGAGTTGTAGCCCTGTAATATTTGGGAGGTAGCACTAACTCCTAAGGCTTTATCTAGTTTTCACCCATATAGATTTAGAGAATAAAAGTAGAGCTGGTTGGACATAGTTCTTACATAACCTTCTACTTCAGATGGTGTCCACTTGTTCACCACCCATGGCTGCTTTAATGTCTCACCCCATTTCCCTGTATCATGGAGAACACAGTATACAATTAGAACCCTGCTAGATCAGTCTAAAACAGGCACCCCCAAACTCGGCCCTCCAGATATTTTGGGACTACAACCCCCATCACCCCTAGCGAACAGGACCAGTGGTCAGGGATGATGGGAATTGTAGTCCCAAAACATCTGGAGGGCTGAGTTTGAGGGTGCCTGGTCTAAAAGAATGCCTAGTCCAGTGTCATGTTTCCAGCAAATGTTTGTGAGCAGCCACCATTCATCTGCCCACAGAAAGTTGTGTTCAGAGGCATGCTGTTCCTGAACAGGGGGATCCATACAGCTATCAAGACTAATATGGCTGATAGCCTTATCCCATAGGAATTTGTCTAATCCTCCTTTAAAGCCAGCTAAACTGGAGGCCATTATCATATTTTGTAACAGCAAATTCCATGTTAATTATCTGTTGTTGCACACACCGTTTTTTCTCTGTCCTGAAAACCCTTTTTTTTTGCTAGCTTAACTTATGCTGGGTTGCTAGGTCATGTGATCATGCTGAACAGGGTTAGGATACTGTCTATGTCTCCCTCCTTCCTTCCCACCCCCGCCTTGCTCCCAGGATGCCTTTTCACGACTTACACCAGCTTAAAATCCCTTGGAATTGGCTCAGCTGGCTGGGCTCTGGCTAAGCCAGGATGTGGAGAAAATGCTGGCAGACCTCAGACTGAGCCAGGAAGGAGGAGTTCAGGTAGCAAAATCCAGCTGAGCTGGAAACCTATTGACTCAGCTGGAGATTTTCTGGATCCTGACATCACTTAGCCTGGCAGATCTTCCTTTAGGATCGCTCCCTGAATAACAACAACAATATATAGCATTATGCTATGTTGGCAACACTGGAATAGAAATTATTGCTACAGGTGACCTTAATATGCACAGACAACAGTCTCATTTTGTTTGTTAAACAAACAAACTTTCAGTAGGAACATGAATCATGCCTCCATGCTGAAAAATTCTCTGGAAAAATATCTCCACTGCAAATAGGGTAGCACATTTGCTTGTGTGTATATCAGTTTTTCTCAGCACTATAATTAGCAGATCTATTAGGTCTTATTAAAAGACGTAGATACACCCTTATTTACATTACCTTCCTGGGTAACGAACTCACATTTTTATAAGCAAATAAGCAAAGCCTGAAAAGAAGTTTAAAAATAGTTTAGCTTTTCTATTGCTCCTTTTAACTGAAATCAATGGTTGTTTTACCATTTGCCTTATACTGTACCAAAATTTTCAAAACCCATTTTGCTATAATTTCACCATATGCTTGGTACAAGATGCCCTAAAGCTCAAATCGTCCCTACCACTAAACTCACGTGCCTGATAGGTATGGAGGTTTTTGTGTTTATTTTTAGAAATGGAAAAGCTGAATCTAACTACCAGTCTGTGCTTGATCTGCAGCCAAAAATCCATTCAGGAAATTCAAAACATCTTTGCTTTATGGGGTCTTGCACTAAAGTGCCTGTATTTTTAATCTGCCTTCACCACACATAAATTATTTCTTCAGAGATGTTGTGGCCATGCATTGAACGTTCTCTGCACAAAGCTTAATAGCAGCCTGTTGTGGACCCCTGATAAGAACTTCACTGGTGTCTGAAAGCAGGCATGGTAGAAAGAATAATAGAACCGCATAAAAAGTAGGCTAGGCATATTTGAAATTCTACTAGTCCCAACTGTCCAAACGTGTCAAGAATCCACATCCAAAGCTCACCCACCCACCCACCCACCCCATAAACCCCCAAGAATGGCTTCAAGCTCATTTGGTTGAATAAAAAATTGACTTCCATTTTGGGATTCAAACTTTTCCTTCAGTCAAGATAGAAAAATATATTTGTGTGTGGATGTGTGTAGTCTCCCCATCTCTAAAGATATCTACAATGGCCGCTCCTCACAGTAAATGGGGGGTGCCCTTTGATTGGTCGCGCACAACCCCCTGGACCCTATGCGGCACCATTAGCACAGGCTTGGCTTCGCCTTCCCCGGGTGGGATATCTGGAGGTTTCTGCCTACTTCAGCCTGTTGCCCAATCCCGCCTGGGGAGGCGTTGCCACAGATGATCAGGCCAGGTAGGGGGAGGGACCACCTGCCCAAACAATAGGGGGGGGGATCTACAATAACATTTCCTTTTCTGACCCGTCCTCATAAGCACCCTGGAATTTGGGTCACTGTTATACCTACATAAGCAGCAAGCGGAGCAGTTCTGTTCAGCCCAATGGAATCCAATGTTATTGTAGCATCTGTGCACATGACACACAAAGACTGAGAAGACAGGTCCCTTCCCCAATGGGCTTACAACCTAGAAAACTACACAGGGAAGAATTTGCAGTTACATCTACATAAGCTTTGTTATAGGGAGGGAGGCAGCTTAGCCAATGGCAGCTTGAAGGGTTGTGATGCTTGCATCCCTTTGATGCTATGGAGGCCCTAAGGAAATGTAGCTGACACTTGCAGGAGTATCTCAGACACACTGCAACATCCATGTAGAACAGGGGTAGGAAGCCTTTTTCCACCTGAGGGCTACATTCCCTTCTGGGCAGCTTTCAGGGGTCCACATGCCAATGCTGGACAGAGCAACGAGTGTGAATTTTAGCTTTGTACATGAGTTTGCACACTCACAAACTCCCCTATACAGACAAGCAAGTGCCATGATCTGAGCCCAAGGACACACAGCAGCCAGGCTAAAATGTTCAAGAGGAGGAACCGGGGGTGTAGCTGGAGAGGGGATGTGGCATGGGGAGAGTCCTGCAGGCCAGATAAGAGTGGTTTGCAGGGCAACATTTAGTCCTTTGCCTAAGGTTTCTCATCCCCGGTGTAGGGCCATCAAAGGCAGCAACACACAAAGGAGATTTAGGCTAGACGATAGAGTGTCCTAAACCCCTGGCCTACCTGGCAGCAAATCAATATGTCAAGTCCAAAGTTCAGGAAGGTCAGGAAACACAGTATCCAGCTCTGAAGTCCAGCAGTCAGGTTACAGTCCAGAGTCAAACCCAAAGTAGTCTTGTAGAGGTCCAGGAGCATCCAAGCGAAGGTCCATCAACATGTGCAGATAAGCAGACACAGCACCTCAGCTCTGCTTCCCTCTCTCACTTTGCATGCTGATTGCAGCATCTGGGCTTGATGAGGCATGTGACCCTTGTCTGTTTCAAGCCTACTCCACCTGAGGAATCACACACCTCCTCACACAGCTAGTGAGCCCCACCTGGCCAGCCAGGGAGCTGGGCTGTGGGCCCTTGCAGGCCTCAACCTCCTACAGCACCACTCCTACTGTTCTATTACACCTCAGAGCTCAATGTTTGTGGGCACAGGGAGCCTTCTGGCTCTGGCGATGTGTCCTGCTGCTCCGGTTCCTTTGCATTGACTGCCATCCCCTTGCCATCCTCCATCACCCTGTGAGTACTTCCTTCCCTGCCCCCTGCTTGCCCCAGTGTGTCTCAGCTACACCCCTCACTGGGATCCCCCTCCTCCCCTTTGTCCTGCAAGTTCATGAGGGTCAGCACATAATTATAGTGGTGTCCTATTAGAATGGGTGTAAGAGCGAGTTGTATGGCTGCATGGTTTGTGATGAGCTCTGAATCGAAATCTCCAAAGTCATATTACTGGAGAACATAGACAAAGGCAACCTTGACAGGGTTTCAGAGTCTGTGAATATATCTTCACACATGCGTAGTCCTGGTGATAATACCTAAAGAAAATGAGCAAGGCTTGCATCCAATTAAACAGAATAAGAACAATCTCTTGGGGCTTGAATGGATTAATCTTGGCTAATGAGAAGCCATCTTCCATCATTTTGGGGAATTTTCCAGGCTCCGATGAGTCATGCAGACCAAAAGTATAAAAAGTATAAAAATCTACATTATAGAAATAGGCAGAGAACAACAACTGGGTTGAAGTTCAATTACATACCAAACTGGGCAGGCGATGTTTTGATGCAAGTCATCTCAGACTGCCCAAAGTAAACTCGGCTGGGCATGTGAAAGAATTTACTGCCTTTGGGTGGGCAGTCTTTACAACTAGTGGTTCTGATTTTATGTAGGGTTTCAGTAGGAACATAAAATGTGGGTTGAAAACATGTGTTTAAATGGCATTTTATAACCTGCACTTAAAAGATTTTTCAGTCTCTCTCTGTAGCCCCCCCCCCCCTGAATAACTCTTTTCTGCTCTGTGTTGCCAGCCACTAGAATATCATATTTTTTTTCTAGGGCACTATAAAATGTTTAAATGTGTTTTTAAAGTTTAAAGGAGTAGCAAATGCAATATACATGAGCATGTTAAATTTGTAATGCATTTGACACACAAAGAATCTACATGACAATAATGTGGGGAGTGTGGCTTAGCCATCAAGATGTCATGGGATTGCACGCTATTAAGGATGAAACCTTGTCCTTGCTTCACCCCATGTTGTCTAGGCATTAGAGCGCAAAACATAACCTACTGTCCCAAATCTCCTAATAAAGGATCATATCATCAGATATAAGCTTCTGTCTGTATCAGTCTGTTGCTTGGCAGACATCAGTTATGAAAAATGCAGCTCATCTATCAGAGGTGGTCCACTGGAAAACGTTGGACCAAGGCAGGAATCCTAAATTCTCAGAGGGCTTAACTACAAGTTAATTAGTTATGTGGCTTAAAAAGACAATGGGGACCCCTAATTCTAATAGGACCAAAGTGTGCAGAGGGGAGGTTTAACACTTCCTTTCCCAGTCATGATATTGATGGAAATCCCTCTGTGTTGCAACTACTGTTGGGGGGGACGACTCCCATTGGTGCTAATAGAAGCATTTTTAAGCTCTAGTTGGAGTGCAGTAGGAATTGTCAACAGGCTCATGACTTAAGAAGGAGGGTTTAAGCCTCTCCTCCCTGTGAACTGCAATCCTAATGGGAACCAGGCTCTCTGTGCCTAGGATTAAATTTTCTAAACCCATGCAGTCAATCTTAATATGTAGTTAGGCCCTTTCTAAGGAGTAAATCTCATTGAGCTCAATGCAACTTTCTTCTAAGTAAACATGTCTAGGACTGCAGTGCATGTCTGGGGAGACTTGGTCTGCCATGAAGTTCACTAGGTAACATCTCTCAGCCCGATTTGCTTCATGTGGCTGTTATGATAAAAGTGGCAATAGGTGCTTTTTGTTGCCACCTCTTTTTTTTTTTAAAGAAAGCTTCAAAGAGAAAGAACTGGATAAAGAAAAAATAATTCTACAAATAAATAATACACAAATAATTTAATTTAAGGCAGGCATTTTAATGTGCTTTTACTCTGATGTGCAGGGAAATTAAAAGATAAATCTATCCAGTAAATTGCTCGGTACATTCTGAATGTGCTGTACAAATGCGTTGGCAATGAATTGTAATAGCGCGAAGCCACATTTAAGTCCTTTAAAGCATGTATGAAGTGTCTTGTAAATCCACAGGGATGTATTTCCAAGGTGATTAGCGGAGACTTTTGAAAGGGTGCAGCGGGGTAGGGTGGGGGAGGAAAGGTCTAATAGAAATGTTGACAGACCATTAACTAGAATATCACTAATGGGCACACTAATAGATAGAGATGTTTTTTAATTGTAAGAAGGTTAATTGGGACAGCGCATTTACATTCTTTCCTTCTTTAGTGGTGGCACTTTCAGCACATCCACTGATAGGAACGGCTATTATCTTAAGAGGATTTGGAAGATCATAACATTCTCCTAAAGAAAACAAGTGAAACATTCTACTATTAATGAGGCCTATTCAGGAAGGGAGCAGGCTTTCTTACAGCCTTATTTTGACAACAAGCTGGGAAAAGCAGCTTCTATTTCTGTTCTATTTTCTGCGGTTGCTATTAATACCGCACACCGTTCCTCGATAAAAACTATCTGATTTGCAGGGTATTGGAAAAGGGCATGAGTCACAAAAGTCATATGCTAGGAAATACGTTAAACAATTTGTGAGGGATTTTTTTCGTATAAACTCCGAGTGTGTGGCCTGTTTTGTTTGTTCATTAATGACGCACTGAACAATGGAGGTTATCCTGCTACTCAGGCACTGTGAGGAGACTTCTCTCACCAAATCTAGCTCTTTGGAGTATGGCCACCCTACTAAAGAGGACATTGATCATACCATTTTTATTAATATTTTTATCAAAAATAAAATAGAGCAGGTAAAATAAAAAGGGCAGACTCTTAAATATTAGAATGTGTTCAGCTACAAAGGGAAAAGGTGAGGATATATTACAAACCACATTTTAAATGGCAAAATCAGATTGCTGTGAATTTTTCATTTCCCTGCTTCTATGCAGGAAGTATGCAAGACTGAGGGCAATCTAGGAATCTCATAAAAACAACAACAACCTAGTACTAGAGAATGATACTATCAACATGGTTCTCAACTCCTATGTAGTGGTGGACTGGTAAATGCTAATGTGCATGAGCTCATCATGACAGCTTCTATAGTCATACCCCTAAGAACAGGCAAAAAATACAAGCAGCTGTGTCCATCCTTTATGACAGGGGTGGCCAACTCCCAAGAGACTGCGATCTACTTTCAGAATTAAAATCTGGCAGTGATCTACCCCCATTTTTTTTAGGGGCTCAGCTCAAAGTTGTTGAGCTTTTTTGGGTTTGGGGGGGGAGGGGAGTTCCGGGGGGGGGGGATGAAAACATTACTATGGATGAAAACAGCCACACAGAGGGAGTTCTGTCTTCTCTTTCTGAATTCAAACAACAATGGAGAGCAGGACGAGGGGGCGGGGCAGGAGTCAGATTTACCGACGCAGAGGCATAGCTGTCAACTTACAGATTTGAAAATAAGGGACCAGCAGCCAAAATAAGGGACCTGCAGCCTCACCTGTTCCAGGCACTCCAGTCTTCCTGTCCTCCTGCAGTCTGGTCAAACTCATGCTAGTAGCTTCGAGAACACTGCCCAACCAACTTTGTAACCAGAGGTTCAACTGAATAGAATCTGAATCAGATGCACCACAAGGCCTATGCAGCCGCAACTTAAGATGGCTTCCCGGCCTGGCTTTGCACTGCAAAGTTTGCAGCAGCATGTGCAACAAAATGGCGTCCAGCATTCAAAACTCCCCTCAGCTTGCATTAACTAGCCACACACACACAGCCTCCCCCCCGACGATATCTCCTTTCATTTTCCCCCACCATGTGCCCCCGCTCCAGACAGACCTTTTCGCCGGCAAGGGTGAGTGGGCCGTCAATGACGTATCCATCCTATTCCGATCCAAGCAGTCAGCACAGGTATGTTCAACTTCTGAGCCCCTCTGAGCCAAAGGCAGAAAGCCCAGCCAGCAGCCAAACGAAGCCTCAAGGAAAACCACTGTCACCTCTCCACTGGGAAGCGCTGAGCAAAGGCGAGTCCCCAGGGAACGCAGCCAATTTGATCAGCACAAGGCATGCAGGCTCCACCCCCAGTCGTTCTTAGACTTCTTATTGGGTGAGCAACACAGCCAAGCAACACAGTTGGAGCCTCCCTCCTCCCTGGCCAGCAGGGAGGGAGGGAGAGGAGCTGCTTCCTTTGAAATTTAAGGGACATCATTTAAGGGACATCCATCAATAAAGGACAGCAGCGGGACATGGCGCTGGAATAAGGGACTGTCCCTTCAAATAAGGGACACTTGACAGCTATGCGCAGAGGAAAGGGAGCCAGAGATCGACCACAATCTACCAAAACATCACAGGGATCTACCAGTAGATCGCGATCGACCTGTTGGACATCCGTGCTTTATGACATACCCCACTCCCAAAAAATAGTGCTACATAGTA
The DNA here is from genome assembly GCF_964106915.1 of Podarcis gaigeae. NCBI lineage: Eukaryota > Metazoa > Chordata > Lepidosauria > Squamata > Lacertidae > Podarcis > Podarcis gaigeae. The sequence continues at coordinate 71,837,159 of NC_139681.1, forward strand.
TAATATGGAATTTATCAGGTTCCAGCATGATTGCAATCCTATTGGTGTTTTCAGGGACCCTCTGACCACAATTTGTTTTAATTGCTTTTAATTCTGAATTTTAAATGGCTATAACCCACCCCGGAACCTGCTGGTGAAGGGCACAGAATTAATATCGCCACCATCAACTTTCAGGGATTAAGCTCTATGGGCTGTAGTGCTACTTACCTCATAAATTCAACCTGCAAAATATATTGAGCTTTAACAAAAGACCTCCAGCCAGCTGAAATGCCACCTTTAGCTTATCATTAAAAATGCAATCTTGCAATCATTTTACCACCTTTAGCTTATCATTAAAAATGCAATCTTGCATTGTGTTATCATTTAAGCTGCGAGTGTGAACTAGGAATCCTATCAAAGAAAAGCGATCTCCTTCCTAGGTATAGTTATGACAAACACTGCTGCCGGATAATTTCCTTCCTTCTCTGACTTCCTCTATGCTAATCAGTCACACACACTCATGAAAGACTCATTATCACCTCAGAGAAAGGAGGGTTTGTCTCTTACTCTGATGTTCCGGTGTAAGAGGTCACTGCTCCTGCTCTGAAAAAAGTCCCAGAGCTGTGCTGCCCTTCATTTCCCTTCCAATACACCATTGCTCCAAATATTCCCATCAATGGTTGTGACTAACTGGATGTGAGTATTTGCCATGGTAAATATTAGTATTGTGATGTGATTCATGACCTCTACCTTCCATCAGGTAAGTTGCTACTACTTAGGAAGCGGAGATGGAGGGGTGAGGGGCCAGTGGGGTGCAAATGCACCCACAGAGATGAAATGAAATACTTTATTGCCACTTGTACAACTTACAGCCCATAATATCTTGTGCTGTAGGCACTTCCTATCAGTTGATGTCAAACCAGCATACCACACCTTGATGCAGTATAAAAGGACACTTTCAATTGTGGACTGGTAGAAAGAGATAATCAAATGTTGATTGACATCTTTCTTTCGCAATACTCTGAGGAGATGGAGTCTCTGTTGGGCTTTCTTAACCACCTGGGTTGTATTGATTTTCCAAGTAAGGTCTTCACTGATAAACTCCTAGGAATTTAAAGGAAGAGACTCTCTCCACACAGCCCTCCCTGATGTACAGTGGGGCTAGTTCCCCTCTCTTCCTCCGAAAGTCCAACACCATCTCCTTTGTCTTGCAGATATCAAGGTGCAAGTTGTTCCCTAGGCACCATGTAGAAATTTTTTGGACCTCCCCTCTATACGCTGATTCGTCTCCATTATGGCAGTCCTGCTGGTGCATTTACACCACACCACCCTCACTGTTACCCTCCCTAATAGGTTAGCAGCAGCAATGCACCTGCCAGGTGGTCCAGTAAGTGCCTCTGCCCCATCAGGCCATCCACTACTGCTGAAATGAATGCAGGTTGAAATGTGTTGTGAACAAGCGTTTGACAAAAGCTGCCTTAAAACGATTGCTTCAAATGCTTTTTTTATTGATGTTTAAATTCTGTGGAAGTTTGGGGTTGGAGTAGTAACACTGCCAATATCCGTCAGGGTTTTTGATTAAAAGGCAACGTATGAATTACAGGACCTGAGCAAATGAATAGCCTTTGTTTTAAATTTCAAAATAAAACTAAATGCCCATTGAAAAACAAAGAAATGATGAGGGGATTTAGCCAGCAGCAACAATTTACATTTAAACATCTTCTTTTAAGCATTGTTTTTGTGTGTGTGGAATACGGAGCACAGTAATAAATAATGTAAAAGCTCTCCTTGCTTGCTATTATTTTCTACAAAACGTGAGCAAAAAATAATCTCTCAGCCATGCCATCAACCAGATCACCATTGGACTAGACAACTGATTGAAAGGAAGTGAACACCCACAGATCTATCAGACCCCACAGTTGTTGCAAAATAAATTCAGATGTGGCATTGTGTCAATAACAGAGTAAGATGTAGGTTTGTTTCTTGCTGCAGCTTTCTTTGATTTGAGGCTGCAGCCCACTTTTGCTTAGGCAGATCTGAGGGTTAATTCCTAGCCCAGGAGCAGGTCAGAAAGGGGAGGTTCTCTCTCGCTGGTTCTCTCCCAAGCCCCGCCTCCCATGACAAACTGGCACATCTGATTGGCTCCTGCGATGGAGCCCGGGCTGCAGTGTAGCTGGTCAGTGGTTCAGCCAGACTGCTACTTCAGAAAACATCTCACCTGTCACAGATACCAGGCACAATATGAACTCTATAATAAGCAGGGAGCTGTTGATAGCTGCCTGTGAAGGCCAAAGTTTGGTTATTGAAAGTTTCATTTCCCCATCTGGCCGTGTATGATTGTACAAGTTCATATGCAAGTGCACTGTACTGTAGTTTTATATAAAAAGCATCTGTCAGGGATGCTTCGGTTGCACACTGGTTTGCAGATAGTCCTAGATGATAGTCCTAGATGACCTCAAAGTTCCCTTCCAGCTCTATATTTCTACAATGTTTAAATGCCACCCGAGATATATGCTACTGTTTGGAATTCTTATCAACTTTCCAGCTTCACATGAGAACATAACAAGATTCAAGGACAATATCCTGATATATAAGTATTTTTAATAAGGGAAATTTAAAATGTTACTGCCTCCCCCACACACTAATAATATTTTTTCCCCAGGGATTCTAAATGAAATGTCCAGAAATCATGTCTCTGTGTTAATTATTATTTTCCTTAAATGTCTTTTTTTATTCCTTATTCATTTAATCATATTCTTGATTAAGTAAATAATAAGGCATATTTTAAGACTTAAAATTCTACGTTTCTTTCTTATAAGATTTTCCTAAAGTTTTGGTTTTTTTGTAATACAAAAATATAAAAGAAACTAATTTAGATAAAATAAAAACAAAGACAGAAAGAGGAACGAAAATGCAGGTTCCTCTCTCCAAGGTAGCTCTTAACTCTTGAGCCAGTGTGGTGGAGCCAGTGTGGTGTAGTGGTTAAGAGCAGTAGTCTTGTAATCTGGTGAACTGGGTTCGCGTCTCTGCTCCTCCACATGCAGCTGCTGGGTGACCTTGGGCTAGTCACATTTCTTTGAAGTCTCTCAGCCTCACTCACCTCACAGAGTGTTTGTTGTGGGGCAGGAGGGGAAAGGAGATTGTTAGCCACTTTGAGACTCCTTAGGGTAGTGATAAAGCGGGATATCAAATCCAAACTCTTCTTCTTCTTCTTGGATCACACAGAAAGTAGGGGATCCTCTCCCAGGGAGATCTTCCTTTCCATGCCTCTTACCTAGGGTTTCCCCATTCATCAACCACCTTCATATTTGTATAATCCTTGGACTCTAGAGCAGTGCACACCAAATAGAAAGAAAGAGAAGAAACAAGATAAAAAGAAGGAATGTATATAAGAAGAGAAAGAAAGAAAAAGGAAGAGAGAGTGAAAAATAAAAAGGCCTTCAGATTTTCCATCTGTCACTTACATAAAGGAATCTATTCAAAACATTCGTTCTAGTATGGCATCCAATTGTTCTACTTTCTGTTGGGCAATATTTCCCCAATTTTCAGATTCAAATGTCTCAAATTAATTTCTTTTCCTTCTCATGAAAAAAGTCCAAAAATTCCTATTGTTATTAGGAGATTGCCTTGACAGAGAAAAAAACTTCCAAAGACTCATCATTGTGTCAACGATGTATGTACATAGAAGAGGGTTCCATTTATTTGTGGGGGATGTATTTCCCCCGTAAATATGCTTAGAAAGATTTAGGGGTGTCACCTTGGTTAAAAGTTAGCAAAATGCAATATCATTATATTTGAATTGAGATTTAGCACTTTGTGGAGAGTTGTAGATTTTACAGATTTTAGTTGATTAGAAGCAGGAGTTGACAGGCTCTAGAAGCACTTAGGTAAAGCAGAACATTTCCATTTAGAATATGCTATCTAGTAATTAAAGAGGTTGGAAAAGTGCCAAAATCATTTAATCTAATCTCCTTCAAAGAGACAATCAAATGGCATGTCCTGAAGAATTAAAATAGCAAATTCAGGTTAAACATTTAGGGCTGCCATACTTTGAAGAACAAAACAGAGGACACATTTGCCGACTTCTACATTTAACTATGGATTGTTATGATGACTCTGGCCATGAAAAAGAGGGTGTGTGAAAAAGAGGATGACATCATTTCATTTATGTCAGAATCCAGCGCCGCTACATGCGATTCCTACATATAATAACCATGTAGTAAATGTCATCATGCAGCCCCCACTGGAGGATTTGTAGGGCCACATCACAATCCTAGACTTGCATGAAGTTGGAGTGCAGCCCCTATTGAAGAAGTAGATTAGAAAAGTGAAGGCAGGTTGCATGGAAACGAGAATGGAGGGACACTGAGGTGGAATCTATATAGGCCGTGAAAATGCTTATTTTAATGTTTTGGAAAATATATTGAATTTGCCATAGCTCACCATCACCATCTAGTGTCACATTTGTATAATGCACTTTGCAACCGCACACCTAAAACATTTTATTTGCAGCTATATAGTTGAGTCCTGAGAAGGGAATAGTGATGATTTAAAACAGCAGAAGTTTGAATAAAGCAGGGATACGAGAGTTTGAATCATATTGTTTTAGCTGATTCTGAGTCTATCCTGAACAAGGTGAAACAAGGTGATTTAGGTCATGACTGTTAGGATCATCCTACTCTCGTGTAGAACCCTGGTAGAGACACATGCCCGACTGGCATATTCTCTCTTTCTTGGTCAGTCGTTCGGGAGCTTCAAAAGCTTTCTCCAGCCTGAACATCACAATGATTGATGCCAAAAGGCATTAGCACGCTTAGGGATCCTGCAGAGTGTTAGCAGTTCGCATAACAGACTCAGTAGCACAGCATTTTGGCAAAACTACGTTTGTTTACATATAATACACTCGGTGCATCTTGACTTAGCTCCTTCCTCTTTCTCATCAGACACCAAAGAGAAAGAACAAAGGACAATAGTCCCACATCACGGAAACACAGTAGTACCAAAACATCCTGTCTCCGTCACTTCCCACACTGTGGAATGAAAACATACACCATCGTGTGATAAACCAATCCCATGACTGCAAGCACGGAACAAGAATCCTAACAATGACCTCCTATTTCTGGGTTGGATCACACTGTTAAGATGTCACCTGGCAGTGGCTCAGGTTTCTGAGTCACCCCTATGGCCTACTTTTCCTTTTCCTGGATCCAGGGCCTTTTCAGCCATGGCCCCGGCCTGGTCGAATGCTCTCCCACAAGAGACCAAGGCCCTGCGGGATTTGACATCTTTCCGCAGGGCCTGCAAGACGGAGCTGTTGCGCCAGGCCTTTGGGCAGGATGCAGTTTCACATACTTTTCCTTTGTATAAAACAAGCCAGAAGGAGGCCCCCAACTCACTCACAGGTCCTTGTATGATCAGTGGAAACAGTTGGTCCTGGCAAGTATTAACCACTCTCAATTCCAAGCTGATAATTGTCACCTCCCCAGATTTTAACTTGTCTGAATTAATTTTAAGATGTATTTTAATTAATTGATGTCTATTTTTATGCATATTGTGTTGTTTTTATGATGTTAGCCGCTCTGAGCCCGGCCTCGGCCAGGAAGGGTGGGATACAAATAAATTATTATTATTATTATTATTATTATTATTATTATTATTATTATTATTATTTCCCAAAAAGTTAAATGTATAGCTTTCTCTCCTCCCCCCCCCCCTTTCTGAGAAAAGAAACCAACCTGACTGTTGAAATCTCCAGAGCTCAAGAGGGGAGGCGGTAGAGAGAGCTTTTCTTTTGACAGACAGGTGTAGCTTTTAATCACAGTGATCCCTTTTCTGAGGCCACTCCATTCACTGTGATTTGGGGGAGGGATGCTGAAGTAAATAAACAGAGTTGTTCTCCACATGGCCTATCACTCTCCTCCAGTATTGGGCTACGAGAGTGGCAGAATTAGGCTACATACACATCATACGTTTATAGCCAGACAGTGATTTAAGGGAGTGTCATCGGTTTGCCCACACTGCATGCTGAGCCAAGAGGGTGTTGCAGGGGGTGCCACAGCAAAGACATAGAAAAGAGGGTAAGAGACAATGGGTGGTGCTGGATTTTTGCATTGCACAGGGCAGCACTGAAATTTGAGATGTCAAGGTCTGCCACTGCTATGGATCTGACTCTCTTGTGTACGTTGAGTTCCCCACTGGAGAGATCCTTTGTAAAACTGTACCCTAGCTGACTTATGTACTTTACATTAAAGGTATAAATTCTTTTAAAATGATAATTGAAATGAATGGGAGGTGTGTGCATTTATTAACATTTTTAATAACATCTGAAATCTGCAATTCTAGAAATAGAGGAACCTACCCATTCTGGTTTCTCTCAGTTTCTCACTCCCCCCCAGTCTTAAGTTTGATGTACCCTATTTGTCTGTATGTCTGTTAATTTTTAAAACAAAAAATCCACATTAAAAACTGTATACATATTTCTGTGTGCAATTTTGCATTCTTTCAAGCCATTCCCTCCTATGATCATCAATTTTTGCATTTTATTTTCACTTTTATATGCATTTTTGTGTGTACATTTCACTAATATACACATCATTTGGTTGAAGATCTGCTTTGCAAATTCCAGAGAGCCATGGTTCGAGTCAAGTAGTACCTCTAGTTCATCTTCAGTGAAAACAATAGATTGCTAGACTACATATCTGTGAAGAGTGGATATAATTTTTGGCTAACCTTAATATGCCCCAAAGTTATTGCTGAATGGAGCCCTTCCCACTGTCATATACAATGCTTTTGGGGGGTTAAAAAATGAGGTGGTGATACTCATTTATTGATAAATGTGCTGTGGGTGTCAGCACAAGATGAGTGTCCAGGGAAGAAAAAAGAGGAAGTGATGGTTCTCCATAACAGTGAGTACCATTACAAAAGAAGCACAATATATAAAATATATATTGTAAAAAACAACTCCTTTGAAAAAGCATAAATAAGATTGCTGATTTTTGTCAGCATTTATTGATACATTCATAACTCAAGCATAGATTAGCTACTAGATCAGGTACTAATAGGTCATATGAAGTAGGTTTCGAAAGGCGATATCCTCTACCCTTCTGCAAGCTTTGGTTCCATTCTAATTGTATTTAGTGGAATGCAATTAAAAGTGGATAATAAAATCTATTGTAACACAGTTTAAGCCATAATATCTTAATAAGCTTCTTTATCATCTCATCACAACAAAGAGAAATGAGGACTGAAATAATAACTTAACCCTGATATGCTTAAAACCTAAACAGCAGAGGAGGTGCCATTTTCAGATGATAGCAGGCCTCCTTCAATCTTATAGCAAAGAGATTTCCTCCCCCGCTTTTGTCGATGTTTCCTTTTACAATTCCAGGGCATTGTGTGTTGTTATTCACCGCAAAATGGTATTATTGTTCGGTTTTCACTGAATTATATCATTGGGTTAGCATGATCAGAGTTATGAATAGGAGACTGATGTCAACTGCATAAGGAAAACAATAAATAGGTTGTCTTTTAGATTCAGATACTGCAGATACAAGTGCCTTCCGTATAGTAGCCGTTTTAATGATAAATAAGGGGTGCGGGTGGAGCTGTGGTGTAAACCACTGAGCCTTGGGCTTCCCAATCAGAAGGTCAGCGGTTCAAATCCCCGTGATGGGGTGAGCTCCCATTGCTCAGTCCCAGCTCCTGCCAACCTAGCAGTCTGATCTGGTTTTGCCAGAAGCAGCTTAGTCATGCTAGCCACATGACCTGGAAAAACTGTCTGCGGACAAACGTCGGCTCCCTCGGCCAGTAAAGTGAGATGAATGCTGCAACCACAGAGTTGTTTGTGACTGGACTTAACTGTCAAGGGTCCTTTACCTTTTTTTTTTAAAAAAAAGATAAATAAATAAGCACACCAACATTAAATTTGTCTAATGATGATCATGCACCCTTATATCAAGTATGCATACTTATTCTAATTAATTGATTAATTAATTAAATCCCCTGGCTTCAGTACAATCATAGGTCTAAAACAGAAGGAAATAGCACGTAAAGTAGGATTTCTCTCTCACACACACATACTTATAATGTGCAGCAAGTAGACAGCAGGAACAGGCAAGGTAAGCTATTATGCCCAAGTATTTTGTGCAATGAATATTTCAGTAGAAAAGTGGAGAAATTGTTGCCTGTGAGAGGGTAGGCGATGCGGATTGGATTGGATTCCTATCGTCTGCCATTCTAGGTGGCCCATTAATGGGCTTATACTCAAATGTGGATCATTCAACTATCACCACATCAAATGATGATGTGGGTATGAAACAAGCATCTAAAAGAGGCTACAATCAATTGGTGGGCAATGTTGTCTGTGCCTCACCACTAGCTAAGAGCCCACTTAAACAAAAGGAAAAGTGATGTAATAGAATGCAGTGGTACATGATATAGGTATAGATGATATAGATTGCAGCTTTTGTTTGTTGCCTGTTTGCTGACCTACAATAAGCCATGCTGGGGTCTCAAATATGTATCAACACAGAGTGAGGTTAAACGTGATTAAATGGTTCTGTTAGTCAGAAAGAATACACAACTTTTTTTGATGCAAAAGGGGTGGGGGAAAGCTCAGTGCTCAGCTCTTCATTAGGAGATACGTTCGAGAGGGAAAGTCAACAAGACTAATGAATGTGATATACAGTGGTACCTTGGGTTAAGTACTTAATTCATTCTGGAGGTCCGTACTTAACCTGAAACTGTTCTTAACCTGAAGCACCACTTTAGCTAATGGCAGATAGGTAGCCGTGTTGGTCTGCCATAGTCAAAACAAAAAAAATTCCTTCCAGTAGCACCTTACAGACCAACTAAGTTAGTTCTTGGTATGAGCTTTCGTGTGCATGCACACTTCTTCAGATACACTGAAACAGAAGTTTCCAGACCCTTCTATATAGTGAGAAGGTGGGGAGGGGTATTACTCAGAAGGGTGGCTGCCAATCACCCATTCCCACCACCCTTCTGAGTAATACCAGGAGAAAGAGACAGTGGAAGAAGATTGGAAGAAATTTAAGGACTATCTTAACAAATATTATAAGATTAAGGAATGTTAGATTGACATGGACTTAAAAATATGGTGGTTTTCAGAGACATTAGAGTAAGAAAAGGAATGGAATTAGTTAAAAACCTTTGTGAAATAAGGGAATGGAGTTGCTGATGGGATAATGAAATTAGAATACAAAACGGTGAGGTATGAGGAAGTCGGGGAAACTAGGTTGAGAAAATAAGTTTTGGAATTATACTTGTTGTTTCTTTGTTTGTGTTTGTTTTTATTGTAATTGTTTTGTATTTGTATGTTCTTATTGGAAAATTTAATAAATATTATTTTTTTAAAAAAGAGAGTTTCCGTCAAGGAACTCTTATGTTGGCGTAAATTCCGGAAACGCCCACTGACGGATTCTACCAGCGATTGAGGTAGTCATGCACCCATGGCTCCTCGGACTGGGAAAGTTTAGGAACTGATGGTAAAGCTTGGAGGACTTAAACGCTTACGCACGAGCAGCCCCCTTTTCCCATCACAGCAATCCGTCAGTCCTTGATGCTGCTTGTGCGAAGTAGAGGCATCATGAGCAACCCAACCGGAGCCGGAGGAGCAGGAGGAGCTGGAGGGGGACCAACTCTGGAGGAGAGAAACAGAGCTTTGGAGCACCAGCTGGCACTGCTAACGGCGCGGCTCGAGGAACGGAGGGCGCAGGATGCACAGGGGAAACCCACCCCCATCGCAAGGAAGGTACCGGGGTTGGTACAGAAATTTGGGGGTGATCCAAGGAACTACCAAGCCTTTAAGACAGAGATGGAGTATGCACTGAACCTGCAACACTATGACTTTGCCGATGAGGAATCGAGAGTGGCTTTTGTGATTGGGCACCTCGAGGGAGGGGCTAGAGATTGGGTGAGGCCCCTGATGGCAAATAAGAATGACGCCTTAAAAGACTTGAGGAAATTCTTTAGTGCGATGGACTTGATGTTTTCCAGCCAGATTGAACAGGGCGTGGTACGTAGACAGTTAATGGCGTGCAAACAGAGAAATCAATCCGTCCGAGAGTATTGGACAGTTTACCATGATTATACATAAATTGGGGTGGGATCTGTCATTGGACCCGATACAAATGCTGTTTGAAGAAGGCCTAGCCCCAGCGGTGAAAGATGAACTTTCCCGCGCGCCCTGTCCGGAGTCCATGGATCAGCGGACCAAGGCAGCGCTTGCGATTGGTGCGCGCCAGGAGGCGAGAGCGCTGGAGAAGCGGGAAGGGAGAGGAGAGCGTTGGAATGATTTCCGCATTCCTGAGATGCCGGCGCAACCTTCCCCGCCAGTGGAACCGATGGAGATTGGAGGAGCAAGCGCGCGCGGAACTTCAAATGTTAACGAAGGGCGGAAGAAGGAAGGGAAGAGCGCCAAGAAATGTTTCCTTTGCCAACAGCCAGGACATTTTGCCAGGGTCTGCCCGCAAAGGAAGGGATGGCAAGGAATGGTGGGGGCTGTTGGGAGTGAGGAGGAGGGGGTTAAGGAGCAAGTAAAAGCCAACGCCTGGCTGCCAACAACAGGGCACAGCAGTCAGGCCAAGGATCAGTGAACGTGCCCAAGCCTGAACCCCCAAGAGCTGCTCTCATCATAGAGGTGCTGCTAGAGCTACCCAACGGACATCCACTCACTATAAAAGCCCTTTTAGACTCAGGCAGCTCCTGCAATTTCATGAGTAAGGAGTTTGCGTCAGAGCACCAAATACAAACGCTGCCCTTAATTCCTTCCTTGCAGGTGACAACGATTGAAGGGAGGGAGCTGCTGGGAGGGGAAGAGAACCAACAGACGGTCCCCATGACAATGAGAGTGGCAAGGCACACGGAAGTCATTGCATTTCATGTAGCCACACTAGCGGGACCTCCCATCTTCCTGGGAATGAGCTGGCTGGCGCTACATGACCCACTAGTGGGATGGCACCAGCGGACAGTCTCTTTTGGGTCAGCGCATTGCCTAGAGCACTGCAAGGGAAGAGAAATCAGGGGCTGGTTAGGGCCAGTCTTGCAGGGATGGCGGTGGGGGGAAAGGGAGAAATACCCCGACAATACGCCGACCTGAGTGACGTCTTCAGTGAGAAGGAAGCAGATAGACTGCCCCCACATAGACCCTTTGACTGTCAAATTAACCTACTCCCGGGAGCCCAGCTACCAGTGGGCAAGCTGTACGCCATGTCAGACAGGGAGATGCAGGAGTTAAGGGAGTTCATAGACAAGAACCTGAAACGAGGTTTCATCAGGGAGTCAAGAGCGGTGGGGGGCAGCCCAGTGTTTTTTGTGGACAAAAAAGACACGAATAAACCCAGGCTGGTCGTGGACTTCCGGGCCGTCAATGTCGTGTCAGAACCTGTGGCCTTTCCCATGCCCAGGATTGACGACATTTTGACCAGGGTGAGGAAGGGAAATATTTTTACCAAGCTGGACCTGAGGGGGGCGTATAACCTGATACGGGTGAGGAAGGGGGATGAATAGAAAACTACCATGTTCACCCCCTTGGGGGCCTTTGAGTATCTCGTTATGCCCTTCGGACTACAGGGGGGCTCAGCCTGTTTCCAATCATTCATGAATCACGTGCTGGGACCTTTGCTCTATAAGAACTGTGTAGCCTTCTTAGACGATGTGTTAGTCTACTCAGAGGACGAAAAGCAGCATGTACGAGATGTCCGAGAGGTCCTAAGCCGGCTGCAAGCAAACCAGCTGTGGGTCAAGCTGGAGAAGTGCCAGTTCCATACCAGAGAGGTGGAATTCCTGGGGTACCGTTTGTCAGACAAGGGATTGGCCATGGATCCTAGCAAGGTCCAAGCAGTACTGGAATGGAAGACACCCAGAACCAGGAAGGACGTGCAGAGATTCCTGGGGTTTGGAAACTTCTATCGCAAGCTCATCAAAAACTTTGCCCACTTAACGGCTCCCATCACCGATTGTCTCAGTAGTAAGAAGAAATTTGCATGGACGGAAGAGGCGCAGCGAGCGTTTGAAAAGCTAAAGAAAGTGTTCGCTTCGGAAGAACATCTCTTGCACGTGGATCTACACAAACCGATGAGGTTGGAAACAGATGCATCAGATCGAGCGGTAGGGGCAGTTCTGCTCCAGCCGGGGAAGGATGCGTCGGACTGGAGACCGTGTGCCTTCTTCTCGCGGAAGTTGAATAAATCCGAAAGGAACTACACAGTGTACGGCAGGAAACTGCTCGCCATTTATGAAGCGTTTCGACGATGGCGGCACCTGCTAATAGGAGCGCAGCACAAGGTCCAGGTGTGCACGGACCACAAGAACCTGGAATATTGGCGAACGGCCAGAGTACTGAACCAGACACAAGTGCGATGGGCGCAGGAATTTTCCAAATTCCATTTTGAGATTCGCTACGTACCGGGACCAGAGAACGTAAGGGCGGACGCTCTCTCTGAAAAACCAGAGTATATGGAGGGGGAGGGAGCACCCGAAGAGAGACATGTCATCCCCGAGGACCACTGGGTGTGTGGGGCAGCATTGGTAGGGCAACAAGAACTGGTAGAAGGGACAGAGAATGATGAATACGCCCAAGATAAGCTCAGAGGGCTCAGGAGAGCCGGGGAGATCACCGGGGGGTTTGAAGAAAAGAACGGGGCGTTGTACTACAAGGGGGCCTTGTACATGCCAGAAGGGGAATTGAGGGGTAGGGTACTCAAACAACTGCACGACAGCCCCACCGCGGGGCACTTTGGGCAACACAAAATAATGTGGTTAGTTACCAGGCAATTCTGGTGGCCCAAGGTGAGGGAAGATGTACGAGAGTATGTAAGGGGGTGCAACCGCTGCCAGCGAGCAAAGGGGGAGAGGGCGGCACCAGCTGGGTTGCTAGAACCATTACCCACACCTGAACGGCCATGGGAGGCAGTTTCCATAGATTTCATGACAGATTTACCAAGATCCAAGGGGAAAACTGCGGTAATGGTAGTGGTAGACCTGTTAACCAAGATGTGCCACTTTATAGCTTGCTCACATGCAGTAACGGCGGAAGAAACCGCCAGGTTGTTTGTAAAACACGTTTTTAGGTTGCATGGCGCCCCCTCGAGGGTGGTCTCAGACCGAGGGAAACAATTTACGTCCAGGTTCTGGAGGAAGCTCATGAGCTTACTGCACGTGGAGGTCAATTTCTCAACCGTCAGACACCCAGAAACTAATGGGCAGGCAGAAAGGGCAAACAGTATTCTGCAACAATATCTGAGGTGTTATGTAAATGACAGAGAGAATGATTGGGTAGAGAAATTAGCCCTGGCCGAATTCGCGTACAATAATGCGGAAAATGTGTCCACGGGCATGAGTCCATTTTTGGCTAATTATGGGTGTCACCCCAGGGCCTTTCCAGAGGAAGGAGGGGAAAGATGGAGCGTACCGGCAGCGGAACATTTTGTGGAAGAAATGGAAGCAATACACCAACAGCTCAAAATGAATTTGGATAGGGCCAAGGCAGAATACAAGAAGCAGGCAGATAGGAGCAGAAGGGAAGGAGAGATCATAAGGGTGGGGGACCGGGTGTGGTTGTCAACACAAGGGTTACCGTTCAAGGGGGGTTGCAAAAAATTGCGGCCAAAATGACTGGGACCCTTCGAGGTTATACAGCAGGTCAATACGGTGGCCTTTAAACTCAGGCTGCCAGACAACATGAAACTGCATCCAGTATTCCATAGGTCATTACTATCACCATACCGGGAGGGGCGAGAATTTGGGGAACGTGAAGGTGAGGTTCCTGCGGCACCGCAAGTAGAAGAGAGGGAGTGGAGCAGTCATGTAGCAGAAATACTCGACTCTCGGTGGAAGGGGAAACAGGTGGAGTACTTAGTGGCATGGGAAGGGGAACCGGAGTCCGAAAATACCTGGTTACCAGCAGAAACGGTCAAGGATGAGGTCTTAGTAGGAACGTTTCATCGCCGGTTCCCAAGGAAGCCCCAGCCCTTGGCTAGGTTCTGGGAGGAACACTTCGGCACCACTGATGAGGAAGAGGAGTTCGAGGGGTTCCCAGAATCAGGACAGGAAGAGGAAGAAGAATCAGATGGGGAAGAGTATGGGGGAAGAAGGGATAGTAGTAGGTGGAGAGCGGTTTTCAAGTCATCTGAAGATGAGGAGGATTCTTTCAGGGGGTTCCCAGCCTCACCACCCAGAGAAGAGGGGGAAATGGGGGGTGAGGGGGGTCCTGGAGGGGAGGTGGATGTCAGGGAACTGCCATCGGAGAGTCAGGTGGTGGAAGGGCTCAAGGAGGCTAGGAGACCTTCGGATGCGGAGGAAGGAACCAGAGGGAGAGTTCCTGCAGAAACTCAATCGGAGGAATGGCTCCAAGATGTTTCCAGTGAGAATAGCGGGGAGGGCTCAGGACCTCCGCTGGGGACGCCCACTCCGCGGAGGAAACTGTCACGCAGAGAATCCAGAAGGAGAGTTTCCGTCAAGGAACTCTTATGTTGGCGTAAATTCCGGAAACGCCCACTGACGGATTCTGCCAGCGATTGAGGTAGTCATGCACCCATGGCTCCTCGGACTGGGAAAGTTTAGGAACTGATGGTAAAGCTTGGAGGACTTAAACGCTTACGCACGAGCAGCCCCCTTTTCCCATCACAAAAACCATTGCCCCCCATTCTATATTGAGCTGATTCCAACATGCACATCACTCAATAGTATCCAGCAAAATGCATGCACAATTCCCATTGATATGATCAGTCCAGTAACCTCAGTGACCAATTAGCCCAATGCAGTGACTATATGAATGATTCTGAAGGCACCAGGAAATCTCAAACTGCTGCAGAATTGGGCATCCATTTGGGCATCCACTTGCCATTAGTGAGAGGGCATATAGTTGAATGTGAGTGCGTGCTACTTGCTTCTGTCTTAGACTTATGGTTATTTGAAATAAGAAATGGACTATGTTCCAAAGAATGCCTTGAATTCTCTTAAAGGTTAGATAAAATTATAGTATTTGTGTGAAAATGAAAGTGGGGGCAAAGTGAGGTCCAATATCAAGGGGTAGTATTATGCTATCTTTAAGATGACTTTAAACTGTGGTTGAGTGTATAATCACTGTTTTTAGCCTTGAGCTGCTCCAGCTTTGGTGGAATGTATGTCCAACGATCACTGACCAGTCTTTCATATATCTGGAGTATATAATTAGAGATGAAAAGGACCATGGAAATAAATAAAAGGGGGAAAGCACTCCTACTCTGTGTAAAACCAGCTCAGGGTCATGATGAATGTTGTGTGATTTTCTACCATGATGTATCTGCAATTCTCTGGAGTCAGAAAAGAAATATCCCAACACTATAAAGATCATTCAGATGATCTGAGTAACACATATCAGCTGTCTGGATGAAGGAGAGAAGGAGAGAATGTACTAAATCCAAACCATATAGTCTTCCCAAAGCCTGGTAAATCCAAACCATCACATCTCATCCTCCCAAAGCCTTTTTCACGAATGACTATAGCCATTTGGCAGTGGAGGTTTAGGACCAGAGTTTTTCTTGTCCTAGAGGAGCTACTTTCCCAGGCTGATGAGCCCCATCTGCCCCGCATTTCCCTCTACAGCACGTGCGGAAACTGTCTTCTTGACTGTTGGACCCACTCTTGATCTTGTCTGCTCAATCTTCTGGAGCTTGTCTGCAGGGGAAGTCCCTAACTCACTGAGGGTTTGGGAACCATTGGCTACCCTCACCTGGTTTAGCTGGGCAATCAAAGCCATTTCCTGGTTTCTGGCCACTGTCACATGCTGACAGCTTCTAGGAACCACAGGTGAGAGCTGAGTGCAGAGTGGGGACCAAAGGCGGACATGACTATAAACCCCCAGAGGTGCATTCCAGTGCCTCTTGAGACAGACAGATGGCAACAGCACTTTATCTTAAACCACAGGTCATACATAGTTCTGCTTTGTTGACTGAATTGTGAAATCTGGCTGCAGATTTGAGCACCAAGCAACTGTTTACATCTAGTTCAGAATGGAAGTTTAATTCTTCATTTGTACCAATCCTGGCTGCACCAGGCTATAGTCTTTGAGATGCCAGGCCTTACTTCTGTGTCATTGGGTACTGTCATGGCTAGAATCACAGTGCTGAGTTTTATAGAATTAAATTTGCCTACCACAACCATTTATTCTGGGAAGTGTCAGTCAATGATCAGGTCTTCCTTGCTTCCTTGCTTTCTTATTAATTGCCATATTTGACACTGAAGATTTCCTTCCAGTTTGGATTCACTGGGTTGGATGAATTCTCCAGATCTGGGTTCTTTTTAGGGGCATTCACACCAATGAGGGTACAATCCATGTACACTAATACTTGAGGCGTACACTCATACCATTATTCACATGTAACATTTAAAATGTCTAGAATCTGTGTACCTGTCTACAAAATAGGTGAGCTGTAGAAATTAACAAGTGTATACTCTTCCACACAAACATTTCTACATGTGCAGAGATAGCTTGTACCTGTGTTCATTGTAACATGCGAAGAAGCCTTTTGCATTCTCTGCAATGCTATGCCTTGACTTGCTTGCTTGAGTCTTTGGAAGCTCAACACAGTCTCTGCAGGATACCTGCTCACAGTGCATTGTTTTGGGGTTAGCACAGGCTGAATTATAGAACCTTAGTGGTAGGCGGAGAACTCTGCCTTGAATAGCAGGGATTTGGACTAGGTGGTTGGTGGGTCTATCCCCAGGACTCTGAATCAGTGAACAGAAACTAAATATTTCTTTAGAGAGATGAACTTTGCAGGAGGGCATAAAACTGCCCTGCTGTGTTTCAAATATCCCTGCTGTCAAATCGCACATTATACAGATATGCATTCCAAATAGGGGAGGTCTATTCGCTCATGCAGTGGGAGCAGGTGGTGGGAGGTTGTTTTGATGAGGTTAAAAAGCTCCTCCTACCTTTCCCCAAGCAGCAGCCTAATCTGCGTCAGCAGTAATTGTGAGCCTTGCACGGCTTTTTACAGTGAGGGTGAGTGCAAGCGATACATCAATATGAGGTATCAAACTGAGACTTAGATGTTCCCTCTAAGTGGCTGCTCATTTCCTGGAGCCATAACATGGGCTAAAGGTTAACTTGCCCATTCTCTGTGGAGAGACATTTTTTTTTTTTTTGGAAAAAAATTCCTTTCTTTCTTTCTTTCTTTCTTTGAGTAGGAGGGGGAGAAGAATGGAGCAGTGCTGTGCCGTGCTGTGTCCTATCTAGAGAGCCTGAATTTGTGCAGGTCCCTCCCTCCTCCACTCCCGCCCCCCCAAAAAAACCTGGATTATTTTGCTAATCAGACTTCAGTGCAGCGAAGATAAAAGGGGGAGAATCTGTTGCCTAGATAGGAAGCTTTAATGAGCAGCTGCGCCCCTGGGGACAGCAAGCTGAAGTCGAAGGCGGCTGCTTTCCGGTCTCTTGTCATTTCTTCACTTGCTTCTTCGCCTCCTTTTTCTCCAATGGGCCTAAGCAAACGGGAACTGTCCAGGGTGCTAGAATGCTGGCTGCTTTGATGCTGAACGCAAACGGATTGCAGAAAAAGAGGAGCTCCAGATTACTGCTCATTGCCGAAGGTAGGCTTGCTCTTTGTTTGAGAATCCCTGATTAATCAACAACAGCATCAACAGAGAGGGAGAGAGAGAGAGAGAGAGCCTGCCTGTAGTCACCGGGCGAGCGGGAGAGAGACTGTTTCAAACCTTCGCTGTCTAGGTGGCAATGAGAGAAAGGAGAGAGCATCTTTTTCTGTTGCAAGAAGCCATTTGGATAGGATGTTTTCTATCCCTCCTTGTCTTTTCTTTTGGTCTGCACAGCATCCACTCCAATGAGGCACCTTAGCCACCTCTCTGCCACTGCATATGCTGGTGTTGTAATCTTCTGTGTGGTGAAGTGGGCAGAAAAATTCCTCCCATTTCTTTCCTGCTGGACTTCAAAGCAGGGTGCCGTTGATGCCCCCCTGAAACCTTTGCTGTTCTTTCTCTCAATGTGGATTTAAGATGCCAGATCCCCTCTTTCCCCCCAGCCCCACTGCATTTTTGAAAGTCAAACTTTAAAAAAGGCTATTTTAATCCCACGCCGAGAAGATCACTCTTTTATTTTTAATGCAACACGCTGACTTCTAGAGATGCAGAATGCTACAATCTGGAAATGTTTGCCAAGAAGATCTCAAGCACTTTAATTGAAGAAAAACTGAGCCAATCTGCGAAATCTGTTTTTATGGTGCTGAAATATCCCTTCAGACTGCACTGAGATAAACCACAGGAAAGGGCTTTTACAGACAAAAGTCACCTTTAATTATTGCACTTAGCAGTCCCCCGAGGACTTTAATCTTGGTATGTACATGGTTTGTTTGGGTTTTTTTAAAAAAGAATCTCTAAGCATGCTAATGAAATACAGTGCTTATCTATATTTATATATCACTATATCACTTATCAGAGAGGTATATTGGCAGAAATGGAATGATTTACAACCCTGAAATATCTAAGCAAGAACTTTGTCTGTTTGGGGAGACATTAATCAAACCACAGCAAAACCAAATAATGCTGTAATGTATTTGTGATTATTTAATGTTCTTCTACACATTAGGTGCCTGATAAGAAGAACATTTGGTGTCTGGAGTTTTCATTTGTAAAGGCAACATTAAATTATTAAAAGGTTGCTAGCTATTTTTCTGACGTATTAATTGATATAATACCTAACAGCTGTGTTAGTTACTTATTAGGCATCCCACACCATTAATATTTCACAACATTTCAAATATGTTTCCCTTAGCCAAAAGATCTTCACTTTATCTTGCCCTCTCCACAATACACGCCTTGAAGAACATGGAAAACAATTTAGTTAAGCAGAAAGCAAATAAGTATTTCTCCTAAATTAAAAGACCTATTGTCCTGGTAATGTTGGGATAATCTTAATCTCCTAATTATAAGTAGTGCTGGCTGTTGGCTATCCAGTTACATGCTACTTGCTTGTTAGGAAATTGTGCATTTTGGGATCACCACACATATGTGAAGGACTTCTGGTTGACAAGTAAACAACAACAGTAGTACTCCACATTTTAGAGGCTTTGAGGAGTGCAATCACAAGGAAGGGGAGATCTATCCTTTGTGCACATTTATTCGGTTTCTAAAGCTCTTTATTTCTGACAAAGAGACATAATATAAACACACCTTCTTGAAAGCATTGTTTTATTTCAGGTATGCAATGCATTTTCCCCTCATTTTTTTGAAGGAGCTCCTTTTAACCATTTGTGTTATTAAAAGAGAGGTCCTTTTACAGTTGGCATAATTCCCATTTACAACAAGGGTAGCCAGCAACAGAATAGAAAGTTTCTGGATCAGCCTGGTTGAGTATGTCAGAAGAGTTGATTCTTGCAAACTTTGCACTATGTGTAGCACTGCAGTCTGCCTTTGTGCTTTTGAAGAAGCCTAATGCTTTATTCCCTGTATGTGGGCCATGTGGAATTGGAAAACATTTCCTTTAAATAAATAAAAAAAAATCAAGTCTGCTTAAAAATTAACAAGGCAGCAGGCAGACATGTATATGAGAGCTTCATTGACAATGTGCCTAGCAAAGAAATAATTTGTCTTCTGAAAGCCATTTCATAAAAGACAGCAACTCTGAAGATGTGGGGGTGGGAACCCAGTGTATAACATACCAGTGCCATTAGGTCTTTAACAGTGGTGCTGTAGTCAGCAGTCTGCCAGATATTGTATGTGGCCTAGCCTCTTTGCACTTACTGTCTTGTAAGCAATTCAAGAAGCACAGAATGAAAGCAGAGCCCAAACACTACAAGTGGTACTCCATATAACATCTGTGGTGAGAAGAGTGTACTTCAGATGAGCTAATTGTTATGTTGTAAAATGCAAGTGAACATTCAGAGAGAGGGATGGTATACGACTGGGGTATGTGCCCAACTCTTTTTTTAATTCTTCTGCCTATCTGAAAAGAAATCAGTTGGCACTTAAAAATGTGATACGTAGCTATTAAACTGATAGAAAATGGTTGTGGGTTTCTTTTTTATATATATCAATGAACTATGGAAGGCACTTGTTATCTTTATTTTAGCAACTTGTTCCATTTGATGGTCCATATTTTATTTCTCCTGCAGCACAGCATTTTCTTACAGCTCAAATCACACATGCAAATTGCAGAGTGGGAAACACTTGCAATGCAAGCAATGCAGCAGCAGCTTCATGTGGCAAGCAGTATTCATTGTAAGGTTTCATTGTAAAAGAGCGAGGCTTCAGAAACACCAAAAATGAATGTTTGCAGTAGTGTGGTGAAAATTGCCAGAACTTGTGTAGGGACCTGCTTTGCACAAATGAGTTGCATATTGCAAAGTGCATGTGTTCATTGAGTTTTAGGGTCAATCCAGATATTCAGTACCACCCCCCTGGCACTGTAACCTCTTCAGAACACAGCCAAACTTGGAGGACCCTTTCATACACAGGAGCTCTGTTGCACACACTAATTTCGCATTCTTGAAAGGGCTTCCTTGTGCAGTTCAGTAGGTGGAACATCTCTGGGGTTCTATTCCTATGCATATGCAGAATTTTCCATTCCACTGAAATGAATGGGGAAGCCTACACACATTAGAACTTCATATTCATGCTGGGTCAAAGTCCAGCTCTCTTATCTAACTGTGTGCACATGGAACATAGGACTTCTTTACATCCATCTGATCAGAAGATCTGCTAAAATCCAAATTATCTATATGACGAAGTAAGGGATGGGAAGACAAAATCCATCCTCTTGCTTTCCCTCTTTTCCAATGAGTAGTTCAAGCCAGGTATTGCTAATTATCTGGACAAAATCTCATTCATATTGCAGCCCACTGGAGGACAAAATCAGGGATGATGCACACAGAGCCTCTTAATGTAGCCCTAGCTGGATGGGGACATGTGACTTTATTTGCTTGAACGTTATGATGTATTCTGCTATTGTTTTTACTTTACTAGATTAACCTTCCCTCTGCCATATCAAGTCTGCACTTTAAAGAAGTCAGATACTTGATTCCCTCATTCCTGAATTGCAAACTCAATTAATAATTTATCCTCGTTTACAGAAATTGCATGAGAATGATTATAATGATATTTCAGTTAGTCATGAGAGTCCTTGGGTGGAATATTATTCATTGAGCTGATTCACCTTGCCATAAAGTGAACAAACTGGCAGGATCAGTAAAACTTAAAAATACATGTATTCTCTGGTACACTTCACTTCTTCCCTGCTGATAACTGATTGCAGGGGCGAAGGCATCTCCTACTATCCTGCGACTGATTCTTGACTCTAGCTGTGAGAAGAAGAGAAAGTAGTGGAAATTTTAAACCATGCTGTGCTTTATAGGCGGTGATGACCTTCCTATTCTATAGACACTGTTGGCTGTCACTGTCATAAATGCTCCAGACCTTTCCCCAAATGATCAAACTCCAGGGAGGTTGTCTAAGCAGTGTAGTTATTCCTTATAGCCCATTCCCACATGTTCTGTGCCAAAGAGATGATCAGGCAACAATCAAATTTGGGTGAGAGGTGCCACCAAAATTGTAGCCGAAACAGAACTATTCAGAAACAAGAGGGGAGGTAACAATTTTAAAAACCCTAAGTATGCAGAACCCTCCCTCCAACAGCCCAAAAAAGGATTGGAATAGCTCAGCAATCTAGAGAATGTAGAGTGACAGCCAGGAGAATAGCATGGTGGGGTGTGGGGTGGAGAGACTAGGCAGCTGGAACCCTGAACAGGAGCACTGCTTTTTGTAATGACAACATTTTGTTGCAGGTTCCACTTGCATACGCTAAGTACAAAGCCTACATAAGACCAAATACAACAGCGCACACACGCACATGCACAAACACACACACAACAATACATATAACATATAAAATTCAGAAACATCCAATAATATTGATATAGCAAGGACTCTTATAAACCCAGTCTACTGAAATGGATAAATTATTATTATAATTATTCATGATTAACATATGTTATGGCTGTGTGTACACCATACTTTTAGAGGACATGGGAAGTATATTTTTTCCTCCAAAGAATCCTGGGAATGGCATTTTACCCTTCACAGAACTTCAATTCCCAGCACCCTGAAGCTAGTTCCCAGGACTCTTTGCCAGGAATGTGTGTTGAATGTATGACATGTATGCAGCCTAAATGGCAGCTGGGTAACCTAAGAAAACAAGGAATGAACCCTGGTTCACATTTCATGAAAAAGTGATAGATGAAGGTTCTGCATTGTTGATTGATTCATTATAGGTATAGACACAACTTGAGAAAAAATACATTAAAAACTCAATGATGTTCATGAAGCTCCAAGGGGCACCTGGTATTTATAACCAGTTCATTTGGAGCCTCATTTCTAAACACATTATGATTGGTTTTGTTATAGTTGATCCCCTTGATCCAATACTCTTTCCCTCAAACCAGTTCTAAGAGATCAGATAGCCCAATTCAAATTGATGTTCCTGGATTTTAGCTGATTTGGTCCCTATTAACATCTGCTCGTATAGATCCAGTGTCTCCCCATTTTCATCCCCGGTGCAGGGCCAGAGAAAGTTCCTGTGAAATTCTGTATCATGGCAGAATTTTGAATTTTCATTTTTCATGTTGAGGTGTCACAATGAATTTCATCATTCCAGAAGGGGGAAAAAATGACCAAGTAGAAAAATAGACTCCCGTTACATTGTTAAACTATATCACCAGTTTAAATGTAATTTAGAGATCTCTCTGCATGAGTGGAAGGTCCTTCCTTAGTGTGGAGGAGTAGGCAAGGTCACCCTATCTGTAGTCTTCTATGTCATCCAACAGGCTACTCTAAACAGTCTGCCTACCCTTGTGGAATCAGTTTTTCAAAAGGAGCACAGGGGACTGAAGACAGGTGAAAACTGGAATAAGCAAAACACTCTTTGTATGAGTAGAATTGCCTTCCACTTGTTCAGTGTATTATCTGGATCCAAGTCTTTGCCGATGCAAATTTTGAGAATGATGTGATATTAACTCATCAGAAAATTTGGTTCTAAGACAGTCATGAGCATCTGCAATAATTTTTCAAGGGGTGTGAGCAAAGTAAATGACTGAAAGATGTGAGCAGGCTATTTCCACCATATCCAAACCTCATGTCTGTTGCACTTGCTTGAAGTTCATTCATACAGAGGTTGCACAATGTTTTCCCAGTGTTTAAACTCAAATACGATAATAAATGAATGTAATGAGAACTGCAAATACTCTACACGTGGCAATGTCATTGTTAAGAGCCCTTTGGGGCTTATTAGGTTGGCTTTCAGTTCTTCCTTCTGAAGCCCCAGCTTGCTTTTTTCTGCCCTGAAGAGTATTTAGAGGCTTGTGCATATGGCATAGGAAACCATTGGAGTAAAGATGATCCAATGAATCTGAATGCATGTATGGATCTAGTGCAAACACATCCCTGGCAGCCAAGATCCATGCATTAATCCGCCTGCAAAACCATGAAAAACAGTGCCAGACAAAATTAATGTGCCTAAGGTGACAACAAAAAAGCCATGCTTGCTCTAAATTTAGGTCTACTTCAAAAAGATCTGAAAAGCAAATTTTGAAATCCAAAGTAGGGCAGTGCAAAAAAGTGAGCAAGTCTTTGAGGTTGTCATTACTCTTCATCAGACTGAATGTTAAACAAGGTAATTTGTAGCCAGAAAGTCTGTATTTGTTCCCGGTCTTAAGATGAAGTATTGGAGGAGAAAGCAGACTGAAGTAGGTTATGCTCACCTAGTTGCTAGGAAGGTTTCATATTTCAGCTAGGACTCTTGGGATGAAAAGAAACACAGTAGCTGATCCCCCATTTTTTTAAATATAAAATTCAGCAGTCACTCAGATCTTTCTTCAGCTTTATGTAAAATGACATTGGAGAAAGTTGATCTTAAGCTAGTAAGCTAAAAATGATTTATCTGTATGGACTTCTTTTCCCTCTTTGTCAACCTACAGGAAGTATTTTCCTCCATTTATTATCTCCAACAAGATGATGAGTTCTAATCAGGAGGAAGTCACTTTGGGCACTTTCCTCCAGTATATTGAAGATATGGGCATGAAGGCCTATGATGGTTTGGTTATACAGAACGCATCTGACATTGCTCGAGAGAATGATCGGATGAGGAATGAAACGAACCTGGCTTACTTGAAAGAAAAGAATGAAAAACGTCGGAAACAAGAAGAAGCAATAAAACGGTAACTATCCGGTTTTGTTAAAAATCAGGGTTGATTGAGAAAGAGTAAACAGGTCCCTTCAAAATCTGAAATGTTGGTTACAGATTAAAAGATTGTCTCCACTAGTTGAGGGTTGACATGGCTATTTCAAGGAAGTGATGTTGGTTTTGGAGGTCAATGAGACTGGTAGCCTAATGGAACAGTGATAGCTCTGTTAGGATATAATGATGTTGTTGAAGCTAATATATAGTCCACTTCTCGGCAGGTTGTCCAAGCTGTGTTACCCATCCCATTGCATGTCATGAAAGGAAAAGGGGAGCCTGTCTCTCACTGCACTGCCTTCAGGAGAGTGGCAGATGAGAACTTGACAATGCTTTCAGCTGCATGTATATAAAAAAGAGGGGATCCTTTGGCTATCTATGTCTAAGGGAGTTTGCAAAGATAAGGGTCACTTGTTCTGGCCAGAAATGTCACAAGGAGAACGTGGATTTCAAGCACTGGTTTGCATTATGGATTTCAGAGTTTGGCTGTTTGAATGCGGATATGAGAACCACAAGTACAGCCATGGATTTCCCCTGTAGCTTCCCATTCCACAGCTGAATGAAGCATGCCACTTTAAGACATAAACCAAGGCTTGCATCATGAGCTGCAATGGGGAACACAACAGAAAAGGCTTCAGCTTCTCCATACCATATATCTATATCAATAGCTATGTATCATCTATATCTGTATATCTCAACACACCCACCCCTGCCAAATCAAATGAATATTGGATTACACTGAATGTATATTTCTTGGAAGAGAGGTGGAGAGAAGGTAGCATGTGGTTTCAATTGGCCTTTATGTGGTGCTTGTATTATGTGATGTTTTTCCTACTTATGGGGTCGTATGCTACTGGTAGTCAGCTAGTGAATATTCTCAGAAGGACAAACAGTAGAATACAGTTGAAAATGTCATTGCTCCTGTCTATCCAGGAGCAAAGACTGGACCCAGGAAATGTTTCCCCAAAGTGTTTCTTCAGGGGGAGTGTGATCCCCATCTTGAATTGGCTGAACATCTCTTCCCAGTTTGGTCTTCCCTTCCACCATCAGTACTTACATCTTGTCTAGATTTGCCATAGATATCACTGGTTGAGAATTCTGAAGCTATGATATCCAAGTCCACTGAACAGGAATCTTCTTTCAAAGATCAACCCAGATTTTTCATATCCAAGCTATACAATAATCTTATTCCGAAATAGAAGCAATTATATCCCCGGGCTGTAACTCATTGTATCAGAAACATGGAGATGATATGCAGATCATGCTAATTTTACACTTAAATCAGCCACATCCCTCAGGCTTGCGACACATTTCGAAAATGGCCTTTAGTGCTGAAGACTCTGCCCATTCTTAAAATTACATATATATAGAAATTAATAATTGCAATTCTCACATTTACTGGGACTCCAGCCCAGGAAGAAATCTATTCTTTCTGAGCACATTGGAGAGATTCACTTGTTTTAATTATATTGAGGACATGTTTTTGAGTGCTTGATAGATTAGAAACAAAACAGTGAAACAGACTATCTATTAATCTCCAGACAGTGCTGTCTGGTGCACCAGTATCATTGTTCCTTATCCAGCAGCCGTGTGAGAGAAAATTAGAAACCTATTCTTTGGTTGCAGAGAAGAGGAAGAATCTTAGAGAAGGTTTCTGTAGCATTTAGTAGCATTCCACTTAGGAGAAGCAAAAGATATCTTCCCCTCCACATGTTTGTTGGACTCCTATATTTACATACGCATGCTCATCACTTGAGGACTACAGCATCAATAAAGATCTGCAACTGTGAAACAGACATCGCACCTCCACAAGTGCATGGGTGTCATATCACCTCACTTCACTTGAAGTGCAGTGTTTCAATGGGGTAATTAACGCTCACACACTGTCAGTGCTGGCATTTACCGAGCGATGTCCATGCATATATGAATTAGTCTACAATTGGGGAATTGAAAAGAGTGGCTTCCACAGATGGGTAGCAACTGGTTGGTGAGCTTAAAGAGATACAAGTGATTATTTGTGAGTTGGAGCCAAGCCCATGTTGACCTGATGAAGGCCAAGTAGGGTGGGAAAAATAATACGATTGCCTTCAGGTTCCAAGCACAGATGAATGTTACTGATTTGCTAGATTTATCTCTGTCTGTTTTCCAACTGGAGTATGGTACTGAGATGGTGCTTGCTTATAGCTGTGGTTGAGTGGAGTGCCTTGGCTAGGTCTGGAGCATCATCACATCTGAAGCAGCAGGACATTTGAAGGTGCTGGCCTGACACCTTTTGAGCTCTGCTGCAGGCAGCAAAAAACCTTGAGCCAACCCCACTCAAAAAAATATGGAGAATATTGCTGTTTTATATGGAGTTTTAGAAGGATAATATAGGACTTAGTACTTTTTCACAGACTGGCTCCTCTAATGCATTGGTTGGCAAACTAAGGCCGGGGGCCAGATCCGGCCCAATCGCCTTCTAAATCTTGCCCACGGACGGTCCAGGAATCAGTGTGTTTTTACATTAGTAGAATGTGTGCTTTTATTTAAAATGCATCTCTGGATTATTTGTGGGGCATAGAAATTTGTTCTCCCCCCAAAATAATAATAATAATAATAATAATCTGGCCTCCACAAGGTCTGAGGGACAGTGAATTGGCCCCCTGCTCAAAAAGTTTGCTGACCCCTGCTCTAATGTGTCATCTTGGGGGGGGGGGATACTGATTTTTTTAAAGAACAAAAACAGGAAGGCTAATACCAGTAGCCATAGTTCTGGACAGTGATATGTATTACAGGGTGATCTATGAATAAGATGGTAGGAAATATTTTCAACAATACATCATTTAATGCCATACAACTTGCTATGCTTTAGGGCTTCTGATAGATATGTGTGTGTTTTATGTGCTGAACCATACAATAAATGTCTTGTATCTTAAACAGTTGTTAAAAAAAATAACTGATAAAAACAGTTGTAAAAATATTCTAAGGCAATAAGAAGTATTACATACCTCTTGTGTAAAAAGAAGAAGAAGAAGAAGAAGAAGAAAGACATTCACATCCATTGTGTTGCACATTTTCCCCTGAAGTAAAATGGAAGTGAGAATGATGCTTTCATGAATAGCAGTGGCATTAAGAATGATTTTGGCAGGATGGTTAATAGTAACAAAACAAAACTCATACCTCATATTTCTTTCCTAATAAGTGAGTCTTAAGCTATTCCTTCTGAGTGTACTGATAAAGTCTTTGTCTCTTACTGGATGGAGTCAGCTGATGAATTTCTGACCTAATTTTAGTATAGCAGTCAGCAATTGTGCAAAGAATACCAGGTTAATGCGGTGATTAAGAGAATGAGATGAAATGATGATACAAACGTTTAGTATGTCTGTGACTGTTTTGTGGCCGTTTTATTGTTAGTCTTTTCTTTAAAAAAATCATTTCGAAAAACAATGTTATTTTAAAATATAACACAGCATTATTCACACGTTGATATTGTTAAAGCACAACACTGCTCATCACATTTCCTAGGAAGCATGGACCTACTTTCCTTATCGTGGGTGGTCTGTGCATTCCTCTAGATGTCTATTGCCCACTCTTAAGAGATCACAGTACACCAATTGCTGGAGGGTTTACTTCTGGATACGAATGTCAGGGAAGCTCCATCAATTCATAGTGCTGTAGGACTGATGGATATTTTTGGTTTACCTGTAGGCACTCGTGGTTTTAGACCTTTGCCTGCCAGCCTTTTCATAGCGGAAGCAGACATTCCGATAATTCACGTTGCTTTGATTTTAATATTTCCAAGTTTATGCTCCCCTAGCATCATCATCTCATGAAATACTTTTTTAAATGCATGGTAGTAAAACCGTGATGGGGAAACTCAGGCTCAGGGACCACCTTCCACCTTCCAGGTGCCTCTGTCTAGCCCTCAGTAATCTTCACAGGCCACACACCTCACTGCTCCTGCCTTGTGCCCCAAATGTTTTTGCCTGGCTGACATATGTCCTTGATCTCTGATAATGCCCCATTCTTGTCTGAATGGAGGACAGAAAGGGTTGTGTGTGGAAACTACTCTACTCTACGAACATAACATTTACATCCATTGCTCTGCCTACTTTTGCCTCACCCACCACTGACATGAGGTCATCAGAAGGTTAGCCAGAAGTGAATGTAGTAAGCAGGCTGAAAAGGGTTCCCCATCCCTTCTGAAAAATATCCCCACTCTAAAATAGCTTTCAAAAGGGATGCAGGTGGCGCTGTGGATTAAACCACAGAGCCTAGGGCTTGCCGATCAGAAGGTTGGTGATTTGAATCTCCACGATGGGGTGAGCTCCCATTGCTTGGTCCCTGCTCCTGCCAACCTAGCAGTTTGAAAGCACGCCAAAGTGCAAGTAGATAAATAGGTACTGCTCCAGCGGGAAGGTAAACAGTGTTTCTGTGTGCCACTCTGGTTCGCCAGAAGGGGCTTAGTCATGCTGGCCACATGACCCAGAAGCTGTACGCCGGTTCCCTTGGCCAATAAAGCGAGATGAGTGCCACAACCCCAGAGTTGTCCGCGACTGGACCTAATGGTCAGGGGTCCCTTTACCTTAAAATAGCTTATATATTAGGATCATTTAATACTGCTATTGGCAATAACAATGAAATCTGAATGAGCTTATTGAGAATGTGTTGTATGGCTACAGTGGCTAACATTGTTTTTGGCAAGATTGGCATAATTCAAGCCCGCTCCAATGCACACTCTTTTATGTATTTATTTATTGCATCAGAAGGTGAGGTTGTTTTCTTGTATCTCCATAGAGAAAAGGGCAAGAGGTTTAGGGTGCAATCCTATGGTCTTGGGACAGCATCCTTGGGTGCTGTGAATTTTGAGCAGGTAGAGCAGCAGGTCTGCTTATGAAGGTCTCCTAGTTGCAGCCAGAGTTAAATCCATGGCCATGATAAGAATACAGAAAGAGTTCTGCTGATCAGGCCAAAGACCCATCCAATCCAGAATTGTGTCCACACAGTGGACAACCAGATGTCCGCAAGCAGGACCTCTGATTCCCAGCAACCGCTAATCTTTTCATTCACTCCCACTGAGCACCTTCCAATCCCAATGCACTTAATGGTGAAAGTCTTGCACATCGTCATTTAGATGCAGCTGCAGCATGCTTTGGTCCAGCCTTAGTCCCATTCCAAGCACTGAAGTGCCACTGCATGCAGCTTTGTTTTGCTCATTCCCGGGAATAAGTAGACAGATGTTGCAAAGGAGGAGGAGCATGTCTGCTGCTTCCATTCTGTGCCAGAGCTAACAGAAATGGGCCAGCCAGGCAAGAGCAGAGCTAAGCTCTTGTAAAGAACAAGTAATTGTAATGAACAGCTGTCATCTCAACCCCTCATGATCTATGGCAAGCCACACACTGAAGACTAACCCTTCAGCAAATGTAAGCACATTTATTTATTTTTTGCTTTCCTTTAAGAAAACAACTCTCTTTCATATTCTTTTATGTGTGCATTTATGTTTAGCTTAGCTAGAGAGCTGGATCTAAAGCAGAAAAAGGGATGTGGGAGGGGGAGTGTGTGTGTGAAAGGGACAGACAGACAGACAGACATAAGAAGGATCTTGCAGTGCCATCCTATGCTTGTTTATTTTGAAGTAAGTCAAATTGTGTTCAATGGGGCTTACTCAAGGAGAAGTGTAAATAGGCTTTCAGCCCCAGCGTGGGCTGAGTACCTTTGACATCTTACACGGCTGCATGTGCAGCAAGACTTGATTTATTGCTGATACAAATTTTGTCTTAGCTGACAAAATACAATGCAATATTGGATTAGCATCTCTCTCCTAAATGTATCTGCTTGGAAATGTGTGTCACTGACTTCAAGGAAGTCTTCCATAGATACAAAGCCCAGAATTCTGCAGATGGCCACATTGAAGGGTTTGACAATTATTAATTCATCAAAGATCATAATGTCATTTGATTGCAATAATGTGGTAGTGTCGAGAAGACAGCACGATGTTGGCTACCCCTGCCATAGGCCAATAAAACAAAATAGAAAGGCACAGACTACTTTTATATTCTTGAAATTGCTACTGGCTAAGATTGTGCTCAGTGAACTTCATGCTTCAAATATGCTATGGGATTCATGCTTTGTCAATGACAACATGCTGTAGGTCAGTCCTCCAGGAAAACTATCCAACCCTGTGATCTGCCACAGTGGAAAATGTGTTTGGATGGCTTGCAATGACTGCTGCAAGAGTGCAATGTCATAACCTGTGGCTTTCAACTGGTGCTGCAAACAAAGGCTGGATATGAAGCTGGCTTGGTGTTATTGTGCTGGGAACAACCAGTGACCAGGTCAAATCAAATGTGTAGCATATAAAAGAAAGGAGGTATGATGATGATGATGATGATGATGATGATGATGATGATGATGCAAAGATCAGGGATGATTTCTCAACATCTCCCATGTGCTCATTTCCAATATTAGTTGAGGGTAAGCTTCAATAATGGACTTGGTGGCAGCAAGCATCAGAGTAGGATTTCCTGCTTCTTATCAGTGCAAGGTAGATGCACCCAGCAATGAGTAGCCAAAGTTTCAAGGTGCTAAGGTAATCTAAACACTTGGATAGTAAAAAGCTGGGTATCACTGACAAAGGCAGATATTTATCTGGGTCAAGATTATGTGGGTCAATGTCTTATTTAGTTGTTGCATTAATAAACATATGCTTCACATGCAATGTGATGCTGTTTCCCAGGACTGAATAACAGCCAACTCTAATCAAAGGATTTTTGCCTATGGAAGGATGGAATCATGACGCAAATAGAGCTGCTTTTTTCATGATCTTTCTGGATAGTTGACATAGTGACTCCACTGCGTGCAAAGTAAATACTGTAATGTACATGCCATTATCTCATGACCTTGCTATAGACAGGTTAATGTGGAGAAGGTGCCATCTACAGCTTTGCTACCCATTGTCAATGAAATGGTTTCATTAGAGATGCCCTCCAAATGCATTACGGCGTATTTATAAATAATTGAGGTGAACTAGAT
This sequence comes from Podarcis gaigeae, assembly GCF_964106915.1. NCBI lineage: Eukaryota > Metazoa > Chordata > Lepidosauria > Squamata > Lacertidae > Podarcis > Podarcis gaigeae. The sequence continues at coordinate 71,868,387 of NC_139681.1, forward strand.
AACAAATCCGCCTTTCCAAAAGCTTTCTATCCATATGGCTCCCCATATGTAAGACAAAGCGAATGGTAATGGCAAGAGAAATTTCGTCCCAATTATCATTTTTGAGCATAAGAAGGGATCACACACAAAAAACCATTTAGAAGGACCATTCAGAAGCCTGACTCTGTGTTATTCCTTACAATTTTGAAACATCTGTTTTATAAACAGTGTGACAGAAGCTGGGTGTCATCCCCTACTCTGCTGAATGGTAGTATGATACCAGGGGGTTCCAGGCAGTCACCTAGCATTTGTGCTCTTTTGGAGAATAAAAGATGCTGTGGGGAGTGTCATAGCTTTAAGAAAGATGATTTGTTCACATGTGTACACCTTCAGCCTGCATGGAGGGAGTCTGGATCTTAAAGGTAAACGTAAAGGGACCCCTGAACCTTAAGTCCAGTCACCGACGACTCCGGGGTTGCAGCACTCATCTCACTCTGTAGGCTGAGGGAGCCGGCGTTTGTTCGCAGACAGCTTCCGGGTCGTGTGGCCAGCATGACTAAGCTGCTTCTGGTGAACCAGAGCAGTGCACGGAAACGCCATTTACCTTCCCGCCAGAGTGGTACCTATTTATCTACTTGCACTTTGATGTGATTTTGAACTGCTAGGTTGGCAGGAGCAGGGACCGAGCAACGGGAGCTCACCCCGTCGCGGGGATTCGAACCGCCGACCTTTGGATCAGCAAGTCCTAAGCTCTGTGGTTTAACCTACAGCACCACCCACGTCCCTTACAGCATAGTGATTTCAAGTATGGCTTGTTCCACACAGCAGTACAGTACAGTGGTACCTCGGGTTACATACGCTTCAGGTTACATACGCTTCAGGTTACAGACTCCGCTAACCCAGAAATATTACCTCGGGTTAAGAACTTTGCTTCAGGATGAGAACAGAAATCGTGCTCTGGCGGCGCGGAAGCAGGAGGCCCCATTAGCTAAAGTGGTGCTTCAGGTTAAGAACAGTTTCAGGATAAGAACGGACCTCCAGAACGAATCAAGTACTTAACCAGAGGTACCACTGTACTGGGGTCAAAGATGGATCTCAGTCTTTCTTCTCCCCTTCTTTTTCCCAGCACACCTAACTCTAAAGACTCTGTTTTCCTGTCACTTCAAACACACACCCCATCACCATGGCAATCTCTGTGTGCCCAGGCCCAAGATTCCTCTTAGATGGACCATCAACACCTTTTGTCAAGTTAATGCCTCTATCCCAGGTGAAACCCTATCTTGGAAAGGAAGTTTAGCTAGTATTTTTCTTCTGGCCTGCCATCTTCCCTTCAATACTCCCAATAATCAAAATCCTACCATTTCTAAAGTTTAAGCTCCCCACCCCAATCTATATCAATATATCTATTGAAAGAGTAACCTAGATGACCAAGGAGGCTAGCATGCCCAGAAGGAGGGTTCTAACTGAGTCTGATGTACCAGTTTTGTATGTGCAGGGTTTTGTTTTTATTTTCCGTATGGAGCAACAACCATATATTCTGCCCTTGTACCTCCTGTCTGAAGGACAGCCCCTAGACAAATTCATCCTGTGATCTTGCCAGCCATGCATTTTACTTCATCTAATCCAGAAAGCTGATAGCCTGATATTTTCCTTTAATACTCCTAAAGCAGAAATGACCTGGTTGAAACTTTGCTGCCGTCCTAGTACCTTTGTATAGAACAATGTAATTAACACGGAGACATGGGCATTGCAAAATGTTCTTCATCTTTCAGTCAGTGTCTAAAAATACACCATAGTTCCAGGGTCAATAGATGTTATTGCTACCTGTTATGAATCACTTTTTGGCCATAGTCCAGTCCTTCAGTGGGTTGATGCTGACATTACTACATGCAGCCTGGCTAAGCTTCTTAGGAGATTGAAGAGGTTGAACAGGGTAGATAGAACTTTGCTGAGCAGATGCACAAAAAAGGAGGGGCAAATATGGACAGGACTCAGTCAAGTGGGGTCCTAATCAAAGTACCGTCTTGCATGTCTAGCTTCAGGGAATTGACCTTTGCAAATTCTGATGAGAACTGACTTGATTCTTACCACCCAGACAAATGTGTGGAGGAGTGGGATGCAGCTCTCCTTCTCAAATTTCACAATGTACCAGAATGCATATAAAAATATTTTATGCATATAAAAATATGCATTGAGGATAAAATGTGACAGAAGCGCATATTTTGCAAGAAAGAACATTAAAATATATCTTCAAATACAAAACAAAATATACAGGCAACAGATGAAAGGAAACCAAGAAACCAAAAAAAGTGATCAGATAATTAAATCACCACAAAAGCCTGCTGAAAGGAGTAGGGTATAAAATTAGCTTTCTATCTGTGGTGAATAGAGCTGTCATACAGATGGATTTTCCCAGACATTACTGGGATTTCAAAGGAAAAAATGACATCTGGGGGGAATTTCTGGCAGGCGACAGTCCTGGATCTTAGGCAAGTCAATTAAAAAAATTAGTCAACAATTTTCGGGGTATCTTGGTTTTTACTTTTTGAAATATGGCAACCCTAGTGGTGAATCTTGTAATTTTTACAAGCAAAGTAACCATCTGATTGCTCCATCATGTGGCCAAATTATCCGTAGTTGCTACAGGACAGAATATTATTCAGATAACTAATCTACCTTGAATCCAGCTGTCACGTGTAATGAATTTAATGTACAAACATTGGCCTCCCAGTGACAAGAGACTGTGCTTAAACCAGGAAGGAGGGTTTTTGAAAGAGGGAATTGAAAACAGACACCAAACATTTTAGTGTTACAAAACATCTAGGTTCCAGGGTGTGCAGGATAATGTGAACGGAGGGATTTGGGGTCCTTTATTCTTAAAAAGCTTTTTAAAGGATAGCAAACATTTCCTAATCCTACACAAATATTTTACCAAAGTAGTTCCCCCACCCCAACTGAAACACTTAGATGAAATTTAATGGATACAGCCCTTTCTGAAACATACACATTATTAGAAATTATGCCTGCACTTTAATGGACTATTGCAATTTATAATGTTTCTAGATCTTTCTAAAACAGAAAAGCTACTATATACATATACCAGAGAAGCTTTATTATCTATTAAATTAAGTACATTCCCAGAAGGAATTAAATTTTATTGACAGACTCAGACTGAAGAAAGAATCTTGACTGCTGACCAATTACATTCTGAGTTCACTAAAGGGGTTGAATCTCATTAATAAAGGAATACTCTGAGCAAAATGGCACCATCCATTTGTTGCGTGCATCAGCAAAGCCTGCTCTGGTTAGTTTTCTGTGCTGAATGTTGATCTTCTGCCTTCAGAAATGCCATAGTGGTTCTCGACAAACACTTTCATTACTCGTGACTTGTACTGTAAAGGTTAGGGGAAAGGGTGACATTACCCAAGGGAATGATATTAATGAAAAGGACAGGTGCAAAGGACTATGAACTTCCACAGTCCTCAGAATCTGCCTGCAGTGACACCAATCCACAAATATACTTCACAACAACAATGAAATTGGTTGCTAATATTTTCTATAGCTGGCAGAACATATTTCAAACACACGCATGCAAATTAGGGGGAAAGTGCGATATTGAGGCGTTGTGGATTTGTGTTTGTTTTTAGCAAAACGTAAACCAGGGGTGTGGAACCTCAGGCCCAGGGCCCAAATTTGGCTATCCAGGTCTTTGAATGAATGAATCAATGAATCAATCAATTTATTATGGTCACAGACGAGAAATTATCCAGGTCTTTGTATCTGAACTTTGGGACTCTCCCCAAGCCACGCTTCCTTTCCAGTCACCATTCCCTTGGCCAGGCCACATGCCTCACTAGCCCTGCCCCCTGCCTTCTTCAAATGCTTTTGCCTGGTTGGATATAATGCCTTTTGCTTGCATGGATGGAGGTGGGTGGGTGGGTGAACTTCTGATTTTTGTATGTCTGGAACGTAGCCTACAAAACAAAGGTAAGGATCTCATTGCTCTATCCACTTTTCTACTCTAGCCCCGTCCACTATTAGAGTGCGGCCCCTGGAAAGCCGCTTTGTTACTTACCTGTTTTCCCTCAGTGTGTACATGTTTTAACAAAACTTCATTTAAAAGTTTGTTTTTTTAAAAAAGTCACCCGGGAGGCAACGTGGCCCACAGGCTAGAAAAGGTTGCCACCCTGATGCATGTATTTATTTTATGGAACACTTTAGTTCCAGGGTTTGGTGTTCGTAACTTTACAGAAAAGGCAGCGTTGATTTTCTTGTATGAAATACGGTCTTAATTCTAAGTGCCTCAAAGAGCTTGAATAAATTCATAGAGAATGGGTCGATCAACATCTAATGGGTTGTATCCAAAGTAGTGTTAAGTAACTTATTCAATCAGTGAAAGGACATCCTTGTGCAATGGAAACAGCACTTCCACATACCTCCAAAATCTGTTCTGGGTTCCCCCCGCCACCCCACAATGCTCTGAATGTGGGGAGGGTGTGGGGTGAACACATGGGAAAGAGAAGAGAAAGTTCTGCTGTGTGAGTGTAAATCCTTGCCCAATAGCTAAATGGAGCTTCCATGTTTAACAGCATACTACAAGATTACTTGAACTACAGTACAGGAGAGTCTCCATGTCCTACTGTCTCTCTAGAGCAGACCCTCCAAGTATCCCCATTTTCCAGGGTTGTCCCTGATTTAGAGAAGCTGTCTCAATTTCTGATTTGATCACTTAATGTCCCACTTTTCCTTAGGATGTCCCTATTTTCATTGGAGAAATTTTGGAGGGTATGCTAGATGGTTAGGGCAAACTAGGAGGCAGAAAAGAAAGACTTGGATTTTTTTGCAGAACTATCTTATTCCAGCTATAGGTAAGCTGATGAAAGCATCTGTCTTAGGAGCAAGGTGAAATTGTGGACTGGAGAGCCAAGCTGAGGTCAATTCTAGAAGCAGATGAGGAGAAAAGTGCAAGGAGAGATGCAGGTGGCGCTGTGGGTAAAAGCCTCAGTGCCTAGGGCTTGCCGATCGAAAGGTCGGCGGTTCGAATCCCTGCGGCGGGGTGCGCTCCCGTCGTTCGGTCCCAGCGCCTGCCAACCTAGCAGTTCGAAAGCACCCCCAGGTGCAAGTAGATAAATAGGGATCGCTTACCAGCGGGAAGGTAAACGGCGTTTCCGTGTGCAGCTCTGGCTCTGGCTCTGGCCAGAGCAACTTTGTCACGCTGGCCACGTGACCCGGAAGTGTCTCTGGACAGCGCTGGCCCCCGGCCTCTTGAGTGAGATGGGCGCACCAACCCCAGAGTCTGGCAAGACTGGCCCGTACGGGCAGGGGTACCTTTACCTTTAAAGGCTTGAGGAGCCTGCAGAAGGAGCACAAAGGCTAAGGAGCAAAGCAGGAATAGAGAGGGACAAAGCAAGAGTCTGCTTGTGCCCATGTGCAGATGTCTGGCCCCTGGCAGCAGAGAAAAGACAAACCAGACCAACCATGAATAAAAAGAGGCCATAATGTTATTGATTACCAGCAACTAAGTAGGGTTGGCTAGGCTTAGGGTAAGATGAGTAATTAGACCCACCCCCTTTTCTGTCTGACTCTTGGCCCTAGCCCAACTGCTAGAACCTCCATAGGAACTGCCAGCCAGGCAAGCTGGACTATTCCCACTGCCTCACAAGGGACTCACAATGCAGTGAACTGTGAGCTGAAATCTGCAAACAGAAAGTGGAAGTTTGTACAGACATTGAGCATTTTAGTAAAGGTAAAGAGACCCCTGACCATTAGGTCCAGTCGTGGCCGACTCTGGGATTGCGGTGCACATCTAGCTTTATTGGCCGAGGGAGCTGGCGTACAGCTTCCAGGTCATGTGGCCAGCATGACTAAGCCGGAGCGGTACCTATTTATCTACTTGCACTTTGGCGTGCTTTCGAACTGCTAGGTTGGCAGGAGCAGGGACCGAGCAACGGGAGCTCACCCCGTCACAGGGATTCACCTTCTGATCGGCAAGTCCTAGGCTCTGTGGTTTAACCTACAGCGCCACCCGCGTCCCTCAGTGACCATTTTAGGCATGTCCAAATTATGCACAATTGTTGACCTGGAAGAAGGAAGAATGGGGGGGGGGACGGGGCATAATGAGGCCAGAGTGGGGTGGAACAGGGCTGGGCATGCTTATACACACTCAGTCAACGTGTGCGGGGGCCAGGAACATAACCCCCATGCGAAATGGCTGTTGCCTGTGTAGGGAAATGGGAGTGACTGGTTGCACAGATTAAAAAAACCGTCAAACTTTGGCAGTTTAAGAGATCTAGTCCTGGACTAGGGGAACTTTGCTCTGATTCAGCAGTCAGTTCACACATTCTTAAAAAGCACTTGCAGAATGGGGCCAGATCTACCAGTTTAGTTTAGTTTTCATTTTTGTGCAACTTAAATCAACAGGGAAACTCTGTTTTAATTTCCTTCATGTAAGGTGCATTGTAGCTGGATGAAACATTCTTGTGGGCTGAAACTGAAAATTTCAATACGAAAGCTGAACATTGTGAAAATTTGGTTCACAAATAAAACTTTAGTGGTAAATTCACATATAGAAACATTATATGTTGCCTGTCCCCTTTTGGCTATTGGACCTTCTGATTATAAAGGGATTATTTCCTTCCCATCCACACCAAAGCTGACAAATAACTCTGCTAGTAATTGAACCAGGGCTAGTCAACATACTGCTCTCCAGCTATTGGACTACAACTCTCATCAGCCCAGCCAGCAGGGTCAGTGTCAGGGATGCTGAGAGTTGGTAGTCCATCAATGTCTTGAAGGGACCATATTTGCTGCCCCTGAACTAAACTGACCTATCTCAAGCTATCAGCAGTGCCCTGCCATATCAGATTACAGAGTTTTAATATGAATATTTTCAATAGTTTGTAGAAATATTTCAGTATCCTGGTAATCCAATCAAACAAGCTATCATCTAACTGAGATTATACTTGCCTATCCATATATAGATATATATCTTATTGCAAATGCCTTAGATAAAAATTCTGTCCTAAAGTTCATCTTTTTACTGAAATCCAACATCTGCCAGGGGGTATTTACCTGTCGTTAGACAGGTAGTTGTCTGAAGTGATATGAAAATATTAATGTTGCTCCCCACCCCCACTTTTTTTTTTACTGGATTACCTTTCCATATGATTGGACTGGCAAACCATAGATTGTAAAAGTGGCGTAAGAAAGAACTGTAAAATGTATTACTTCACAAAGTGGCCTTTTCCATCAAACGCTTTTCTGTTCTAATTTGACTTGAGATCCCAAGTGAAGTAATTTGAAAGTGTCAACGCAATTCCCTCTGGAAAGTTGCCATCAGATTAAAAATAATCTAATTTTAAAATTTAGCGTCGAGAGTGATTTTCTCCACTGAATCTATTAACAAAGGCAGGATCATTTGTGTCACACACATGAGTAAGGCATATTGAGTCAAGGAAGGTGCTAATTGCTCGTGAGTAGTGCTCTCTTAGCAGCTAGAGGACAGGGCACCCTCCCTCCAATGAATCATCTACCCATAGCAGAGGAATTGTGCAGGTGGGAAGGTGACATGCAGCTTTTTTCATGTTGCTTGACCATAGAATCATAGATTTGTAGAGTTGGAAGGGACACCAATGGTCATCTAGACCAACCTCCTACAATGCAACGGTGACTGGCCCAAAGTAAAAGTTGCAAATATTTTCCCAAAAGTGTTTCTTGCTCTGAATATTTCCCTGTAATGATTCTGAACGCTGCCTAGTGCAGCGGTTCTCAACCTGTGGGTCCCCAGATGTTGTTGGACTACAACTCCCATCATCCCTGAGCTCTGGGAGTTGTAGTTCAACAACATCCGGGGACCCACAGGTTGAGAAAGGCTGCCCTAGTGGGAAGGAGCATTTTCATTGGGCACAGCTGCTCTGGCCAACATTGCAGGGAGTTGACCTTGGCCCAAAGGATGACCCCCAGAAGTTCACTACGGACAGCAGCAGGGAAGGTGAACTCAGGGTGCCACAGGTCCAGGGCTTTGAGAGCCACACATCCCACAATGTTCATCATTCTGAGCTGCAGCTTAGTTTGCTGAAGCATTTGCACTGGTAATGAAAAAGTTTCAACTCCTCCAAATATTACAATTCTCATTCAAGCTGATATCTTGATAATAGCAATTTAGAAATACATTTAATAAATAAAACAAAGCTAATATGTAGCATACAAAGGTTCTGTAGCATATGAGTGGAAAGAACTTCCACTTGTACAGGGTGGTGGCTGTGGGTTTTGCTGTTCTCGCTACCCACTGCTGTACCCCCCAAAAGCTGAGTGTGGGGGTCACCTTGATGATGATGATGATGATGATGATATTGATAGTAATAATAATATATTATTTATACCCTGCCCATCTGGCTGGGTTTCCCCAGCCACTCTGGGTGGCTCCTGACAGAATATTAAAAATAGAATCAAACATTAAAAACTTCCCTAAACCTCTAGAGCAGCCTTCCTCAACCTCGGCCCTCCAGATATTTTGAGACTACAATTCCCATCATCCCTGACTACTGGTCCTGCTGGCTAGGGATCATGGGAGTTGTAGGCCAAAAACATCTGGAGGGCCGAGGTTGAGGAAGCCTGCTCTAGAGCAGCATGGGGGCTGTGGTCAATAGGGAGGATAGGTGACAATTGTGGGAGCTCTGCTTGCACAAAACCCCTTGGGATATAAGCCATGGGGTCTTTTTCAGTGCTGGCTGAATTCTGACAATTCAACAAAACCAGGTTGTACAGAAGGGTCAGAAAACATGATAGACTCACTCCCTGACTTTGCAAGTTGGCAGGGCCTAAATCTTTGAAAGTGTGGAAGCAGACATTTGCACACAGAATGAGACAAGTAGGGATGTAGAAGGCAACTCTGATGCTCCAATTTCATAAACAGAGTCACTGTCGTTTATGAAAGATACCTGTATTATGCATTCGGGGAAGGGCAATGCAAGTGCTTTGTTAGTTTGTTTAATCCTGCCACACATACACACGTGGAAGGTAATTCACTACAATGTACCATTGAGGTGGTCCTGAAGCTTCATGAATCTGCAGGTATCTTTGAAATTGCCGCTGTGTAAAACACAGATGGCATTGGATGACACATGTGACCTTTGGCAGAAATGAGATGATGCCAACCCTCCATTTAAAAATATTGACAGTTACATGGTGTGCAGCAAATTAATATCATTTAATCCTTTCCTTCTAGTAGATTATATAGGACATCTCTCCCCAGTAGATTCTGTGCTAGCTGAGGGCACTTTCATTTATTAAGTTGAGATCACATGTTCGGAGCCATTAAGCAAATTGCTAAGTACAGCCTTTCCTTGAATGCCAGGGCAAATGTAGTATTTCATACCTTCAGTTAAAACCACATTGTAATTTAATTTCTGAAACGTACTTTTAATTGAATATTTGCAGGCAATGGGAATATCAGGGGATGTATGTTGAGCATTGCAGTGGGTTGTTCAAAAATAGAGTGCTTTAAAGGGAGCAAACCTATTGCACTATTTGATGCAAATGTTGTTTTCTTCATCCAAATGCTATTCCAGAATAGTAAGGAGCACTGTGTGCAAATGCTAATGGCAGAAACTATGGCTCTGGAGTAATTCGTTTCCTATATTTAGCCTTATTCACCAGGTAGCCCAGTAGGGACAACATCAACACTGATTATTGCCCTTATGTTGTTGCTGTTCTTAAAAGAGGAAGGCTATAAATCCATATTATAGGTTTTATAGCAAGGATGTGGAACCTGTGGTCTTTCAGGTGTTATTATCCCATCAGCTGAGCCTGATAGGAGTCACACAACATCTTGAACCCCACAGGTTGGCCATCATTGATTTGCATATATGGAATATTATAGAAAAGCAAACTAAATGAGTTAAAACTCCACTTCCCTCCCATGGAATCCAGTCAACATCAGGAGTTCTGTTTTATATCTCTCTCTTATTGGTATCCAGGCACTCTGGAGGAAATTGATTTTCTAGATCCATTTCAATTGGGGTTTACGCCCAGTTTTGGCAAAGAAACTGCTTTGGTTGCCCAGTAAGATGATCTCCATCAGAAGAGTGATGGGGAAATGTGTCCCTTTTAATTCTCCTTGACCTCTCAGTGGCTTTCACTACCATCAGCCATGGCATCCTTCTGGAGTGGCTGTCTGAATTCAGGGTGGGTGGCACCAATTTGTGGTGGATCCAGTCCTACTTAGGTTTTTTTTTCCAGAAGGTGATGCCTGGGGAGTGCTCTCCGGTCCCATGGCACCTTCAATATGGTGTTCCTCAGGGTTTGATTTTATCCCCTGTGCTATTTAAATCTACATGAAACTGCTGAGTGCGGGTCATCTGGAGCTTTGGGGTATGTTGTCAGCAATATGCTGATGACACATAGCTCTACTTATAATAATAATTTTATTATTTGTACCCTGCCCATCTGACTGGGTCACCCCACCCACTCAGGGTGGCTTCCAGCATATACAGAACCATAATTAAACATCAGACATTAAAAATGTCCCTAAAAATGGGTTGCCTTCAGATGTCTTCCAAAGGTTATACAGTTACTTATTGAGTATGCATACAACTGAGCATGCATACACTTACAAAGGGAAGAGGATTCAGTGCAGTATTGGATTGAGTGGAAGATCAGCTTTATTTCTGTTAATTCAGTTATATATACAAAAAAAGGAAGCATTTGGACTTCGTTTTTAATTTACAGCAGCTATACTTGACCTCCTAAGTTACAGACAAGAAATTATGTAGAAAAATGTGCTGCATCAACAAAAAGAGGCAGGGCGGCAGAGCTGGCACAGAACCAAAAAGGTGTGAAGACCATGCTGGTTTAATGAATGAAGCACAATCAATTATTTGGCCTTTCTCGTCAGTTCCCGTGCCACAGCTTAAGCTCCCCTGTTACATCAAGAGAGCCCATTTTGAAAAGTGCTTGCATGCTGGAATTAATGACTCCTGTGATTTGCGATGCAGCATTTGAACTTCAGGAAAAGCTTCCTTTCGATTTTCAATTCAAATCAATGAGACTTTCATCTCTATATCTCTAGCAATCACATTTACTTGCAAATGTCATTGAATATAAAGTTATCTGTTTCAAACGTGTGTGTGTGTGTGTGTGTGTTTGTAAAGAATCCAAAGAGAAAAAGGAGCCCTTGCATGCTTCATAAATGAGGTTGCTGATGAGCTTTGGTACCCACAAGGTCATTTAAAGAGAAATGACATATTTATAGTCATCGTTAGGATAGATCTCAAAACAGAAATCAGGAATTGCTGCCTCTTATTTTGTTGTCTCTTAATTTGTTATCATGGCCACTGGGCCCATCACCTCCTGGCAAATAGAAGGGGAAGAAATGGAGGCAGTGAGAGATGTTACTTTCTTGGGCTCCATGATCACTGCAGATGGTGACAGCAGCCACAAAATTAAAAGACGCCTGCTTCTTGGGAGAAAACCAATGACAAACCTAGACAGCATCTTAAAAAGCAGAGACATCACCTTGCCAACAAAGGTCCGCATAGTTAAAGCCATGGTTTTCCCAGTAGTGATGTATGGAAGTGAGAGCTGGACCATAAAGAAGGCTGATCGCCGAATAATTGATGCTTTTGAATTATGGTGCTGGAAGAGACTCTTGAGAGTCCCATGGACTACAAGAAGATCAAACCTATCCATTCTTAAGGAAATCAGCCCTGAGTGCTCACTGGAAGGACAGATTGTGAAGCTGAGGCTCCAATACTTTGGCCACCTCATGAGAAGAGAAGACTCCCTGGAAAAGACCCTGATGTTGGGAAAGATTGAGGTCACAAGGAGAAGGGGACGACAGAGGACAAGATGGTTGGACAGTGTTCTTGAAGCTATGAACATGAGTTTGACCAAACTGCGGGAGGCAGTGGAAGACAGGAGTGCCTGGCGTGCTCTGGTCTATGGGGTCACAAAGAGTTGGACACGACTAAATGACTAAACAACAACAACAACATTTTGTAGGACAAAATGAAATGAGCTAATGTATATGTATAAAGAACAATCAGTGATTTGTTGAGGTGTTGCTTTAAAACACCCTGTAAATCATCAGGCTATTGATGATGTAACAGAGACTGTTTCCACTGAACTGCCTTGTGAGAACACAATTGTTTCTCGGCTGTATTAGCCACCATCTTTCAACAAACACAAACAAACAAAAAAAAGAAAAACAACCTGTGGCCATGATCCAGAAAATAGTTGGTATGCCTACATCTGAGTGAAAGCATAAAGGTAAAGGGACCCCTGACCATTAGGTCCAATCGTGGCCGACTCTGGGGTTGCGGCGCTCATCTCGCTTTATTGGCTGAGGGAACCGGCATACAGCTTCTGGGTCATGTGGCCAGTATGACTAAGCCGCTTCTGGTGAACCAGAGCAGCACCCGGAAACACCGTTTAACCACTGGAGCGGTACCTATTTATCTACTTGCACTTTGACATGCTTTCGAACTGCTAGGTTGGCAGGAACAGGGACCAAGCAACGGGAGCTCACCCCATCGCGGGGATTTGAACCACTGACCTTCTGATTGGCAAGTCCTAGGCTCTGTAGTTTAACCCACAGCACCACCCGCGTCCCGAGTGAAAGCATAATAACCACATAATACTTATGAGGGCCAGCCTGAGACCTACTGGCATCTGAGGCAAGGCATGGCACCAACACAGCCCCATAGATCTGGGCCCATGCCCTGGCAGGGTAGGAGGAGACCAGCAGCAACACAGATTCTCTGTGGGAGCACCTCATTTTCACCAAGAGTAAAGGTGAAAAATCGGGCATTGCATGAGGCATTGCTGCTGCTCTCCTCAACTTTTGGCTGCACCGTCAGTTTCCCTGAGTTGAAAGCAGCTGCCACCAAGGCTGCCTCAGGATCTCCCACCCACTGTGGAACATGGTGCCTGAAGCATATCACCTCAGGATATTTCATTGGTGCGCTGGCCATGCCAGGGCAGCAAGCCAGCCTATGGGCTGCATGGCAGACCACATGGCTCACATTTCTAGCCACTTTCCACCCATCAGAATTTGCTGCCTGAGGCAGCTACCTCACTCTGCCTCACAGTAGGGCCAACCCAGGCACATACGTCCTGATGATTCCACTGAAGCTTGAATCCCTGCCCAAGCCAGGATTGCCAGGACAATGCTCTCATAGGCACTGTACCTTTGCAGAATACATGTGCAGATTTGCTTGTTTGAACGCGCCAGCATCCCTTTTCCACAATTCTGCTGGAAAGCTAACGCATGCACACATGCCGAGGCAGGCCTGAGACCTAAGGCTGTTAGCTCAAGGGATTTGGTGTTCCTAGCTTTCTGTGGATTGCATCACATAACAGTCAGTGTTAAGTTTGCTGTAAGAAACAGGACAAAGTGCCTGTTCTAAAGCATATCAAATGGGCTTTGAAAAGCGATTGGACAGATTCATGGAGGGTGGGCTTATCAACGACCATTTGCTAAATGGAGATGTCATGTTCAGGGACATTAAAACTCTTGAGTATCAGTTCCGAAGGAGGAACATTAAGAGAAGGGCTGTTCCCTTCAGCTCCATGGGTGGGCTTCTTTCAAAATGACTGGCTGGACCTTTGGTCTTATTGAGTAGGACTTTTCATTTGCACTTAAAATTATTATCATTTAGTCAAGACACACCTTCTCAAACACCTTCCTGCTAGGATAGTCAAAAAGTTAGAAGAGCACCACCCAAAAAGTAAATGGCAGAGGGCATGGAGCTGCATGAAATTTGTGTATGTTGATTTATGTATGTAGATGCAAAATACAGAAATAATTGCTGTAGTTTAAATAGAAATACTATTATAATGGGAAAGACTGTGGTCTGTGTGCTTGTTTAGTCTGTTGTCCAGGAGCTAACTTCTGGTGGGCAACTTCAGAGCTCCTTCTCTTCCTTCTTAGGGTTCTTTGGCCAATATCCTACTAAGACGTTCCCGTCAGCACAAAGATTTCCACTTGCATGATGGGACTTTCCCTTCTCTACTCCCCATGCACCCTCCCCAAATCTGCTCCGCAGGGTTGACAGAGCCCCTAGAACAGATTTAGGAGAGGGTGCAGGGAGGAGGAGGGAGGGAAAGTCCCAGTACACAATCAGAAAACTTTGTGTTGACTCAATGATGGCCTTACCACTACATAGGATTTCACTCAGTGACTTCCCAGTGACATTGCCACAGTCCTCACCACTTCCCATGCCACTGTTGGTACCCCACTTGTGCCCTCCCTCTATCTTTCAGGAAACTTCCCCCACCCACTTTGAGGACTTTTCTTTCAAAATTGTCTTGTAGTGCTGATATAACCATACCCTGTGTCTCGCCATGTGTATTTAGTAATGCATTTACCATAAGTGCTAGCATTTATCAGCATCTTAAGGAGTGCCATGGCATAATACTTAGCTTTTACTTTAGGGGAAGGCACTCTTGGATCCACAGGTAAAATGAATCACCTTGTTGATTTAAAGTGCATTGTAAATGTTCAAGCTTGTATCACATGCGTGGGCCTTTAAAGGATAAAACAGCACTTATTCATGAGTGAATTTATGACTGGGGTTGTATTTTCCTCATGAAAGGTTTATGGTTTGTTTACACTACCAAGAGACCCTGCCTTATTCCAGAGATTGTAAAATGCATATCCTAAATCAACAACCTTGAGGTGTTCTAGGCAGCTACCACCAGGTGCTTTAGTTACATATTTGCATTCATGTTCTTGGGTCACACCTTGAATGTAAGGCAGAACAGGCCGGAATCTGCCACTGAGGGAGCCAATCCTGGCTCCTTGATAAGTGTGTATTTCATTTCATTTCATTTATTTTTATGCTTCTATCCCACCTTATCCCACTTTTCCTCTGAGGAGTTCATGGTGGTCACATGCCCATAGCTGTCAACGTTTTCCTTTTTTAAAGGGAAATTCCCTTATTCTGAATAGGATTCCTCGCAAGAAAAGGGAAAAGTTGACAGCTATGCACATGCCCACCTCTACCGCAACCAGCCCATGAGGTAGGTTAGGCAGAGAAAGAGAGAGAGACTTTGATTTCACCCACTGATCTTCATGACTGAATAGGGATTTGAACCTTGGTTTTTCAGGTCCTAGTCCAGCACTCCACCCACAACACCCCAATGTTCTGTTTACCTCTCCATATTTTAGACGTACGCCTAATACTTGTTGGTTATATCATGAGCACTATGAATGGATGGTTTTCTCCTACTCCTTATTTCCTCCTCCTTATCTCCACAGGATCAGATTCATGGAACCAGGGCACCCCTGGCAGAGGGAAATGGTTCCCTAGTGCCACACATTAATGTCCTCTGAGCACGAGGCAAATACTTTTATTCTCCCAGACCCTTTGATTACTTTAACATGACCGCCTTTTAATATATGTTATCATTTTTAGTATGTTCTATGCTGCTGCTCAATGATGATTGGTTAATTCTTCAGGATGGTTTGGGCTTACCTTTTAAAATGTTTAGCTTTCATTTATTCATTTATGCTGGTTTGACATGTATTTGTATATTCTGACACTGTTTGAAAAATTGCTCTGATTAATTTACTGTACGTCACTATATGATGAGGTGACCCATAAATATAAATAATAAATAAACAAATCCTGGCCTCATTTTGATGGAGCACTAGAACAGGATATAGCAGGCTTCCTCAACCTCGGCCCTCCAGATGTTTTGAGCCTACAATTCCCATCATCCCTGACCACCGGTTCTGCTGGCTAAGGATAATGGGAGTTGTAGACCAAAAACATCTGGAGGGCCGAGGTTGAGGAAGCCTGGGATATAGCATCATGAGTATAAGTTGCAGCGATCCTTGGGCTTGCACCTTCTGAGCTCTTCTCTCTTGCTGCTTGTTTGTGAGGAAGAGATCAGAAGCATCTGCTTCCATTTTAGATTAATCACAGTTTCACAAGTCGCCCACACCTTACACTGTAGTTAAGCCAGCTTCTCAACCCACGGTGGTGGAGAGTCTGTCTCCTCCCATAATGAGCAAATAAAGTCTGCTGTAGTTGAGGTTAAAAGATGCTGTGCCCTCATTTCCCCTTTTCATTTAAGTTAGGTTGGGGAGGGAAAAAAACTTCACTGCAGAAGGAAGTTAGCTGAAATTCTAATTAAACCCATCTTTTTGATGGGTCCATCAGAAGCGACAAAGCTGCAACCACCCTGGCCCATTCTGCGAATAATCATCTTTCTAACTTGCACTGATAGAAGCCCCAGGGTAGACTTAAACCTAAATAGCTGAAGGATTTGGTCCCAGTTGGCCTATTACAGTTGATGCCCACCAACTAACTCTGTTGTAGCAAATTGTCTCCTAGACCACAAGCGCTCAGAAGGGATTTAACAGAGGCTGGTTACACTTCTCTCCCTGGGACCAAGTTGGGTTCTTTTGCTCACTCATCTGCCTGAACAGGCACACAGACAAAATTGCCTACTGTGGTATACAGAGGAAAGAAAAAAAACCCCAAGATTTCACCTAAAGGAAGCCGAAGGGAAAAGTTATACCAATTGGGTCACTAATGTGCACAATATTGAGAGGCAGAGAAAGACAGACAATAAGACAGACATGCCTATCAAGATAAAGTTATTCCCCCCCCCCCTTAAATTAACCTAGGCTTGTGGATTTATGAAATCTCCAGCTTTATTCCTTCAAGGTTTTCTCCTTTACCTGCCCACAGTCTCAGAAAATCCACAAAATTCATACTCAGGCATACATTTGGTGCATTAACCTGATCTACTGACTTGTGGTATTTTGTATTTGGAACATCGTTTTTAATTGTTGATTTCATTCTGCTCACCACCTTGCTATTCCCTGCCCCTTAATATTGGCGGGCATTTTTGTAAATGAATCAATAAATATTATTAGAATATATTCAATTTAATGATTATTAAGTTATTATTAAATTATTCTTCTGTGTTCAGTCAACATGTCACTGTCCCTGCTGCAATCCTTCTACAGCAGCAGAGTTTTCTGTTGACTCCTGTCATGATAGGTTATCCTAATTTTCCAGGGTCCTCAATTACACCCGAAGCTTACATAAGTCGAGTAGTTTCTCTGTAGCAGAGGTTAATCCTCCAGCTCCTGGAGACCAGTGGCCGTGGGATGGGAACTAGCAGGCTTGTACTTGCTCTTTCCCCCTTTGTGCATTGAACACACAAGTAGAAAAATGCCCAAATAGAGTCAGAGTGTCCCCTACATCCTTGGTTTCCTCAACAACTTCAGCACAGGTGAAATATTTATTTGGTGTTTTTTCTCCCTCAGAAAAAAACAACCACATAATATAGTAGCAGCAGGCCAGTCTTTGTGTGTTGTTGACTAACTGTGGATGGGAATAATAAACATTGGAATTCATGTCCTATTGAGAGTAATTCTGTGCCAACGAACATTGGATGTGCATCAACAACCCTGAGCAGATTCAATATTTATGCTCCTTTCATCATGGAAAGCTTGGAGGAAAACACAACCAGGAAGCTATATAATACATTACTGTCTCTTCCAGAACATAACAGCAACAGGAAGCTACTGATTCCACCTGGATACAACTAATACCAGTGTCATCCAGCGACTAAATTATATGATAACACTTTTTCCCACCCCCACGGATGTTTGTCCAGGTTGCTTAGCTGCACAAATATCCACAGATTATTTTGCCCTGATGAAAAGTAAACCAAACATAGGAAAATTTGGGATAAGTGTTGGCACAACTGGAAATTGAACCCAGTAGATTGCCGGAACATATGTTCCTGAAGTTCTGAAATGAACATCATTCCCCACCATTATCTCCTCTTCCTCGTGTTTTATTCATATAAAGAAAAGGTGGTTTTACTTTTACTTTTTATTTTTTAAAAACAGAAGCTTCAAGGCAAATCATGTAGTCTTTGCATCATTCAAGCTAGAAATGTCCAACTAGGTCAAAGGAAGTAGGAAATCACCAGAGCTTTTAATCCTCAACTTTGTTAAAATTATTCTGCATATGCCGTTCGTGTGAAAAATGTGTGAGAAACATGCCTTAGTCAACCACTTGTTTTCAAATAAAAGCCCTCTCCCCCCAGATTTACTCGGGAACTTGTCTGTAAGGTTTTGATATAGAATTAAATTAATCCCTTCCAAAATATGACAAATCCAGAAATGAAAAGTTCTCTCTCAGAGCGAGAGATAGAGAGAGATACTGTTCCATTATCATTGTTTACATTTTCTCATTGAGCCATACATTTCTAAGCACCTTAGTGCAAAAATGCAGATGAAAACAGTTCAGATACCAGGAGAAAAAACTCTCTTTGTTAACTAGGAATTGCAGCCTTGGTTACAGTATGCTATAAATGATATTTCATGCTTTTAAAAAGCTGGCGCAAAGGCACTATAGATTTAGTTAAATTGGAATGGCATTGTTCCTAAGTATGCCCATAATCTGCATTAAATGGAGCAGGTGGGTGGCCTTTGGTGAAATGCTTCCTTTTCTTAGTTATTCTCCTGCTTCTTCAAAACCCACATGCCTTCAAAGATATCTGGATGTGTCATAGGCTATTAGCAGTCTCCATTCTCTGAGTGACACTCCATATGTAGCCAAATGGCACCACATAGCACCAGTGTGGGTGCTATGTGGTGGTGCTGTGATCTAAACCACCAAACCTCTTGGGCTTGCTGATTGGAAGGTTGGTGGTTTGAATCCCCACGATGGGGTGAGCTCCTGTTGCTCTGTCTCAGTTCCTGCCAGCCTAGCAGTTCGAAAGCACACCACTGCGAGTAGGTACCGCTGCGGAGGGAAGCTAAACAGTGTTTCTGTGTGCTCTGGCTTCCATCACGGTGTTCTGTTTGCCAGAGGCGGTTTAGTCATGCTGGCCACATGACCTGGAAAGCTGTCTGTGAACAAACACCGGCTCCCTCGGCCTGAAGCGAGATAAGTGACACACCTCAAAGTCGCCTTTGACTGGACTTAACCATCCAGGGGTCCTTTACTTTAGCTTTACATTTTCAGCAGTACAAATAATATTTGGTGGGGTGGACGTAAATTGAGTGTATTAGGTGGCGGGAATCCAACAATGAAGACAGAACATGCTCAGTGGATGTGGAATGCCAAATAAATCCATAGTTTAACTATGGATAAACTCATAACTCTGGAGTAATGAGTGCAGTTACTTTCCCTCCACTTCTTAATGCTATTCTTTCACTTTTTCATTAGAATGTTCACCCTGAAGAGATTATTCCAATTATACTTTTATTTCCAGGCAAGGATTCCCAGAGCAATCTAATCAATCCGATGTAGGGCTGTTTTACTCATAACACACCTATCACCTGGTTTCTCAGGACCTGATCACTCAATTGACCCCAAAATATGTAGGCGGCCCTGCTGAAAACTATTGTATCTGAGATGATGTGAGGCGATATGAAAGACCTCACCATTCAAACAGGAAGTTTGCCGCTTGATACTGTAGTCGCCTGGTGAGGAAATAAATGCGGTTCTTTAAACTTTATTCAGAGGGACGTGGGTGGCGCTGTGGGTAAAACCTCAGTGCCTAGGACTTGCTGATCGTAAGGTTGGCGGTTTGAATCCCCGCAGCGGGGTGAGCTCCCATCGTTCGGGCCCAGCTCCTGCCCACCTAGCAGTTCGAAAGCACCCCTAAGTGCAAGTAGATAAATAGGTACCGCTTTATAGCGGGAAGGTAAACGGTGTTTCCGTGTGCTGCGCTGGTCTGGCTCGCCAGTTGCAGCTTCGTCACGCTGGCCACGTGACCCAGAAGTGTCTTCGGACGGCGCCGGCTCCCGGCCTCTTGAGCGAGATGAGCGCGCAACCCTAGAGTCGGTCACGACTGGCCCGTACGGGCAGGGATACCTTTTTAAACTTTATTCAAAAGTTACAATACAGCTTTGTCCACTGCCATAATATCACAGAATGATCACGGCAGTCCTCAATCCCACATCACTGTCAGGTTGGCTTGCTGAAATAAATGTTTGAAGGGGAATAAATGTTTGAAGGGCCTTGTAACAGGAAACATGGCATCTTTTCTCAGTAGTCTATTAATGGCAGAAATAACTCCCAACTCTTTCAGAGTATGAAATTGAGAGAAATGCCAGATAAGCAATCAATGATCTAGGGGGAAAATAGGAAACAAGAAATATCACCTTATCAGAAAAATCTTTGTCTTTGTAAGTCAAAAGGGTCTTTTGGTCTTTTGCTCTTACATGCCTGTAATAGGAAGAGTAAAATGCTTCAT
Organism: Podarcis gaigeae; assembly: GCF_964106915.1. NCBI lineage: Eukaryota > Metazoa > Chordata > Lepidosauria > Squamata > Lacertidae > Podarcis > Podarcis gaigeae. The sequence goes on from NC_139681.1 coordinate 71,888,601, forward strand.
TCCATTTTACTGGAATGCACTGTGTCATCTGAAGGAGCAAAGGCACTTAGTGTTATTAAAAGAGATAATGTAATTGAATATGGTCCTAAAGCTACAAGGTAGTAGAATTTGCTGCAAGTATTGATGTATGAAATTTTAAACTTGCTGGAATAATACTTATGTCACTTCCTACATATATTTACAGCGCCTATGAAAATGAACATTTGATATCAGCTGAAAACCATTAAACCATTTTTAAAGCATTAATATTCACTGCTGATTTACTTTTTGTTGTAGCCTAACATGCAGAACTCCCTCAAGTAAGCATGGCCTGTAATATATTAAAATACATGTGTTGCAGGTCTAGGCTCAGTGGGGTTGCGGGTGGTGGGGCGAAGGCATGATAAAGATGCAGTAACCACAGCACAACCAACTGGGATTTAAACAGGCCACAGCTTTATTGATTACAGCTGTTAACAGGATTTGGTGGAGGCATCAGGTGTGTAACCTGAATCAACAAACCTATCTGCTAGTTGATTATTTGGCAGGGTTATCCAAGGTTAAGGATCTCCCTATGGCATACACCAAATTGGGGTGACCACCACAAGACTGCCATTTTGCGAGTTCTATGGCCCATCAGCTCCCCGCCCTGGCATCCAGCCCAAAGCACCTTCCCTGGATCCCTTTAAGGGGATACTCTGATCCTCTGACACACAGGGGCAGAGGGTGGACAACTCCCTGTCTACTTAGCATAAGGATCCATCACAATGCCTTATCAACCAGCAAGTTGTGACAATTGCATTGAGGCAGGCAAAAACCCCAAGACAGAATTTGTTTGAAAGCAAAATCCTCCCTGGTCCCGAATAAGGTGACTGAAGACTTCCATAGCAAGGTCTCTCATACAGCCTGCCTGCTTAAGGTAACTGCAGTAGAACAGCGATAAAAAGGCTGGTGAATTAAGGCAAAAGCCCATGAAGTTCTCACAGTAGTGCCAGTTCCATATGTATGGTCATAACAACTGCACTGCCAGCATGGACGCTATACACAAAAGCCACAGAAGCAATGTTCTTACTGGCATGGTTCACTATGGGACTAGGAGAAATCTCTAATTGCTCGTGATGCAGACATGCTATCAGTCAGAGTTATTAAAATGCATTCAACATGCATTAGACCAGGACCTATGGGATGGATATTAGATTTTTTAAATGCTGAGTCTACATATAGGTTCAAGGGAAATCTTTCAGATGGTCTGATCTTCAGGTTTCCAGAAAGTTACCCATGTTAGTCTCTGTTGCAATGGAAACAAGGATGAGTATTGTTGCAGCTTAAAGGTTAGCAAATTTATTATGGCATAAACGTTTATGGTCCAATCCTTCGGTTGCACAAAGTTTAGACCTCAGCTGGAGGGGTGTTCATCAGCTCTGTGTAGTCAACTCACAACTTACATGCATTTCAACGTTACACACTTAGCAGCCGACCAGTTGGAATTGCACAAATTATATGCGCTTTAGGTGGAGAGACTCCAGAGTCTGTGCAACAGTCTCCCAGAGTCAGGTAAGCAAGGCAGAGAGCTTTGCATGGGGGGAGGAGAAGGGGGGCAGTAAGACCCATTCAGCACATCAGCTCCAGAAGATAGGATTGCTGATGTGGAGGTGGTTCCAGGGGGTTATTTGGACTATGCATGATTTCAGCTTCATGTACAACTCCCTGGAATGTAAACCCTGTGTAAGGTGCACATAAACAGCACTTCCTGAACTATTAGGTGAATAGAGATGATTCAGGTGAGAATTGCACATTCCTGAGTTGGACTGTGCTATTAACAAGACATCTGGAATCAGATCAAGGGCTCCCTGAAATCCTGAGTTGATCTGTGGACTTAGGTGCCCAGAAAACAGTGCAATTCTAAAGCAACTGCTGCATTATTTTAAAATGAAACCAAGCTGACAAATGCCCTGAGCTTGAATGGGAGGCGGAGGGATCTTTAATTTGAATGAAAAGGCCTGAGTTTTAATCAGAATGAATTATGTTCACTGGTCCTTAACAGCTGTGATTCTCAGCATTGTGGATATTGAGTGGACCTGGAAAGCCCCTCCTCACACAATGTATTAAATACCAAGGTTTTTTGCTATTTGGATTTGATTTTAGAGCCACCATTCTGCCCGGCACTTTGCACAGAAACAGAAGCAAAAGGAGGGAAAGACAGATCCCCACTTAACCACATATTAGTAACCTCAGGTGTTTCACTGTCAACTTATCCAAGAGTATCTTACCTATCTGCCTTTATTTCAGTTGAATCAGTCGATCTGAAGTTGTATAATAAAAAAGTAACATAAGCGACTCTTAGAGATATTGGAGCAAGTGTGGGAATTATGTAATTTATGTAAGCAGTCGTAGTTAAAAAGACCATCTGCAACATATTTCTTTTTCAATAGTACACTGAAACTAAAATAACCCCTTGCAAATTGTCTTTGACTCTCAGAATAAATTTGTCAATCAATAATGAAGCAAATAAAGCTATATCCAGCTAATCTAACAATCAAAGCTTCTACCCCTAGTTGGTATGTTTACTTTATTCAGTTTAGGGAAGTTTATGAGGAGTTGTGCCACATGCAATCTGGAGTGATAGCATAATTCTCTCTCTACACTGTGCACGAGGCCATAGCGTGGCCCACACTGCGCATCCTGTTTTCTGTTAGGTCTCTATGTAAAAGCCACCTGACCCTCAACAGATAAAATGTAATGGAAAATTTGCTATTAGCTTGTGAGGCCATGATATCACAATAGGCAGCTTTGCTTGCTTGCGGCAGGGGTGCCCCAAAGTTAAAATCGTAGGATTAAATAGCCACATTCTCTGTAGAATTACAGTACCTGGAGAGTGATTTATATTATCTTGTATGTATGCTCAGCTAGGATTTAAGTGGAACTCTGCAAATTTTAAGCCAGAATTTCTAATCCAATTCTTGGTGCTGACTGTTTGACCTGTTATCATCAGAGAGAGGCATTAAGCTTAATATGAAGCCCCTGCCAATATGGATTTCCAAAGCATTTGCAGCCTTCATAGTGCAAAAGTTCACCGACTACACTTCCCCCCTGAATAGAGTACTCGGGGTCATCAAACACTGCAAGCATAACTAACTATTATGTTTATTGTGTAGCACTCATATGCTTTGAAAATGTCGTATTTATTTATTATCAAAACATATTTGCAGTTAGGCAAGCTAACTGCGCAATTGTGCACAATGGTCCTAAGTTCTATTGTGTTCATTATATCTAGAATGGGTGAACCTTCCAGTTTCTCACGTTTTCTAATCTTCAGTTCTCCACATATCTGCGGCAATTTGTAATTTATTTACTTTTTAAATCCTCATGAAGATGCATCAGCATTTTGTGATTATTATTATTTTTTAAATCCCCATGAGAATTCATCAGCGATTTGGTGTCAAAATCAAAACTTCTGAGACTCACGCATGAAGCAGCCAGAGCAGTGAAGTGGAGTTTTGGTCAATGAAACGTTATATGGTACCACAAACTAAAACGTCAATGTCTGGGGGAAGGGAGGCATTTAGTGCAAGTATATCTTAATAGACACATTTTTGTAAGCAGTTTTAACCATTGCCCAATTTATTGCAATAAACTTTCTCTAATGCATTTTTGTATGTTACTGTATTTTCACTATTATGTGCATTTTCTTTTTTGACACACTGCTTGGAGAAATGCACCACATAATTAAACTATAAAAGGATACCTGTGTTGGGGTCCATGCTTTGGTTTGAGAAGGGCGAATCATGTTTTTTCTCATTAAAACACATCCAACATTAAATTTCTGGTGCTTAACTTATTTAAGTTTTTTGTTTTTAAAGAAATCTGCTTCTTATTTTATTGCAGATGTCTTATTGCTTGTATTTCATTGCTTTTAGTTGATTTTGCTAATTGTGCTGTATTGAAGCCCCGTTGAATTTGTTAGGATTTGTTTCAGAGTAGCCGTAGTTAGGATTGCACTGTTAGGTACCATTTGACTCAGATCTTAAACTGTCATCACTTTCTTCACTCCTTTTCATCTTAAAGGAGTCAATATATACCCACACTCCAATACACGAACCTCTTCTGAAATAATTACGTTTTTAATTAGTAGTAGTATGTTCTGTAATAGAATGCCCTGTAGGAGGAACTGCTTTGAATAAGGATGGGATTTATATTGGAATTCTTTTTTTCCCCCACCCAATAGCTAGATTTTATTTACTTATTCATTTGAAGTATTTCTATACCACCCTAGCATTAGCAATAATACAGTGGTACCTCGGGTTAAGTACTTAATTCGTTCCGGAGGTCCGTTCTTAACCTGAAACTGTTCTTAACCTGAAGCACCACTTTAGCTAATGGGGCCTCCTGCTGCTGCCATGCTGCCAGAGCACAATTTTTGTTCTCATCCTGAAGCAAAGTTCTTAACCTGAAGCACTATTTCTGGGTTAGAGGAGTCTTTAACCTGAAGCGTATGTAACCTGAAGTGTATGTAACCTGAGGTACCACTGTACCAGGGAAGACCACACCAGGTTCTTCTCCTCTGTAGCTCTTTGTACACCCCCAAATCTGTTCTGGAGGTTGACCCCATCCCGCAGACAGATTATGAGAGACTATGGAGGAAGAAGAAGAGTGAGTAGAAGACCATTGACTAATCAGAAATGCATTTCACAATCAGGTTGACATCCTTGGATGCTTTGTCTTTTTTTAAGCAAGCAGCCTGTTATAAAATCCATATTTTGCCATCTGCTTTAAGAGAAAAGAAAAATGGGAAGGAAATCTTAAAAAAAATAAAAATGTCACAAATACTTCAGGCCACTTTCAAGCAAATATTAAACTTTCTCAAGACTTCATTAGCTCATGCTATACGGGGAAGAAATGCCTCTCGCCTCTTTCTCCTAACAGATCCTCCAGCAAGGTAGAATTACTAATGGCTTTTCTACAGTGAAGAGTCAAGGTGAAATTATACCTAGAGAATACCTCCTGCCTGATCTGATGCAGGCACCAGCTGCTCTACATTTCATCTCCCTCTGCATGTGACAGGCTATAAAAGAACAACCACAGGGACTGTTGACATTGCGTGCGATAGCCAGCATGATTTATGCATTGTTGTGTTGAGTCAGGAAATCGTGAACGTCAAATTAAAGCAATGTGCAAAGCTTGCCATATGACAGAAGTCCTAGTCTACGTGAACTCTTGCAGCTACAACAGTGAAAGGCAACATTGAAGGAGCTGCAGCATTCTTTATGTACGGGCCTGAGTGGGGGGCTGTGTCAAATGTTGGCCCATTTCAATATTCAGGAATTAAGTAGTACATCAAGTTAGCCTGAAATATTTCTCCAAAGCACCCTAATGATGGCAACTTTCACTTTTCATTTTTTGCACCTGCCTCTCTTCTGCCTTTCTGATTTGGCACCACCCCCCACTCCATTATCCTGAACAATCAGGAAACCTGTAGTGAATGTGAAGATGTTACAGCACTAACTATCCAGTCAAATCTGGCTATGTTTGGACATCATGAAGCCAAACAAAGCTATTTTCTTCTGTTCTCTTTTTATCCCCGGCTAAACCAGTGGGTAGATTTAAGGTAGATTGGCAAAAAGAAAAGAAAGGGGGGGAGGTTAATATATTTTTTATTTTGAATTACATATGGGGTACCATAATCTACGGTGGGATGCGGGTGGCACTGTGGGTTAAACCACAGAGCCTAGGACCAGCCGATAAGAAGGTCGGCGGTTCAAATCCCTGCGACGGGGTGAGCTCCCATTGCTCGGTCCCTGCTCCTGCCAACCTAGCAGTTCAAAAGCACGTCAAAGTGCAAGTAGATAAATAGGCTCTGGTGGGAAGGTAAACGGCGTTTCCATGCGTTGCTCTGGTTCACCAGAAGTGGCTTAGTCATGCTGGCCACATGACCTGGAAGCTGTACGCCGACTCCGTCAGCCAATAAAGCGAGATGAGTGCCGCAACCCCAGAGTCGGTCATGACTGGACCTAATGGTCAGGGGTCCCTTTACCTTTACCTTTACCATAATCTATTCAGGGCTTAGGGCCTCTAAAAGTCTAAATGCACCCCTGTGCTACAGGTGTATTATCTGGCATTTTGAGAGAGAGGCTATGGCACAGTGGGGGGGCAGCAAGTGCTTTATATGCAAGACGTTCCTATCTGGTTAAATTCCTCATACCAGCCAATTAAAAGGACCAGACAGCAAGTGAAGTCAAAGTCCTCTGACTGAGTCCCTGGAGCTGAACTGCAGCCAGTTCATGTGTAGGCAGTCATGCGACAGACCAGTCTTCTCCAGCCTGGTGCCCTCCAGACTTTCTTCTGGACTTCATCTCCCATCAGCCCCAACAAGATAGATAGATAGATTTTTTATTGTCATTACACAAGTGCAACATTGCACAAGTGCAACGAAATTGGATGCAAGGCCACTGGCCAGAGATGATGCAACTTGTAGCTCAAAGTATCTGGATAGCGCCAGGTTATGGAAAGCTGGGCTAAATGGACAGAAGGTGTTGCCTAGCATATGATCCTAATCCCTAGGAGGTCATGGGGTTTGAAAGGCCATGAGCCAAAACTCAGCGGCAGTGCATCGGCTCTGCATGCGAACGGTCCCAGGTTCGATCCCTGACATCTCAAAGGGGGTCTGGAAATGACCCCTGTTTGAGATCCTGGAGAGCAGCTTCCAATCAGCAAAGGCAATAAAACTGAGTTAGATGAACAAAAGTCTGACTCACTATCAGGCAACTTCCTATGATCTAACATTCCTATGATCTAACAGTTCTTTCCAATCAGCCTTCCAATTGTTTTGGGTTTTCTTTATACAAAATCTCCTTTACAGTGGTACCTCGGTAGTCGAATGGAATCCATTCCATTTTTTTTAAATAATATTTTTTATTGAGTTTAAGAAATACAGAAAAAAGAATAAAGGATAGATGTAAGAAAATAGAATAGAAGAATAACAAATTTCCATGTTCTTTTTTCCTCAAATCTAAAGGACTTCCCCGCATCCTCCAAACCCTGCATTCTCTGTCATATAAAACATCAGCAATTTGTTAACTTATTTCAAAACTTATTGTATCTTCCATTTTATCATGTTCCCTGATTTCAAATATACTGTAACCCAATTCTTGTACGTTTTGTATTAAACACAATAAAGTTGTTTCATTATTTTACCTCTAAATTCTTGTGTCTTAATTTTCATTTCATTAACTTACATTTGCTGAAGCTAGAGTTTCCTAAAAGGTGCATTTTTTTTTAACATTCATACAGCTTATAGTGTTTTTTCAAATAGTCCTTAAATTTTTTCCAGTCCTCCTCGATTGTTTCTTCTCCCAAGTCTCGGATTCTGCCAGTCATTTCGGCCAATTCCATATAGTCCATCAACTGCGATTGCCATTCCTCCAGCGTGGGTAAATCTTGTGTCTTCCAATATTTTGCAATCAGGATCCTTGCTGCTGTGGTAGCATACATAAAAAAGGTTCTATCCTTCTTAAGCACTCTCTGGTCCACCATGCCCAGAAGGAAGGCCTCTGGTTTCTTAGGTAAGGTAAATCTCAGTACCTTTTTTAGTTCATTAAGGATCATTTCCCAGAAGGCCTTCACTTTCGGGCAGGTCCACCAGAGATGAAAGAATGTCCCTTCCGCCTCTCTACATTTCCAACATTTGTTGTCGGACAGATGGTATATCTTAGCTAGCTTGACTGGGGTCATGTACCACCGGTATACCATTTTCATAATATTTTCCTTCAAGGCAGTGCATGCCGTAAATTTCAAACCGGTGTTCCATAACCTTTCCCAGTCTACAAACATAATGTTGTGCCCCACATCCTGCGCCCATTTTATCATGGCGGATTTGACTGTCTCATCCTGTGTATTCCACTTAAGCAGCAAGTTATACATTCTCGAAAGTAGTTTATTTTTTGGCTCTAACAATTCAGTCTCTAGTTTCGATTTTTCCACCTGGAATCCAACCTTTTTATCTATTTTAAAGACCTCCTGAATTTGCGCATAGTGCAACCAATCTCGCATCTTGGTTTTCAGTTTTTCCAAGCTCAGCAACCTCCAATTGTCTCCAATTTTTTCGATTATTTCCCAATATTTAGGCCAATGGGCCTCCATGTTAAGTCTCTTACGTGCCTTGGCCTCCACCGGTGAGAGCCACCTCGGAGTCTTACTCTCCAATAAGTCTTTATATTTTGTCCAGACCATCAAAATTGCTCTTCTGACAATATGATTTTTAAACAATTTGTGCACTTTAACCTTGTCATACCACAAATATGCATGCCACCCAAACGCATTATCAAACCCTTCCAGATCTAGGACATCAGTGTTCTCCAATAAAATCCAATCTTTCAACCAGCAGAAGGCTGCAGATTCATAATATAACCTCAAGTCTGGCAGGGCAAATCCCCCTCTTTCTTTCGCATCAGTTAATATTTTAAACTTTATTCGGGGCTTTTTGCCCTGCCAAACAAACTTGGAAATATCCTTCTGCCACTTTCCAAAACATTCCACCTTGTCCACGATCTGTAGGGCCTGAAACAAAAATAACATTTTCGGCAATACATTCATCTTTACAGCAGCTATTCGGCCTAACAAGGAAAGTTTCAATCTTGACCATGTTTCCAAATCTCTTTTGATTTCTGACCAACATTTCTCGTAGTTATCTTTAAACAAATTCAAATTTTTGGAGGTCAGATACACCCCTAGGTATTTTACTTTTTTAACCACATTCAGTTCCGTTTCTTTAGAGAACTCATCTGTTTCTGTGACTGTCAAATTTTTTGCTAAAACTTTAGTTTTTTGCTTATTTAACTTAAACCCCGCCACCCGACCAAAGTCAGAAATTAATTCTAACACTCTTTTAGTGCTGGAGACTGGTTCCTGTAATGTAATACCAGGTCATCTGCAAATGCTTTCAATTTATATTGTTTCACTCCGACCTCAATTCCTTGGACCAACCGGTCCTTTCTAATCATGTTTAGCAGCACCTCCAGAACTGAGATGAACAATAGGGGGGATAGGGGGCACCCCTGACGTGTCCCTTTTTCAATTTTAAACTCCTCTGTCACCACATTGTTTACTATCAATTTAGCTTTTTGTTCTGAATAGATTGCTTCTATACCATTTTCAAACCCCCGCCCCACTCCCATCCCTTCCAAATTTTTCTTCATGAACATCCAAGAAATATTATCAAAGGCCTTCTCTGCATCAATAAAAATTAAGACCGCTCTAGTGTTAAGATTTGTTTGTAGAAGTTCCAAAATATCAATAATGTTTCTTGTATTGTCAAACAAATGCCTACCAGGGAGAAAGCCAGCCTGGTCCTTATGGATCACTTCATTTAATACTTTTTTAAATCTACTTGCCAGGATATCTGCAAAAATTTTGTAATCCACATTTAGCAGTGAGATGGGGCGGTAGTTCTTAAGCTGAGTCTTTTCAGTTTCTAGTTTAGGTATCAATGTGATGAAAGCTTCTTTCCACGTTTCCGGTGCCTTCCTTCCCTCCATGATCTGGTTACAAACCTCCATCAAGGGTTGTATCAAATAATCCTTTAAAACTTTGTAATATTTGGAGGTTAGACCATCAGGGCCTGGAGACTTGCCCAATTGAAGATTCTGAATGGCACTTTCAATTTCTTGCTGTGTGATGTTGCAATTCAGGTTTGTTCTCATTTCCTGGGGTATTTTTTGTAATCCATTAGTTTTAAGAAATTGATCCACCTCGGAAGCTTTTTGCGGCCCTTGTGAGTAGAGTTCTTTGAAATATCTCTGGAAACACTTTCTAATTTCCTCAGGTTTCTGAACCATTCTCCCTTCAATCTCTAGATTTGTAACTGTATTAAGCTTTTCTCTTTTTCAACTGCCAGGCTAGCAGTTTCCCACACTTATTCGCTGATTCAAAGGATCTTTGTTTCATTTGTTTAATTTTCCATTCCACCTCTTGATTTATCAATTTCGAATATTGCGCCTGGAAAAATTTCACTTCTCTTAGCACATCCTTCGACTTAGGCCTAGATCTTAATTTTTTCTCTCCTTCTCTTATTTTCTCCAATATCTTCTCCTTCTTTTCATTCCAGAGCCTTTTCTTAATCGTATTTTGTTGTATTAGAAACCCTCTCATGACTGCCTTGCTTGCGTCCCAGATTATTCTTTTTTCCACGGTGGTATTCAAATTTATCTCAAAATAGTCCTTTAAAGTTTTTTGGGCCTTCTTAACAATCTCCTGATCTCTTAATATAGTGTCATTCATTTTCCATCTAAAGGATCCGGTTGTATTTAGTCTCAGTTCCACTTTCAAAGCATTATGGTCGGAGCAAGTTTTTGGGCAGATTTCCACTTTTCTAGTCTTAGGTGCTAGTCCTCTAGTTGTCCATATTTGGTCAATTCGTGTCCATGTCAGATGAGCTTCAGAAAAGAAAGTCCCTTCTTTCCCTAGAGGGTTCTTAACCCTCCATATGTCAATTAAATCCATATTGTCAGTCATTTCAAAAAAGGTTTTAGGTAGTCTGCCATCTTTCGATATGTTGGCACTTTGTGACTTATCCATATTTACAGACACAACCCCATTCATATCACCCAACATAATGATGTTATTGTAGTCCAAGTAATCCAGCATAGTCTCATGCAGCTTCCTGAAAAATTCCGATTTTCCCTCATTTGGAGCATATATTCCTAATATCAAAAATTTTTCTCCTTGTGTCTGTATTTCAATCGCCAAAATTCGGCCATGTTCATCTTTAAATAAAAATTTCGGTGACAGGCTCTCCTTTGCATATATCACCACTCCTCTTTTCTTAACTTTATCCGAAGAAATAAATTCTTGGCCTAGTCTTTTATTAATTAGCACTTTTCTGTGGAGCCTTGTCACATGTGTTTCTTGTAGGCAAATAACGTCCAATTGTTCCTTTTTCAAAATGTGAAAAATTTTTCTTCTTTTTTCCGGGGAATTTCCGCCATTTATGTTCCAACTAAGCAGCTGCAGAGACATCCTGATTCAATTGACGAGTCCTACAATGGGGTGTCTAAGTTTCCCTCCGATCCCGGAGGTGGTAGTACTGGTCCAGATCCAGGTGGTGTGACTTTTGAAGGTGGTCCCGGTGGTGGTGGAGGCCAAGAAGCTGCAGCTCCTTTTTGCAGGTCCTCCTCGTGGTCGTATAGGAACTTCTGCTGGTCTTCAGGTGATTTAATTTTTATTTTCCTTCCTTTGTAAGTAAATGAAAGTCCTTGTGGAAACTCCCACCTATAAGGAATTCCGTTGTGTCTCAACAATTTAGTCAAATCTATATAGGTAGTCCTAAGTTCCAAGAGATATTTGGGTATATCTCTGTAAATTTCAGCCTTTTTGCCTTCTATCTCCAAAGATTTCTTGAAATGTAGGCCTAATATCTTATCCCTCTCTTCTCTTGATCTCAGAATAACTAAGCAGTCTCTGGACTTGTCTTTCTTTACAGATCTTCCCAGTCTAAAGGCTGTCACAATTTTAAAGTCCTTTTCTTCCTCAATTCCCCAGAATTTGGAGAACAAAAGTGTCAGAAATCCCTCTAGGTTGTCTTTCTCCAGTTCCGGGATAGCCCTTATCCTGAGATTATTTTCTTTACTTTTCAATTCAACCAATGACAGGTAGGCTTGTTGTTCCCCTACCTGTCTTTTCAGAGGCCTTACTTCCCCTTTAATTTCCTCAACCTTTATATTCGCCTGTTCTGCTTTTTGGTTGGCTTCCACAGCTAATTTGTAGTTTTCAGCCGTAGCTCCTTGCAGTTTTTCAATCGCCTGGGTGTGCTGCGAAACCTGTTCAGTTAATCTGCCAATAGAGGATGTAGCTTGGTCAATTTTTGATGTTTGATTATCCACTTTTTGATTTAAAACTGCCAGTTGTTCCAAAATTTGTTTCAAAACTGTTTCAGATCCTCCAGTTGCCATATCTTCTGTAGCAGGCTGTACAAATTCCACCTCCTGTGCTGTCAGCACAGTTGGGACGGATGATCTGCGATGATGAGTTAAAGTTGTTTGCATAAGTTGCCCAGATTTTTTCTCTTTTTCTTTATCTTTGGCTTTAGCTGCTCTTGTTCTCCCTGAGCCGCTCATTCCACACCTGCCTCTGTTCAAGGTCAAATGATCTTTTGTCCCATGAGAAAGACGAGTCCAAAGTATAAACAATTAAACCACAAAGAATTTCAATAAAGTTCAATTCCCAGGCCACTATACTTCCACAATCCTCTAGGGGGAGTATTTCAAAGTTTCAAAGAAGGAAGGAACTATTTTCTGCCATTGAAGTTCCTATATTCCCCATGTTAAATTTTTGTAATTCCAATGCACAAAAGGAAGGTTTCCAAAGCTTCCAGTTTCTTAAACTCCAGCCACAAGGTGTCAAAGGAGGTCCCAGCAACAATGTTAAACGTTAATATCTCAGTCCATGCAACAGTTTAAGTCTCTGCTACAATGTCGTCAGTTTGACAGCAGTTTGACAGTTCTCTTCTATACACTGGCAGCCCGATGACGGGGTTACCCCTTTTAATTCCGTTTAGCTCAAAAATAGGGGGACAGTTCCAAAAGGCAAAAGTCCATAAATTTCACAATTCTTTCCCTTTTCTCCTCAAAGATACACAGTCTATCAATGCACTCTTTCTTCCACTTTTACAGTCCCTTTTAATCACTTCAGCTCGCTTCAGAGCCCTTGCTTTGGTCTAATTAGCAGAGTCGGGAGGCGGACTTCCTGTTACTCGCCTCCCGTTTTCAGCCGAATTTCTCCAATTTGGTTAAAAATTTAAACCCCTTACTCACGGGTATGTTGCTCCAATTTCGTTGTTTTCAAGAAGAAAGGTCGGCGCTCATCAGCAGCAGCAGCGCAGCTTTGCGTCCACGAAAAGAGCGATGAACTCACAGTGCCGCTCCCCCTTTCACGTTCCAGAGCCTCTTACGAGGCTCCTTCTCCGCTTCTGGGGGGGCTCAAGGCGCCCGCCGAGTCCCACGGCCGCAGGCTCGCTCTGCCTGCGGTTTTTCTTGATGGGTCTCCGCTTTGCCGTAGCGGACGACCCTTTTTCGCGGAGCCCCTCTTCACAGCGCGAAGAGGACCGCCATTGCTGTTTCGCGCCGCCTCCGGAAGTGTGAGGAATGGAATCCATTCCAGAAGTCCGTCCGACTTCCAAAACGTTCAGCAACCAAGGCACAGCTTCCGATTGGCTGCAAGAAGCTCCTGCAGCCAATGGGAAGCTGCGGAAGCCAAAACGGACATTCGGGCTCCAAAGAATGTTCGCAGACCAGAACACTCACTTCCGGGTCTGTGGCATTCAGGAGCCAAAACATTCGACTCGCAAGGCATTCGGGACCCAAAGTACGACTGTATTTCTTTCTTTTTTTAACATCCAGAGTTTGCAGGCCAGTCCTTATCTTTGGGGCATATCTTTAAACCTTCATTATGACTGGAGTCTCTAAAACTGCAGTCCTGTATATGTCTACTCTGAAGTAAGTGCCATTGAGTTCAATAGGATTTACTCCCAAGTAAACATGCATAGGATTGCAGTGGCTGTCAGTTGTCATGGTAAACATCTTTCTTCTCACAAAGAGCAGAGATGTTTTGTTCTTACAGTAAAAACCTGCTGTGGGTTTCTTCTCCTCCTCCTGTGGATCAAAGACTCCACTCATTGTCGAGAACACATCTTTCTTTTTCAGTACTTGAACATAAAAACATAATTAAACCAGAAGAAAGCAAAATTTCCTCAGGCACACCTAAGCTATCAGAGCCCAGTACTTTAAGAGACCTGGTGTTCACCTTCAGTACATTTAATGTACACCGTTAATAATGGCTGCAATTCAACAGATGACTCCATTATGCAAGATGCCCTTTCATGACTCTCCAGGGAGCTTTTGTAAGTAGGCAGTGATAAGTGTCATTTAATCTTAACCACGTCTTGCATGCCACATGTCAGGTATAAATAATATATAATTGCATAACATCTTTCCTTTGGTTAATGAAGCAAAATTATGATTGCTGGGAAAAGTTCTGTTCTTGGTTTTTTTTAATAAAAAAATATTTAGATTAGAATAGGGGCAAGTGTCATAAAATATTATTTTTTTCAGGACCTGTAGGAAAATACCAGCTTTTGTGTCTTACACAAGACACTTTTGTCTAAGTGATAATTTCCCCCTTTCCCTCTGCTATTCTGATTATTAATCAACTGTGTAATTGAATTGGCAAGACTTTCATTGGTAAATCAATCACTCAATATCTTTTAGTGAATGCTCACTCCTGGTAAGAGGTAGTTTATAGGATGGGGATAAGGAACACCATAGATAAGGATTCTAAAATAAGACATTGAATCATAGCATTGTGGAGTTGGAAGGGATCCTAAAGGGATCCTGTAAAATTCTTACCCAGCATCTAAGCCTCTAAGGCATACTGATGACAACCAAGCTATAGTATCCAAGGCTTGTATTGACTCTTCCACACTAACCACCTCAGACTACCCTAGTGGAGTCATTTTGTGGGCTAGAGCAATACTGAAATTCCCTGTGATGCTCTATGACCTGCAACATAATACACAGAGGTATCCAAGCACTGGATAGAGAGGCAATCTGGAACAAGAGAAACCCTGTAATATAGTCAATAAAATAAAACAAATCATCATCAGCTGGTCATCCTTTTTGGATGCCCAAATATGCTCCTGATATCAGATTTTTTACTTTTCCAGATTTTGGCAGCAGAAGCCCTAATAATAGCAATCATTGATATCAGAAATGTTTTAAAGTGTGGGTTTCTTTGGGGTAAAATCCAAGGATACATTTTAACAGCTCTAGAAAGTCAACTGTGTTTACTTAAATACAGCAATATAGGTTAGAGAAGACTGTAGAAATAAGTTAACAGTGGCTATAATTGAGCATCCAGCACCTGTTCCTCATTATTTACCATGCTCTTAGCATGCTGTCAGTATGAGCGTTAGGGAGCCATAGAGTGCGAAGCTAAGAGCCAAGAGGTGTGTGCTCTTGTAGCACAATTTTCTGTTCAGTTATCGGCACTGCTTACATGTGTATGAGAGAGGGGGAGTGTGATGGATGCAATGTATGTGGGATCAACATTATCTCAACAAACATATAAAGGGAAGACTTTTCTTTTTGGTGCATTCTATAAATGAGCTAAACCTTAATATTGTGGCTAAGCTTTTGGACAACTGGTTTTAATTGTGCGGATCATTATTTGTATGAATAATTGCTACATTTGATTTTCATTCATAAAGTTACTAATGCAACGGCAGGTGTTGGAGGTCTAGAATTCCACAATGTGCTTGTACCACTGTCATTGACTCTTTGTTTGGTTTTTTATTAAAATAAAACCTCATGAAACACTACTTATTTGGCTGCTGCTATCTACCTTTAATAGGTTTAGTTACAAGCTCTCAACCATGTGTGAAAGATGCAGGCATGCTTGACTTGAAGTGTTCTGAGGGAAAAAAAAGTTAAAATAAAATAGAAATAAATAATCGAGCACTGATGCTCCAAAGCCATTTCCAGAAGCTAGAAAACGGGCAGGCTGCAAGTGGCCCAAGCCCCTGTTCAGTTGGTCATACTGTCTACTGCACAAAGCATTCTTTGCCAACCTGATGCCCTCCAAATGTTTTGGCATGCAACTTCCATCAGCCCCAGGCAGCACAGTCATGCCCTGGAGCTGATGGGAACTGTAGTCCAAGGCACCCGGAAGATACCAAGCTAGGCAAGGCTAGAACAAAGAAACAAGAACAAGAATTTTTATCCCACAGTGAAAGAAGCATCAATTGGTATATCTGACTCCAATGTTTATGCCTGCTGTGAGTGCAAAATGGGAGTAGTAGACAGCTACCAGAGTCCAGAAGTTAGTTTAGCTCCCTATGAACATTTTTTGCAGTTGCAGCTGCATGGCTGCCCTCCCACGGAGGTTTGGGCTAACTTTGACAGGTTGCTGTTGTCACCACCAGTGTATCGCTATCAAAGGGAGCAACTTCAAAGGAATCATTGCACTTTAAGTCATCCATTCAGGTTGACATGACTGTGAGTGCCACCACCTTTAAGTATACAGTGGTACCTCGGGTTAAGTACTTAATTCGTTCTGGAGGTTTGCTCTTAACCTGAAACTGTTCTTAACCTGAAGCACCACTTAAGCTAATGGGGCCTCCTGCTGCTGCTGTGCTGCCGGAGCATAATTTCTGTTCTCATCCTGAAGCAAAGTTCTTAACCTGAGGTACTATTTCTGGGTTAGCGGAGTATGTAACCTGAAGCGTATGTAACCTGAAGCATATTTAACCCGAGGTACCACTGTACCTTCTACAATAGTATAGGATCATGTGTTGGACTCTATCCCATTGTGGTAACTATTAATATTGGAAGTTCTTCCACATTTTTTTAAAAGGCTGAACAGTTCTTTATACTGATCACTCATTCATCCTGAGCTACTAGAGGTGCGGGGCACCTGGGCGCCGGACTCACAAGGGTGGCAGGCCAAGAGTCTGGGGCCCAAGAGTCGAGTCCGGGGAAGAGCCCGCCCATTGGTCGGAGTGCCGCAATGGGCTCTTCTGCTGTGGGCAGCTCTGTGCCGTGAGTTTGGGAGTGACCGAGCCAGGAAGACGCTGAGGCAGCCGGCCGCCTCTGTCCTCCTGTACACCTGGGACTGGGCAACCTGGGGGGGAGGGGCGGATCTTTGCATCCTGGCGCCACATATGCTTAAGACAGCCCTGCAAGCACCCATTAATTTCCCTAATTTACATAAGTATCTGTTTGAGTTTTTAGCCTCTAAGCATATGGGGCAGAACGGTAGTGGGAGTGCTCTTTAATCTTTCCCCTTAGAAAGGCTTTCTTTTATTTGTCTCTTTTCATTCTGTACTTTTTTGTTTTCTTCTATTAGATCCATAGTGCTCCTGTATATTTTTTAAAATCAAAATTTACTATCATGTTCATCCCTTTGGGCTAAAAAGTGAAATAATGATAATAACAATATTACAAAATATGTGAAAAAAGAACCCCTACTATCTCGGCTATACACAAGGAGAGCTGTGCTACTGGCACCTTAATTATCTGAATGTAGAATTGAAGCATGTGAATAATGCCTGACAACCTATATTTTCAAGCCACTAACTTGCTAGTTAATTCAATGGCTTGTTGACATTATATTTACCAGTTTAAAAATATATCTGATGAAATATGGCACCCATTAAGTTACAGATCTAAGCTGGTGGAATTCAAAGTGATGAATCCTTTCACTTGTGCAAGTAGCACAGCAATTGAGGCACTTCAAAGAGTCTGAGTCACATCCCCTCAGCTATTGTATAATTAAACAAAAAGATTTTGATGTAGCTTATCCTTGATCTTTAAGCAGAAATATACGACAACCAAAGTGGAGTCTTCTATATCCATCTTATGTAAAAAAATAGTGCTAGGGTTGCACCTTGCTGCTATAAACCATGTCAACTTGGGGACTGTGGAAAGAACAGGAAGGTTTCTTGCAATTTCGGTTCAATTTGGATGCAGGTGAATTTATAATTCAATACTGTACTGCAATAGAACATAGACTTTTGTATATGGGGCGCTTATAGAATCATAGGCAGAGGGCCTTCTTGGTAGTGGTGCCCACCCTGTGGAACGCCCTCCCACCAGATGTCAAGGAAATAAACAACTATCTGACTTTTAGAAGACACCTGAAGGCAGCCCTGTTAAGGGAAGTTTTTAATGTTGGAGTGGGAGAAAACAAGCTTGCTCTATCTTCCACGTGCTAGCCCTTTATATATTTGAAAATGGCTTTCTTACTAGTCCCACCTCCTGCAGTAGAATGGGGAAGGCTCTTCCTCTCACAGATGTGGCATGCAAGGTGAGAGGGAGAGAGGTTGTTTCCTTGCATGACCTAAGAGCTGTCATAGGCACTCCTTGCTTCTTGTGACACTGCCTTATGTTCTGGCAAGGTACCAGGCATTATCCAATGAAATAGATCCACTAGCACGTTGTTGTTGTTTAGTCGTTTAGTCGTGTCTGACTCTTCGTGACCCCATGGACCAGAGCACGCCAGGCACTTCTGTCTTCCACTGCCTCCCGCAGTTTGGTCAAACTCATGCTGGTAGCTTTGAGAACACTGTCCAACCATCTCGACCTCTGTCGTCCCCTTCTCCTTGTGCCCTCCATCTTTCCCAACCTCAGGGTCTTTTCCAGGGAGTCTTCTCTTCTCATGAGGTGGCCAAATATTGGAGTCTCAGCTTCAGGACCTGTCCTTCCAGTGAGCACTGAGGGCTGATTTCCTTAAGAATAGATAGGTTTGATCTTCTTGTGGTCCATGGGACTCTCAAGAGTCTCCTCCAGCACCATAATTCAAAATCCCCTAGCACAGGCTTCCTCAAACTCATCCCTCCAGATGTTTTGGCCTACAACTCCCATGATCCCTAGCTAGCAGGACCAGTGGTCAGGGATGATGGGAGTTCTAGTCTCAAAACATCTGGAGGGCCGAGTTTGAGGAAGCCTGCACTAGCACAAGGATTGTCTCCAGCACAGTGGGTGTACCCTCCCTTCCCTCTCCTTGCCTCTCTGCTCCCTCAAATCTGCTCTGAAAGCTTGAGGGAAGCCCTGGGAGGTGGGGGTGGGTCATGAGGTGAACAAAGAGAGATGAGTACCGTTATTTAGTCAAAAGGTATTGCACCAGCAGATCATTTTAGCTGGATATCCCCACCTCTCTCACACAAGGTTTCTAAGAGGTTCAAGGGCACTTTAAGTTGAAAACGTGTTTAGTATGGTTTGGAGAACCTGAGGCCTATATAAGTCCCATGTGGTGTGCATCTTAGTCACCTGGGGACAGGTAGCACACACCAACACAGAGATTCAAACTGGAAGTCTTGGTTCTATGGCATGACAGTCTGGAGTTACTGTATGTTACTTATTGTTGTTCTGATCTAATTAAAATTCAGCACAGTTAATTTCCTTTATAATTGTATTGCTTAGCAAGACAAAGAACAGAAGCTACTCAATCACACACCTCAATTTCCTCTTTGTTGTATTATTTATTTGCATTGAGAGATAGAGGTAGCTATCGTGTGAAATTCTAAACAAGGACAAAGACATCAGCTCTAATTACCTGGAAATAAACATCAAAACACTTGATCCTAATTAGGAATTAGGATCCCTAATTTACTCTTCCAGTTTGTTGTGGCTTGACTTCTTTCTTATATGCAGATGAAGAGCCAATCTATCAACAGAATGCAACTGCAAAATTGCTAACATCTCTGACACTTTTACACCTGCCACAAAAAAATAGTGGAGCTGCTTTCTTCAGAAACAATAGAAAACAACTTAAATCGATCATCAGTCATTTATTATGTAGTCACAGAACCACTGAAACAAAACAATCTCATTGTTTCTGTCTCTGTTACGAAAACTTAAAGTATTGTGGTTGTTATACTGCAGCCAGATAGACCTAAAAAGAAGCAGATGGTAAGTGCTGAAAACATGGTATTTAGAAGTAGGAGAACATGGAAAGGCTAATCAGGGTCATTAGGAAAATCCCTGTCCTATGGTGCTATGGAATTGGGATGAAACTGGTGTCAGCTTCTAGGCAGGGCCCACAGTTGATGCCTACCCTGGGCCCCTTAGCTTCATTATTGAGCTGGCCCTCTAAGTAGCACCAAACAGTTGGATCTAGTATAATTCTGGGGATTTGTGAAAAAATTAAAGGGTAGGTAAGCACTAGGAATGGAGGATAAATCTGTTTAAGTTCAAAGTTAAAGGGGAACCTACCTAATTTGCATTCCCCAAACAGCATGCAAACGAAAATGAAGCCATCCTTTGATATTCACACACCTCTGACTTTTGCTGTGCAGTTCACCAGTCATCTTACTTGGACAGAAATGCACATAATGGCATAAAATGTGCATTTAAATGGATATATTCATGACAATATCATTTAAAATGTATTATCTTAGTGAAAGCTGCTTCCAGAAATGTGTACATAAAAAATTAGGATAACTTTGCAGTAAAAATGCTGGTGAATTTTCATTGGGCCTTCTTTTTTAAAAAGAAAAAGAAGAATTGCAGACTGATGTGACAATGTAGAGAACTGAATTATGAAAATTCAAAAAAATGAGAAACTGAGAGAAATCAAAATTGACCCATTCACCCATTCCTCTACTACCACCACACCTAGATAAACCTGCCAGGGCCTATAGAAAGATGAAGAGAATCTGTTGACCATTATTCCCCACAAACCTGTAGCTGGCCCTGGCCAGCCTTTCTACTTGAAACTCTGTGAGGAGGCAAAAGTGAGGTTTTTAATTTGCCCCAGTGGTGTTCCTAATTGATCACTGCCCTCCTGCCCACTAGGGCAAACTAAGCACCCCCTTTCCAGCAGATTGTATGTAAAAATGGAGATCTATTAGCACAGCATGGGTCTGAAGGACCTGGTAGTGGAGGCCTTCTTCCTTTGTAGCACAGTGCAACCTTGTTCAAGTGCACCCCGCATACTGTTTTGATGTGCAGCCCATGCTGTCATGATCTCCCCTGTTTTCTTTTCCTGCATATCTCCTTCCTGTAGATACATAGGTACACAGGAGCAGCTTGTCAGGTTGGCTGGGGCCACTATGTTAGCTTCCCAACAGGTGAGACGCTGTCGCTTACCGGGAAGAGAAAAGGTAAGGCAGGTCGGAGGTCAGTGTTGTGCAAACACATTGGTGGAGCCAATCCAGCACTCCCGCTGGTGTGTTTGCCCCGCACCAGCCTCCCCACTGCCTCATCCCTCCCTCTCCCGCTTCCCTTAAGCAACAGCAACCCACCTGCTGGGTAGCTTGCCTAGCAACTCCACTGCTTCTGCTGCTATGTATCTTAAATTGTACATGAGATTGGGGGGGGGGAGCTCTTCTAAGAATACTTTAATATTCATGTTTGTGACTACTAATTAAACTTTAAAATTACTCTATAACTCTTGAAGGCATATGCCTTAATGCAGCATGCAGGGATTTAACTATGTGGGTCAAATGATGCTCCAGTCAAAAGCATATCATCAGTATCCCCACCCCCTGGGCTTGGGGTTCTTTCACCATTAGGAAGTTCAAACTGGGAACAAAATACAATGAGAGGATCTGCTGGAATATACAGAACAGCAAGAGTGTGACAGCCAACACTCTTTTCTTAACTCAGAGTGTTAAAAAAAAATCTAATTCAAGAGAAACTAATGGTACATGTTTTGGGAGAAGTGCCAGCATCAATTTTACAGTTTTAGCAGCTGAAGATTTAGGCACCATTTTGTAATAAAAAATTCAACGCAAACTACTCTACACTTTTCACATGAAATCTTTCCTGGAAAGTTACAATTGTGTGTTAAATATTTATTAGTTACTTGAGAGGCTGGACTAAATCCATGGCAGCGCTTTTAATTATTGAATGAACATCCCAGGGCAGAAATAGGAATGACTTCAGCGGTAAACGCTGGTGTCCCCACAGGTACGTAGGAGGCATGCACTACGCTCCAAACTATTTATGAGGTAAATAGAAGATTGCCAAGCCTGTGTTTTCTTCATAATGCTCACACCAGGGCTGGCATTAGAATAAGCAAATGGGAAACACTTAACCTTTTCCCTACCTGTTGATGTCTACAAATGCCCCTACTTCACCCAGCAGTGACTGTTTCCTGCAAGGAGGCTCTGGGTGGGTGGGATGAGGTGGGTGGCCTCAGGGATATGATTTCATTATTATATATATATATATCTATTTATTGATTGATTTTTTTTCATATCACCCTTCATCTGTAGATCTCAGGGCAGTTCACATAAAAATACAAGATAAAAAAACACACAAAATGCTTAATAAAAACAAGAAGAATAAACAAACCAATTACTGCCTCCCATAAATGTTCAACACCCTGACTCCCACTAACCAGTCCCCATTTACATCCTCATTATCTCAGTAAACACATCCTCCCAAACCCAAGTTTGAAAATGTCTCTTTTCACTTTCATTTAATACATTTTCAGATAGTATCTGCTTACCAAAAACACGGGTGTTGATCTGTCAACACTCGGTGTTTCTAATACCAATTAATCATCTACCAGCTAAAGATATATTTAATACTTATTACTTAAATATTAAAATAACATATACTGCATGCTATTTTAAACACTGAAATGTAAAGAGCTTATATTATTGCTCTTGTTAATCATTATTATCATCATTATTAGGTTTCTTACCCACCCTTCACCATAAGGGCATTCACAACAATGTAAATATGCAATACTATGTTTTGGTTTCCTTCCCATCCTCTTCCCTTTCAAAGCTAGAATGGGTAGTTAAGCATTGTAATTTTACAAATAGTTAGCCCTTAACTAAACTGAAAAGTGTCTTTCTTTGGTTCAGAAGCAGTCTCTGCTGTCATCATTGCTTCTCTGCTGGGGAAAAAGTTGTGTGCCCTGCCCTCACACCTGTACCGATTCTTTCACTATCTTCCTCCTTTGCAAAGAAACAATGGCCTTGCAATCATTGCAGTTTTGTTAATACTTAGCATTTAAGTGCCATGCCAAACAATCTGAATTTCATGGAGATTGCTCCCTGATAGGTAAGTACAATATGGAGGCCTGAGTTGGTGCCTCACAGGAGTGTTAACAAGGGCAACCATACATTTCCAGAATTACCCTTCACCAGCTTAGTCACTTTTCCAGAATTTGGAATAAGATGGACTGAGACTGGGGACACCAGGATTAAAATCATCCATGAAACTCACTGTGTGACCTTGTGTGACATCTAGAGGGCATCAGGTTTATGAAAGCTGCTATGCATATTTATCTAGTACGTAATTTTCTTCTAGCCACAGGTTATGTATAGGGTTATGTATAGGTTTGCACTGCACATTTTAACTTCTTAGGACTATTTCCCGCCCCATATTTATAAGGATATATACTGCATATCCATCTTCTGCTATTCTCCCTCTTCTTGTAACAATAATTTTTCTGACTTTGCCCATCTTGTAAACATCCTGGTGTATTGGAATCAGGCAAAGCAAAGACACGTCTGTATTGATTTATATGTACAGTGACATTTACAGTTTGTCGGTGCTCAAAGTAACCACAAATGATTTGATCTGAGAATGGATTCAAGTTCTGAGGCCCAGCCTCAAGAATAAACAAGAGCTGCAAAATGGGGTTTGAAGGATATAATGATGATATATCCATAAGCAGACGTTGTTCAGACTTTTGGATATGAGTCATGATCCGCCAAAGTCAAGCTACACACTGAAATATGCTTCCATGCACAAATTTCCTTGGTGTGCTGAGTACCACACACACACACACACACACACCCCAGTGGAACACGACCACCCATCTGGTGCACACCTGTATCATGATTCACTTCCACTTGTGAAGTATTCAGTTTGACCTCTGTTCACAGGGCACAGTTGAGATGGACAGGATTTCGGCTTTCTCACTTATCTTGCAATGGGGGGGGGGGGGAGAGAGAGAGAGAGAGAGAGAGAGAGAGAGAGAGAGAGAGAGAGAGAGTGTTTTCTGTTTTACAATTTAAGCTATTCATTTTGGATCCTTAAGATATCAATGACTTCCCTTCTTCTCTTTCCATGGTTCATTTTACATATCAAAAATCCCTGCATATTTTACAAAAACTATACCATTCAGTATTCCATTACTCCATCCATCAAAACTTATTTACACTGTTGAATTTATCTTAATGCTGCCAGCGTTTACGGCTGTATACAATTATTTCCCATATATTCAATAAACATTTCCCAGTCTTCTTTAAACATATGTTCTTCTTGTTCTCTTATTCTGTATGTTAAGTCTGTGAGTTGTGCACATTCTGTCAACTTAATTGCCATTCTTCTTTAGCTGGGACCTTGCTCGTTTTCCATTTTTGGGCTAACAAGACACAGGCCGCAGTAGTAACCATACATAAATAACCTTTTATGACACCTGGGAATTTCAGTCTGATTTATCCGCAACAAAAAGGACTCTGGTTTTTTGGGGACCTATGTTGCAATCCTGATAAGAACCAATAGTCATGCACACTATCTTGCGCATCGAGGTCCCCAAGACAACCCCACCCAAAGAAAAACAAAATTGACACTTAATTTTTTGTTTAAGGTTTTTGGCATAATTTTGGCCACACCTTTATTCAAATTACAGCAATGTGAGTGGTTGCTTAGGCATTGGTAGCACTAACTGCCCCCGCACGGGGACAGCTCTGACATTCGCACCCCCTGCGAAGTCAGCAAGGGTAAGTCACCTGGGGAGAGAGACGGGACTGGGAACCATGCCTCACCTCTCCCCAGCATGCTCCCAGGGGCTTGCGTGGCCCTAGCCCCTTGCCAGGGGGTTTCGGACAAAAGCATGGGGAGCCCCTGGGTTCCTTTAACGGAAAACCCTTGAAGCAGCAGCAGCAGCATTTTGGAGGGGCAGGCACAGCTGAATCCATACCCCTCCACCACCAGCAGCATTTTGGAGGGGCAGGCACAGCCGAATTCGTACCCCTCCACCAACCAATTCCAAGACCAATGCCTAACCGCAAACCTTACAAGTTGTGACGATTTGCTACGCAGTAGGCAAAAACCAAGTGGCACACACTAATCAGCCAAATGGACAAAATTCCTACCGGGCCCCTGCCCCAAAGCAGACAACCCCATGACAGGCATAGCAAGGTCAAGCAAACAGCCTAAAATTAAGGAAGGGAGGGCGGGTGATCTGAAGTAAGCAGCAAAAAGAGGAAATTCTTCGCTGCGTGCCTTGTATTTAACAAATAGGGCTGTCAATCAGCAAATGGCAACATCTAGATTTCCCCAGTAACAGCCCACCCCTGCTTAAAGGATGGCCAAACCATTTGCCTAGTAACAGTGAGGTGTCTTGTCAGCCCTGCCCGCAACCTGTGCTCTCCATGAGGGAGAACACACTTTGTTGTTTTTAACCATATTTACCGTATATCCCACGTTACTACCTTTTCAAAGCAGTCAGAGCAGTAGTAAGACAGTGTTGTGTGTGGACTATGGCTGTGTATACTTTACTGGCTTGAAACACAGCTAGGTTGTTATTTTTCTCAATTCATATAGATGCTGGTTTGGGTAAAAATACAATATAGATGCAGAATAAATATGGATAGTGGCTAATGCTGTGTATACAGTGGTGAAAGTGCACTAGTTGCAAAATAAATGGGAGCATGCACACAACCTGTATCTGAATAGGCTCTGTGAGATTCAAGAGACAAGATCATCCACTTGCAGCCTCTTCAAAGGACACAGATCAACTTTTTTAGGTCTACATTCTGTTTATGAGATCATCTTGAAAGTCTGAATGAGAAAAGATGGCACCAGCAAGTCCTTCCAAGCCAACAGATTGAGTTAGGGCAGTTATTATTATTATTATTGCTGCTGCTGTTATCAAATTTATTGCCACCATTCACCAGGAGGTCCCAGGGCAGGTTACAACAATGTAAAAAACAAAATTAAAAACAGTTAAAACAAATTGCAGTCCCAGGAATAGTGGTGGGTAAATGTCACTATTGCACCATTTATTTGAGTTCGCCAGCTGGAACCAATTGCAAAATGGTGACTCAAGAGGCAGAGTCAGTCCATCATAATTAGTAAAGTCATCAAAATTCTTAATTAGCTGGTTTGTACTGTATATGAATTTGTCCTGCTGTAATACTCATAAGGGCCCACGAAAACCTGGAGCTGCCTGTGATGTGAGCTAAAAAGCCAACAGCATTGCCAATGTATGTCTTCCTTATTGTGAACTACCTGCTCTCAATGAAACTCTCATAAATTGCTCTGAATTATGTGACTAGATCTCTGGCCAAGCAGTCTCTTGTTGGTGAGCATCTTCTGTTGAGGCTGATCAATTCTGTTTGACTGCAAAAGTTTTATGAGGCTGCTGTCCACATTCCAAGTCTAAAGCCTTCTCTTGTCTCCAGATACGGTGGAGGCAAAGTAGAATTTCCCTGTGGCTTTCCCCCACGGCTGACATTATCAAAGCATGTGAATTTCCAAAGAGGTACAAGAATGTGTGTGCACATGACACCAGCTATGGTGGAAAGGCCATAGCTCAATGGCAAAGCACATGTTTTAGATGTAGGAGGTCTCTAGTTCAGCCCCCAAACGCCTCCAGGTTAGAAGAGAAGAAGAAGAGTTTGGATTTGATATTCCGCCTTTCACTCCCTTTAAGGAGTCTCAAAGCGGCTAACCATCTCCTTTCCCTTCCTCCCCCACAACAAACACTCTGTGAGGTGAGTGGGGCTGAGAGACTTCAAAGAAGTGTGACTGGCCCAAGGTCACCCAGCAGCTGCATGTGGAGGAGCGGAGACACGAACCCGGTTCCCCAGATTACGAGACTACCGCTCTTAACCACTACACCACACTGGCTCTCTTAGTCTGGGCATAACTTCTCTCTGAAACCCTGAGCTAGATAGAAGGAGCGGAGCTTCGTTATAAAGCAAAATCTGAATTTTACCAGGCAAAAATGATCCAGGCTGCTCCCATTAAAATGTAGTGTACCAGCAGTGATGCTATAACAGTATATCGAGACTGATTTGCGTCAAAGATCCAGGTTTTAATGGGTTTGTCATCTCAGTCAATGAAAAATATCATGCTAGCTTTTCCGGATCAGTTAGTGTGTGGTGTAAATATTTAGCGTCATTAATCTACCAAATGGATCCTATTTCAATTCTTCTGTAGTGCAGCAAATAGTCTCCCATCCGTGAAGTACTTCATAATCTTTAATTTCTCTTTACTCTTTGCGTCTGATGTTTCTACCTTCATTTGTTTTTGTGTTTTCCAACACAAGACGATGCTGCCAAGAAAAGGGAGCACTGTTGGCTGCCCTCAGCCTCTGCTCTTGCACTGCCAATTCATCTTCCAGCTCTGGCAACATCCTATGAGCTTTCCAGGAGATTTACCATTTTTCTGAACTCAGAATTGCATGTTACTTTTTTGATGTGGTAACGGCAGCAGCATGAAAGGATTTATAGTCTAGTCTCTAAGGCCTTCCCTCACGCAGTAAGAACGGCATTTTCTATTCCCAACTGAGGCATTGAAGAGTACAATGGGAGGTGTTTCTTGCATAGCGGTACTTATGTATCCTTTTGAAATGGCCACGTTATTTTTCTCCCTTGACTCCCACCTATCCAGTTCAGAGCACTGGACTGATACATGATCATAGGAGTGTAGGAAGCTGCCTTATGCAGAGTCAGACTATTGGTCTATCTAGCACAGGACTGTCTACATTGACTAGCGGGGGCTCCTTAGCATTTCAGACAAGAGTCTTTCTCAACTCTACCTGCAGATAGAGGAAACTGAACTAGGCAGAGGGCCTTCTCGGTAGTGGAGCCACCGAGTCAAAGAAATAAACAACTACCTGACATTTAGAAGACATCTGAAGGCAGCTCTGTTTAGGGAAGTTTTTAATGACTGATGTTTTAATGTATTTTTTATCTTTTGTTGGAAGCTGGCCAGAGTGGCTGGGGAAACCCCACCAGATATGCGGGGTATAAATTTATCATCATCATCATCATCATCATACAAATCACGTGCTCTGCCACTGAGCTATGGCCCTTCCCCAAAATATGGTTTTAAAACTTTCTGGGCAACATCTTTGCCAGCAACTACCAGGGCCCAAGCTGGAAGCCTTCAGCAGTGTGTGTGGCTGCCTTGCCTAGGTAAGCTGTCAGAATCTTGTTGCCAAACAGCATAATCCTGAATGGAGTTTTTTGAAGCATTTAAGTTCACTTTATCTCTTTTTACATTTCTGAGTCACAGAGATAATGAACTAAGAAACCACATGAGAGTGGTGATGGAGCAAGGTATTAAAGCAAATTAACGGAATTAATCTTTTCCTTTATTTTTTCTTTCGTCCCCATACCCATCCCTTCTGTAAGTTTCAAGGTGGCCTCCTTTATTTTACTTTTCCCTTATTTCCATGTTTTAAGTGGCAAGAAAATGGAGGCCACACACCTAATGTTCAGATGGACAAATCGAAGCCTGGTTGCATGAATGACTGACCATTGTCCAGCAACTTTGCCAAACATCTGGTTCAGACTTCCACCTGATCAAAGATATGCTATTTAGGATAACTGTCGACTGTAATTATTTCACTTCTATACCAACCAAATGGCAACAGCTATTAGTGTAAAGTTGGTAAACAAACAGCAGATTCCTGTAAACTGGCTGAGTATAGTGTTTATAAAATACAGTAATTGTCAATTAAATCTTTTCTGAATTGCAATCCAAAATTCTACTATAGTTTGTTCTATGCTTCTGCTATGGTTTTTTTCTTAAATATTTCTAGACTTTAAGGATGGAATAATGGCTAAAGCACAGAACCAGAAATCATGAGATAATGGCCTTTATCCAGAACTCTGTCAGAGATTACTGAAATTTTGAATTTACTTTCTTAACTACATTCATATACTACATTTGCTCCAAGTAGCTCAAGGCAGTGGACATAGGTCCTCTGCTCTCTATAGATCATCCTGCAAAACAACCCTGTGAGGTAGGTTGGGCTGAAAGCCAGTGACAGGCGCAAGGTCACTTTGTGTGACTGGTCATTGGAAATAGAGACTCATTTTCATTGTTGCCTCTGTAGCTTAAATATTTTGTAGCATACTGAAAAATCATTGTCAGTGCTATGAGCATAATGGAAGAAAATATAAACACTCTTCCTTCCTTCTATGTTAGTAGTTTTTGCAGCTGACTGGTGGCACTTTTTGGATACCAGTTTCAAAGTATCTTTTGCTCAACTACTACCATATGTGCTTCTGTTTTGTGCTGATCTTCATAATTCTTCATATTCCCCCCCCCCCAAAAAAAACCCAATACATTTATTTTTGGTGGCTACAATTCAGAAACATGAGGACTGCCTAAATCAAATTAAAAAATGGGACTGTAGGCTTAAGTCCCAACAGGATTGCAATGACGACAACAACAACAACAACAACATATTTTTCTGCCCAGTGCTTTTAGCTGAGTCAAATCAAGCCCTGACTTAGAGCCTGGTATACATTTGTGTGTTGGGTGCATGTCTACACATGTGCAACTCTAAGCATGTGTATGAATACTCATTGACTAACCCCACATTAGTTTGTTCTAATCTCATCCACCTCAACTGAATAAATTGCTCTCAGCACGTCACCCAAAAATGCATCACTGATCCCCAAAACATGTTTTTTTTTGGCTCTGTGATCTCGTACAGGTCACATGATCTCGCAGGAGCATGGCCAAAAAGACACACATTCTGGTTTTCAGTCTCAGCATATTAGAGGGTGTGTAATCTGTGAAGAGCACCCCTTTTCCTCACTATGACAGGCCTATTTTGTACAGAGCAGGGATAGTCAACCTTTTTAGACCTACCGCCCACTAATGCATCTTTCTTGATGGTAAAATTTTCTTACTGCCCACCAGTGCTTGATGGAAGGAGGATTCAGCTTGTGCCCTAGAACCCCCTACCACCCACCTAGAATCCTGAAACACCCACTAGTGGGACCAGGTTGACAACCCCTGGTATAGAGCATCAAAGCAAAATGATGATTGGTTTGTAAAACATAATTTGAACTGAACTGGATTTGCAATTCAAAACTTTAGTTTGCTCAGAGGTAACCGTAGTTTTCCCAGTTCAGTTATAACACCCGACTGTGGTTTGATACTTGATAAGAAGGAAGATTGCAAGACAAGAGTAGAAGACAATGAGAGAGAGAAGGACCACACAAAGGCAGGATTCATTCAAGTAGCATGTCTAGAGCAACCTTAGGTGTTCCTAAACTCCCCACCACCCTCCCCATGTACAGCTAATTACAAAGAAGCAAATATAATGATTTTTTTGTCATGTTGCCTAGCCTCACATAAAAGCATGAAAAGATGGTGACAGGTAATTTATTGCTCCCAGTCTCAGATACTCTTGTCTTAAACTCATTTGAAAAAACTGGACCAACGTTGACTGAACTGTGGAGTGGAAATACAAAACAGAACCATGCATTTCAGTCAGAGAGAAATCCTATTCCTCTGACAGAAGGGTTCAGTTTAATGGGCTTCTCTCACAGTTGCTGCAAAAATTGCTGGGGGTGGGAATGATTTGTAAAATTTAAGGTTTCAAATAGCCTATTTTTATTAGCATCCACTCAGTGGCGTAGCGTGGGGAGTGCAGGGGGGCCCGGCCGCACCGGGCGCAACATCTGGGGGTTAGGGTTAGGGGGCGCAAATCCACGGGTTAGGGGGCGCAAATTACTTGCCTTGCCCCGGGTGCTGACAACCCACACTACGCCACTGCATCCACTTATTGTCTTTCTGCTTGCAATAGTTGAATTTTATTTTTTTATTTTTTGGGAAAACAGTACTGCAGAACATGCACACATACTTTTAATTTAATTCTAATTTTTGCTTGCAGCATATGTGACAGGCAATCAATTAATGTCAGAGAAAACCCACATCAGTCACCCCTCCCCCCAACTTGGGCAAGCTGATTTGGACTATCATTTTTCCAGATGTAAGAAAGGTGTGCTCCTCATACAGTTGGAATGTCAGAAAAATCTAACAATCATGTTCAAGGCAGACATATTTAAACATATAAAAGCAAGTAAGATGAGCTTAATGATTACTCCAGGAAAAATCTTGGGTGGGGAGAAACTACATCAATGGAGTCGTGCAGTGCACAATAGGGAGAGAGAGAGAGAGAGAGAGAGAGAGAG
This sequence comes from Podarcis gaigeae, assembly GCF_964106915.1. Lineage (NCBI taxonomy): Eukaryota > Metazoa > Chordata > Lepidosauria > Squamata > Lacertidae > Podarcis > Podarcis gaigeae. The sequence goes on from NC_139681.1 coordinate 71,919,259, forward strand.
AGAGAGGGAGGCAGACACAGATGCTGGAGCCTGTTATTAGAAATTCATACTTATATGCAGCAAATATCATTAAGTGACAGCTCAAACTTTACTTCTATGAGGACGAAATATATGAGATGTGACAGATATATAATAAGAAATTGTTTTAGGTGTCAAAAGCAATGAATTGCAGTGAAAGAAAAAGAAAAACAAGAAAGAATCGTCCGTGCATATTTTTGTTACCTTTAATCAAAGGCAAAATATATTGCTCAGGAATTAAAGAACTACAAAGTTCCCTTTTATTAATTGGCAGGAACAAGGAGGAGAACAGTAGATTTGTTTCAATGTAAGGTTCGTTTCAGCTTTATGAGACCATACATAAACCAGATCTGCATTGATCAAGATAGGCACTAAAGCAGAAGTTAATGCACAGATTTCCAAGTAAGTCAAAAGTGCAGGAGTGGATAAAACGCAAAGAAACTCGGAATTTGTCATAATTTTGAATTTTGTGCAAAAGAAACCTGTCTGGCTTGCCTGCCAAGGGCTCCTTCCTATCATTGGTAGGCATGGCCAAATCTGTCCATTTCAATTCCTCAGTTTCTCAACCTAAAGTTCAGTTCTCTACAGTTCTACATTGGTTTGATTTTTTTTTATATTAGAAAACAAATCTTCATGAAAATTAATCTGGATTTTAGTGCTAGTTACTCTTAATACCATTTTTTAAAAGTAATTTCCCCTACTATAATGCATTTTCCTACGTTGTTTTCACTAACACATGCATTTTTATGCACATTTTATGCACATTTTAGTGTATGCAGTTTTATACACATTACTTCACTGGAGAAGTGAAGAATTTTGCATTGCAAAACTCTGCCGCACATTATTGTTGGGATTTCACTATCTGATGGAAATTTCTTCTTCTTCTTCTTCTTCTTCTTCTTCTTCCCTAGTTTTTGGTGGCTACAGATAGACTACTTTTGAACCTTAAGTCTGTTTTTGGACTGTGAATAACAGGGCCACAAATGTAGTTATTGGTGGCCCCACCAGAAGTTGTGGCCGGTCGATGTATACAATACTGAGCTAGATGAACCAATGGTCTGACTTGCCATGAAGCAGATTCCTGTATTCCTGAAGTGGGGAAAGCATCTATGTTCTTCATGAACTGGTTGCCTTCATGCAGATTCAGCCAATCTTCTTCATCCCCTAAGGCTCAGGGTCATATGTAAATTAGGTCCTTCTCCAGCATCGTTTCAGATTTAGAACACATTAATTTAGGATACTAAGAAAGGGTGTTCTTAGTGTTCACCAATGGTGTATTAAATTTCTGACCCGTTTCCAAATTGAACTGAGAGGAATTCACCTATCCCTAGTGAACTGGTCCAGTCAAGAGCATATTCTACCTCCATCCTAACTTGTAGATGCTTTGGGAAATTAAAAATGTCCTGACCTTCTAAATTCCCACAGCAGAGTAACTGGACATGAAGTTCACTTTCCAGTTTCTTATCCAGCTGTATTTGTCAATCCTTTGAGTGACCTAAGAAGGGTTCCACGAAATATATCACATTATGCTGGAGTCTACCTGACTACTGTGGCTGAGCTCTGGACATAAATTGATATTGACATGCAAAATGCAGCAAGAGCAAGAGCATCAGAATCATCTGCAACAGATCAATGTTTTGACAAGGAGTGTGTGTGTGTGTGTGTGTGTGTGTGTGTGTGTGTGTGAAGCCACTTGTTTAAACCAACCATGTGCACATGTTCACATTGTTAGGGCCACTTTGTTTTACATCCTGATGGCTAAAACCCTATACAGTGGTACCTCGGGTTAAGTACTTAATTCGTTCCGGAGGTCCGAACTTAACCTGAAACTGTTCTTAACCTGAAGCACCACTTTAGCTAATGGGGCCTCCCGCTGCTGCCGTGCCGCAGCACTTCTCATCCTGAAGCAAAGTTCTTAACTCGAAGCACTATTTCTGGGTTAGTGGAGTCTGTAACCTGAAGCGTCTGTAACCTGAGGTACCACTGTACTTACTTACCTGGGAGTAGCCCCATGGAACTCATTGGGACTTCTGAATAGATATGTTTAGGATTGCATCGCTATCATATACATGCCTCCTCATAAGTAGGTCTTAGTGACAACAGTGGGGCTTACTCCCAGGTAAGTGGGCATAGGCGCAATAGAATTCAAACTTGCTTAGATTCAGTAATTTCCAACAGATGTCACAACTTTGCCTTTCCATGTTTTGGAATGAAACTGCTTATTTCAGACACAATCCAAATCATACTTCTCCCAAATTCCTTACTGATCATAGCCTTATTTCATGTTTTTAAAAAGCATCTATTTTTTATTTATTTCTTTAAATTTAGAATTTTAGTTTATTGTAAATATCCATTCAACAGCTCGATGATTTGCATCCATCAAGAAATAGGCTTTCTGCTTCTAGATTTAGGAATAAAGCATTTGAATATTCCATTGTGGCAATAACTATCATTTTGTTATGAATAAAGATGTTCTATAAAAAGAACTCTAGCCAGCCGTTCAAAGGGAAATTTGAATGTTAGTGAACAAGACCCTGCAGCCTTTTAGGCCTGGATGAAAAGCAGGCCTGAAAGCTGCCAATATTGATGTACAATATTTGACGCACTTGTTTTATCATATTGAAACCCGTCACAGAGAGAGAGAGGGAGGGAGGGAGGGAATGAAAGTGGTGAATATTAGTTGCTAGGGTTTCAAAGCCTTAAGAGCGATTTCCTGGTGCTTTGCATTATGTGTAATTGTGAATATACATGCCTGTGTAATATATGACCAGCTTTCAAATGCATTGATTTTGTAGAAATGAAAAAGACTGGGTAGTGCATATGAAATATTGTGGTATGTTGGGACTGCATGTGTTGGCAGTGTTATATGATAGATTCTTAGTATCCCACTGGGTGTGAGAACAAAAGCAGTTTGTTTTCTTCTGGAGCAAAAAGAAGAAGAAGGTGAAATGAATAATTATTTTCAGCATTGCCAAGTCTAGTGCTTAGCAGTCCAGAGATATTAGGGAGTGCAATCTATTTCCTGTTTCTAAACTTTAAGAGCTGGATGAGTGGATGTGATGTTAAGGCACTTAGCTGGAGTCCTGCAGACTTTATTTGGGGCTTAAATTAAACTGTACACTAGGCAGATTGGTGTGTGTGTTAAACAGTGCAGCAAAATGTGCTTGCGTGGTTCATAAAAGAGGGAGAGGGAGTTTCCTCTCAGGGGAAAATGATGGCTATGCATTTGTGTTCCATTTACCAAACCGAGAATTGGGTCCCCTGACAAAGCGCACCATGTTTGGCTGCAAAGAACATCCTCTAGGCTTTCTTTGGCTTCTAAATTGGGCATGTATGAGAGGCTGCATTATGGAATCAATAACTGTGTGCCCTGGGACAACCTGTTCAGTTGAGGCTGCTCAATATTTGGCTGTAAAAGGCAGCCATCCCAGGTTCAGAGTTTTCCTTTGAAACTAGGAAGGGTGGGTGATGAGAGTTCTTCAGAGCTATTGCAGCCAGGATTCAGATGGTCCCTTGTACAGGAAGTTTTCTATGGTGAGCTGGATATATATATATATAAAATAATAATAATAATAATAATAATAATAATAATAATAATAATAATAATTAATACTCCACCCACCCTGGCTCAGAGTGGCTAACACCGGTAAAATTACAGTAGAAACATAATGGGGGGGAACCAATTTAAAACACAGGTTAAAATGCAGCCTCATTTTAAAAGTAGCCCATAGATCAAAACCATAAGGGGAGGTAAACATAAGGGTCAGACGGAGTCCAAACCAAAGGCCAGGCGGAACAGCTCTGTCTTGCGGAAAGATGTCAAGTCCCACAGGGCCCTGGTCTCTTGTGACAGAGTGTTCCACCAAGTCTAGTCCGGTACTGAAAAGAGACCAAACTAACCACCTTAAGGCTCCAAAGCGTTGTTATTTGTGGACCTTAAGGTCCTCTGCGGGGCATACCAGGAGAGGCGGTCCCGTAGGTATGAGGGTCCTAGGCCGCATAGGGCTTTAAAGGTCAAAACCAGCACCTTAAACCTGACCCTTTACTCCACCTGGAGCCAGTGCAGTTGGTAAAGCACTGGATGAATGTGCTCCTGTGGCAAAGACCCTGTAAGGAGCCTCACCACGGCATTCTAGAAGTTCCTGTGGTATAATAGTCACTCTGCTGTTCGATAAATTGCATGGCTAGGCAGCCAGGGTCACACAATATAAGGGAGATTCATTACAGACAAATGTCTTTTGTAGCCAGAGTTTGGAGTACATGCAAGTGGTCCAAAGGAGCTAAAAAAGGCATCTAATAGGCTTTGGCAGCTTGGAGCAGGGCTGGCCCTACCATTAGGCAGAGGGGCAATGTTTCCAAAAACTAGCCTGTTGCTCTTAGGTCCTATGAGGGTACTTCCCCATGGAAAATGTTAAAGTAACTGCCAGGTAGGTGTGTAACTAAGTAGTCTGAGCCAGATAATAATATGGGATTTTATCAAGCTATCTGAGGAGTGTTTTTACGAGCCTCTGAATTTTGGCTCTGAAACCCATTCAGGAGAACTTTGCCAACGTATGTTGTTATTGTTTCTATACCACTTTATATTTTTAAGAAAAAGATCTCAAAGCGGTTTACAGCTACATTAAAACATCAAATGAAACAATGCAGAATGAAACATTACAGAAGAAAGGCAAATATGAAGTATGCAATCAAAGCAACTTTCAATTAACAAGAAACTAAATTATTACCGTAAGATTTTTTTAAAAAAGGATTACAAAGGAGGTCAAATACAGAAGGCACATTTAATGCAGCAAAGTTAAAAGAATTATCTTAACATTTCAAAAAAAAAATACTTAAGGATGTCAAATATAAAATGTATATTTAAAACAGCACAATTAGCAAGAGAATATATTATCTTAAGCATAGAACATATCTGTTGCTGTTGCTGCCAATCCTGCCAATTGTGGTTCATGGCAGGCGTTGGCTGTGGAAGCTCAGGCTCAATGACTTGGGTCTGCACTAAGAGACAACCAAGGTCTCTGGCCTCTTCAACAGATTTTGTAGCTAGAGTCAGACAGGGCCCTGCTCTTCTAGACCATATTGGAAAAGTCCTGCAAGGCAGGAGCAAGTCTTCCAGGTCTCACAGTCAAGATGGTATCTAGTCTCTGCCTAATAAATCTTGTTGGTGGGGCATAGCAGATAAACCAAGATTTGTTGTTGTTTAGTCGTTTAGTCGTGTCCAACTCTTCGTGACCCCATGAACCAGAACACGCCAGGCACTTCTGTCTTCCACTGCCTCCCGCAGTTTGGTCAAACTCATGCTGGTAGCTTTGAGAACACTATCCAACCATCTCATCCTCTGTCCTCCCCTTCTCCTTGTGCCCTCCATCTTTCCCAGCATCAGGGTCTTTTCCAGGGAGTCTTCTCTTCTCATGAGGTGGCCAAAGTATTGGAGCCTCAGCTTCAGGATCTGTCCTTCCAGTGAGCACTCAGGGCTGATTTCCTTCAGAATGGAGAGGTTTGATCTTCTTGCAGTCCATGGGACTCTCAAGAGTCTCCTCCAGCACCAGAATTCAAAAGCATCAATTCTTCGGCGATCAGCCTTCTTTATGGTCCAGCTCTCACTTCCATACATCACTAATGGGAAAACCATAGCTTTTACTATACGGACCTTTGTTGGCAAAGTGATGTCTCTACTTTTTAAGATAAACCTATATATATATATATATATATATATATATATATATATATATATAAACACGAGTCTCCATTGACCCAACAGTGATGGGTAAGCAAATGCAAGCCCCCCAAAGTCAATCAGAAAAAGAAAGGCCAAAATAATCTTTCTTCCCTGCTCCCACAACCAGCTGGGCAACTAGCTGTCAATTCTGAAAGAGTCTGGGCTGCCCAGGGAGAGACATGGCACTTTACAAAGATCTGGCGATGCTGTGTCATTGCCTAGGTCACAATGTCAGCCCACCACCTCTGCCTTCAACTCCATTCCTTTAAGGATTGGATGAGGGGGAAAGTGTTTCTTTCCATCACATTTCAGTAAGCACAGGAGCGGGATTGACAGGGAAAAGTGATGCTGAGCAAAATCACCACCAACCCAACACCTATTCATAGATGCTGAAGTGAACAGTACTGTATGTCTCTGGAAGCAGAGACCTATCCCATTGCTTGTGTTTGCCTGATGAAAGATCTGGGCCAATTTGCAACAGTTATATTTTACAGTAGTGGCTTATGTGCAGCTGTCAGAATGTAGGGCATCTTTATTTTCTTCTTCCCCCTTCCTTTATTAGACTTCTTCATGGACTGTGGAAATCTTGTTTGAGTGGATAAAAATAGTGCAGCTTCAATTTTTAGGCAAGTTCCGATTTACAAATCCAATTTATGCTAATCTTGAAAGCACTTTTCAGAAATAAAGAAAAGAGTCTCTCTCACTCACTCACTCACTCACTCACTCACACACACACACAAACAAACAAACTCTATAATTTATTCTATTTATTCTTAAGGGAAGCAGAAATTTCAAAGGCACTCTAGTCCTTTATCTCAGAGAATTAGACACAAGTAGGGAGGGGATGTGGTAATTAGATGGCATATGCAGCCACAAGAGGCAAAAAAAAAATCTACAATGAATAAACAGGACCCAATCCACCAACAGCTTCCTTCTCCTTGTACTGCTGTCAATGGGGCTTGCGCAGGAGAACTTTCTACTGGATTGTGCCCTGCATTTTCCGAAGTGTGAATGTGTTATTTGGTGTGGAGGAAAAACAACCACCTGCTGCTTATTTTCTTTCTTTTGCTAGAAAATGCTTTGTGCATTAGGTAAGCAAAAGCAAATGAATTTTTTAAAATGACTATTTGCAAGGAACCATCACTTGCTTCTATAGGCATTAGTTATAGGCAGTGGCGTAGCGTGGGGGGTGCAGGGGGGGCCGGCCGCACCGGGCGCAACATCTGGAGGTTAGGGAAATCCACGGGTTAGGGGGCGCAAATCCACGGGTTAGGGGGTGCAAATCCATGGGTTAGGGGGCGCAAATTACTGGCCTTGCCCCGGGTGCTGATAGCCCACGCTACGCCACTGGTTATAGGCATCTCCACTTTTAATGATTTGGAGCTTACTTGTTTTAAAGTGAACATGAGTCCCTGCGGTGGTGCGGAAGCAAAGGCCATTCTAGGATACACTGTTAAGAAAATCATTTCCAAGATCTGGAGAGTATTAGTCCCACTCTGCTCAGCACAGATGAGAACCTCTTCTACTGCACTGTGTTTATGCCAAACAAATGATGCAAGTTGAGAAGCGTGGAGGAGAGAGAGATAAATATGATACATTTTAGAAGACAAGACAAGAACAGATAGGGCAAAGATCTGGGGGTTGTACCCAGTATTCATCATATACGCTAAAATTAATGAACACAACTTAAACCCATTAATTTCCATAGTCCCACCATAAGAAGTTGAACTGTCCAGTTATCCCTACTCTCCATTTCCTATTCTTTAACCAGTTACTGATCTGTAAGAGGACCTGCCCTCTTATTCCAGGACTGCTAAATTTACTTGGGAACCTCTCACCTCTGGTGAGGACCTATCATTTTTTAAAAAAACAACAACAACAACCCTCAAGTATGGAATGTCTGCTGGCTTATTGACATGTTTATTTACTCTCTCAAAGAACTCTTAATGTATGTCTGCAGAATCTGTGCTGATTCTTCTTAAGCAAGGCATCTTTTTATATGCCGTATATCTTGATCTTTTTAATAGTCTCCATTGTGAATTGAGCATGGAACAGTAAAATTTTAACCATCAAGATATAAGATTGCCAGCATAAACTTTAGGAAGAAGCTCCTAAAGAATGCCATAACCCAGCAAGAAAGTAGCAAATTCTTTCAAGGATGGTTGGATAACAGGTTGAATTTGAGTAGCATTTGTTGGCAATATTCCAGCAATAGAATTTTATGGAGCACTGATGGACTAGATAAGATTGTTTCCTTGAACTATTTTATTTTAAAGTGCTGATTTATTTCTCAAACTACAACAAATAACAATATAACAGTGTGTTCAGGGCAATCTTATCATTTGTCCAAATACAATATGAGTTACCGTTGAAACCTGCCAATGTTTACTTGAGTCCCAAAACAAACATGCAGAGGTTTACCATAGCTCTAGTGTTGAACAGATGATTTTTATCATTAAGCATCTTCGGGTGGTCTAATTCTTTGGGTTTATGTGGGCTCAGTTCACATCTGTTTTCACAACTCAGCTTTCACCATAGCTATAAAGAGCTAACCATAGCTGAGACATCTCGTATAGTTGCAACCAGGGGTGCCAACTTGCCCCTCACATTGAGGGGGCATGGCCATGTGACATGTCATGTGGGGCATGCAGAGGGCAATCTCTGGGCTTGCTCATCCCTGCTGCCACCCAGCTCCTGGGATGAGCGTGGGCAATCTTTGCTTCACTTGACATAGCCACAGTTCAGCTTCTAGTCTGCTGGGCTGCTGCTGGAACGAGTGAAGCAAAGATCTCCCGTGTTTGTCCCAGCCGTTGTCTGGCCCCTGGGCTGCTGGGCAGAGGCTGGGATGCACCAGTGGCAGAGGAAAGGGGTGGGGGTTGAGGTCCACTCCGGGTGTCATCACTGAGAGAGAGTGGCAAAATGAGTTGTTGTTTTCTATGGGCTCACAAAACATTTTAGGAGTGACATGGTGGCTTAGGCACCTACAGGTTCCGCGCTGCCTGAAATGGCAGCATGAGACTTGCGTCTGCCTACTGCCTCTCCCCCAGCCACTCAACAGCTGAAGGGGAGGCAGCAGAGAGGCTCCAAGCTTCGGAGAGGCTTGTCCCACCCCCATGGGCAGTTCACCATGCCCCCATGGGAAGCTCACCCTGCCCCCGGCTACAGGACATGCCCCCACACCAGGCACCCGAGGGGCTAGCCACGCTGCTGGGGTGTGCAGTGGGCACCTGGTAGTGGTGGTCGTGTGGCCGCCTGAATATTGGGATGTGCTTCCCCCTGCCCAAAAATATTGGGCAAGCTGAAGCCCCTTCCATCTTCTACAACCAGCACCTCTGGTTGCAACATCTTACAATAAAGGTTGTTAACAGTACAGTATAGAAAATTTGAAGGCAGTAACTTTCTGCCTCCGAATGGGTGAGTGGCTCCCAATGTCAATTCACAATTGAGCCATTGAGGATGAAATATGGCTGCAATTCACTGAGACATTTTTTTTTATTTTTTTTTTTACATCCTGAAATTATATTGCATCAATCTTTGTAGTAGATTTTTAACATGGTGAATGCCCCAGCTTGAGTTACGTTCACAACTCGCCAAGACCCAATTCATCCATTTTTCTAACTTTTTGGAACATAAAATGAACCACCACACACTCCTGCATGCATTATTCAGCCAGTGTATTAGCACATCTGTGCGGGAACTGGAGCGACTTGCAGGAGTCATTCCATGCCTTGAAAAGATCTTGTTCAAAACCAGTTAAAAATTGTGCAGCTCTACTTTGAAGTGTAAAGCAACTTGAAGGATCAAGAAGCATGTAAGTATGAATGAATTAGTTCCTGCGCAACAATGAAATATGCTTCTGCACGTGATGGATCATGGATCAAAATATCCAGAAGGTATCCACTAGCTAGATAGGAAATTGGTGTCGCTAATGAAATGTATGTGGCACTTAAATATCAGGCATGGGTTCACAGAAGGAGAAAATAAATTTTAGACAAAAGGACATGAAACACAGAATGATGGTAAAGCCTGAGGCAAGAAACCATCATATTACAGATCTGAATTAATAAGAAAAAGCTCCAGGGCAGTGTAGAAGGTAGAAACTGGTGGTCAGTTTAGAAAACAAATTGGGTCTGTAACATTCTGGTTTCATGGTACTATCATATCCTGCATCAGTTCTTTAACATTTAAAGAAAGGAAATTTCCAAGACATCTTAAAATTTCAGAAGGGTGAAAATTGCATAATCGTATCACGTTCGGTTTACAGCTGCCTAATGAGGTTTCTGTCAAAATTTAGCAATGCCATAATACAGAAAAAGGGTGAATAAAATAATGAAACACTTAGGCTCAAAGAAGAGAAAAGGGAAAATTCCCAAACTACCCTCCACATTCGCAAACAGTATTTAGATATATTGTTAAGTGGGGTGGTGGTGTGCGTGTTAGTCTGGGTATTATGGTGTGTGACAGAATATGGCATTGAGGTGATTGGCATTCTAATTTAGCCTCCCCCCCCCACACACTCCGCTTAAACTGAGCTTTGTCCTGCTAATGTACCTGGAGTTGGCATGAGTCCCCTGGTAGTATCAGTTTTTAAACAACAGAAACAACAACAACAACAAAAATTGCACTTACAAGGCACTTTCCCCCTGCAAAAAAAGTAACTGACAGGTAGTGCATAACTGAAAGCCGATGTAACACTGAAACAGATTTAAAACTGAAAATACATTCATATTTAAATGCAAAAAGCATATTTATATATTTTTTTATAATATTTATTAAGGGTTTTTTTGTTACAACACACAAAACAAAACATACAAAAATATCACATTTTATAACATATTTTCTTATCCTCTTTGGACTTCCTCACATCTCCCGCTCCTGCGTTCCAAATTTATAAAAATTAATCCAGCAAATTTATCACCTTGTCCCCACCTTACAATCTAATTTTCCAATGTTATATCTTAAATTTTAGATATATTCATTTCACTCTATTAAAACATTAAGCTTAACCTAATAGTTATCTAAAAAATTGATTTTTTCGTAAATTTAACTTATCTTCATAATTCACTTCATCTGTTCCGATGGTGCCAAATTGTTTATGATCAAGCATCCTGCTTAACATTCATACAATTTACAATATTTTTGCAAATAAATCTTAAATTTTTTCCAGTCTTCTTCCACCGTCTCCTCTCCCAGGTCTCGGATTCTGCCCGTCATCTCGGCCAATTCCATATAGTCTATCAGTTGCATCTGCCATTCTTCCAGTGTGGGTATATCTTGAGTGCAAAAAGCATATTTATAAAGGCACTAAAGAAGGCCATGAATATCAAAACCCTCCAAATAAAGGCCAAAGGCCTGGCAGAAAAGAAATTGTTTTTGCCCGGCAAATGGAATACTGATGGCATTGGTCGTGCTCTCCTGTCCCATAACCAAGGAGCCACCACTGAAAAGTCCCATTCTTGTGTTGTCCCACTCTGCACCTCCCTCAGAAGGGTCACACAGAACCTCAGATGATCAATGTAGGATCCGGGTTGGGTCGTGTGGGAAGTGGCAACCATGAGATATTTCGGTCCTAAGCCACTTAAGGCTTCGTAGGTCAGATGTGGAAAGTTCCTTGTTGCTAGGGGGACCACTCTCAGCTATATAGTTCTGATATCAGGGCCAGTCAAAACCAAAAGACCACCTGGGGTTCCCAGATGGTATTGGGCTACAACTTCCAGCCAGCTGTCAATGGTCATGGATGCCGGGAGTTATAGAAGAAGAGTTTGGATTTGATACCCCACTTTATAACTACCCTAAGTAGTCTCAAGGGACACGGGTGGCACTGTGGGTTAAACCACAGAGCTTAGGACATGCCGATCAGAAGGTCAGCGGTTTGAATCCCCATGATGGGGTGAGCTCCTGTTGCTCGGTCCCTGCTCCTGCCAACCTAGCAGTTTGAAAGCACATCAAAGTGCAAGTAGATAAATAGGTACCGCTCAGGTGGGAAGGTAAATGGCGTTTCCATGCGCTGCTCTGGTTCACCAGAAGCAGCTTAATCATGCTGGCCACATGACCCGGAAGCTGTACGCCAGCTCCCTCGGCCAATAAAGCGAGATGAGTTCTGCAACCCCAGAGTCGGTCACTACTGGACTAATGGTCAGGGGTTCCTTTACCTTTTTAAGGAGTCTCAAAGTGGCTAACATTCTCCTTTCCCTTCCTCCCCCACAACAAACACTCTGTGAGGTGAGTGAAGCTGAGAGACCATCTGGGGATCCATGATTGAATACCTTTGTAGCATGGGTAGTTCAATCCAATAAGTTATTTAGGATGGCAGAATTCCAGCAGCGCCAAACATAGGTTGGAATCCAGCATTAGTCATATGCAGAGTTTACTCAGCCTAAACACATCAGTTTCACTAGGTCTACTCTGATTATTACTAATGTTGAATATCACACTAATCAGGTGTCAGCAAACTTTTTCAGCAGGAGGACGGTCCACTGTCCCTCAGACCTTGTGTGGGGCCAGATTATATTTTTTTTGTGGGGGGAAGAATGAATTCCTATGCCCCACAAATAAAAGCACACATTCTACTCATGTAAAAACACCAGGCAGGCCCCACAAATAACCCAGAGATGCATTTTAAATAAAAGGACACATTCTACTCATGTAAAAACACGCTGATTCCCAGACTGTCCGCGGGTCCAATTGAGAAGGCGATTGGGCCAGATCCAGCCCCCGGGCCTTAGTTTGCCTACCCATGGCCTAATTCATCAAACCATAATGCTTATCATCATGAAGATATAAGAATGCAACACCTCAAAGCATGTGTTCAATAGTAACGTTCAGTAAGATTACTCTGGGGTAAGTGGTCTGAAAACTGTCCTCTTACTTTTCTTTCCTGACAAATGTTTTTCCTCACCTCCTTTTTTTAAAGTAACCTTTCCCATGCTATACTTCAGCTGATCATTTTTCCTTGTCATAAAAGCAGTTTGAACCTGACCAAGCCCAAATGAAAAGCTCTCAGGGGAATAATCCAAATATGCATTTCCATATATATTAATAAGCCACGCCACATTTTTTTTTTTTTTTGGCAACTCGTATAATATAATTTTGAAATGAGCTCGAGCTTATCATCTGAACAGTAAGAGCACAGTCTCCTTTCTGTCAAAAGTAATGGAATGAGATCATCAACGCAATCATTTCTACTCGCTGTCTTCATTTTCCTTTACAGGAAAGTGCCACATAAATCTCACTTTCCTCCTCTTGCTACAAAGCAGGCTCTGGCCAGTCAGCCCTGCTATTTACAATCTGGAAGATCAAATGAACTCTTTACATCACTGGGCAGGGCAAAGCGAAGGCTGTGACAAAAAAGCAAAGCACAGGGAACTTTGGGGGGCTCGTGTTTGACTTTTGGTGATAATCTGTAGGTAATAGTGTGGGATTTACTAGATGCCAGATAAAAATAGAAGCAGTAAAAATTTAGTGAGGTGCAATATATCCAAATCCATTTTAAATAAACCCTGAGATTTTGATTATTCCTGTGATTTTTTTAAATATAAAACAGTTTTGAATATTGAATTTTAAATTGTTTTAACCTGCCCTGGGACCTGCTGGTGAAGGGCAGGTAATAAATTAAATAATAATAATAATAATAATAATAATAATAATTTTTTCACTAGCCCTACATCAATGCACCAAATCAATGTGCCATATGCAGAGAGCAGATGCAACTGTGCAGAATGTAGACATTCAAAAAGCGTGTTCTCCCTAACAGAGAGCACGTGTTGCGGTTGGGAAACAGGCCGCCCTGCCATGACTAGGCAAATTGATCAGCAACCCTAGCCTTTAAGGGGTTAATTGGGTTGCTGGGGAATTTTGATTGTTACCAATTCGGAGGAGGGGTCAGAAGCTTTAAATAGAGGGGCCAGACGTGGGGACTTCCTCTTGGCCGTTTTGCATCGGATCACCCGCCCACCCTCCCTTTAATAGGGTGGTTTATTTAATTTTTGATCGCTTGACCTTGCTATGCCTGTCATGGGGTCGTTCGCCTTGGAGCGGGGGCCTGGTAGGAATTTTGCCATCTGGCTGAATGGCTGGTGCCATTTGGTTTTTGCCTACTACGTAGCAAATCGTCACAACTTGTAAGGTTGGCGGCTAGGCATTGGTTAATTGGTGCTTGGAGGGGTAAGTGCCTATCCCTCCAAATGATGCGGAAAGGGAATTCCGTTAAAGGAATCCAGGGGCTTGCCATTCTTTTCGTCCTTGTCCGTGGAGCCGGACGTGAGGGTGAGAAGTGAGGGTCTGTTTCCCAGCTTCGCTTTCTCACCCAATACTTGTTTCCCACGCTGGCTTCCGGTGGAGTCCGGAAGGGCCAGCTCTGTCCTTGAGGGCCAGGACAGATAGTCATAACCAATGCCTAAGCAACCACTCACAATTTTTTGTATTTTGAATAAAGTTGTGGCCAAAATTATGCCAAAAACCTTAAACAAAAATTGATGTGTGAAGTGTGAAATTATTTGGGGGGTGGCACTGTGGAACTCAACACGCAATCAGTTTTATGTCCCTTAATTGCAACAGTCTCAAAACACCTGAGTTTCAAATAGATTAGCTGAAATCCTACAGAGTAGAACATCTTCCCGTGTAGAACATCCTCTATATATTTCAATGGCACTCCTTTTTTTTTAAAAAAAAAAAGTGACATAAATAGCTTTTTTTGCTATATAGAAGTTTGGGACCACACTTTATTTGCAGAACAATTTTTAGAAAGATTAACTGAGGCATAATTAATCTTCAAATTAGTCATAGATTATTTTTTTTTAAGTTTCAGACTGTAAAGGAGCATTTAATGAATGCTGCTTTTGATCTTTTTGGGATTGACATCCCTGGGGAAGTGGCACCAACTATGATCTAGAAATGGTTTGGTGTAATAAACATGTACTGGTTTGTGTATTTGGACACTAGTGCTCTCTAGTGATGGCAGTTTGTCATATTCGAGAGAACTAGATCTCTTTTTAATTCATTAACTAAGGCTGCATGCACACAGAATTTTATTTTCAAATCGATGGAGGCTGAGTACTTGTACATACAGTCAAGATCTAATGCATATTTTGCATGCCCCTGAAAAGCACTTTTTGAGAAACTGGTTTCATTCGGAAAATAAAAGCTCATTGTAGATTGATTCTGCATTACACCACAATGTCCATTTGAACACAGATTTAAGCAGTCCCAGAACTTTCCTGATAATGTTGTGGGCGGGGATTACAGCAAGATCACAATCACCACATCCTTCTTCATTTGTCTGGGGCATGTTTAGGGAGGGAAAGGCAGGATAACCTCATCAGAAAGTGTGGGATCCAAACAGGGCTGTTGTAAGCATATGCGGTGCTGGGGTGCAAAGATCCGCCTGGCAACACCCCCCCCCCAGGTTGCCCAGTCCCAGGCACGCAGTGGGGCGGAGCCGTCCAGCCGCCTCAGCATCTCGCTGCCTTAGCCACCCCCAGACTTGTGACACAGAGCTACCTGCAGCAGAAGAGCCCACTGCAGCGCTCTGACCAACAGGTGGGCTCAACTCTCAGGCCCCAGACTCTTGGCCTGGCGCTCCTGAGAGCCTGACACCCGGGTGCCCCACACCCCTAGTGCCTATGGGTAAGACGGCCCTGGATCCAAATGCATCTAGAATCAGTCTAGAATTCAGTGGTTCTCAAATGGTGTGGCGCACACTGGTGTGGCAGGAGACATTGGCAAGTGTGGCAGCAAAATTCAAGCACAATCAATATTATATTTTAGGAATGATCCATGTTCTTATGTAGCTGCATTGTTTTATGATTTCTGAATGTCCATGAACATATCATCAATTCGTGGGGTTCTACGTTAGAAACCCAGCACTGTTCGGACTTCTATTTTCTCTTTTCTTTCCAATGTATTTCTTATCAATAAAACAAATTGGTGTGGTGAGAGCAAATTTTTATTGTGAGTAAAGCTGGAAAATCTACCGTATTTCATGGGTGTTTAGGCCGGGTGGGTGCATGGGCAATGGGCAATAACAAAATAAATCTGAATCTATGCCATGTGTAAGAACTTTGTATTTTAACTAAAGTATAACTAGTTGCAGTGTGTGTGTGTGTGTGTGTGTGTGTGTGTTATAGGGTTGTATTCAAATAAGTTCAAAGCATTTTCTGTAATTAAGGGGTAAATTGCTTAACAGCAGAATTATTATTATTATTTTGTTAGGCATCCAAATGGCTTTATCAGCTTCATATATATGCATGTGTGTTTTACTTTCCTTACAGCTTAGGAGGTGAAGTGGTGAGAGGAAATGAAGGAAGCTACATTGGCAAGCATTTCCGCATGGGATTTATGACAATGCCCGCCCCTCAGGACAGACTGCCTCATCCTTGTTCGAGTGGCTTTTCCGTGAGATCCCAGTCGCTTCATTCTGTTGGAGGTACCGATGATGAAAGCAGTAGCTGCTCCCGAAAACAACCCCCACCGAAACCGAAACGAGATCCCAATACCAAACTAAGCACATCCTCTGAAACTGTAAATGCTGGAACAAGTAAGGGTGGAAAGCTACCAGACCGAACTGAAGGTAAATGCTTAGCTTCTGTTTACTTTTGAAGGTACTATTAAATAGTCACTTGTTAATAGTGTATTCCTCAAACTCTGAGGAGGTTCTGCACTAGGGTGTTTGTATTCCTCATCCATTCCCAGCCAAAGCTAAATTCTCCTGTTATAACTGAACATTAAGTTTAAATTTCTGAATGTAAAACAGGTTTCTAAATGCAAATCTGAGTTTGCACTTAGTTCAGTACTCATTGACTTTACTGACAGTGATTAAGAACTATCCTAAAATAAACACACAGAATAAATAAATTGAAATATTACTTCCGTTTTCTAATTGTGTAAATGGCTTATGCTTGCATCGCTTTGCTAACACCAAACTCTGTTCCAAATGGCTTCTGGGGTATCTTGATAGGAGATGTATATTGTATAAATACCCAGTATACCTGAAGGAGCATCTTCACCCCAATCGTTCAGCCCAGACACTGAGGTCCAGCTCCAAGGGCCTTCTGCCGGTTCCCTCCCTGTGAGAAGTGAAGCTACAGGGAACCAGGCAGAGGGCCTTCTCAGTAGTGGCGCCCGCCCTGTGGAACGCCCTCCCATCAGATGTCAAGGAAATAAACAACTATTTGACTTTTAGAAGACATCTGAAGGCAGCCCTATTTAGGGAAGTTTTTAATGTTTGATGATGTTCTATTGTGTTTTTAATATTCTGTTGGGAGCCGCCCAGTATGGATGGGGAAACCCAGCCAGATGAGCGGGGTATAAATAATAATAATGTATTATTATTATTATTATTATTATTATTATTATTATTATTATTTATTCATAGTCGGTGGAGCAGGCTCCACTCATTGGCTGCCCATGATTCAGCAGTTTAACTTTTGTTTTGGTGAGCTATCCTGCCTTGCAATGCAGCTGGGCAGGAAATTTTAGAAGGTTGGCCACTGGGATGTGACTCCTTGCACCTTGTGAATGGAGTGCTATCTGTGAGGGGTTGCAACAGCCACCCAGCAAGAGTAGGGTATGGTGCCATTATGAACTAAGGTATGGAGACTACTGGTTCAAAAATCCCTCATCATCATGTAGTGTTAGTGGGTCACTTTGGGCCCATCACTATCTGTCAACCTAGCCTACCACAGGGGGCTGTTAGGATAAAATGTGAAGGGCTACTTGGAGGAAGTGCAAGGTGATATAGGAAAAGATAAGGACCATTTGCATTCAAAACAGTAGAAAAAAAATGATTTGTGCTTACTGGATTCTGATCCAATAGATGCCGTTGTGTCTTTCACTTGGAACAGATAAAGACCCATGTAGGCTTTTAACAATGCTTCCACATGTACACTATTTTTGTTATGGCACAATTGGCCAGTCACATCTCCTCCTCTGGGCAGCTCATCAACATGGATGGGATTTGAACAAGAGCACAACTCTCGATCAACTGCGTTTTGTTTCAATGGGGCTTAGGCTGAACATTTTCTTGGCAATTTTTACTCTTTGTGCAATCTCAAGTGAGCTCCCTGCGTGGAAAAGGTACCTCTTGCTGCTCTATAATTCTCTCTCAGACAAAAGTGTTTCTCCTGCACTATAATCTCTCAAAGTGGTTGACTTATTGAGGGCATTTACCTTTTAGGAGAGGCAATTACTATACCAGTAATTGCTGCCACTACCCCCCACACACCAAAGCAACACCATTTCCTATCAAATCACTGCTACAAACCCATCCAGGATGCCAAACACCCATAGTGCACTCTTGCCACAGCAGAAAAATATGAGTTAGATCAGAAAAGAGTTGAAGCTGTCAGGTTTTTCTTTGGGGGGGGGGGGTGTTCCCATCCTGCTTATGACCAACTAGTGTTTGAAGGACTTAAGATTTAGTAGAACCCAATATTCTTCTTGCTCATCAGCAGTTTATTTCCTAGCAATAGGCATAGTGGAAGTTGGGTTGTGTCAGATTTTCATTCAGCTATGTGATATCATCACAAATGCAAACTAGAATAAGGACAGTACTCTGAACTGGCTAATATTTTAACCTTGTTTCACAGCTGCCATTCCCATCTTTATAATAGAAATAGGGTACTGCATTTTGCAGACAGCCCATATTTTTGGCCCTGATTATTTTTGTTGAGTTTCCACTTCATTATACCTGCTATTGATCATTAAAGAAAAAAATTCAGTTGTTTTCTGAGGTGCCAGAATAAGTAAAGGAAGCACTTGACTCTGATTAAGCAAATGCCTTACATTTATTTGTGCTGCTAACTAAGAACATTGTGGAATTTAGTGCGTTTTGATCTACATATCAATAGCAAGTTGAATACTAGATCCTGGAGTCATCATTGAAGAAACAACTTCAGGCATGTTAGAGGTTTCATTCAGGATTTCAACAGCACACATTGCAATCACAGAGATTGTACTTTCTGTTACATATCATTGTCTTTTATCCATTTTGTATTTTGATTTCCTTAAAAGCCAACATTTAACACAAACACTTCATACTGCATTAACTGAAGCTGTACAGGAATCACATCCTTTGAGACCTATAGACACATTAACATTCAAGGAAGTCGCAAACACTGCAAAGCATTGTCTGTTGGGTGTTAAAATATATGACACGTACTTAGCAGCTTGGGAATTATGTTGTGCTGAGAAACTGATTGCAAGCACTCGTAGTCAAGATACGCTAACCTGTCTGCGGATTGTGTGCTTAATTGTGCTGATAAGGGGATAAAAACTCACTTTAAACATCCTCTGCTCTGTGTGTAATCTTTGCTCATTTATGCAGATTGGTATATATATATATATGGGTTCTGGACCACACTATTCACTCATTAACTCCCTCTCTCCCTCCCAATTATTATTTTCTTCACTTATTATTATTATTTCCAGAAATTCCTTCAACGTTCTTTTTCACTATTCGCCAAATATTTATTTCCATCCAGTTGTGGACATGCAGGGAATGTTTGGCAGGCAGATATTTGCTGTTTGACATCAAAATGACATCCAAAGCTATTTGACCTTTGCCTAACCCCATGTCCTCCATCAACTCTGCAGTGGCAAACCTGTATTTGTGGAGCTTAAGGGAGTTAGGTTCATACAAAAGCTGTGATGGGTGAGAAGGATAACACCAATGTCTCCAAATGTGGGATACAGTGCCTCTAGGTCACTGCCATTCAAGCTTCCTAACCAGGGTGAAGCACAACCTCTGTGAAGTATCCATGGGATATACTCCTTTAAATACTGTGGGTAAGATGCTCAGACTGGAGAGCGCAGCTCACTGCAAAACTGCTAGGTGTGCTCAGTGGAGCTGAATTCTCCCATATTCCAGCTCCACTACCTCACCTTAGGATAGTGCCATAATCTCCCATAGGATCCTACTTTGTCCATGCAAATGTTCTTCACACAATGAGGGGAAAACAAATCTGCCAGTTAATGGGTTAACTCAGTTTCTCATTTTTACAATCTTAAATTCAGTTCTCCGCGTTTCTTTATGCTTATAAAAATTATTCAAATTTCTCATAATAAACGCATGAAGTTTTGACAAAAAATGCACAGTTTTGCAGACAACTTTCCTTATACAATGCATTATGTACATTGTTGTCACTGACTTAGGCATTTGTACGCATACTTTGCCTTGATCCATGCATCATTGTACACTTTGCTCAGCTGGAAAACTGCATTGCGAAATTCAGAAAAGTTTGATTTTTCAAAGGATGATCATGTTTTCGTTCACAGATCATTTTTTAAAAAAATGTGGATTTGGCAGGTTCACCTTTAAATGCAAATTGAATTGAGTTTATTCCCCATTCCTGCATGCAATCAAGAGAAACTTCAGTGAAGGCCCTCGGGTCTCAGGCCTGAAATGATCAAATGTGAACTAAAATGTGCTTTGCTGGTACCCTTCAACAAAACTGCATGTCCTGTTAATGTTTTTCTTTCCTTTTCCAAACTGCATAAGGTGGTGATGAGACAACCCATTGATAAACAAATTAGGGAGATAACAGCAGGAGGACTTTTTATATTAAAAATGGCTATCATGAGAATATTGACACTCTGTCCCTACAGGAAAAAATCCTGTTTTTCACAAGTAATCTTTAGCGGCTTGCTAATTTTCATTTTGAAATCCTGTCACTTGATTGGTAACAGTGAGAGTACATAGTGATATCAGTTTAATTACAGCTGATCTGTGGATGCACAGATTAATCTCCAGGGAGACTGCAAATACATATTGCTTTCCTCTTAATACTTTTTTGATTCATTGGATACTTTCTCACGTAATGCCACTGCAGATTTGCTTATGGGGCAATTCTTTGCAGATTTTAAACTTTGCATAGTTCTCTTTGGTCAAAGTAACAGCATCTGCCATTTTTGATCTTGTTCGTATGGCATATGTATTCCCATGTGTAGCGTTTGCCCGTTCATTTGAAAATGTTTGTATAGGGGAAAAAGAAAGGGTTAAAATGTAGACCAATAGGAAAGCTGGAGGTGGAGCCTACCTGTTTATAAAAGGGCTTAACCCGAGGTTTGGGGGTGCTTAGTTGGTTGGTTTTAGTGGGTTGGTTGGTTGGGAAAGGCAGTTGGAAAAGCAGTTGGCAGGCAGTTGGAAATACAGAGACAGTGTAGTTGGTTCTTGTGTGAGGGGAAGTAGAAGAGATAGAGACAGGATAAACTAAGACTAAGAAGGTAAAGAGTAACAACGTTTGGAATGCAGTTAAAGTTTGTTTGTGTCTGCAATAAACTACACTCTTCTTTATTAACTTGATAACCTGACTAAGTGATTTACCGGGAAGGACCTGGTTGGTGGCAGCAGATTAGAGGTGTATGGGTCAATAGTCCGTGAGATGACCGGGGGCTCCTTATGAACGCCACACCATGGTAAGGAGGTCAGCACAGAGCAGAGACACCAGCTTGCAAGGCCGATTGTGGGGGGCCATCATTGTGCATGCAATGTCCTGATGCCATACGTGTAACACCTGACACCACACACTTACCATCAGGACATTGGGAGGAGACGGGGCAGAGCCGAACATGGCAGCCGTGGGACTTCCATCACCCCCACCACCAAGGAAGAGGAAGAGGAGGAGGTGGAGGAGAAACCGGTTGTTGGGGCCAGGCTGTGGTCGACTCCACGTTTCGCCTCCATACTTTTTGGACATTTTTTTGAGGGGGGGGTAGCCCCTGCTGGCCCAGAGGAAACTGAGGAGCATCAGAATACCCAAATCTGTTGGAGAACTGACTTGGGGATTCAGGTCCAAGATTCAAAATCAGCCCTGTGATTATAAACACTTCTGCTTTGCAGATCTACTCTTTCTACATTTTGACCCTGCATGGCTGGTGCAACCAGAGTGAAGAAACTGCCTCAGGTGGCAGATGCTGGGGGACACGAAGTGGTAGTGAAGTATTGGAGGACTGCCCCGAGATTCAGTTGTCAGCCCAGCTGACTTCTCTATGTGGAACTGAAAGGGGGCACCCTCTTTATCACAGACAGCAAAGAGGCTGGCACCAGCTCTGTGCCTACCCAATTTCAGTAGGCTTCATCTATTGTCCTGTTTCCAAAATAGCTTTTTGGGTTTACCAAGAAATACAAACAATTCCCATCAATTATTGGGGATGGAAGGAAATGAAGTATTTAACTGTAAATAATGTTAATATTTTTCCAGTTACAAACCATATTTTGTGAAAACATTTTGATCAGAAAGTACTGATATTTTCTCTCTCTCTGAAACAAACTCTCAAAGAAATCTAAAATCTAACTACTAAGCTCTTTACAGTTTCCCTACATGTGGGTTCCACCTCAACAAAAAGAAAGAAACCTCTGGGTTTTTAAAGAAAGGCGTAAAACAACTTATTTCCAAACCATCTGGTTGAAAACAAAACTCGTAGCCGCAGTGTCCTTTTTGATGATTTTTTATTATTTTCTTGTGGTTGTTCAAGGTTGTTCAGTTACACAGCTCTGATGAAAAATATGGTGCTAAAGTGTAAAGTCCAGAGGCAAAGGACCCTAAGTGGAGAGAGTAATCAGTCATTTTGTAATTTGCCAAGAACACTCTGTGGATGGATACTTCATTATGGGAAAGGTTAACTAATTCAGTTTGGTATAAGCAAAGAAGCAGAGAGCTGGGCCAGATCTAGACACCTCAAAGAAGCATTTCAGTTTGAAGCGTTGTAAATTTAAACAGGGAAAACAGGTAGAGGAAAACAAGACTCCACATCACCATCTGATGGCACAATGTTATATTGCACATACAACACATATAAATTGCTTTTTCTTTGCCAGTCTAGCTGAGTCCCTGGTTTTGTGCAGAAGATGAGGCAGTCTGGAGCTCTCAGATTAAGGGCAGAATAACAGCGTTTACCCTTTATCATGTTAGGCTGTGTTTTTAAATTGCAGGCATATAGCCATGATACATCTCAAACCACAACTAACCAAAAAGCAGTAGTACAAATGAGTCATTTGTAGGGATGGAATTTTCTGAAAATCTCAGTGTTGAGTTTATCCACACATAGTTGTATCCAGAGCACAAGGTTGTCTGTTTCCCCTCCTTCCTCTGTGTGACCCCCAAATGTTCTCCAGAGGGCCCTCTAGCTCTCTGAAGCTGCTTTTCAGGCTGTGCAGGCAACTGCAGCAGAGAGGAAGGGAAAGGAGGAGAATGGAAGTATTGGACAACACAGATTTTTTTTCTGAATTCCAATCACGCTCCTTGATTTACTCCCAATTCCAATCACACTCCAAGTTACTTTTTACCGATTTTGCTATTAAAAAACTCCCCCACAATTCTCTTTTGTGAGTTATTATATGTATCATTTTGCATATCATATTGTACACACATACGCTCCAGATTTTCTAAAGAAAATCAGGCACACCCAAGATGGCATGCCACTATATTAAAATTCTTATATATTATTACAAGTCGTACCTTGGAAGTCGAATGGAATCAGTTCCGGAAGTCTGTTTGATTTCCAAAATGTTTGGAAACCAAAGTGTGGCTTCTGATTGGCTACAGGAAGCTCCTGCAGCCAACTGGAAGTTGTGGAAGCCCCATCGGACATTGGGCTTCCAAAAGAACGTTCGCAAACCGGAAGAATCACTTCTGGGTTTTGAGGCATTTGGGAGCCAAAATGTCTGAGTACCAAGGCATTCGAGATCCAAGGTATAACTGTACATATAAAATTGTGTTGCAGAAATACAGCACTACATGGGTCTTGACTCTTTTATATGTACTATACGTATAATATATTGTTCCTTTTTGCATCTTAAGGCAGCCCTGTTCAGGGAAGTTTTTAATCTATGACATATTAGTGTATTTTTGGTCTTTGTGGAAGCCGTCCAGAGTGGCTGGGGAAACCCAGCCAGATGGGCGGGGTACAAATAATAAATTATTATTATTATACAAGCAGATCAGTGCAAGAGGTGGTCCAATGTGGGCAAAGCTTTATCAGGTTGGAACTGCCAGATTCCTTGTATGAACCCATTTAAAACATATTCCTCCTTAGTTCCTAGTTATTTGTATATTTTCAGCTTTGACTGTAATGCAAATCTGGAGTTCAATGCAGAGCAAATTAGCCATTCACTCCCATATGCACACTATAATAGGCTATGCAACATCTGTCCAAGCATAGCCTGATAAACTGTGCAATCCTAGCATGTTTATGCAGTCATGGGTCCTGATTAATTTAATGGGACTCACCCTGTAGTAAGCGTGATACCACAGCCTAATTCTGTGTGCTATGTGTGCAGGTGAGATCTCTAGAGAATGGCTTTTTCATTTCAGGGTTTTTTGTGTGTGTGTTTTTAAGGGGATACAGAGAGAAAGGTTGTTCAGTTTTAAAATACCTATTGGCATAGTGTCTTTATAAATGAGGAGGCAGGAGTTTAATTTTCCCGTGCACTTAATGTCATTCTTCTAAGTGGGCTGAATTGCACAGTAAATTAACTCCATATGGAGGTCTCAAAAGCTGGTAAACAGGTGAGGCACAATAGAAAATGACAAACTAGTTGCTGTTGTTGTTTTAATTGCCCTTTCCCCTCACACTCTGAGCAATCATGAAAAGAAATGTCACAACATAATTTCATATTTCAATCTATTCTTATGCAAGAAAGGAGGTGGTGAGGACAAAGAGCATGCAGAACTTCTAGAATTAAGTGCAGCATGTGGCAAGAATGTCTGAAAGCACTGCCGATCTTTTGTTCTGCAAAAATACCTCCTTTAAAAAATGTTATACATTATCAGTCTGCTTCTTCAGTTGGGGTGCCATCAGATCTGTTCCAAGAACCGAGCTCTCTAGGTTAGGAACAGGGAACATACTGACCTCCAGATAGTCTTGGTCACCAGCTCCCATCAACCCTGGCTAGCATGGCCAACAGTTAGAGATGATGGGACCGACAAGATCTGAAGGACCACATGTTTCCTATTCCAGTTCTAGGTTTTGGAGCAGACTTGTATATTTACCACCCACAAATACATAATTCTTCTCCCTTTGCCTAAATTTCCATATAAAGTAATAAAATAATTATTAAAATAATTGGCTCTCTCTCTTCCTATATTATATTGGAGACCTCCATGTGTTTTTGTTTGTTTGTTTGTTTGTTTGTTTGTTTGTTTGTACAGCTCCTTTAGCTGGTTACTGGAAAGCTTCAGGTATGACAGCAGACTGTAGTGTATCATTCTCATGGAGAAGGAGCAGTAAACTGAAGCTTAATCTAGACAGAATGAAGATGTTAACACTAGGAAGGCCTGTCAACTAAGACTGTAGGGAGTTATGCAGTCACTATTGCTCCTCACCCACATCCCGTTAGGAAAGGTGGGTGAAGCTCACCCTGCATATGCTGTTTTAGAGTCCTGGTATACAGGACTTCATTCTACCCACCCACAAAAAGGATTTGCAGGTAAGAAAACTAGGGTTGCATATCAATGAACCTACCAAATATGGGTGTCAAGAGTATGATTAAAAGATGGAATGTGGAATTGGATTCTGTGAAGCTATCTGCAGAACAACAGTGTTCTGACCCATAAATACCTGAATTAAAATGGTGGTGTGTGTTTATTTAAAACATTTCAAAGCCTGGACTCCATCAAATGATCTCAGGTTAGGGTACATCCATCAAAACACCAACATAAAAATACTTCAACAAATTTCTAATGATCCCATGAGAGCAATGAAATAATGGAAACACATGTTGGTAGTAGGTTGGGTTATTTTCAAGGTCCTGAGGGATTTTAATGTATGTGTTTCACTTCAGAGACCAGAAAGTGTGTAAAACACACACACACAAATGTGACAAAAAACCCAGGATAAACTCAGTTTTGTTTTTATTTAGGCTCGTGTGTGTGTGTGTGTGTGAAATATGCAACAGCATTAATTTGTGCTTAAAGGTGTGGGGATGCATGCATACAACAACATACATGTGTGGCACTGCTAACACGCTTTTTAATTTAGCAATAAAGATGAAAAGTGGGTATGGCAGGTAACAGAAATTTAGGGGGTGGAATGTGGCTTGGTTCTAGATTAGGTTAGTTGAACTTAGATCCATCTGAAATTAGCATGACAAGTTAATCATGACTTAAATCCAATTGATTTAGTTGGGAGCCAAGTTAAAATCAGTGAGCCTGGATTCAGTCCCGTGAATGGTCTGGGGAGAGTAGATGCAGATTTATTTGTTTTTGCCCTGGAGTACATGGTCTAAACCAGCAGGTTTCTTCTTGGATAGGACAACAGTGGATGGTGTGGATATCACTGAGTATGGCAATTGGCCAGAATGAGCCATTCATGGGAGTTTGTGTTCTCAGCATGCGTGCAATGTTTTCCTTTTCTGCTAAATGTCACAGTGCTAATGTAATGTTGTGCCTTTTTCTCTTGCATATAGATTGCCAAATAATTCCTTTTCATTGCCTGTGGGATGCTCCCAGATATCACACACACACACTATCCATGCCAATAATTAGTTACACGTAAATGTGCAGCAACTGCCTACTTACCATTGCACTTTTTGTTGTTGTTCTGTGATTACTGTAAGCAGAACTTCATTTCCCCAATATTTCTTTGCTCTTAATATTCTGAGAAGGTAAGTGATTATTCAGGCAGGGCTTGAAATAACAGGAAAGTACACCATAGATCCTTTTAAATAAATTGTGTTATAAAATATTTACAGTCCAGATTTGTGTGGGGGCTGGCGGGGAGGCAGAGGCTAAAATATATATTTTCTTTTCTCCGTTGTGAAAACTGCTTCATGCAAACAGTAGCATGAGAGATATAAGAGTCTTGTAAAGGGATAAGAGAGGAGGACCCCTCTTGTAGACATCTATCTTCCATATTATGCATGAGGGTGAAGTCAGCCGACCTTTATGCCGCTAATTGTATTTTGTTTTCTGTATATGATATAACATGGCATTCATACACCAGATGAGAAAATGCCAGACGCTTCCACGGTGCACTTCAAACCATGTTATCTTCCTTTTCTTGACTGCACAGCACAATGCAAAATAGAAAACACAGATAATGCCTGAATTATTGTTGGGGAATTGGAGTGGGGGGGGGGGAGGAAAGAAAAGGACCTTTTCACTGAATGAAAAAAAGGGGAGACTTGGATAGAACCTGAAGGTCACTTCATACAATCTCCTATCCCGGCCCAGGACTTGCCACATCTAATGAAAGCCAGCAGCTTAATCCATGCTGTTCATTGCGTAATGAAAAGCAGCATGGACCTGAAGCATATTGTGCTATAGGCATCTGTCAAAGTACATCCAGAGAACTCTAATTTATGGAACTGGAGGCACTGTTTCCAGTACCTGAAATCCAGACTGATTGGCATTTGAATCCACTTTGGTTGCTCACCAGTCTACTCACGTGGCCAGGATTGGCACAGGATCATCGTGGTCCGCATAGTTGACTCCCTGTGGTGAGCATAAACTGCGGAACAAGCTTCAGGTACACATGGGGAAGCCATGATTGATCCATGTCTTCTTTTTCACATGGCATTTACAGCTGACAAACAGTGTAGGGGGGGAAATACCACTAACACATATAGCAGAAATAGACTTGGCATCTAAAAATTAACCAGTGTCTGCCTGTTTCAAATGCATGCTATCTGTCATCACAGCTAAAGATTCTTACATCGCTGGGGGTTGTACTAGATGTTGGGTCCCTTCCAACTCTATCATTCTACGACTCTTTGCATATGAATGTATTGTAAAGGCTTCAGTGGAAGTCTAGAAGGCTCAGTGTGTCCCAGGATCTTATCTGTTTCTTACAAATATAAACCCAGGAACAACACGTTGGACTGTCTTTGAAACTGCAAATAAAAACATTGCTTTGGGATCATTTCAATAGAAAGGTCAAGGATTTCATACAAATTAATCTCTACAGAATAATCAAGAAAGCAGTTTATGTAAATTTCTATGGTTATCTCAATTTGTTTTTGATTTTTAAAGAAATTTGGTTAAATTCAGCTCCTCCCAATCTAATTGCCATTTATCTAATTGTCATTCTAAAGCTCTGTACTTCCTAAAGCAAGCAAAAAGAAGCTGTTTTAAAGCAGGCTTTCTCAACCTCAGCCCTCCAGATGTTTTGAGACTACAATTCCCATCAACCCTGACTACTGGTCCTGCTAGCTAGGGATCATGGGACTTGTAGGCCAAAAACATCTGGAGGGCTAAGGTTGAGGAAGCCTGTTTTAAAGGCTACAGAATAAGCTATGGCCAATAAGCATGTCTGCTCATTTCCCCATTCAGTTTAATGGATGTGTACTGGCATATAAGTAGATATAGGATTGCAGCCTTAGGATGTTAAAAGATTAGATCTCTCAAGTTCATCCAAAAATACTTAGGGGATCAGCAAAGGTTACTGCATAACATGAGGCACATTTACATTAGTTATCCTGAAACAATATCATTTTTGAACACTGGAGATTAAATCTAAAATACCAGTGAGCTTCATGAAGTCTGAATGGTGTTTTGTCAAATGTTTGCTTCCATTGCATCATGTAGTTCAGGAGAAATGATGAAACAAATTAGGTGTAAAAACAGAGTAGCTAAACTATAGGTGTTTGAAAAGTGGACAATGTTTTAACTAAACATCTGATCGATGTGTATTTTGGTTCCTTTGCAGTGTCGGCCAAACCAAGGCCTCACAGCGATGAATATACAAAGAAGGTTCCTCCCCCTAAGCCGAAACGGAACCCAAACACTCAGCTAAGTGCATCTTTTGATGAGACATACATCAAAAAACATGGCCCCACAAAGTCAACACTAAGCAGGGATACCTCCTTATCACAGGTCAGCAGTCCTGCTCCAGATACTGAGGAAGAAGAACCGGTTTATATCGAAATGGTTGGAAATATACTTAGAGACTTCAAAAAAGATGAGGAGGATCAAAGTGAGGCAGTATATGAGGAAATGAAATACCCCATCTTTGACGATGGAGGCCAAGATTCAAAATGCCCATGTGAGTATGACCATCACAGCTGTTCTTCTCAGTGTGCTACTCCCACAGTGCCTGACCTTGATTTCACCAAGTCCTCAGTGCCATCCACTCCCAAGGGTGTTCTTTGTGATATACCCCCACCATTTCCAAATTTGCTTTCTCATAGACCTCCACTCCTGGTATTTCCACCTGCACCAGTGCAATGCTCCCCAAATTCTGATGAATCTCCTTTAACACCACTGGAAGTCACAAAGCTTCCTGTGCTAGAAAACGTGTCTTATATCAAGCAGCAAGCTGGAGCTTCTCCATCATCACTGCCACCTCACACTCCAAGTCATCAAAAACTGGAGAAAGACCAGACAGCATCTCATGGAACTAGTACTCCAGGACATTCTTCTTCTCCTCCACATCCTTCTACCTTATACAGAACACAGTCTCCGCATGGCTATCCTAAAAGCCACTCTGCCTCCCCCTCTCCTGTGAATATGGGTCGGTCACTTACCCCCTTAAGTCTCAAAAGACCTCCTCCTTACGATTCTGTACATTCAGGAAGTCTCTCAAGAAGTTCTCCATCAGTGCCTCATTCTACAGCCAGAAACATATTGCAAGAAGGAGGGAAAATGGTAAACACCTCTGTCAATACCTACGGGTCATCATCGCAAAGTAGTTCCCGTTCTAGAACACCTACCAGTCCCCTAGAGGAATTAACCAGCCTTTTTACCTCAGGACGAAGCTTACTGAGGAAATCCTCCAGCGGAAGAAGATCTAAAGAGCCTGCAGAGAGTAAGTGCTTCAAATCATGTATTTACTTATTTTACTCTTTACTGATGATCACTGAGATCAGTATCATGCCATTGATCAATTTCTAACTGTGCAGTACCTCCATTGATGAACTATCCTACTGTTGGGGATTTCAGGAAATTGGTGTGCTTGGCACCATGCAACTTACTCATTTGCTTTTTGAGTTCCAGGGTTAGTTTAGGACTATTCATATAAGGCCCTTTTCATATCTGAGTTTATATTTATTTATTATTGATTGATTGGATTCTATGCCTTCCTTCATCCAAGGATCACAGGGTGTTTTGCAATACAAAAACACATAAATACTTAGCATATTAACAAACAAAACAATAACCACCACTGAATGATCATCACAGAGTTTTCCTCTCTCAAAGGTCTCCCTTGCGATTCTAAAATGTTTAATGCAATGAAAACCTTTAATGAAAGCCATGAAGGCTAGACAGCTGTATATTTTTTTAAAGTATTCTTACCAAGTAAAAGAAAATGCTCAGGTCCCAAAATTGCTCTTTGCTGGTTACTGCCTTGTGGTTAGGCAGGAAGAGCTTAATTTTTGTCGGAAGAATCAGAGGGCACAAAACAGGTGGCGCAATTGACTTCCGTCCTTCTCGCCACTCACATTATGTTGTCTCTGCTTTGCCTTCAGCATGTCAGAAATGCTTTTGATTCAAGTCCTTGGGAAAATGAATCAAGCGCAGGCAGGGATTGTATTCTAAGCCTTTAGTAGTTTAACGAAGTAAGTGAGCATGATATACTTTCCCCTGCAGGTCCTATAAAACCACTTTATGAGTGAGTCTGAGGTATCTTGAAGCCTGTATAGCCGAGGTGCTTTTATTTGAGAAGGGTTTTATTTTCTAGTCCTGGGGTTTATGTAGCAAGCGGCAATAAATTACGCCTTTGGGGTGGAAGAGCAACACTGAACACACCCTGGTCTAATGTACTTGATAACTGCATTTATGGTGTTACTTGCAGAAAGAAATGAGCCAGATTGCAGATGTGTGTGAATTGTGTGGATTCACTTTCCTGTCTCCTATAGACAGCACTTCTCTGATCATTGACTGGAATTTGCTTCACTTATATGGAACTTTGGGAGAGTTTAGGAATCTAGGATTGCCTTATTTCAGGGCAAACTGTTTGACTATGGAGTCCAGTATTGCCTATTCTGATCAGCAGTGGTTGTCCTGGGTTTCAAACAGAGGCCTATGCCACAATCTACTACCAGATTTGCGTTATCTGGAGATGCCAGGGATTGAATTTGGGATATTCTGAAAGCAAAGCATATGCTCTACTACTAAACTCTTGTCCTTCACTATCAAAGTATTTGATCTCCCCATTGGGGAATCAAACCCTTTGGTCACTACCATGGTAGAAAAGGATGCTGTCCACTATGTTAATAAGGTTTTAGTGGCAGCACCATGGGAATTAATTTATTCTTAGGTATGAGAGAGAGAGAGGACATACCGGTACAAACTAAGAGAGCCAACTCCTAGGGGGCCGTGGGGGCTTGGGCCCCTGCAATAAAATATTTGAGGGGCTGGGCCCCCACAAAGTTGATGGGCATTGCCATTCAAATGGTGTGTGTGCACCATGTCACGTGATTGATTATGTGGGGTGGGGCTTACCTGGGTGCCCCACAATATTTTATTATTATTATATTTTACTATTTATACCCCTCCCATCAGACTGGGTTTCCCCAGCCACTCTGGGTGGCATTCAACATATATTAAAACATAATAAAACATTAAACATTAAAAAACTTCCCTATACAGGACTGTTTTCAGAAAGTTTGGGGGGTCAGAAAACTCCATACCCTTCAACATTCATCCAATGAAAATAGGCATGTCCTAAGGAAAAGTGGGATCTTCTGGGATCAGATCTATGAATCCAGAACTGTCCTTGGAAAATAGGGAAACTTGGAGGGTTTGCTGTATTTGTGTTAGGAAGTAGTGAAGAACAAGCTACCTCAAGACCGAAGCCACGGTTAAACTTTAATTGGTTAGAACTTGGAGCAGTAGGAGCAATGATCCAGTTACAATATGAGAACATTTATCTCATAGTTAGGGTCAACATATTTAGCTGCTACCATGACCAGCACCCTGGGCTTGTGGCTGGCAAGCTAGGCCTTGAACTGTGCTGGCCCATATTCAGCTTTTGCAGACTTTCTGGAGTCAGTTGTTTTGTTTTTGTACCTGGAATAGCCCTGAGTTGCTGGCAGTACCCTGATATGCAAATGTATCAATTTTTAATATGATTAGTCACTTTCGACTTCCCGTATATGTCACTTGACAGATAATTAAATTCTATAACACCCAAGATTCACTTTTCATCCAGCAAAAAAAAACCTGAAACATTGAAGTTATTGAAATCTTCAGATGCCTAAGTAAGTCCTCAAATCTTTTGAAAATGTGAGTGCATAGTAATCCTTCCCATCCATAGTTGAGGATAATGACATGAATTTTTGCACGGGGAAGGGTGGCAGGCCTTGAGAGACCCCTGCAGGGAAATTAAAGAGAGTTGCATTACAATTATTATCATCGCAAATTAGGATCTTAGGGATTGTTCAAGAACTGACACAGCACACTAATCATTCTAATGGGTTTTACGGTAAAGTCCGTTTAAAAAAAAATTCTGGTAACAGTAGTATTTGCATAGAAGAGATGATCTGCAAATGTCCTAGGAAGCAAGATGATGCACAAAGGGATGTGTGTGTGTGTGTGTGTGTGTGTGAGAGAGAGAGAGAGAGAGAGAGAGAGAGAGAGAGAGAGATAAATGAACTAGAATTTGAGTTCTCAAGCTATCCCTGATACGTATGGCTATGTATCACCTATTTGAACTGTACTACATGAGTTTGACCAAACTGCGGGAGGCAGTGGAAGACAGGAGTGCCTAGTGTGCTCTGGTCCATGGGGTCACGAAGAGTCAGACATGACTAAACAACAACAAGGCATGTGCAACTGCATGATACACAGACCATACTAGGTGCAAACTAAGAGACCTATACATTGGCTTTCAATGAAACTTCTGTCAATATAGAGACTGCTA
Source organism: Podarcis gaigeae (assembly GCF_964106915.1). Classification (NCBI taxonomy): domain Eukaryota; kingdom Metazoa; phylum Chordata; class Lepidosauria; order Squamata; family Lacertidae; genus Podarcis; species Podarcis gaigeae. Next base: position 71,951,792 of record NC_139681.1, read on the forward strand.
AAGATAGAACATCAAGCCAGAGTTTCCTGAGGCTGAACAATTCATCAGATGGCATCCAGCCCACCCTGATTAATATCAACTGATTAATATTGATTAATATTGAAACTGATATGTTTGTGATACAATTTGTTCAGCCACAGATGCAGCTGTGTTTGTAGACCTCTCAGCCAAACACATCATCACTGTGGGAAGAATGTGTTCAACTCCCCAACGACAACAGTTGAAGTTGGGAGCTCCCTGGCTATTTAAGGTGGTATTCCATTAAATAGTTGTACACATGCAGGAACTGCCAAGAGCACAGCAGGACATACACACCTCCTTTCCCCGCCCCCCACTAACCCTAAACCTGCTCCAGAAGGTTGAGAGGAAACCCAGGATAGATTTAGGGTGTGCACAGGTGGAGAACATTCTGTTGACTGATGGAACATTTGCATTAGTGCTACGTTGAATAAAGCCCTAAGACTTCTGTTGTGCTTGTACAGCACTGAACTAGCTCACTCTGCTTTGTAACTTATTGTAAAAATCTTCAGCTTACTAGGTTGGAGTGTCATGCCTCTAACAACACCACTTTAGTGGGGGAAAGGGAGGAGAGCTGGGTGACTTGGTTCCTGATCTGATCTGCCTCTTATTGGTTGTTCAACATGAAACAGAGACCTTCCAACCACCATGCTTCCTGCCTCCTTCTTTGTCTTTCTTTTAATTCTTGAGTGGCCCCCATCCCATCCACAAAGTGGGGATAGATGAAGGAATGGGAATGCACATACAATCAGCATATACACCTGGGTTTACCCAAATGCAGATTGATCATTGTATACATGTTCGTTTTCTTTGTTCATACCTTCAGCCCGTTTAATTAAGCATTCTGATTTAAGCAAGTTCTCAGCAGAAATCCCAGTCTGCATTACAGTGGGAATGAGTCAGAAATAGTCAAGTGGGAAATACTACAAAATGCTAATGATCAACACCACATGCTGGGTAGGCAGATTGCACGACGCTTAAATTGCTGTTGCTGTAATTTGGAAAATAAAGCTGTGCACAGATAAATAGTTGCTACATGTTCAGTAGTTCAGACAACTACTGTATGTACTGTAATGTATGTACAAGTGACTTCAACCACCAGTTTGTTCAAGTTCCACTATCTATGCTTTGGGTATGAACATGGGTACAGTCATTCAATCTTTCAGCCACACACAAAGTGGATGCACATGAGGTCTGTGTAGCCTTCAGTAATGGATACAAAATTAATCTGTTTTGGAAAGGCTTCCTCATTGGGAGTCTAATTTTGTGTTTGCTTCTCTTTGATGAATTTAGGATCATCATAAAAAAAAGACCAATCTGCCTTCATGCTGCAAGAGGACATAGAATCAGTGAAGGGAACCTAATTATGTAACAAATGTAATTTTGGGTTTCTTTTTATTTATTGTTGTTCAAGGCAGCTGCTGTTTGACACTGATGCACACAGACTTTTTTATTTTTCCTCTTTGTTTACTCAACTGCTCAAGCTTGAGTTGCAATTTGTCCAACAGATTTCCAAAAGTTACAGTCTCAGCAAGGAATGACTGAAAAGACAACAAATGCCTGCAGTGTGCCAGTGTGAACATGTTGCACGGCTGATTGGCTTTGCTCTGTTCGTGAGAGCTACAAATAGAAGAGGGACACATTCGGGGCCATGGCAAACAATTTTTTTTTAGGAGGAACTAACTTACTAAGCATACTAAGCAAATGGTTGTTGTTGTTGTTTAGTCGTTTAGTCGTGTCCGATTCTTCGTGACCCCATGGACCAGAGCACGCCAGGCACTTCTGTCTTCCACTGCCTCCCGCAGTTTGGTCAGAAGGCAAATGGTACTAGCAACTAAAGCTTGGAAGTGTAAGGCACTTGTTGATGTGGATTATAGGATACAGGTGATGTTCAGAGGGAGGGAGTTGTATCATTGATTTCCTCCCTTATTAAATCTTTCTTATGTTCCGGCACACACAAACACACCCGGGGAGGGGGGATGCAAACACTTTGTAGAAAGAACTGTAACTGAGTGACATAGCACATGGTTTGCACCCAGAAGGCCCCAAGTTCAGTCCCTGGCATCTGATCAAAAACAGATATTGGGAGCAAGATTCCTTCCAGAGAGTCTTCTAACTGACAATACTCAGCTGGATGGACCAAACAATCTGCTTGATATGAGGCAGCTTCATGTTCTATCTCACCCAACCAGTTTGTTTCTCAGACACAGTGAGAATGAGAAGTTCCTGAGCTTTGCGCAGTGGCAGTATCGTAGCCAATGAGGTTAATCCGAGGCGCGATTATTGCTAATTGAAAACTTTTCCCAGAATCTAGTACGAAAAGAGTATTACAACTGATTCAAGAGTTTGGCCGGGTGGCGGGTTTTAAATTAAATAAGCAAAAAACTAAGGTTTTGGGGAAAAAATTGACAGTTACAGAGTCAGAAAGGTTTCAGAAAGAGACAGAGTTAAATGTGGTTAAAAAAGTAAAATACCTAGGGGTAAACTTAACATCAAAAAATTTGAGTATATTTAAGGACAACTATGAGAAATGTTGGTCAGAAATCAAGAGAGATCTAGAAAGTTGGACAAGACTGAAACTTTCCTTGTTAGGCCGAATTGCTGCTATTAAGATGAATGTATTGCCAAAAATGTTGTTTTTGTTTCAAACTTTGCAAGTTGTGGACAAAACAGAGTGCTTTTGGAAGTGGCAGAGAGATATTTCTAAATTTGTCTGGCAGGGCAAAAAGCCCAGAATTAAGTTTAAGATATTAACCGATGCGAAAGAAAGAGGGGGCTTTGCCCTGCCAGACCTAAAGTTGTATTATGAGGCTTTGCCCTGCCAGACCTAAAGTTGCATTATGAGGCCGCAGCTTTCTGCTGGCTAAAAGATTGGCTACTTCTCGAGGACACTGACGTATTAGATTTGGAAGGTTTTAATAATGCTTTCGGGTGGCATGCATATTTATGGTATGACAAGGTTAAAATCAACAAGATTTTCAAGAACCATATTGTCAGATAAGCAGTGTTTAAAGTCTGGATAAAATACAAAGACTTATTGGAAAATAAAACTCCAAGGAAGCTAAAGCCCGGAAAAGACTCAATATGGAGGCCAAATGGCCGAAGTATTGGGAAATACTAGAAAAAGATGGAGATAATTGGAAATTGCAGAGTCAGGAGAAAATGAAGGACAAAGTGTGAGACTGGTTACACTATGCTCAGGTTAAAGAAGTTTTTAAACTTGACAAAAAGCTAGGATTCCAGGTGGAAAAGTCAAAGTTAGAAACGGAATTGTTAGAGCCTAAGACTAAAGTACTTTCAAAAATGTATAACTTGCTGCTGAAGTGGAACACACAAGATGAAACGGTTAAATCGGCTATGATAAAGTGGGCACAGGATATTGGATATAACATTATGTTTGAAGACTGGGAGAGGTTGTGGACCACTGGGTTGAAGTTTACTGCATGTAATGCTTTGAAAGAAAATGTTATGAAAATGATATATAGATGATATTTGACCCCAGTCAAACTTGCAAAAATATACCACTTGTCTGACAACAAATGTTGGAAATGTAAGGAAAATGAAGAAACATTCTTTCACCTCTGGTGGACTTGCCCTAGAGTGAAGGCTTTCTGGGAAATGATATATAATGAGTTGAAAAAGGTATTTAAGTATACCTTCCCTAAGAAACCAGAGGCCTTTCTTCTGGGTATTGTCGGCCAGAGTGTGTTAAAGAAGGATCGAACATTTTTTATGTATGCAACAACAGCAGCACGGATACTTGTCGCCAGGCATTGGAAGACACAAGATCTACCCACACTGGAAGAGTGGCAGATGCAACTGATAGACTACATGGAATTGGCTGAGATGACCGGCAGAATCCGAGACCTGGGAGAGGAGACGGTGGAAGAAGATTGGAAGAAATTTAAGATTTATTTACAAAAATATTGCAAATTGTATGAATGTTAAGAAGGATGCTAGAGTACAAACAACTTGGCACCATTGAGTTTAAGGAAGTGAATTAGGAAGATAAGATAAATTTAAGAAATTTAAGAAATGATAAAAATTTTGGAATATGTTGGTTATATCTAAATTTTCTAAGATTTGAATAAAACGATAGTTAAAATTAGAGGTATAACATTGGAAAATTAGTTATGATGATTAAAAAGTAAGGGGACAAATTTGCTGAGTAAAATTATAACCAGGAACGCAAGAGCGGGAGATGTGAGGGAGTCCAAGGAAGTGAAAAGATCTATGTTAAAGAGATGTGAGATTGTATTGTTTTATTGGCATTGTGATTAAACCAAAAATTGTTAATAAAAATATTTATAAAAAAAAGAGAGAAGTTCCTGACCATCCACATTCAGCATCAGCTCAATAACCGGGGCATGGGAAGCGCTAGTCAATGTATTGTTACTGGGAACCTTTTGTGGAGTGGGTCCACTCCCTTGAAATCATCACCGTTGCTTATTCAGTTGCCTTATCCCTTTAGATGCAGTCTATAGCAGTGTACAGAAGGTTAGAGAAGGTGATTGAATAGACAGCAACATTGAAACAGGGTAAGGGGCTTGTCCTGTCTTGCTCTGGCTAGGCTCTGAGCTCTAGGGAAATGAAATATTATTGTGGCACTTCTTAATCAGGTAGCATTGTGGCCAATGAAGCATGGTCACTTAGGTCACATTAATCAAGGTTAGGTTTCAATAGGTAAAGTGAACGTAAACTTGAACAAAGCAAATGTCAAGGCCAGCAAGCCAAGACTCTGCTGGTTGAGGAGAATCATATAAACTAGGGGCAGAGCTGATCAGTACCATGGACAGATCACAGGCTGAAGCTGCTCATCTGTAGTAAGAGGAGCTGTTTCAGCAGGGAGCAAACACTTTCTGAGATCTTAGACAAGGCTCAGGCATGAGGCAAGTTACGGGTCAGGCTTAATGGAGTGCTCAGGCTCTGCTATGGGACACAGAGCTCTGCCATTGCTGAAGCAACAAACTGATCCCTATAGAGCACTAGTAGCCCTAACTGCACGGGACGGTGCTTTTTCATTTAAAGGGGCCCAAATTGCTTCAGTTGTCTCCTATTGTAACTGTGTGGCTGAGCTCTGCTATCAATGGGATTTCTACAATGGAGTCTTCTGCGTCCAAGGACAGCGGTGTCACATCGTGGGGCTGGAGGGGTACTAACCACACAGGCTTGTCCAGTGAAAGTGCTTCTGGGGCTGGAAACTCTTCCAAGGTTGGCTCTGCATTCCTTTCCTCTCCAAGTTCAGAGTCCTCAGCCTCTTCTCCTAAAGAATGAGAATCTGAGTCCGGGTTCATGACAAAAGGGCTGTTGCCTTATTCAGAAAAGTTTGGCTTTTACAATGAGGGGGTAACGAGGAGAGAGTCCTTTGAATGTGATGAGTCTGATAATGTAATCTGTTCTGGTCCAGAAGGATGCAGTAGGTGGGATGAAAACTTATCATCCAGTTCCTGTTGCCAGTTCTGACCACATAAATTGGTTCATATATATGGCCTGAATCTATTATTTATTTGTTTGTTGAATTTCTAGACTGCCCTTTCATCTGAGAATCAAAGGTTGGTTTACATTATAATCTACAGAATTGTGTAATGAATTCTATGTACAAAAAGAGGTTTGAAAGTTGTGTATGTTTAGGATTAGCAACCTATCCCTCATGGGAAACCTCTTCTGATATGGAGGGGGCTTTTCGAAGTACAATGGTACCTAGTTGACGAACAAATCAGCTCCCGAACTCCGTAAACCTGGAAGTAAGTGTTCCAGTTTGCGAACGTTTTATGGAAGCCGAACATCCATTTCAGCTGTCGGCATTGTTTCCGGGGCCAATCAGCCTATTAGAAGGTGTGCCTTGGTTTTCAAACGTTTTGGAAGTTCAATGGAATTCCAGAATGGGCTGAGTTTGAGAACCAAGGTACCACTGTAGTTTGTGAAAAGGCATGGCATTCATTGGTGGGAAGAAAGTCAACAGTTTCACTGGGCAGCAGGCATAGCCAAGCCTTTGGACAATCTTCAAGCTATGCTTTGAATCCCAACCTACTGTATATATTTCTACCGCAGTCAACATCAGGTTTCATTGACTGAGCATTTACCTTGTAAGATACAAATCTGTCACAGCAGATGCGGAATACCTTTATACAAAATTGCAAGAGATGCATTGGGAAATGAGAGTTCAAGATTCCATTTTACGCCTATTGAATAACAGATTTATCTCTAAGAATAATAATATTAATAAAAAATAAATAGCCCTAAAATGTCTGGTCTTGTACAATAAGGTCCATAATACATTTTCTTTAGTTACAATAAATGTACTCATATATCTCTATACATTTCCTGAAGAAATTATATCCATTCATAGAACAGAGGTCTGTTCTCTCTGATTTCAAAATTGAATAATACTTTACATTTGTAGCTGCAGATTTTAATATGTAGCATTTTTAAAACTAGAATATGCATCTAAATGCTACAGAATAATGTATTTGATTTGCAGCTGGCATGCCAATCCCTGCCAATTTGCTAATGAATGCAGAGATTTTTCAATATTACAATCAAAGTACATTACATATGAAAGAGCTCCTATAGACGTTCCCTTACAATGGCCATTTAAAACGTATTGTGCACATATGTGCCAAGGCAATCCACCAGAGAGTCAAGTGCACTTACGTCCTTTGACTCAACTATTTTTTTTTTTTTGGAGCGTGGCCCATATGATCTAAATAATGGTAAGTTGGTGGCAGCAGCAGCGAGGGCAAGTGAAAAGATGGCGGTGGCAGCTGGCAGTGACTACAGGGTGGGAAATCAAAGGATCTATTCAAAGGTTGGTTCCCAGAATCAAATCAACTTGATTAGGACTCATTCAGGTCTTAGCTGAAGCTGTATGTGCAATGCATGTAGATTAGTGTGAAATGCAGGGTGCTAAATAGGAGCTTTTGGAATGGGTAAGAAACTACCGTATTTGCAGGGAGAAAGACCATGTCTCTATTGTCAAGGAAACCAAAGTGATGCTCCTTGATCCAGCCCAGTTGTATAAAATGAGTAAGTTGGGGCAGAATGGAGGTGTGCATTTAGATGTGCATCCCTTTAAAAGTAAAGGCATGTGGATGAACATCATCTGCATTCAGATGCATAGTCAGATGTGGGTGTCATCCATCTGAACCGCCCAAGTAGTTCTCAAATATGGTTCCCAAGCAGAGTTCCACACTGAGAAACAAAAGAACATTTCTTTTTTGCTTTTGAAAACTGATCCTTAAGAAACTTGGGGCTGATTCTCATAAGTGTAGTGTGCATGGAAAAGTCATCGCATTGATGCATTTCTAAATAATAATAATAATTTGTAAACCAGCTTTCATTTAAAAGAATTGTAGTGCAAATAAACAAATGGCATATAACAACGTATAGCAATACATATCATGTCAGTAAAACATCTGTATCAGTTGCACTAACAATCAATGTCAGGAGCTAGTATTAATAGTCAGGAAATTGGGGTGCCATATTCTGAAGAGCGAAAAAGAGGGACACATCTGTTAACTTCTGCTTTTAACTATGGGTCGCTATGACGACTCTACCCATGAAAAAGAGGATGTTTCAAAGCATGTTTTTAATGGTTGCTGGGTGTACCCAACATTTGGTGCTGAACTGATATCTGTGGGGCAATCTTTCCACAAAGCCTATATTACCTAAATAAATAAATAAATAATTTCATATATTTCAAGGTGCTACAGCCAGGACATCATGAATCATGATACTGACATAAAGGCCAGTATCTATCAGACTGCTTTATCATTCCAAAACCCATCAACAAGAAAATATGGTGATTTCCCAGGCACTGGGTAGTTGTATAAATCAGTTCCCAGGGGGACGACTCAGAAACCATTCAGTGAATGGGTTCAAAGCCATTCAGTATGCTAAATTTCACCATGGGTCAGTGTGACCTTGTTTTGCGGCGCTGCTCTAAAGTACCTTTCATATTAGTAATATAGTTTGGCAAAACTGGCTCTCATTATCTCTCTAAATAAATAAAAAAATTGCTTTCTGCAAAGGTGATTTATGATTTATTTAGATTTATAGCAGACAGGGGACAAAGATGAATGAATAATACATGCATTGTTATCTGATACATTTTGGATTACTTATAGAAGACTAGCTGAGATTTGCCCTCATTTGCAGTTCATTCGATTGTGCTTTTCTGCCGCCTAAAAAGAGATCTTTACTGTTTGTCACTCAGCATTATAACAGCCAGGCTCCAGAATTAATATGTGCTTAGGAGGCGTGTGAGACTGACTAGGTAGAGTACATTCATTTCAATGAGAGAGTTTTTAGATTAAGCAATTCCGCAGCTTTGATTTATCAGCTTGCTTTTGTTTTAAGCTGTAGCTTATTAAATGGAATTCACAGTTTGTACAGAGCCTACATGCCCTCTCCTGCCAGACTCTGCCTCTCGCATTTAAAAGCCTAGCAACCATGGAGGGATGCAACAGGTTGAGGTGCCTGAGGAGTTCCTTCCCTATGAATTCCAGTGGGAAGTGATGTGACTTGCACGTGTCAGTTGGAATGTACTTATTATTCAGATTTCTCCAAAATTTGTGACATAGTTTTTGGCTCAGAAAAGGTACCCATATTTTTTACAAAATACAAATTCAATTATAAAGTACATTTCAAGATCTGCATATATAAAAAATACATATAAAATATGTATTTTGTGATGCAATACACCCTAAAATGAGGGACGCGGGTGGCACTGTGGGTAAAACCTCAGTGCCTAGGACTTGCTGATCATAAGGTCGGTGGTTCGAATCCCCGCGGCGGGGTGAGCGCCCGTCGTTCGGTCCCAGCTCCTGCCCACCTAGCAGTACGAAAGCACCCCTAAGTGCAAGTAGATAAATAGGTACCGCTTTATAGCGGGAAGGTAAACGGCGTTTCCGTGTGCGGCACTGGTCCTGGCTCGCCAGTTGCAGCTTCGTCACGCTGGCCATGTGACCCGGAAGTGTCTTCGGACGGCGCCGGCTCACGGCCTCTTGAGCGAGATGAGTGCGCAACCCTAGAGTCAGTCACGACTGGCCCGTACGGACAGGGGTACCTTTACACCCTAAAATACACATTGGTATCCAATGCTATGCAACAGGACTTCCATTCCCTCTTCTGCTCCTGCCCCTCAAACCACAAATTTGCTCCAGAGCTTATTTTGAGGGTGCTGGGGTGGGTGGAAGGGACAGTAGAGGAAGTTCCATTGCATGTATCGAAGAGCTTTGCACCAGCAGAGCTGCAATGGTGGAATTTGCTCTGATGTGATAGAATTTGCACTGCTCTGTTAGAATTCCTGCTCCATGATTGCAGTCATGGGATTGTTGTCTATTACATGACGATATATGTTTTGACTCCACAGAGTGGGAAGTGATGGAGACAGGATGTTTGTGTTACTGTGTTCTGTGAAGTGGACTATTGTCCTTGTTCTTTCTCTTTGCTGTCTGATTCTAGAGAGAGAGAGGGAGCCATGTTGCAGTGCTCTGTGTGTGTTTATATGTAAATAAAGTAGATTAGCCAAAATGCTGAGTTGCTGAGGTCTGTTATGCAAGCTGTGAAGACTCTGCGGATCCCTAAGTGTGCCGATGTCTGTTGGCATCGGTCGCTGTGATGTTCAGGCTGAAGAAAGCTTTTGAGGCTCCCGAATTATCGACCAGGAGGGAGAGAACATGCCAGTCGGGCATGTGTCTCTACCAGGGTCCTACTTGAGTGTAGGATGAGCTCCTGACATGCTCTAGTCGCTGCAGCTGAGCTGAAACTTTATTATTACTCACAAAACTTTATCTGTGCTGATATGTGTGGCAAGCACAGTGCCAATTTGTTTGCAGAGGTGTGATGAATTGGACCACAGAAAAGAAGACAACCTTTGCTTCAGATGTTGTGGGAGATTTCAGAGACCGGGCACACCAAATTATCTTTTCATATTCATCAAAGAATATTAAATCCGGGGGAAAAGTTCACCACTGCACATCCAGACAATGGAAAGGTCTCCTGAATGATGCTCTTTGAAAATGTAATTTCCCTTGGTTTATGTTTTTTTCCTCCTTATAGGGTTTGGAAAATAGCAATGTTTTAAAAGTTGTGCTTTTGTGTTGCTGATAAATATCATCCAATAACAATGTTCTTTAGGCAAAGAATGGACCGTGTGAGATGGCAGACTGATCCAGACTGTTTCATTTCTTTTAGCTTTATTAGTTTTTAGATAACCACAAAAATGAAGCTTGCCATGTAAATATATTAACTGACCTGTCAACTGCAAACAGATTTTTGTGCACAAGAATGGTCTCAAGAATTGATTAACAGAATTGGTTAACACTACTGAGGGTGTGTTTTCGACATGCAACATTGTACCCAAAGGGTTCTGATGGAGTATTGGAGAAGTGTTCTGGATAGCAAGCCAAATGGCTTGTGATGGAAAGCAGAAATCACTGTCACCTAGATAAGGGCCAGTTTTGCATTGCCTCTTATTTTGCACCACAGATCTCACTCCCTTGCCCACTTTCTATCCACATGCCATGCTGCTCCTTCTACTCCCAGCTATGCTGTCTCTTCCAATAGTTCCTGTTGAAAGCCACCATGGTGTAGTGGTTACAATGTTGGCCAGGGACCTTGGGAAGTTCAGCTAGCTCTTGGAACACCCCAGCTAGCTCTCAGTTTCCAATCCTCAAGAGGCTTAGGTGATCAACCACGGAGTTCAGGAAGCATGAGATCATGAAATAGTGGCTAGCAGGGGGAAAACACTGCTGGGCCTACCGATCTGAAGATTTGTAGGATTATTCTCTTGAGGTTGCTATGAGGATAAAACGGGGGGGGGGGGGATGTATTTCCACCACAAGGAAAGGTGGGTAGACAAATAGAACTCATCCCAGAGTCTCCCTCTTCATCCTTTCCATCCATGTCATCGTTCAGCCCTCAAGCCTTGGAGGTTATCTTGCAATGTTGATATTACAACAGGATGCTTATTAATCTGCACCCCAGCCTACGCTTTTGTTTGCACCACACTGTTAAAGCAGTATCATGCCCCTTTAGTAGGGCAGTTCATAAAAATCTTTAAAAAAAAAAAAGCCTGCTCCAAAGGTCTTATCTTACTACACTAGGGATTATATAGCTATATCTGAAATTTCATAAAAGGTAAAGGTACCCCTGCCCGTAGGGGCCAGTTGTGTCCGACTCTAGGGTTGTGCGCCCATCTCACTTAAGAGGCCGGGGGCCAGCGCTGTCCGGAGACACTTCCGGGTCACGTGGCTAACGTGACGAAGCTGCTCTGGCGAGCCAGACCAGCGCAGCACACGGAAACGCCATTTACCTTCCCGCTATAAAGCGGTACCTATTTATCTACTTGCGCTTAGGGGTGCTTTCGAACTGCTAGGTGGGCAGTAGCTGGGACCGAAAGACGGGAGCTCACCCCGCCGCGGGGATTCAAACCACCGACCATACGATCGGCAAGTCCTAGGCACTGAGGTTTTACCCACGTTTTCCATATGTTTGGTAAGGCTGAGGGAAGAGACTGGTACAATTGTTCATTACAGACATGTAAGACGAAGCCCCACCATACAGTGGTAAAAGAGCCCACAAGATAGCTGAGTTGGTAAAGCGTGAGAGTCTTAATCTCAGGGCCGTGGGTTTGAGTCTTGCATTGGGCAAAAGATTCCTGTATTGCAGGGGGTTGGACTAGATGGCCTTCATGGTCCCTTCCAACTCTACAATTCTCTGGTTCTATATTTCTCTGTGGTTTATCCACATAATATCTAAGTAAGTCCAGTTTAGCTTTTCCAGCCAAAAATCTAATACGCCAAGTGATTTCCCCCCCCAAAGCACAATGTTCCACACATTTTGCCGCTAAATAGAAATAGTGATATTGGCTAATGTTTTCCGGCCAACTGTTGTTGTTATTTGTTATGTTTTCATCTTTTAGAGATGCAGTTTAAGATTTTTTAATTATTGTAAAGATATTTTTTCTGATGTTGCATAACTGCCATGGTTTCCTATGGGAGGACGGGTGAAACAGAAATGCATAATGTTTATGCAAATACTGATATTTTAAGCTTAAAAGCAACTGGAGAAGGAGTAGAATTGGGTTGTTTATTTATATTAAGTGCTATAAATTGTTCATAAACCACCGAAAGCTCTCGAGCATTTACATAAAAATGCAACACTGGTGTTCAGTGAAATCTCCAAAAAACAACAACAACTAGATTGAAACCAGATTAAAACAGAACAAAACAGTTAGAGATGATGGGAACTGTAGTTCAACAACAGCTGAAGGTCACCACATTGATGACCCTTGACTAAGACCCAAGTATTCAGTGTTCTCGCATGGAGAGCTCTGAAAGGAATAATATTATGCCAGAAGTGGCCAACCTTTGGGGGCCAGTGGGCACATCTAGAATTTTGAGGAAGTGTCATGGATGCCAATCAAAAAATTGCTGCTGTATGGGGTAGCTTGACGCAAAACGGCTTCTACACAAAAAGCACAAAAAGAGACAGGAGTACAAGACGCATACTGCTCAACTGTCCCAATCTGAGTGGGACACCCCGAAATTACAGAAGTCACCCCAGCTTCTGATTGGATCCTGGAATGCCCTGTCTTTTGCTCTGGTATGAGTCAGAGCGCTGGACCAAAAGATGCTCATTTTTTGGTCTCATGCTCTTGCACGAGTCAGCTGGTTCTCACAAGAGCTCGGGACTGAAAAATGAGTGTCCCGATTTTGATTGGTGAGATGTTGGAGAGGCGAGATGCATGCCCTCATCATCCCCCACCCCCATGAAAAAAAGGCACCTACATTATCCCCCACTGTCCACACTCACAGAGAAAAGCTCTTTTCACCTTTCCTCACTTTAGAATGCAAGGGAATCAAATCCTAGTGTGTCCAATCCTAGTGCATCCAATGTGGGCATGTCTAAAAGGGTGTGTTCAAGTGTAGGAGAGGCTGAACCAGTGCAAACAGGAAGTGAGCTGGAAGAGGATTTTGGGGAAGCTATATATGTACTTTTGCAGGCACCATAAGAGGTACTGGCAAGCACAATGATGCCCACAGGAACCCCATGGGCAACTCTTGCATTAAGCAGACAAGATTAGTCACAATCCGGCATGGTTAGGTAGCACTAGGCCCATTGGTTAAGCACATCCAAGCTGAATTGTGGCCATACTTTCAAGAAAAAGAAAACAGGAGTTCTCCCTATGGAATAAGCATCAGTAACAAAACACACAGAAGCTTTCCTGTGAAATGTATTTTATATTATCTAAGATTTCAGGAAATACATTAAATGCAACCTTCTGATCCTGCATGTAGCATTTCTGTCTGTATTCTGAATGTTCCCTGCTATTCTGATGCAAACTTCATTCACCACTATAATTTTAATAAAGTCCGTTTATCATGGTCTTCTATTGATTATGGTATGCATTTACAGTGGAGCTCAATTAGCTAATTACTAAACTGGGAAAAAATAAAAAGCATTGGAGTATGGATGGAATCAATTTGCATGGTATAATGGATTGTGACCTTTCCCTCTTTTGCAGAACCATTAGATGAGCTGAAGATCAGGAGTCACAGCACTGAGCCACTACCAAAGCTGGAAAACAAAGAGAGAGGAGGTCACCATGGGGCATCTTCCTCCAGAGAGCCAATAAAAGCTCAGGAATGGGATGGCACACCAGGACCACCGCTTGTGTCTAGCAGACTCGGAAGGTCTTCTGTTAGTCCAACCATGTTGGCAGGAAATAATAGCTCCGGTAAGTGTGAGTACAGAAGAAAATAAATAAATAAATATGCGAGGGCTGAGTTTCTAGATCAGGTGCAATGGGCTACCTAGCACAATAACTAGCTCTTTGGGAAGTACTAGTTAATGAGAGATTAATGACATGTGAGCCTTTTGAGCATTTTGTAGGAATGCAAAAGGGGTCCAGTTGAGTGAACAGAGGATAAGAAGCCCTGCAAGGACTCTCCTTAAGTGGATATGATGCAAGAAGCCCTATTTCCTGCTGGGGATCATGGGACTTCTTGTTTTCTCCCATGCAAAATGAAGCCAGGCTTTTGGAGTGGGGGGGGGGGAGTTTGAGCTCTTGCCTCGGAGGTTTCGCATTGTCCTTACGCAAGAATCCAAGGTGGCATGCTATTAGCTTCATTGATCCAAGATCAGCAGCTTTCTGGCTTATCAGGACTCTCCTACATCAGGGCGTGAGAATGCGACAGTGGTTTGGTCCCGTAGAAAGAGAAGCAAAATAGGTAAGGCTATTCCTGCTGTGTTGAACAACTTCTTTTGTTTGTTATATAGTGCTACTCCTGTGCTGGTCCCAGAACACCAGAGACAAAATAGGTAAGGTGATGCATCTTGCTAAAGTGACTTCTACCTAAATTAGAAGACTGAAAGCTTACACACACTCACCAATGGAAACTGGTCCAGCAACAGGTAAGCGTGTTTCTTACATTGTGTATCAGTTCTATTGCTGAGTGTGTCTAAGCTTTCCTCCCAACCCACCACCGTTGTAGGCCCTCCTCACACAAGACTGATGCAATAGCAGAATGCAAAGCAAAGGACTTCCTAATTTTGCACTTTGCAAGTGTGCTGAAGTCAGTCAGTTACATTCCAGATAGGGTGGTCAGGTGTCACACTTTACAGAGGACTGTACTCTGAAGCAAGAACGGAAGAACAAAGGATGAGCCTTCAGGATCAGGCCAGTGGCCCATCTAGTCCACCATCGTGTCCTCACAGTGACCAACCAGATACCTATGGGAAACCTGCCCAGGAGATCTGAGCACAACTTCACTCTTGCTTCCTGCTCTTTCCAGCAGCTGGTATTCAGAATCATACTGGAGACAGAACATATCCATCAGGGTTAGCTAACCGTTGATAGCCTTACCCTCCAGGAATTTGTCTGGTCTGGTCTGCTTTTAAAAATGAAGAACCACAAGAAGGGACAGTAGCAGCCTTGAAGTTGCCCATCAACAGTTAGTCAGAAGCAGCTGGCTGGATGGGATAAAGCCAGCATGCTATTTTCTCTGCAGTTGGGTCACTGCTGCTGTCCCTTCTCATGGTTCTTTCTTTTTAAAACAGACCAGACAATTCCACACCACCCTCCCTGGCATCTTGCCCCCTTTCCCTCCCAGTAAACAACAGCGACCTAACTAGTTTAGCAGCTGGACCACCCCACCCTGCACTAATCTGCTTCAGCAGCTAGTACCAAGACAGCAGAATGAACAGGCACACAGGTCACCTGGTCACAGTCTTCCCCACAATGGCGAGATGTATTGCATTTCTATTTAACTTCTAAAACTTCTTTCTAACTTTGCACATAAATCAGTATATGCAATTATTGTTATTATTATTATATCAATGTCCTTCCTTGTCCTCTGTTTTGTTGGTGAATTTCTTCTTTGTTGGTGATGTGTAAGTGGACCCGCTAAATCCAATGAAGAGTGAAGCAGATTGCTTTCCATGTGGAAGCAATTTTAAATTCTAATCTCTGTGTTTTATAGTTCTGGCATATTCCATCCCAGAGTAAAGTATACCTAACTCTGGGCTAGAATGTATAATAATTATAAAACACAGAGATTAGAATTTAAAATTGCTTGCAGTCTTATCTGTTTCAGATACAGAGTGTGGTGCTGTTATCCAAAGAAAGGAAAATACAGTGAATGCATTTTGCAACACGTGCCTCTAAATTATGGAGAAGTGATCAAGAGAAAAGTAACATAGCTGTATTATCTACAGTTATCACAAACAGCTGGAGTTTTGAAACTCGTGCAGGCAAACTGATCTGTTAATGACTTGAGATGGTGAACAAAATGATATAAAGCAGAAACACGGTGGAATTTCTGTAGGCATTTAGACAGGGCATTATTTCTTCAAGATAATCCTGAATCAGCAGCACACCTGAAATGAGCATCCTTACTTTTGCAAATAAACCCACAGCACAGCTGATCATAGTGGGTTGGGATCAGTATTAAAATTGCCCCTTATTTAGCTAACCCCAGATGTCAAAAGCCAATCAAATCACAATATTTTGCAACACTTCCAGAAAACGTTTCAGCTTTATAACAATCTTTTTTTTTATGTGCGTGGATTCGGGGGGGGGGGGGGATGTAATCCCATGTAGACCAGCTTTCGAGACTGTTCTCAGAATCGGATTGTTAAAATGCGTCCTCAAGTGTACATGTGTCACCAAAAAAGCTGCACCTTTCAAGATCTTGGGTAGCAGTTTGCAATGTGCTATGAAGACCAGTCCACCAGTTACAGGGAGGAAATAGATTGTGGCTGGTTGTTGAGGGGATCCAGTGTAAAGTAATATATTTGCATCTCTCCAGATCCCCTGCTCCTTACATGCAACAAGTGCGAAGTTTACTTCCTATTAGAGTATGTACTTAATACATACTAGGGTTTCCTTCTTTGGTCACTGTAGTGTGACTGCGCTCCTCCCTGGGTGTGGTTCCTTCCATAATTAATTGGAAACTAGCTGGAACCTTAGTCTTACCTGCTAACAAGGCTTAGTTACTCTGCTGAGCTGTTGATCTGTTGCTGACCGATAAATGCAACTTTTGAAGTTATCTTGACCCCTGCTGGCTTCCTGGTATTAGGGCAGACTCAGTGTAAGGTATCTTCACAGGGTCAGTACCCTTCTCAAACCTACGGGACACTACAGTGATGCTGGCCCAAGTCCTAGCTTGGCACAGTTGCATGTGGAGCAAAGCTGTAGGAGTTAAGGGGCATGGTCGGGGTGACTGTCAGACAGGGCTGGTTTACCCATTAAGCAAAACAAGTACCATATTTTTTGCTCTATAAGACTCATTTTTTCCCTCCTAAAAAGTAAGGGGAAATGTGTGTGCGTCTAATGGAACGAATGAGGGCTGCGCAGCTATCCCAGAAGCCAGAACAGCAAGAGGGATTGCTGCTTTCACTGCGCAGCAATCCCTCTTGCTGTTCTGGCTTCTGAGATTCAGAATATTTTTTTTCTTGTTTTCCTCCAAAAACTAGGTGCGTCTTTTGGTCTGGTGCGTCTTATAGAGCAAAAAATATGGTACATGCTTTTTTTTTTTTAATTAAGTTTTATTGGAGTTTCCACAAAATTTTTATCAACACAAACAAAACATAAATACATAACAATAAAAACATAAAACACATATAATTTCGAATCTTAATTTCTTATATCTTACTTTCCCGACTTCCTCATACCTCCCCTTCCTGCATTCTCATGTCTATAATTATTTAACAAATCCCTCCCTTATTTCAACTTGATTTTAATAACACTCATTTTCTTTTAACTTGTCCATTACCACTGTTAACCCCTATTTTTCTCATCCATCATCAACCTAACATTCACTGATTTTTGCATATTTCTTTAGATAGTCCTTAAATTTTTTCCAATCCTCTTCCGCCGTCTCTCTTCCCTGGTCTCGGATTCTGCTCGTCATCTCTGCCAAACTCATGTAGTCTATCACCTTCATCTGCCATTCTTCCACGGTGGGTAGCTCTTGTGTCTTCCAGTACTTCGCATTGAGTATTCTTGCTGCTGTTGTAGCGTACATAAAAAAATGTTCTATCTTTCTTTAACACCAATTGGCTGACTATGCCCAGGCAAAAGGCCTCTGGTTTCTTAGGAAAAGTGTACTTAAGTACCCTTTTCAGTTCATTATAGATCATTTCCCAAAAGACCTTAATCCTTGGGCACGTCCACCAAAGATGAAAGAATGTTCCTTCAGTTTCCTTACATTTCCAACATTTATTATCGGGCAAATGGTAGATTTTTGCAAGTTTGACTGGGGTCATGTACCACCTGTAAATCATTTTCATAATATTTTCTCTTTTTTATATATATTATATTTATTAGCAGTTTTTATTTTTAATTACAATACCAATAAACAATACAATATATCACATCTCTTAACATAATTTTCTTAACTTCATTGGACTCCCTCACACCTCCCGCTCCTACGTTCCTAACTAAAAAAGTTTTATCCAGCAAATTTATCCCCTTGTTTCTATTCTTATTATCTAATTTTCCAATATTATATCTCTAATTTTAGATATCCTTTATTCAGATCTTAAGATTTAAATATAACCTACAAATTCTCCAAAAGTCTGTCTTTTCTTAGATTTAACTTATCTTTATATTTCACTTCATCTAGCTTAATGGTGCCCAGTTGTTTATATTCTAGCATCCTTCTTAACATTCATATAATTTACAATGTTTTTGTAGATAAATCTTGAATTTCTTCCAGTCTTCTTCCACCGTCTCTTCTCCCAGGTCTCGGATTCTGCCAGTCATCTCAGCCAATTCCATATAGTCTATCAGTTGCATCTGCCATTCTTCCAGTGTGGGTAAATCTTGGGTTTTCCAATGCTTAGCGACGAGTATCCTTGCTGCTGTTGTTGCATACATAAAAAATGTTCGGTCCTTCTTTAGCACCTTCTGGCCAGCAATACTCTGGTTTCTTAGGGAAGGTATACTTAAATACCTTTTTCAGCTCATTATATATCATTTCCCAGAAAGCCTTCACTCTAGGGCAGGTCCACCAGAGGTGAAAGAATGTTCCTTCATTTTCTTTACATTTCCAGCATTTGTTATCAGACAAGTGGTATATTTTTGCAAGTTTGACTGGGGTCATATACCATCTATATATCATTTTTATAACATTTTTTTTTCAGAGCATTACATGCAGTAAAATTCAGCCCAGTAACCCACAACCTCTCCCAGTCCTCAAACATGATGTTATATCCAATGTCCTGTGCCCACTTTATCATAGCTGATTTGACCGTTTCATCTTGTGTATTCCATTTTAGCAGCAAGTTATACATTCTTGAAAGTACCTTAGTCTTAGGCTCTAATAATTCCATTTCTAACTTCGATTTTTCCACCTGGAATCCTAGCTTTTTGTCAAGTTTAAAAACTTCTTTAATCTGAGCGTAGTGCAACCAATCTCGCACTTTGTCTTTCATTTTCTCCTGACTCTGCAATTTCCAGTTATCTCCATCTTTTTCTAATATTTCCCAATACTTTGGCCATTTGGCCTCCATATTGAGTCTTTTCCGGGCCTTAGCTTCCAATGGTGAAAGCCACCTTGGAGTTTTATTTTCCAATAAGTCTTTGTATTTTGTCCAGACATTAAACACTGCTTTTCTGACAATATGGTTCTTGAAAGCCTTATGAATCTTAGCCTTGTCATACCATAAATATGCATGCCAACCAAAAGCATTATTAAAACCTTCCAAATCTAGTACATCAGTGTTTTCGAGGAGCAGCCAGTCTTTTAGCCAGCAGAAAGCTGCTGATTTGTAGTACAACCTTAGGTCTGGCAGGGCAAAGCCCCCTCTTTCTTTCGCATCAGTTAATATCTTAAACTTAATTCTGGGCTTTTTGCCCTGCCAGACAAATTTGGAAATATCTCTCTGCCACTTCTGAAAGCACTCTGTTTTGTCCACAATCTGCAAAGTTTGAAACAGAAACAGCATTTTTGGCAATACATTCATCTTTATAGCGACGATTCGGCCTAACAAGGAAAGTTTCAATCTTGTCCAACTTTCTAGGTCTCTCTTAATTTCTAACCAGCATTTCTCATAGTTGTCCTTAAATAGACTCAAATTTTTTGCTGTTATGTTTACCCCTAGGTATTTTACTTTTTTAACCACGTTTAAGTCTGTCTCTTTCTGAAACCTTTCTGACTCTGTAACTGTCAAATTTTTTTCCAATACCTTAGTTTTTTGCTTATTCAGTTTAAATCCCGCCACCCGACCAAACTCTTGAATCAATTGTAATACTCTTTTCGTACTGGATTCTGGCTCCTGTAAATTCAAAACCAAGTCATCTGCAAAAGCTTTAAGTTTGTACTGTTTCGCTCCGACCTGAATTCCTTTAACCAACTGGTCTCTTCAAGAGCACCTCCAGGACTGAAATAAATAACAATGGGGAAATAGGGCAGCCTTGTCGTGTCCCTTTCTCAATTTTAAACTCTTCTGTAACCACATTGTTGACTATCAATTTGGCCTTTTCTTCTGAGTAGATTGCATCTATCCCATTTTCGAATCCCTGACCCACTCCCATCCCTTCCAAGTTTTTCTTCATAAATTTCCAGGAAATATTGTCAAAGGCTTTCTCCGCATCTATAAAAATTAACACAGCTCTTGTATTAATGTTTGTTTGCAAGAGTTCCAAAATGTCGATAATGTTCCTTGTATTAGCAAACAAATGTCTGCCTGGGAGAAAGCCTGCCTGGTCCTTATGAATTACTTCATTTAAAACTTTTTTAAAATCTACTTGCTAGAATGTCTGCAATTATTTTGTAATCCACATTTAGGAGGGAGATGGGGCGGTAGTTTCTCTCAAGGCATTACACGCCGTAAACTTTATCCCAGTGGTCCATAACTTTTCCCAGTCAACAAACATAATGTTATGACCAATATCCTGTGCCCACTTAATCATTACCGATTTGACCATTTCATCTTGTGTATTCCATTTCAACAGCAAGTTATACATTCTTGACAAATTCTTAGTGCTGGGCTCTAACAGTTCAGTTTCTAATTTTGATTTTTCCACCTGGAAGCCAATTTTCCTGTCTATTTTGAAGACTTCCATTATCTGATAATAATGAAGCCAATCTCTTACTTTCCCTTTTAGCATCTTAAAACTTTTCAATTTCAATCTGTCCAAAAAATACGGTACATGCTAAGGGCATCGAGGGAAGTGGGGCACCACAGAAATTTTCCATTCCTAGATTTTTAACATTCATGGTCTCTAGTTGCTCAGCTGAGTGTTCATTTTCTCAGCAGTATATATTTAAAAAAAAAATCCCAACAGAACTATGCAGCAAGGAAAGCTGGATACCAGTACGTTTCCAAGCACAATTCAAAGTGTTGGTGCTGACCTTTAAAGCCCTAAACCGCCTCAGTCCTGTATACCTGAAGGAGCCCCATCTCCACCCCATCATTCTGCCCGGACACTAAGATCCAGCGCCAAGGGCCTTCTGGTGGTTCCCTCATTGTGAGAAGTGAGGTTACAGGCAGAGGGCCTTCTCAGTAGTGGCACCCACCCTGTGGTACGCCCTCCCTTCAGATGTGAAGGAAATAAGCAGCTATCTTATCTTTAAAAGACATCTGAAGGCAGTCCTGTTTAGGGAAGTTTTTAATATTTAACGCTGCATTGTTTTTAACACTCGATTGGGAGCCGCCCAGAGTGGCCGGGGCAACTCAGCCAGATGGGTGGGGTATAAATAATAAATTGTTGTTGTTGTTGTTGTTGTTGTTGTTATCTCCACTAAGCATAGAAGCAGATGTGTTGTGTAAGATTAGTTTTGAGAATTGGATGACTCTGCAATTTAAAAAGTAGGAGAAAATACCTACCCCTGAGATGTGGCTCAGGGATGGAAACACTGTTCAGCCTCACATTCCCAAAGGTGGAAAAAATATGAAGAGTAATGGATGGGACCCTTTGTTTCAACCCCCACAAAAGGAAGATGGCTCTATGTACATCATCTTCCACCCAGGCCAGCAGGAGGCATGATCACAGCACATGTCCCAACCAGGCAAAAACACTCAAGGAGGATGTGGAACAGGCTTGGGGAGGGTATGTGGACTGGGGAGATTCCCAAGGCTTGGACAGAGAGACCTGAAGGGCTCAGCTTCCTCACTCTTACTTGAGCTGAAGCGCAAGCAGCAATTCTGGCTCTGTGCAGTTCCCTTTGCCTGCTGCATCGGCAGACAGCAGGATCCGTGCAGCTGAGCCGCCTAACAGCTCAGCAGGACCCAGCTGGTTCTGGTGTTGCACAGTGGGATGTAGAGCCTTCACACTAGTCCTCTTGTTATCTTCAGCGTGAAAGCGGAGGGCAGGCGGCCATCCTCCCTTCCAAGTCCCCTTTCATGTGGAGGCACAGCTGTGCATTCCCGCAGCATCAGATCTGGTTCACCTGATCCCCCCTCTCGCCGACTTCCACTTCTGATACTGCGTGGCGCCATTCAATTAGTTTCAATTGCTCCCAGCCTGTGTCATTATAGCCCATGTGCTGGGATGCTGTACCTTTGAAACTAGGCTATTTCCCCTCTGAGTTTGTAAATATTAAGGTGACCTTGGGCACTGTGTTCGCCGCTGCGTTTCATTGCTATGTGTCATCCCCTCGTCTCTTAGATAATTTCTCAGGGACGTTTCATTTCAGGTCTCTGCCATCAGGAGGCTTTTTAGAGGAATAGCTGTCAGTGATTTTAAAAAAGAAAAAGAAAAAAGAGGAAGAGACACTGCAGCCTCAAAAACATGCCATTGCTGTTTCAGTGGAAAACCACAGGGGGTTGGCAAAATGGGAGGCTTCATCAAACTCAACTGTGGATGTTTCAAACAGCATTTTCCAGAACGCTGCCTGCTTGGGATATAAGGCATTTTGCACTGCCACCTACTGCTGCAAAGATGCACTGCGCTCCATTTTAAGATGCTGCCCCACACTGTATTGTTTACTTGCGGTTTTATTTTTCATTTCTTAACATTGCAAAGCTGGCACTTGGCCAGATCATTTAGAAGTCAGGTGAAAACAATTTGCAAGTAAAACTGTTGTGCGCTTAGTAAAGGTGCTTAGGATTAGAGAGGAATGGTGCTAATACATTATTAATCTTAGATATTAAGGTCTAAATGTTGACAAAAAGGATGCTTAAGACATTTGCCTTCACTCACCTCCATCTAATGCAAGGGGAATAGCAAATTTTGTCTTCTTCTTTTAATTCAGCAGGAGGAAAACCACTTTAACTAACTTCCTTTGCCAGTTTGTCAGCAAATTAACAACGCTCTGCTGCCTTTCCTGAAAGAGTCTACCCAGAAATGTGCGATGCGTATACAATTAAAGTCATCATGTCATCTGCTGCAGATTTATTGCTGATACTCCAGGCCTGGACTATAGGGTTTCTTGGACAAGAATCTGGATTGAAATCCTCTTCCACCCCCAATTTACTTTTGTACAGGGCTGAAATCAGTACCTGGAATCCTTGGGTAGCTGCCAGGTTTCCAGGAGGGCCAACCGCTGATGCCTACCTTGGGCTCCCCATTTTAAAAAAGAAAGAATCTGGTGCAGCAGTCTGAAGAGAGCTGTATGGCTGAGTCTAGCCACTATAATAATTTCCCACAATGGACCTAACACAGCATCTTTGAGGCATTGTGGGAAATTAAAATGGTGGCTGAGCTCAAGTCTCCTGGGGCTGCTTGTGTTCAGCAGTGGAGCATATGCTTGTGTTGCCCAAGATGGGCACACTTCCGAGGGTGCCCTCCCAGGTGCAGGATAGCTGCTCCGGTGCATGGAGCGGTGGACACGCCCTGCATCCAGGGGCAGAGTGAGCCAGCCATGGGGGTGGAGCGAGCCGCTAATGGCTGACATTTGACGCACTGCCCGCCCCGACTCCCAAGCCTCTCCCAGCTGTCAAAATGAAGGGGAAAGGGAGGAATACCACCAGCAAAGCGACACAGCTCCCTGCCCCACTTCCCCCGAAGTGGTAGGCTTGGGAGTCGCAGGTGGGTGCATGCCAAATGTCACCCCCTCAGCGAAGACACCCAGGGTGGCCCAACCCCACCGCCCCCTGCTTCCTTCATCTCTGCTTGTGGTGCTGCTCACAGCACTGCCACCTGCCATCATCTGATAAGCCCCAGATGATCCTAAGCAGGGAGAAGGGGGGGTGTCCCAAACTTTCTGGGTGCCCTGTGACAGTGAGGGGAAGAATACAAGGCATTGCAGAGTTGTCTCTTTAGTTGCCAGATGGCAACTCCTAACCAGGGGCGGCCACTCCCTCCCGCTGCTGCCCTTCCATCAAAGACTTGCTCACCAGAGTCACGTGGAAGTGGCTTCCAGTGAGATTTCATGGAACTCCCACGAGAACTTGCTAGAAGCCGCTGCCACTGCTTCTCCTCGCTTCCCCAGGGGATTCTGCCGCTTGAGGCAGTTGCCTTAGTCTGCCTCATAGGTGGGCCAGCCCTGTTCTTACTTGGAAAGAGACTAGATTTTCTACTGGGAACAAGCGCAAGGTAGTAAATTACTACTAGGGGCACTATTAGGTTGTTGTTTTTATTTTTATCAGGTATTTTGTGGTTTTATATCTTGATTTTATTCTGTGAACCGCCCTGAGACCCCTGGGTAAGGGCAGTATATAAATTCAATTTTTAAAAGTAATAATATTCTGTGCCTTCTTTTAGAGAATGCTAGTGTGGCGTAGTGGCTAGAGTACTGGACTAGGACCTGGGAGACCAGGGTTTGAATCCCTGATCAGTCATGAAACTCACTGGATGACTGTGGCTCATTCACAGTCTCTCAGCCTAACCTACCTCACAGGGTTGTTGTGAGAATAAAATGGGAAGAGAACTGATAGATGATAGATAGATAGATGATTGATAGATATAGATAGATAGATAGATAGATAGATGATAGATGATAGATGATAGATGATAGATGATAGATAGATAGATAGATAGATAGATAGATAGATAGATAGATAGATTGATAGATGATAGATAGATAGATGATAGATGATAGATAGATAGATAGATAGATAGATAGATAGATAGATGATAGATAGATAGATAGATAGATAGATGATAGATATAGAAGAGACCAAACTATACAGTCATAGAACTGTAAAGTTGGAAGGGACCCCAAGGGAACAGAAACGCTTGCTGTAGTGTTTTGCATTTGTTAAGAACTATATTAGTTGGAGGGGTTAGCAGAGGAGGGTGGAGTTTATCAGAGTTGGAGAGGAAAATTGAGAAGGAATCTGGCAGTGCAGTGACATCTAGAGTCAAGCAGCCTCCACTACTGATCACTGGTACCAGGAAACTACTGCATATTTAGCCTACCTACTCATTGAAACACACACACATAGCTCAGTTGGTTAGAGCGTCGTGTTTTGTCATGTTTTACTATTCTGTTGGGAGCCGCCCAGAGTGGCTTGGACAACCCAGTCAGATAGGCAGCATATTATTATTATTATTATTATTAGTAGTAGTAGTAGTAGTAGTATTATAACACCAAGGTTGCAGGTTCAATCACTGTATGGGACAGCTACATATTCCTGGACTAGATGATCCTCAGGGTCCCTTCAACTCTATAATTCTATATGACATGCAGCTCCATTATTACATAAAGCAATTTAAGATGCAGCATTTCGATCTTGAATGGGAATAAACATACAGAGGCATTGTTTGCATGAGAAAGAAATAGGCTATTTCCTAACTAAAGTGCCAGTAAATAATCTGAATTATTTTAATTTTGTTTTTATTTTCTTGCTTGTTTTGTTTTAAAGAAAATAGTTAATAAAGATTATAAATAACAATCACTTTTTGTTTTGAGTCTTAGGATAATGGACATAGGAAGGTGCTGGAGCAGTAACAGGAAATTATTAGTACTAGAAAACTGGCAATGAAATCCTTATCTAATACCTATCTACTTACTACCCATTCAATGGGATTTATTCTCAGGCGAGTGTGCATTGGATTGTAGCCTGAAAGCTGCAACAGGCACACCATGCTAGAAATATAAGGCAAGGTAGATGCTTTAAAAGGAACAACCATTCTCTCTGAGTATGATACATTCCATTCCTTTGATGCCAGATGAAAGGGGTTTTTGCTACTGAAGATGTGATAATCTTCCATGATGATGTATGTGCCCAACTGAGAATGCTAGCATTTCCAATTTCTGAAAACAAACAGTTCAGAAGCTGTGGTAGACAAGACCTTGCAGTTTTACCCATCAACGAAACTAAAGAAGGCCACATTGCCTACAGAATGCAGCGATGTGCCAAACACCTCTATCTCAATAATTCTCCATCAATTAATGAGAAAGGGAATTGCATTCAAAAATTATCAAAGAGGGGAGAATACATGGGTGAAATTTTATTGGGTTTTTGATGCACTTGCCTTATTTTTGAGGCAGTTGGGGAGTATTTGTGAGTGTCCTTTCGTTCATTCTACAAATAATCTCCCAGCAGTGTGCAGTCTGTAGCCTTCCTGGATGCCTAAGTGTCAATGATAGCCCTATGGGAAGAAGTCATGAGGTAACTGCTCCCACAGGGCTTTTTCAAATCAGGAATTGAGAGCAACCAGGGAGGCTGCACAGTGCTGAAGAAATGATTATTGAGTTCACCCTCAGTCACTTTATAATGATATAACATGCTCAAAACTATTTGATTGGCTTGGCCCAGATCTTCAATGCCTACTCCTGAAGAGGAGAAGAGGAGGAGTGTTCAGTGGGGTATGACCAATGGACCCCAGGACCATTCACTTGTATCCAGTTCAAGCCAGACAGCAAAGAGGTGTTCTGGTGGCACCTCACAAGGGCCTCAACTGCTGGCCAATCATTCAGCTTACTTGCAATTTCCTGCTTGTACTTCCTGCCAGCCATGATGAAAGCCAATCTGCCAAATCACACCCAGAGATGGACTGTGTGGAAAAAGAGGGAACCACATGGCCAATCGGGAAATCTGGGGGCCGGGAGGGGGGACTACTTAGTGCTCCAAAGAAGCAGCCAGCTGAAGCTGATTCTCAACCTAGAGCAGCCAGGTGGGATGCCACACCAAAGAAGGCTGACAAGGGAGGGGGGAGAGCTTTTATTGTGATACCGGTGCCACCTTGTCTCGGCATGGCATCCTGAGCATCTCGATGTCAGTGTGCTCCCTGCACATGATCCCTATTCCCAGAGTCACCTGAGGGAGATCAAATCCACTCCCTGCTAAGCACATGTTTGAGCTGTGTTTTGTTGACAGCGGGTTCTGTTCCACAGGCCCTTGTGGTGGAGAATCAAGGGCTTCTTTGAGGCAAATCTCAAAAACAAGTTGGGAACTGTTGGAGGGCAGCAAACTAGACCAGGCTGCCAGAGAGCAAAAGAGAAATGAGAACATCATAAACCACTGTCTTTTACAACTATGCTTTTCCTTGGCTGTCTGGATTTGGACAAGGGACTCCAGAACTTGATCTCTGACCTGTTTCCTTTCCTTTCCAGAGCCGAAAGCAAGCTGCAGGTTAGGACGATCTGCATCCACGTCAGGTGTGCCTCCTCCCTCCGTTACTCCTCTCAGGCAAGCCAGCGATCTGCAACCGAGCCAGGTACCATCGTTAGCCAATCGCGAATGACTTCCTGTGATGCAACATGCCAAATTTTCTCACCTCTCTGTGTGTCTGTCATCTGTTGCTGTAAATTGTTCTTCTGTGTATTTGGTTTGATTTCTGTTTGTATGCCTGCACATGTGCGCCTCTCTCTCTCTCTCTCTCTCTTTTATAAGCAAAGAAATTCTACCCTCTCCAGTATCATGTCAAGACTTTCTTTGCTGTTAATTCATTTTAAATCTCTGTTTGTCTCCTCTTCATTCTGTAATATAAATGTGCTGACCTTTCATACTCTATATATTAGCTGAATGCTGTGTGCGCTTTTTTTTTGAGGGGAAAAATGATCCTGTGGTATATTTTTTTATCAACAATTTATCAATTTAATTGATGCTGTTTATAACATATATTTCTTTTAAATATTTCACGTAAAACTTTTTTTTTTACTTTATTTCTCACTGACTTTGTATATACCATTTGAACTTTGACTTCTTGTATTGTAATTATACGTGCATCTGTTTTGAGCTTGGTGCATGATTAGCAGTCATATAGATCTATCTGTCTGTCTATACATATATATACATATATATATACATACATTTTAGCGAAGCTGCAAAATATTTTGTTTTCTGCATGTGGCAGCTCATTTTTCATCAGCTCTTGCTTCTATATAATAGTAGTGGGACTATAAAGTAATATATTGCATTTTTATAAACTGGCAAAAACATTGCAATGAGCATCAGGCTTCCTCAACCTCGGCCCTCCAGATGTTTTGAGACTACAATTCCCATCATCCCTGACGACTGATCCTGCTAGCTAGGGATCATGGGAGTTGTAGGCCAAAAACATCTGGAGGGCCGAGGTTGAGGAAGCCTGATATACGTGGAAGGAAATCCCATATACTGTGAATGACAGGGGGTGCAATGTGCTCTCTGCAAACCACCTCACTAATGGGTTTTCCTGTCCGCTAGGTGTTATTGGGCACTGGCCAAGGCCCACACTACTGTTGGAGGCCCACTTCTAATTTCAGAAGCCTCCTGGTCCCACTGCTCCTTCTCCTGGTTTTTACTGCCTGTTTGCTGGACCAGGAGAAAGAGATAAATTCATATCCTTTGCTTGCTATGCACTCTGCCTTTGGGTGGCTGGGCCCTGGGGAAATGGTGACTGAATGGGCAGTAGGAACAGAGGAGGAGATGGGTCTGCTGAGGGTATCCTGCTTAAGATCCCTCCAAGACCCTGAGCCACCACAATCACACAGGCCTAGGAGGTCTGGGCATGTTTGGCTCCCAAGAATAAGAACATTTCAAACAGCTGCACAAATAGAGATGGTTCCAAAGCAGGCTTTAGGTGAACTGGAAGAGAAAAGTTGTCCAAAGTTGTTTTTATCTTCCTTTCTCAAAACATGTCGGGAATCACATCAGTTTGTGCAGCTGACACTTAGGTTCTTGGATTCCCCCCCCCCCCCCATAGCTGTTTTGTAATCCTCTCTGTTGCTTTGGTGCAGGTTTTGCCCTCACTAGAATATTGTCTCCAAAATGAACCTTCTACGCAAATAAGTCAATTCAGTTGGGCTCTAACTGTTAGAGTAAGTAAAGGATACCTCTTTTTCTGGGTTAGGGTTTTCTCTCCTTAAGCCTATCTACATAGCCGCACCCTGGAAACTTAGCTTACATATGCAGCAGTAAAAGGTGCTCAGGCGTTGAGATGTCCGAGTGATCAGCACTGCTTCTCGCATTTGAATGTTCCATTGTGAAAGCTAGTGCATTAGGCAAAGGGATGGCTTGGAACTTTCCATGCCAGTGTACTAGTTTTCTCTTTGCAAGGAGGTTTTGGTTTCAGCAAGGCGGAGGGATTCAAATGTGGTATTCCCCACCTATACTATGAAATGGAAGAGTCCCTTATAGTTCTGCAAGAGGGAAAATAGGGGAGATTCAGGGGATTGGCGTTGTGAAATGGAGAGGTAGTCTAAACAGCATAGCATCAATTACAAGAAGAAGTGCCTCTTCACCACAATTATGAAACTGGCAGTGAATATGTTTAACAAAACAAAGCCTTATTTTTTTTACGCTGAGCTGAAAGTTCATCCCATTGAACTTTCAGCTCAGCACTAATGATACCACCTTAGCATTCTGCTACCTATTTTGCTGCATGTTTACACCAAGCCATAGTCACATTAGAGAATAGGATGCAATGTTGAGAAAGTAGGTAGGTAGGTAAGTAGGTAGGTAGATCAAGAGATAGATAAATCGTGTTTTAAAACTAGCCAGTTTAAATATTACTATACAATATATTACAAAGATTTCACAAACTGCAGAGGCAGCAGAGAAGTCAGTAGAATAATCATTCTATGTATATAACTTGAAGAAAGATAAGAAGATATGAATATTTAGCTTTATTAGATGAATGTCAAGATCATATCAAGTAGTGTTTTACGTAAGTGCAAGATTTAAAATATAAAATTACTTACGCAGCAATCCAAAACATGCAGCATGTTTAGGATTGAGGAACTGGAGGAACAGGGACTTCACTTAAGTGTTATTAGCGTCTTTTCTCAGACCCAAAGTATGAAGGCAATATTTGAATCCTTCCCCGCATCTCTTCTGTTTTGCTTTCATGAAACTAGAATGTTGCAGGAACTCTAAAGAAATGCCACATTCTGGCTGGATTCTAGCAAAATCTTATCCGGATGGAAGGGAGTCAAAGGAACACAAAGCTCTAGCCGTTTGGTAGTATCCTACTGTTTGTTTGTACTTGTGAATTTCCAGGCCACTTGGTAAGATTACAGAGCAGTGAACCCTGGTGCTGTGCATAATGCCTATGGATTGGTGGGGCAATGCAGTTTTCTCTGTGCAGATGCCATTTAACTTTTAGCAATAGTGACTATAGGGCCCCATGTGCATGCCTTCATGTAAGTGGGAGATATGCACTAGCCTAATCTCTAAAGAATGGGACATGGGTGGCGCTGTGGGTTAAACCACAGAGCCTAGGACTTGCTGATCAGAAGGTCGGCGGTTCGAATCCCTGCAACGGGGTGAGCTCCCATTGCTCAGACCCTGCTCCTGCGCACCTAGCAGTTCAAAAGCACATCAAAGTGCAAGTAGATAAATAGGTACCGCTCTGGCGGGAAGGTAAAAGGCGTTTCCGTGTGCTGCTCTGGTTCGCCAGAAGCTGCTTACTCATGCTGGCCACATGACCTGGAAGCTGTCTGCAGACAAATGCCGGCTCCCTCAGCCTATAGAGTGAGATGAGCACACAACTCCAGAGTCGGTCACGACTGGACCTAATGGTCAGGGGTACCTTTACCTTTAACCTCTAAAGACCAGCTCTGTGTGTTGACTAAATGCTTGGGCAGTATCCAACTAACATGTTCCATTAGCTCAAGGATTTCTTCTTGTGCAATGGAACATGCCCCTCCTCCCACCCAATACCCTCTAAATCTGTTCTAGGTGTTCCCCCAACCCTCCAGGGAAATTTTGGGGAGGGCACAGGGGGCACATGGGGGAAACTCTTGTCAAAATGAATGGGACTCCCCCCCCATGCAGAGTTCAGGTACAGGGTGTTGAACCATAGTGTGGGGGTATAATAATCCCTAGCAACTAGGATCTTGAGACAGATTCGACCCACAAGCAACCCCACAGACCTGCAATTTTTTTAGCAGACCAACAAATGGTACATCGCCTTAAGTCAAGGTTCATCAAGCCCTTTGGGCACTTGAGGCAGCAAATCTCACTTCTTCTTTTTAGCTGTGAGGAGAAGAAGAAGAGGAGGAGGAGGAGGAGGAGGAGGAGGAGGAGGAGGAGTTTGGATTTGATATGTCACTTTATCACTACCCGGAGGAGTCTCAAAGTGGCTAACATTCTCCTTTCCCTTCCTCCCCCACAACAAACATTCTGTGAGGTGAGTGGGGTTGAGAGACTTCTGAGAAGTGTGACTGGCCCAAGGTCACCCAGCAGCTGCATGTGGAGGAGTGGGGAAGCGAGCCCGGTTCCCCAGATCTACCACTCTTAACCACTACACCTCTCTGGTGAAGTGCTGGTGAGAGCCAGTGTGGTGTAGTGGTTAAGAGCGGCGGACTCATTATCTGGTGAACCAGGTTCGCTTCCCCGCTACTCCACACACAGCAGCTGGGTGACCTTGGACTAGTCAAACTTCTGTGAAGTCTTTCAGCCTCACTCACCTCACAGAGTGTTTGTTGTGAGGAAGGGAAAGGAGATTGTTAGTCGCTTTGAGACTCCTTAGGGTAGTGATAAAGCGGGATATCAAAGCCAAACTCTTCTTCTTCTTTCTTTCTTTCTTTCTTTCTTTCTTTTTTTTCTTTCTTTTCTTATTTTCACAATGTTGTCTGATTTATTCCCATCAGTGGTTGGTGGAGCAGGATGGAGTCGGGTGGTTCTGGTAGCCTGGGCAAGGTGGCACAGAGTGTCAAATTGACAGCCACTGCACCCAACCCGTGCCATCTTCCCCATTGCCTCACCCCTCCCCCTTTTGGTACCCGGAAGTAACCCCAACCAGCTAAGATGCGCCAATCCTTCCCACCTTGCCTCACTATTACTACTTTCCTGCACCAGTCCTTCATAGTTCCATTTGTAGGTCTGAAAGAACATGTATAAGTAGCAGCTAGGGAGTAGGAGGATCTGTCCATTCTGGTTTTCTCAGTTTCTCATTTTTCCAATCTTAAAATCAGCTCTCCACAATTTGCAGGTTTTTCTGCTATAAAACCCTCATGGGAAATTTTCAGTATTTTAGTGCAAATTTCTCCTGATAAACATACAGTGGTACCTCTAGTTACAAACTTAATTTGTTCCGGAGGTCCGTTCTTAACCCGAAACTGTTCTTAACTAGAAGTGTGCTTTCGCTAATGGGGCCTCTTGCTGCTGCTGCTCCACTGGCAAACGATTTCCGTTCTCATCCTGGAGCAAAGTTCTCAACTCAAGGTAACTCTTCCAGGTAGTTAGCGGAGTTTGTAACCTGAAGCATTTCTAACCTGAGGCGTTTGTAACTCAAGGTACCACTGTATTTTTGTATGCAGTTTTGACTAATGCACACATTTTTGCAAGCAATTTCTCTTAATATAATGCACTTGTGCATTGTTTTAAGTAATATGTTCATTTTTATGCACATTTCAAATTGTTTGGTTGGACAACTGCATTGCAAAATTCAGATAACTGCGAATTTTGAAGGATTGCTGTTCTTCAACTCTCGTGTTGTTTCAGAAATGGCAAATTTGATAAATCTGACTTTGCATGTGAAGTGAATCGAATTTTCCCCTCTTCCCTAGTAATAGGTTTTAACTTTAAGAAGATCTCTAGGGAGGGGTCCAAAAAAGCTGGCCTTGTATTGACTGTGAGAATAGTCAGCTTATGAAATTTGTTCTTTGCTTCTCAGAGTCTTAAAATTAAGCTGGTGCATTCTGGTAATGCTTTAGAATGAGCGCAGCAAACCAACTACATGTTACTTCCCCTTGACAGCATCAAAGTCAAGATTACGTTTGTGAATATGAAATCTGTCCATTGCAGTCTTGTTCTTTGTCTATCCATAATTTCCAGCTTTTACTTGGGAAATGAAATTGCTTGCATGTTTATACTCTTCCATTGCACTGTGCACTGTAACAGCCACTAGATGGAGCTGGAATCCACACTATTATTTAAGTGAATATCTTGCTTTATTTTTATGAAAGGGAAATGGAGGGAAGTTCCATTTTCCCTGCTATTGACTGACTGCCATTGATATATTTGCTAGTGCAATCAGAACAGCTCAGAAAGACTGT
The DNA here is from genome assembly GCF_964106915.1 of Podarcis gaigeae. Lineage (NCBI taxonomy): Eukaryota > Metazoa > Chordata > Lepidosauria > Squamata > Lacertidae > Podarcis > Podarcis gaigeae. Next base: position 71,984,635 of record NC_139681.1, read on the forward strand.
CAGGTGATTCGCTGAACGACATCAATATTAGATCAAGTCAAAGCAATTCCAGCAAAGGGGAAAGTACAGAAGCATCATAAAAAGTAACAGTTGTCCTGTTGGTGGAGGAAGCTGGAAGGAAATGAGTTGAATCAAAGCTACTGCTATGATGTTTCTTTAAAGTGAATTGTGCTTCTGAGTATGCATTTCACCACTCCCGCCCCAAGCCCTAATTTTTATTTTTATTTTCAAATATGGGGTTGTATCCAATGCATTGCTAAGTTGAAATCATTTAGAGGTATACTTGTTCTACTGGCAAATTGCTTTTCATCAGTGGAATATTGTCACACAAGAGAATGCATAAGCAGGTTGCTGTTAACTCTGTTGCAAAATAGATTGCACAACCAGTTGCACAACGAGTTTCTACTAGGACAACTGTTGCATTGGATTCCCCTGTTGTGCAGCATTAAAACTCACCTGTCTGCTAGTGCAACAGTTCTTGTGCTACCAGACAGAGAACATTAGATACAGCCCATTGCATGGCTCATCACTATTCCCCTTAATCTATGAGTTGCCTCAATTCTGAAAGATCCTTAGTCTCCCTTTGCTACTCCAGGAAAGTGGGAGGGGAGAGGAACAGGGGTCTGTTGGGTGGTCATTATAGCCAGGTGTTGCAGGAGTGTTCTGCAAGAGAAAAGCTCTACAGCAGGGTTAGTGGATCCCAGGGTAGAAAATGTGACACAGGACAGCAGCTGGACAAAAAAATAAAAGAGATTGAGGAACCAATGTTGGTTCTGTATGGAAGGTAAGGGTTAAATGTGTGAAGTTTGATGTCTTTAATGGACAAGAACATATAAAAGATGCATAGATGATATAGACAGTTTGTGACTCTGCAGTCTTAAAGTTGTTATTTGCCTCGTGTAAAAACCTTTCAAAACTTAAGTAAAGGTAAAGGGACCCCTTCCAATTAAGTCTAGTTGTGAATGATTCTGGGGTTGCGGCACTCATCTCGCTTTAAAGGCCGAGGGAGCTGGTGTTTGTCTGCTTCTGCAGACCCACGTCCCTCTTTTCAAAGATTAAGAACTGCTTAATTGATGGAACCTAGCCTAGCAAAATCTACCTGTTGTGACGTGGGGTTTGTGATTTCAGCTCTCTTGACATAATATGCTGGAGACAGTTCTCTAGTAACACTTCTTTATTAAAGCAAACAAGACTGAGACTTGAGGAGGGGAGAACTACATTTATAGGGACAGGGAACAAGCTAGAAAGGATACATTTTGGAGGGAACAATCTCAGGCAATCACAGTCCTGCCTTTTGGAGGAAACCAATAAGACAGAGGATCCAAATACAGCAGCTTAAATGAACCAATAGTAGCTGTACCCTCTGGAACCAAAAGGCAGCTACTTTACCCTAATGCAATACAGACAATAATAATACAGATATAAAATCCTTTGACTCAATACACAACACCCCTCCCCCCCTAGTGAGCACAGCAGACGTAATCTCTCAGGTACTGTGGGGTCCTACAACTTCTACTTGATCTCCTGACAACAGGTGTTGCCAGTTCTGGATTGGGTGTCACCTGTGGTAGGGGGGCTGCTATAGGGGTTTCGTCAGGAACAGATGGAGTCCCAGACATCTCAGGGTCCCCTACCTGTACCTCGTCATCCTGAGGACCAGCAGACCCTGGTTCATTTGCTGAGGCCCCTGGTGACTGCACCTCTGGGCCATTTTCACCCTGGTCTTGCAGCTCTGCGTCATTAGCCAGGGATGAATTATCAGACTCCTCTCTGCTGAGCGCCCGGCGCCTCAGCTGATCTATATGTCTCTTCCAAACTTGCCCATTTTCCAAGGTCACATAATAGGACACAGGTCCACTAGTCTGGGTGACCACACCAGCCACCCACCGCGAACCTCGTGAATAGTTCCTCACCCAGACCAGATCTTCAGGGGCGAGATACCTTGTGTCAGTCTCAGCTTGGGGGGTTGCTCTTGAATTACGGTTTGGCATTTTATCCGGGTGGACATAATCCAGCACCGTTACCAGTCTTCTACCCAAGAGCAGCTCAGCTGGCGACTTGCCCGTCGCAGTACACGGCGTTGCATGCTGCAAAAATAACATTCGCGCGATGCGAGCTGACCAGTCACCCTCCATTAAGCGCGCAATGGATTCTTTGGCTGTTCTTACCATGCGCTCCGCCTGCCCATTGGAGGATGGGTGAAAGGGCGCGGATGTGACCCCTCTTATGAAGTTATCAGCCAAGAATGCCCTGAATTCTTGGGATACAAAAGCTGCCCCATTATCTGATACAATGGTCTCAGGTAACCCGTGGGTTGCAAACAGCTGCCTCAACACCTTGATTACGGCAGCTGATGCCATGCTAGGGACCATCGCCACTTCTAACCATTTGGAATATGCATCGACGATAACCAAAAAGACCTTCCCCTGGAATGGCCCAGCAAAATCTAAGTGCAGCCGGCTCCAGGGAGATCTGGACTGCTCCCACCAGTGAACTGGTGCTCTGGCCGCACCTCTTGGCATGCCTTGCATGTCCGTACCCATTGTTCTATGTTCTGGTCCATTCCAGGCCACCACACATAACATCGGGCTAGCGACTTCATCCTGACCATTCCCGGGTGTCCCATGTGAAGCGTCTCAAGAACCCTGTTTCTCAGTGGTGCTGGGATGATCACCCTATCTCCCCACAGGAGACAACCCTTATGCATGGACAACTCGTGCTGCCTTGTCGCATAAGGCCTGAATTTGTCTTCATGCGGACCACCTGGCCACCCCCTCCCCACCCAAGTGAGCACATGGGAGAGAACAGCATCTTTCCTCGTTTTCTCAGCTATATTAGTAGCCGTTACAGGAGCCCCCGGAAGTGTTTCCAGCATCATTATGTGCTCCGCTGGAGCAGGATCCTCATTGCTCCCGCCAGGAAGGGGCAATCGACTCAGCGCATCAGCGTGGCACAACCGTTTCCCCGGCACATGGGTCAAGTTGTACTGGAACCCGTTCAGGAATATAGACCAACGCAACATTCTGGGGGAGAGAATTTGTGGCGTTTGTTTGTTCGGGTTGAACAACCCTAACAGTGGTTTGTGGTCCGTTTCAATGGAGAAATGGCGACCGTACACATAATCATGGAACTTTTTGATTCCTGCCACAATTGCAAGCGCCTCTTTGTCAATTTGAGCATAGTTGCGCTCCGTGGCCGACAACGTACGGGAATAGAAAGAGATGGGCTTTTCCGACCCATCCGGTTCCCTATGACTCAGCACCGCCCCCAGACCGTATTGAGAGGCATCACATGCCAGGACCAGAGGCTTCGACTCATCATAATGAGCAAGGACGCTCCTGCTACTCAGCATTCCTCGCAAGGAGTCAAAAGCCTTCTGCTGCTCCTGCCCCCATCGCCACACATTTTTTTTCTGCAACAGTCTATGTAATGGTTCAGCTACCGAAACTTTCTGGGGTAAGAACGAATGATAAAAGTTAATAAGTCCCAGGAATGACTGCAACTCCGTCTTGTTCTGTGGTCGTGGTGCCTCGATGATGGCCTTAACCTTAGCATCTGTGGGGTGGATGCCTGATGCATCAATTTTAAACCCCAAGAAGTCCACAGTTGGCATCCCAAAACTGCATTTTTCCTTTTTTAGTTGCAACCCCACCTCCTTGAACTTGAGCAACACTGCACGGACACGCGCAACCAGTTCCTGTGGGTCTTTTCCAGCAATCAAAACGTCATCAAAAAATGGCAAGACCCCCGGCAGACCTCTTAACAGGCGTTCCATGAGCCCTTGAAAAATCCCTGGGGCACACAAACTCCAAATTGTAATCTGTTAACTCTGAACGCCCCTTTATGTGTGACAATAGTCTGTGCTTCCGCTGATTGTGGGGTTACTGGCAGCTGTTGGTAAGCTTGTGCCAGGTCAATTTTTGCGAACACCTTGCCCCCAGCCAGTTTAGCCAACAGATGTGATATGACTGGAATGGGGTATGAGTTTCCCCTGAGTGCCTTATTGATAGTACATTTGTAATCAGCACAGATCCTGACTTCCCCATTTGCTTTAAGGGGCGTGACGATTGGAGTCTCCCACTTAGCGGAGTCCATGGGTGAGAGAACTCCCTGCTTGACCAATTTATCCAGCTCTGCTTCAATCTTGGGTTGCAGTGCAAATGGCACTCGCCTTGGTTTGAGTCGGATTGGGGCCACCCCAGGGTCCAATTCGAAGTCAACTGGGGGCCCTATATAACAACCCAGTTTTCCATTAAAGAGACCAGCAAATTCTTTGCATGATGCCTCGCTCATCTCAGAGCAGGTTTGGGTTGAATTAAGCCCTGATATACTCAGTCCCAGGGCGGGGAACCAGTCAGTGCCCAGGAGACTGGGGCGACTGCCCTTCGCAATCACCAGTTTGAGTACCGCCTGTTTGTCCCGGAACTGTACTCTCACGGCACACATTCCCATGACATGGATGTGGCCCGCTGAGTATGACTGCAAAGTTGCCGGGAAGGGCTCCAGAGGGGGCAACTTACCCCTGGGGAAGAATGTCCTCGCGGTCTGGTCCGACACGATAGTGAATCCAGATCCAGAGTCCACCTCCATGTCGCACAGCTGACCCTCAATCTTCACCTTGACGTTTGCCTTGCCTTGCGCTGGAAACTGCACAACCCTCCTGTTGATCTCTGTTACGTAGTGGCAGTCCTGTAGAACGTGGGTTGCTGTGGGCGGTTTGCGATGCTCCAGTCTAGGTGCTCCTGTCGCTCCCAACGCCGCCGATCTACAGACCCTGGCGATGTGACCTGTCTTCCCGCACGTCCAGCACATAGCATCCCGGAAACAACTCTTCCGCTCATGGTTTCCGCCACAACCAGGGCACCTGCCTCGGTGATCTTTGTGCACTGTGCAGGCCTGACGCACTGACTCGACCCCACGGACTGGGCTCTGGCTCGAAGTAGCCTCTAGCTCGTCCATGGCATGCGCAACTTCTATCTGTGGCTTAGGGGCCCTGTGACTGGCATCAAGCTCCTCTCTTTCATAATTCTCCGTGGCGGTGGCCTCCTTCAAGACTGAAGCAAGGGTAACCTCTTCTTTAGCCACGATGCGTCTTCTGGCTTTCTTGCTGCTCAGACCACCGATAAAATGATCCAGGAGAGTCTCTTCCAGATCTTGGAAGTCACAGTGCTGAGCGAGCTTCCGCAGTTCAGCTAGAAATGCAGATACAGACTCCCCAGCACGCTGCTGCCTCTTATGAAACTCCATCCGCCGGGCCATCTTGGTCTCAGTAGGCGCCAAATGGCTTGTTAGGCAGGCAAGAATATCTTTGAGAGATGTCTCACTTAGCTTCGCTGGAGCAAGCAATGCCTTGGCCATCGTGAAGATCTCAGGCCCACAGTAGCTCAGGAATGTGGCCCTTCTTTTGCTGGCATCAGTGATCCCTTGAGCCTCCGCGAAGAACTCGAAGCGTTTGACGTAGTCTTCCCACGTGTGGGGCTCTGATGGCTGGAAGGGCTCCAATACCCTTGGACTCTCCATTGTCCTGTGGGCAGGGTCGTCTTCTCAGCTGGCCAGTGAGTCTTGTTTTAGCTACAATCCGGACTCTGAGGCAGGGCTGCGTTAACCGCTCCTCAGCATTCCGGATCCCATCCTCGTCGCCAGTTGTTGTGACGTGGGGTTTGTGATTTCAGCTCTCTTGACATAATATGCTGAAGACAGTTCTCTAGTAACACTTCTTTATTAAAGCAAACAAGACTGAGACTTGAGGAGGGGAGAGCTACATTTATAGGGACAGGGAACAAGCTAGAAAGGATACATTTTGGAGGGAACAATCTCAGGCAATCACAGTCCTGCCTTTTGGAGGATCCAAATACAGCAGCTTAAATGAACCAATAGTAGCTGTACCCTCTGGAACCAAAAGGCAGCTACTTTACCCTAATGCAATACAGACAATAATAATACAGATATAAAATCCTTTGACTCAATACACAACACTACCTCTAAAATTTAGCCTCATCTTTCTTTGAAAGATGTACAAAATGTTCCCCAAACCCCATTGGTTTTGATGTTCAAACTTTAACATACACACAAACTTGTTTGGACTTGAAATATGTTGTGTACAATTGTTTTTGTACTGTTTGATGTGTAGGTGGTTATTAACTGAGATTTGTGTTTCTCTTTTTTCGGTGCCCACAAGAGGGAGGTATTGACCTACTTTGTTTTATAGTGTTTAGTTTTTGTAAAGGACGAAAGTTTTATCCACCATCCAAAGGAACAATCATGTGGTCTGATGGAGCCTAGAATTTCTAAATTTTCTGAAAATGAACTGGTGAAACACAGTGACAACTATTTTACTCATTTACTGTAGGCAGCATGTTTCATTCGGGTTTATCTAGTCAGATGACAACTGGACTAAAACAAAACACATTTCTCATAAGGTTAAGCATGTCAGCACAGATTTCATCAGCCTTCATCCATCCTCCCATTTCCTTCACATACTGCACTGACAGATTTTTCATTTATTAACATTCAGTGATCCATAACTTGAATCCAGCACCATTATTGGTATTCGGATTGATACTGTGCATTTTTGTAGGCAAACTGTTGCATCCAGGGTATTTCAGTATTTTCCCTCTTATGGATCAGCTGCTCTCACAACACACAAGTAGCATCTCATACAAACTACATTGCCAGAGTTTTCACAGGCAGGGCCTCACCTCACTTTTCTTGCATGCTTACTTTTTAATATCCAAGCATGGAATCCAAAGCATTGCACTGGATGGTCACCCATCCAGGGACTAACTGAACCAAGACCTGCTTAGCTTCAGCAAGGTGGTGGCCTCATGTGCCCTTAGACTGTACACTGGAACCCACATTTTAAAGGTGATTTAATGGTGGTTTTGCTTATGCCCATGCAAGGCAGCTCATCCATTTTCCACCAGTCACTCTTTTTCCTATTGCAGCCCTCTGTACCACATTGCATACTGCTAGAGTGGGTTCCCCAACACTTAGGAGAAGTTTTCAGGAGGTATGGGGTGGGGACTGAAGTGGATAGAGGAGGATTAGCAAAAACCTTGTAACCAACCCTTCATGGGTGGAAGTGCTTTCCACTAGTGCAAAACTACCATTGGATAATAATAATAATAATAATAATAATAATAATAATAATAATGGGAAAGGTAAAGGTACCCCTGCCCGTACGGGCCAGTCTTGACAGACTCTAGGGTTGCGCGCTCATCTCACTCTAGAGGGCAGCGCTGTCCGCAGACACTTCCGGGTCACATGGCCAGCGTGACGAAGCTGCTCTGGCGAGCCGCACACGGAAACACCGTTTACCTTCCCGCTGGTAAGCGGTCCCTATTTATCTACTTGCATTTATCTACTTATCTATGGGGGTGCTTTCGAACTGCTAGGTTGGCAGGCACGGGGACCGAGCAGCCACCGAATAATAATAATAATAATAATAATAATAATAATAATAATAATAATTTATTTATACCCTGCCCATCTGGCTGGGTTTCCCCAGCCACTATGGGCGGCTTCCAACTGAAAATTAAAAACAATACAGCATCAAACATTAAAAACTTCCCTAAACAGGGCCACCTTCAGTTGTCTTTTAAAAATAAAATAGTTGCTTATTGCCTTGACATCTGCTGGGAGGACATTCCACAGGGCAGGCGCCACTACCAAGAAGGCCCTCTGCCTGGTTCGCTGTAACCTCGCTTCTCGCAGTGAGGGAACTGCCAGAAGGCCCTTGGCACTGGATCTCAGTGTCAGGGCTGGACAATGGGGGGTGGAGACCCTTCTTCAGGACCAAGGCCATTTTGGGCTTTAAAGGTGAGCATCAACACTTTGAATTGTGCTCAGAATTGTACTGGGAGCCAATGAAGATCTTTCAGGATTAGTGTTATATAAGCTTGGTATTATCCATAAGTTGGGTCACTGACACCTGACCATGCAACATTGCAACATCCATATTGCAAAGTCCTGAACTGCATATGGAATTGCTGACTGTCCTGTTAATATAGAAAGCTAACAGGGAAATTGAGCCTTCCATGAGTATTGTTTAGATACCTGGTGTCATGTTTCAGTCCACATCAAACATTTAAATCATTCTTATGCCATTTTGAACAGTCACAGAGAATCCTGGTTACTGTAGTTTGTTAAGGGTGCAGGGAATTGTGGTTGTGTGGATTAATCACCATCAAGCAACTACAGTTCCTAGAATTCTTTGGGGAAGGCCATGGCTGTTGAAGTAGTATAAGAGTGCTGTAATAAGAATGGGAAATTCATGGAAGGAAAGGCAGGCATCAGACCAAGGGAATAAGTGGTCCTCATTGGAGAAATGTTAAGAACTCTTCCAGGGTCTCCTATAAACCAATGATGGCCAGGTTTATAATCTGAGAAAAAGCTCGAGCAAATCAATCCAAAAGATCTGAGGGTGCCGTACTTGAGCTTAGATTAGGTATGTATTCAGGAATGAAGAAAGGTTGAAAGATGGAGGTGATGGAAAATAGAGAACTAGAGCCAAATCACGGATCAGGAATCAAAAGCTAGAGGATAGGAGCCAGAATCCAGAAAGGCAATTTGATAATGAAAGGTTGAGGCTAGGTTACAGTAGGGCAGATCTGTAGACTGCAACAGAACAAAGGCAAAACAAATAGGGATAAGGATGCACAGAGATGTCTGATAAGTTTCTCATCCACAGTCATTTCCCAAGCAATCCTAGATGTGTCTATTCAGAAGGAAGTTCTACAGGGTTAAGTAAGGCTTATTTCCATGTAAGCATGTAGAGCAGTGTTTCCCAACCTTTTTTGGGCAAAGGCACACTTGTTTCATGAAAAAAATCTCGAGGCACACCACCATTAGAAAATGTTTAAAAAATTAACTCTGTGCCTATATTGACTATATATAAAGTAACTCTCTTTAATAGGAATCAAATAAACACAAAGAAAGTATTTTATAATTACTTTATTATGAAATAGTAAGTAAACAGAAATATGAAAAATTATAAAATACTTTATTCAGTGCGCAACCTGGGCCTGTTTGGCTGAACACAAAGCTGCAGAATTCTGCAAGCAGAATAAATTCCACAGCCCCGATGCATTGGCACCTCGTGCCGTTTGAGTTGCAGAATTTATTCAGCACACAGAAAATGGCCTTTTGGGGGGTGAATGTGGATGAAGCAGGAAGAGAACTTAAAAAAAAAAGGCATGCATGAAATCTAGCCCCAAACACACACACGCACACTTTCCCCAAAGTGGTTGATGACGCAGGATATTTCCACATGCTTCAAAAATGCACATTAAATAAAATGAGAGAGAGGAGTGCACGCACTCACCTGCCAGCCTCGGAGCTGTGGAATGCAGCGACATGAAGCAGTCTGTGTCCTTCCAGGCGCCAACTCAGACCTGCCGCGCTGTTTCGTTCCCCCGGCGTCGCTGCCTTCATCCAGCCGGATGCCTCTCCTGCCCAAGGGACGTGTCAGCAGCCACCCGGCGCAGGACGGCCCCACTTCCTGCTGCCCACAAGGCTTTGGGGTGAGAAACACGGAGGGGCAGGAGAGTGGAGGTTCCCTTAATTGGAAAAAGCAGGGAGGCAGGCTGCTTGATGCCTGCTGAAGGGAATCCCGAAGGCGCGATCGCGCACGCGCAGGCCCAGTAGTGAGCGGCGATGGGATGTGGTAGCAGCGGCGGCACACGAAGTCCCCCAGGCAGCGGAGCAGCTCGCCCGTCGAAGCCTGCACGATCACCCGCCACGGGGAGCCGGGGGCGGTGGCGCGGTTGCCGGGCAGCGGCGGGGGTGGTGGTGGCGGTCGCTGCTTGCTGCCCTCCTGGGCGGAGGCGGGCACGGTGGGCACCGGCACGGCCAAGGGCCCCTGCTTGGTGCCGTCGGATGTGGGAGCTCGCTCGCTCGCCGCCCCGCGTGTGCTCGCCGAGCATGCGCAGGCCCAGTAGCGAGCGGCGTTAGGATGTAGCGAGCGGCGATGGGGCTAACCGGAGAGGGCGAGCCCCCTCCGCTCCGGCCCTAAAAAGGGCAAGCCACGCCCCCTCCAGCCAGCCGATTGCCTGGCCAGGAGGCGTGGCCGGATGGGATTCCCCTGCTCTCGCGGGGGCTGAGATGGGATTCCCCGCTCACGTGGGGGCGGAAGAGAATCCCCGCTCACGTGGGGAAGGGCGTGATGCCCGCAACCCCACCTCCTGGGGCAGGCCCAGTAGCGAGCGGATGCGCAAGCCCAGTAGCGAGTGGCAATGGGATGTGGGAGCTCGCTCGCTCGCCGCACCGCGTGTGCTCGCCGCCGCCGCCCCGCCTCTCACTGCCCGCCTCGCCCGCCTCCACGGAACACAAGGCAAAGTTCCACGGCACACTAGTGTGCCGCGGAACACCGGTTGGGAAACACTGATGTAGAGGATTGTAGCCATAGGTAGCTCTTGAACATGTGATGCAGGTAAGAGCTTGGAGGAGTGCAACTGAAAACTGCAATTCCAAGCTCACTTCCTCGGAAGTACCTGCTATTAAATGAAAGTAAAACAGTTCTTTAAGTAGATGTGTTTAGGATCAGGGTGTTAGTTTTTATACTAGTATACTATAAAAATTTATGCAGATGTAAATGTGTGCAATAAAATATATTATTTCCACCAAAAAGACCTCACAGTCACAACAGCACAGCGGCATCTGTGAGGCAGTTGTACAGCGACTAACCAAATGTGGTTATTGGTAGACAAGCATTTTATCCTTATGGCTTCATTGGTCTACAGGGCCTATCCCATGACAGGGTTCTCCAGGGTGATTAGTTTAGGATGCAGCAGATCTCCAGCTCAGGCAGCTGATTCCTGGCTCAAGCAGTGTTAAGTCCCCAGCCCCTGCTCAGTGGAAGAAGATATTCCAGAGAGGCTTTCTCATTTCAACTAGTGTAACTTTACACTGGCTTAACTTACATTGGCCTGCTTGGTGCTAGTTTCTTGTGCATAGGACTGCTTCCTGAATTTATTACGGCTTTTGAACCATGTTTTGTTTTTGTCTGCTTAGCAAATAAAAAGAAATAAAACGTAAGTGCTTCATTCGCTTTTTATAACTGCCTTTCATGTGATACCATTCAAACATCACAGTGAACTTACGAGGGACTACATGACAGTTGAATAAAACGAAGCTTATGGTAATAAGATATTAATATTACTTGTCAGCCTATGTGTATCTATAGGTTGCTTGTAACTTTATTGTGTAAGAGTCCAAGATCCTTCATAAGAGACTCACCTTTTCATATAATGGGGGAGGGGGGAGGAAATTAGCTTTCTAAGACCTGGAGCAGAAATTATCATTTTAATCAAGTTCAGAAAATAAATGTGGCCCACACAGGATTGCTCAATTGCTTTCCTGTGGCTCTTCTGCACCTACTGTTGAAATCCTTGTGCCTTTCTTTTCTCCTTTGGTGTACATTTATGTTTAACTCAGGGCAACAATTTTATATGGTATTTACTCATAAATGGAAAATAAAAATAAAACAATGATTAAAAGTGGCATGAAGCAAAAGTTTATGGCAGCATGGCAGACTGCCTGTAGTTTCGCCATTCCCTTGTGAAAGAAAAATAGAGAGCCTATTTATAATGTGCTTTAAATAGAATGCCACTTCTTTCATCCAGCACACATTTCTCTTTTATCCACAAACACTGCTTTTTTGCCTTTCTGATATGTGAATTTGCTGGGTTTCACCCATGCATCTTCTGTTTAAACTGTGTGTGTGAGAGAGGGAGACACCACACAGGACACTGTGAACAAAAGTACTGTTTTCTTTATCACCATCTCTTTTGTTACATCACAGACCACTCTAGCCTTGTTGCCATGGTGACCACAATTTCATCAGATTCCCCCTCAAATGTTTGTATAGCCTTATACAGTATATTGCACTTACTGCAACTGTATAGTATCTTGTCTGTATACTGTATGCCCATAAATATGTATATTTATTCACCCATGTATGTATGTATAGTTTGTTTATATATCTGTATATGTATGTGTGTCTCTTCATAGTCTGTCTCTGAAATGTTTGACTTCCTCACAAACATTATATGTCTGCAAGTTATGATGAAGTATGGATGCCAGCACTCACTTTTGATAACTTATAACCTTCATTTTGTCTTGTTAAACAATGAAAATAAAAACTTCGTGTATTTTAAATGAGAATTTTAAAACAGTGGTTACTTTTCTTTTACTTTCAAGCGTGGCCCCTTGGGATAGGGTGGGGTCATTTGTTTTAGCAGCCTGTGTGTGGATTCTTGGTTCAGTTGTAGGGTGGACGGCTGGAATGATTCCCTCTTAAGAGCAAAGGTCTCAGCGTATCATTATTATGCATTGCATGAAAAAGGTAGATTAATATATATATATTTCTCCCTCTGTTATACCAGAACTCATGGATATCCAGTGCATTTGAAGGTTGGGAAATTCGGGACGAACCAAGGAATTATTTCTTCGCACAGCACATATTTAAACTATGGTATTCTCTCACTCCAGAGGCAGTGATGGCCACCAACTTTTGCTGGAAAAAGCAGGAGAAGGAAGTGCTCTTGTGCTTGGCTCCTGCTTGTGGGCTTCTCACAGGCCTCTGGTTGGCCACTGTGAGAACAGGATATTAGACTATATCTGCTATTGGTCCAATCCAGCAGGGCTCTGCTTATTATCCCATGTTTATGTTCAGGGAGTGGAGAGCAACTGCCTGGGTTCAAGAAAGTGGCTTCCCAATGGCAAACAAGCCAGGGATCCTTAAAGGGGACAAGGCAGAACAGCAGAAAAACAAGTATCAGTGCTGTGGTATTAGACTGAAGGGTGGAAAAGCAGTACCATCTGTAGAGAATTGGCATAGAAACATTAAAGGGGGTAAAGGGGACCCCTGACCATTAGGTCTAGTCGTGATCGACTCTGGGTTGCGATGCTCATCTCGCTTTATTGGCCGAGGGAGCCTGCGTACAGCTTCCGGGTCATGTGGCCAGCATGACTAAGCCGCTTCTGGCGAACCAGAGCAACACACAGAAACGCCGTTTACCTTCCCGCCAGAGCAGTACCTATTTATCTACTTGCACTTTGACGTGCTTTCAAACTGCTAGGTTGGCAGGAGCTGGGACCGAGCAACGGGAGCTCACCCTGTCACGGGGATTCAAACCGCCGACCTTCCGATCGGCAAGTCCTAGGCTCTATGGTTTAACCCATAGCACCACCCGTGTCCCATTTATAGAAACATTAGGGGTGCCTCAATGTTAGTCCCTCACTGGGGGAATCTCAGTCTATCACTAGCTGTCCCATTATATCATTGCCCATACATGGACAGAGATGGAAAACTCAGATAAAAGAGGCGAATTCATAAAGCATAGGGCTTCTCCACAGGGTGTTGCATTTAGCCATCATTTCCTTCTCCTAGCCTTAGGCACCATAGAGGGAAGCCTAAACACCATTCCCACACCTGGGTATTTCGGTCTTTGCTCAACTAGTTTGGGTTGTTTAGTTAAGCAGCAAGGGTTGTTACTCTTAAGTTCTCTTCTAACAAATAATGAAGGCCGCAGCCTTGTAGTTATATTCTTAGTTTTATATTCATTTCTTTTGCAAGGTTCATAATTACATGCTAGTTACCATGGGCTATAGGCACTGATATGTGTTTCAGATAATTAAAAGCAGACTCAATAAGCTATATCATGGTGTGACTTCTTGCAGCCAATAAGAATGGGCATTAAATAGTATTAATAGTATTGAGTTAGACTTGTTAGGGTTAGGCATTCTTGTTAAAATCAAAATGGTAAACAAATGAAACATTTCTAACCCTGATCATTGCTAAATTGAAGTTCATCCTGAGATATTTTCTGTTTCATAGGGCTGATGTTGGCAAATCACACATTGTTAAATTTGGCTTAATGTACAAAGGCGTGTGGTTTGTAATATTTACCTTGGCCTCTTTGGATTTCCTTCATTCTGTTAGAATATGATATGTGCCTCTTTTCTTCTTCTTGCAACTGGGGTAATTAGAGATTGCTGTGCATATGGGGCCAAGTTGGTCTAGGATCCCCAACTCTTAATAATTTTATCTATGTCTGTAACCATGTCCCACTGTAACCCCACCCAAATCGAAAGCATGGCAGCAGTGAGTAGCCCAAAGTCTCAATTAAAAGAATCCCAGATGTACTAGGTGTGAAAAATCTCATCATCTCAAAGTCAGTGTTTCCGTCTTCATTTTAGCATGCTTGTCATTAAAAAATGAAAAAAAAATATTGGGTGGATTGTGCTAAGATTGTTGATCATATTCACTGAGTAAAAATGCATTTAAGGTGATGAAATCTATCACAGTTCTCAATACGATCATTTCCACAGTCCCTGGTTAGGTAAATAATACATGGAAACTAGCTGTTGCCCTCCAGCTCATAATATGTTTCCATAGTGATGTTTGGCTCTGAGTACCACTCCACAGCCCCACTTTAACATCCTATTCCCCACACTGGACACCTGCCACAAAGAGGCTCCAGATGAAATCTTGGCCAGCCTCAATCCTGTTCTTACTGGACATACAGATGATCAGTAACACCAGACTTTACATTGGGCACATAAGTGCTTTGCTGGATTACACCCTCTATTAGGAACTGTCTGTGCTAACATAAGGCATATTTACTTTTTAAGGGTAATAACTTCCATTCAATTAGTGTTAATTTTATTATTTATATTTGGGGACTTGGTCTTGCTCTACCTGAACAATAAATTACGGCAGCCTTGTGTACCTTCTTTCTGGAAGGACAACACATTTTCACAAAAAGAGGTGGTGGGTGGTTGTTCTAAAATAATAATTTTTGATTGCCAAACTCAAAATCCTTCTGTTGTGCAAGACCTTCCTTCTGCAGGTTAATTTTTTCTTCTTCATCTTCAGAAACTCAGTTGTAGCCTGTAGCTTATGGGGTTAGGGAGGAAGTAGCTTAGAAGTATGGATTCTGGAAACCAACAACAGCAAAATGAGTTGAGGATATGTTCCACCAGAGGTTCTTGGGAGTTCAGTCTGATCCAAATCTCTCTCGGGTTAATGAGATTCATTCTAGTGACTTTGAAGAAATTTTACTCAAGCCTTAAGTGTTGAAGGACACAGTCACTAGGGTAGGAAATTCTGCACAGGACAATGCTTGGACTACTGTGTGTGCTCAAGTTTACAAAGTGCTTCAGAATCCTGCCCTGCTCAGGTGGTCACAACAAAGCACTGATAATTGCTTGGGGGAGAAGAGCAGGGTTGTGTGTGCTTGTCCTGCCGCCACCATCACATCCCACCCAAAGGCTCTCAATGGGTTGAGGGCATATTGCCACAGGGCAGCCTGCTGAATGCATGTTGACTCTTCCCAATGACTGCCTGTTTTAATAAAAAAAATGAATGTAAATCTATTTCCACTGCTGTTCTTTTTTAGCGCAAGAAATAAGCACAATGCCAACAGAACATTAGTTCCATGTTGGAAAATACAGCTGACCTGTGAAGATAACTTCCAGATCCTTTGTCTGGTCCTCCCCTGTTCCATGAGTCCCTTCACAGCATAACTTGTGGAACTCCAAATGCCAAGAATTATCTCCTCTTATGTTGTTCTGACAGAAGATGAAACTACTCCCATTTACTTCATTATGCAGGAGGGAACTGAATTTACTGGCAGTGACTTACCTTGATTCATGCTGACTGCTGCTCTGTGACTCACTTCGATGTTAAGGATTTGTCACCTGAGGAGTGGGGAGAATCTTTCCTTTTTGCTTAATCCTGCATCCTTTTCAGATGTGGGATGCATCAATTTAATAAGCCTAAACATTCCCAGATGACAGAACAGTGATGAATTAAACCTTTAGGCCTCAGACATAAAACAATCTGTCCCTGTGTCATTCAAATGACTTCAGTATTTTGACATCTCGTGTGTGCTTCTTAATAATAATTGTACTGTGACTCTTCCCTTCTACAGCCTATTTTCTAGTCCTACTCAAGGGATGGAGATCCTGTGGTCCTTCAGGAAAGGTCCTAGAACAGATAATGTTCTAGTGTGATTACAAAGACCCAGCATCGGTTTCTCAATAACAAGTCATGCCAGACGAATCTCATTTCTTTTTCTGATACAGTTACAAGCTTGGTGGATCAGGGGAATGCTGTGGATGTAGTGTATCTTGATTTCAGTAAAGCTTCATATTTTTGTGGAGAGGCTGTAAAATGTGGGTTGTACAAGGTAACTGTTAGTTGGATCTGTAGCTGGTTAATTGACCAAACCCAAAGAGTGCTCACTAATCGTTTCTCATCGGCTTGAAAGAAGTGACAAGCAGATGTCGCAGGGTTCTGTCCTAGGCACACTGTTGTTCAACTATGTGAAAATGATTTAGGGGTCTTAGTAGACCACAAACTGAACATGAGCCAACAGTGTGAAGCAACAGCAACAAAAAGAGTGGGGGGGGAGGCTAATGCTATTCTAGGCTCTATCAACAGAAGAATACTGTCTCAAATGAGGAAAGTCATAGTCTTGATCTATTCTACCTTGGTCAGACCACATCTGGAGTACTGTGTGTATTTCTGTCTGCCACAATTTAAGAAGGGTATTTAAAGATATTCAGTTTAAGATGGACAAGCGGGTATGTGTACAGAGGAGTTTCACCAAGATGATCAAGGGTCCGAAAACTACTACTTAAGCCTTATGAGGAACGGTTGAGGGAGTTGGGCATATTTAGCCTGGAAAAGAAGAGACTGACAGCCATCTTCAAATATCTAAAGGGCTGTCACATAGAGGATAAAGCAAACATGTTTTCTCCTGCTCTGGAAGGTAGAGCCCAAACCAATAGCTTCAAGTTACAAGAAAGGAGATTCCGACTAAACTTCAGAAATAACTTTCTGATGGTGAGCTGTTCAGCAGCGGAACTGACTCCCTTGGAAGGTGGTGGTGGACTCTCCTTCCTTGGAGGTGTTTAAGCAGAGGTTAGATGGCCATCTGTCATGGATATTTTAGTCGAGATTCCGGCATTGCAGGGGGTTGCACTAGAGGGCCCTTCGGGTCCCTTCCAATTCTACAATCTATGATGCTATGATTCTATTATTAGAACCCAGGGTTCATAATCTAACATGCTTCAAAAATCTGCAGGTAAATAGCCGAGACATCCCATATTTGTATAGATAATAGATTTGTACCAGAATTTGCTTATCTCATCAATATAATAGAAAAATGCATTCACCAGACATACTGAATCCAGGAATTTAAAAAGTTCTGTGCCTGAATTGTTCAGTCAGAGTTGGCAAGAGGTACCCTCACCTTTTCCCTCTTTACAGCAAACGGTAAGTGATTCCTTCAACAAGCCTCTCCTTTTTTTTGTTTGCCTGATGACAGCTCTACAAAAAGTGAAAAGCATTGCACTTTTCAGGAAACTACCTTATGGGTTCCTTTATTTTTGGACACACTGGCCATTTCGAAACGACTGCATTTTAATTAAATTCAGCCATCGCTTCTGTGCATCCTTTCATCTCACATTGTTTTGTCCATTTTGTTCCTGTGCAGCAATTGTGGAAAAGAACTTTGTTTTGATACGTAATGAGTTCCATGATCACACCGATATCATTTTATTTGGTTCTCCCCCATACCTACTCTAAATGTAGAATCAACCCCACTGCACACCCAGTAGGAGAGGGAAGAAACCCACCAGAACCAGGAGAGAACAACCACTTCCACAGCCTAGTAGCGTAAACAATTACAGTAAAGTAAGTGTGATAATGCAATACTGGGGGAAAGTATGGAAACACCTACTGAAGTGTGGGCATGTCTCAGTGACCAGAGCTTCAAATGCTGCCATATGCACAAAGAGGTGGGAAAGGCTTTTCTTCTGAGGAAAACTAAGAAGGATTTTTTTTGTGCTATGATGTCAACCACCTTGTCCCAGGGAGCCGCAGTTGGAAGGGTTTTTGCAGCACAATGGCTCAGCATTGTTTTTAAAAAGTTCTACATGGAGAGAGAGAAAATGGAAGACAATCTGCCCCGTTTCTGCTGTGAACAGCAATGCGTTTGTTTGTTTATTTATTTACTTGAGAATAGCTCTGCAGCTGGGGGGAAACAGCAGTATCTTGCCCATCCACAAGGTGAAGCAGAATTAAGGTGCTGTGGAGCTGGGGGTGGGGGAAGGAGAGGGGAACATGCTCCTACCCATCTTTAGGAGTTCCAGCACTGTGTCCTGGAATCACACAAGGTAAGGCTGAGGGGTCAAGTCAGCTAGCTCCGCCTCGACCATCATCATTCTGGTCATCCCCTACAACTTTTGGAGGTGATGAGAGTGACAGTGAGGAGAAGGGGGCTAGAACACTCGAACCCACAGCCTTTTCCTTCCCCTTGCAAGTTTGAAGAATGTGGTGCAGGAAGTTCTGAAGATAGCTAATGCTATACTATAACATAATAGATTGATTCATATTTAGGTACACTCTAACTGGAAGTTCCCCTTCTCAAGCTTCCATTGAACAAGAACTGCAGTGAAACACAGCAAATGCTTCCATTTATTTCAGTGGGACTTGTGCAAATGCACTTTTTGTTCAATTAGGCATGGTGCATGTAATAAGTTTATTATTACAAAAGAGAATCAGCTGCTGAAGCAGAATCACATTCATATAATGATAAGGCTTTTGTCTTCTTCTTTTACTTTTATTAATATCATTTTTTCCACCTCCATAATCTCTCTATATTTTTGGTCACTTTTCCGTTTTCAGAAAAAAAGGCGTTTTCTTATAGGTGTTTCCATATTTTTTTTCACTTGTGTTTTGTGTTTTGACTTATTGACTTTGTGTACAGTGTTGACACCGTTTGTTTCTTGTGGTGAGTGTTTGGTGCTTTCAGTGCTGAGAGGCACTAAAAGAAGATCTGCATATTGAAATGCTGATATTATTGCCTCCATTGAGAGTCACATTTTATTGAAACTAACTAGCCATAAATGTCTGAGTAGGAATGAACAATTTAATCAGCTAATCAGTGGACCTAATTTGATTAATTGCAGATTAAAAAGATGAAATTACATTTGAGATGTGCCCTCTGAAAGGATGCTGAGCATTGATAGCATTGTGGTAGACAAGCTTAGCACATCTCTTGATTGAGGAAATGCATTTTATCTAGTTTTCATTTAACAGACAAAATATATTTATTATTTAGTCATACAAAGGTTTGTCAGTTCTTACATACTATGCGATACTTTAATTGATTTAATTGAACGAGTCAGTTAATTTGCTCAGAGGCAATAAAATTAATTGATTTAAAAAGCCTTTAATTAGTCGGCATTGCAGTGCCTGACATTTTTAAAAGCTCGTACTAATTCAGAGAAATATTAATTTTTTTGTCTTCCAAGCATTAACGGCATTCCTATTTCTTCTTGAGGAAATGATTGAATTGTGTAACCCTTCTTCAGAATGCAATGTTACTACCCAATAGTAAGAAAGAACACAGGCTTGTTGTATTCCTCATCTTCTGACTGATTGACATTGCAGCTGAGTATGTTATACTCAGGCATAACTGGGTGCTCAATGCAAGACCTGGTTCAATGTGAGCAAAGAATGATGGGGTTGGAACCAGTGGCGTGTGGTGAAATTTTCCATAGGGGAACAGTTAGGGCCAGAGGCACCAGATTGTGAGCATGATTGCGGGTGGTGGTGGTGCAGGGAACATCCTGACGTCCTGATGTCATGTGTGTGAGCATCACACCTACCTCCCTAAGCCAAGCAGAAAATTCCCAGACTTTGGAAAGGAGGCACCAGGCCTCTGACAGGATGCTGGAGCCCTGCTGCCTCCTTCCCAAATCTAGGCAGGCTTTAGAAAGGTGGTGGGAGGGCTCTTGGACCTTGTAGAACATCAATCCTCCCTCCCTAAGCTTGGCAGAAGCTTCCCGGGCTTTGGGAAGGAGGCGCTGGGCTTTAATACTTTAATACTCTAATTTACCAGAAATATTTAAGGGACTAGCCTAGCCCCCCAGTCCACTGACCACACGCCACTGGTTGGAATTGCCTGTGTAAATCAATTTAAAACAGCTCCCTCCTACATCCCTACCTCAATTCCCCAGCTTTCACACATCATGAGAACAGTCTTAATGCTATGGAAGCTATGGTCATTTTTGTGGTTTCTGTTTACCAAAACTATTGTTTACCGAAATCTCAAGGCAGATGCAGAGGCACCCTGAGCCCTCTTCCATCACTGCAATGCTGTAACACTGTAGTCATGCGCGGGGAAAGGGGGTTAAAGTGCTATGTGCACTGCCTCTGCTTTACCTCATCAGCCGTCTCAGTGCCCTCCATGAATTTGGGGGCAACTGTGTGAAGATGGAGTCTCCTGCACTAATAAAGGATCCCCACACATTTTTGACCCTGATTTTCTAGGGTTCTGACTATGGGCATATAGCCAACCACCAACCCATGGAGGGTGATGATAATGATGGAGGGATGGTGCAGTTAATGTGCTCACCTTGCAGGGCCACCCAATTATCAGTTTCATGGCACCTGAATGTGCCCTCAGTCATCGTTGACTACAGAATTGAGGGGGAATATGCATGGTTGCCAAGGTGACCATCTGGTACCTGAACACTATTATGTTACCTTTAGTGAGCCCTTCAGAATCATCTTTACTCTTTGGTGGGCATCTATAGTTTTCTTTTGCTGTGATTTGGCACCCAACTGAATTTTGCACTGTACTTAAACATTTGAAGAAGCTGACAGATGGCTAATTGTGATCTTCTCATATGGGAACACATCGCTGGGAGCATTTTTACATGCTGAACACACATGTACACACACTCTCTATCTCTCTCTCACACACACACTCACAAATGCTGGAAGTCATAAAAATAAAGGGAAATTTGCCATACAAATGGAAACAAAGCATTGCTCCAGGGCAAAACTCTAAAAGATCAGTACTGAATGGGGGAAGACCAGTGGGGAGAGAGACTCTGAGGGAAAAGACGAGCAGAAGGCTGAGCTCTGGCACATGGGCTCTTTGAATGAGAAGAGAAGTCTAGGGGACAGAACATAGACTAGGTCTAGATCAGCTTCTCCTGTTTCCAGTAAATATTCTCCCTGCAAAACTGAGGGGAGGCAGGCGGAGATATTTCTCCAAAATTATGGGGGGATAATTGTTGCTTACCATATTGATTATCACTTGGAAGTGCAGCCAGTGGGAAACTCTGAAGAGAGTCTTCTTCCCCTCTCATTGGCCGCACTCCCCAGCATGTTTAGAGAACAACACACAGTGATGTGATATGACCTTGATCCAGGACTTTTTTCCAGCCAGAACTTGCCAGAACTCAGTTCCAATACCTCTCAGGTGGGCGCCATTGCCATTATAAGAGAACAAGGGAGGTGTTCATGGTGAGTTCTGGCACCTCTTTTTCTAGAAAAATAATACTGCCTTGATCCCTACCTTTTCCAGGAAATGTGAATCCTGATTTTTCAGAGTTGCAAAACATGTAAGGGTTTCTCCACAAGCACAGAAGGCTCCCCACTTCACAAGTTCACCCTCCAACTTAAGGAGGGTGACTGGAATAACAATGGAGATGAATCTAACACACTCGTTCCCACTGCCTCTCATGTGTGTTTAGTTAACTCGAAGAATGACGAAGATGGCTTCTGCATACAGAACTTCACTCACAATCTTTTCTTTGGTCTAAAGAAAATGGTTCATTACATGCACAAAATTTCCTGTATCACTTGAGTCAACAAGTGCGGAAACTGCATGATTGAATTCTCTCATTTTAAAACTCAGCGGATGTACAAAGAAAGAAAACACAAAGAAGAATTTAGGGGTTTTTTAAATAAATAATAAAAAAGAAGACCTTACCCTTCTCTTTGGCATGTTAGTTTCCCCTTGTGTAAGGATTTTTCCTTCCAATGAGAAAAGTTCAAACAAGAAAACCCTACCACCATCTGCAGCCTTACATGGTTCCATTCAAGAACTGTTGTGTAAAGGAACATAGGAAGTGTGTCCATCTGTCTCAGTATTGTCTACACTGGGGCTAGTGGCTTTCCACTGTTTCAGGCAGGGGACATTTCCAGTGCTACTGGGAGATGCCTGGGTTTTGAACATGGGACATTCTGCATGCTAAGTAGGTACTGAACTGTCTAGCTATGGTCCTTTACCGTTCTAGCTATCAGCCCAAAATTTCTTATGTATATTTAACACAGAACTTGTGCCCATTTGTTGGTCTTGGGGATGAAAGCTAAAGGTTTCTGATCGCGTAGTTTCTGGTTTTCTTTCTTTCTTCTCCAGTGATTGCCGTAAGTATTTTGAAAATGCTTTCTGAGAACCAGCACTACCACTTTGCCTGCAGTTAAACTCTTGTGCCTTTTTTAATAGGTGACATGTATGCAGTGGTTGCACGGAGACCATACAATGCTGGAAATGATTGAGAAAAAACGTTGCCTGTGCAAAGAAATCAAGGCACGGCAGAAATCCGAGAAAGGACTTTGCAAACAGGACAGCATGCCTATCTTGCCGAGTTGGAAGAAGAACACAGGGTCCAAGAAGTACAGCCCCCCTCCGTATTCCAAGCAACAAACCGTTTTCTGGGACACTGCAATATGATAGGAGCATGAGGGGCTATCTTCCGCACATTGCTAAAACATGCACTGTCAGCCTATCTTCCTAGTAAGGTGGTGGCTGGGACTTAATTTTCAGGTGAAGAACTACCTAGGGATAAAGCTTGCTAAAGCGGTACCCACCTGTCAATCAAAAGAAAAATCTATGTCTCCCACTAAATGAAGGCATGCACATTTTTGAGGATTCTTTGGGATCCAGAAAAAAATAGAAAGATGTAAATATTTTGCCAATCTCTTTAAAAAAAACTGAGACAATACACTATTTAAAATATAATGCAAACATGTATGAAGAATTTTACTCATAAACTGTTCTAACTGTTTTCTATGTGTTACCTTTATGTTTTGGGGTTTGTATTTGTTCTTTCTAAAAAAACCAATTTAAAATTATCTCATAAGCCTACATTCTCTATCTTGACATAAGCATGTGGTTGTACATTTTTTATTTAACAGTAACAAACCGGTGCTAGAGATGTAGAAGTGAAATTAAATAATAATTTTAAAAGAACTCATTTGATTTCATTTTCTGTATACCGTTTGGCAGGAAGGTGGATGGAACTGCAAGCAAGGCAGGTAAAACAGTATTCATTCAGATGTCGGAATTATGTTAACAATGTGTCATTTTTTTAAAAAAAGTATATTTGCTATTGTAAAATTGTATTAACGTATTAGAAACGACTGCAATTTACCAAGCGCGACTGCTTCGCAACCTCCTGCATCAGCCTCGCTAACGTGGCTGGAGACTGTATAATGGCTTATACCATAGGGCCCTGATCCAAAGACCTGTCTGTGCAGAAGCTGTGCAAGGATTTTTCCTGTCAAACAGCATTCAGTCCATTAGAGGGAACTGGTGGTAGGGAGAGGGTGTCTAAAATCAGCCCTGTACACGAACCCCCTCCCTCCAGATAGGTTGTCAGAGCTAACAACTCAGCTTAGTGAGATGTTTGCATAGCAGATGCAGGAATATTGCACGTTGATATGGTGGGCAGGGGTTAAGCCTTGACCACATAACTGAGTAAACAATAATGCAAGGAGGATCTGCACAAAGAAATAGACTACTTCACATGGATCAACCGTCTGGATCAGGGTGAACGTCTTGAGCAAAATGGATCAAGTAGTTTAGCTAGAAATGTGAGTTAGCTTTGCTGCAGAAAGGTTATCTTCAACTGAGAACTCTTCCTTCTTCTATTCAGATGATTTGTGGAGACCAGGGTTCACTGTGATTAAGGAATTGTATACATCACATGATTCAGTTATCCTCTATTCATTTAGCAGCTTGAAATGGTGATAATGCAGCTCTAATTCCCATCCTCATTTGTCTTGGGTCCCTGAAAGTAAAGGTAACAAAAAAAGAAAATCCGTTCACAATGTTCATGTTACTTTTCTAATATATTGTATTTTGTGTCCCATTATAGAATGAGTTAGTGTGAAATCTCACTAAAGTCAATGAGAAAGGTTGACTTCATCTTGGAAAGTCTGACCCTTTGGATTGGGTCTGTAGAGCACATTTCTCTCAAGTAACCATTGTCGTATTCCTGGTTGATCCTGTAATTGGGTCATAGTCCTCTGTGACATCACACCCATCTTACTAGACTATAATGTCATGACCAAAGAATTATGACCTCTTGGTTTTAGCAGGAGAAAGAGATGGTTTATATGCTGTACATGAGGGTGAGATCTGTGCATTAAAGTATCTTCTAGAAGGCACTGTGTAGGATAAGATTTTTAAAAATCCATATTGCCGTAGAGTTGATGTGATCACATATATTTTATATATTTAAATTTTTATCGATGCTTCTAAAAGTTTGGCAGCATGAAAGGGTTCCTCTTTTAACAATCATTTTAAGAATATTATATTCTCTGAGAAGAAGGGGGAAAAATGTGTCATTTGAATTTATTGTCATATTGGCTTTTTCTTTTTTCTTTTAAAATGATATTGACAGCAGTGCCACAAGTGCAACTGCTGATCAATAAGACCAAAAATGAAACAAAATTTTAGTAGGTTATTTTGTAATCTATATTGATAAAATTGATTATTACTTTACCAATAGTAGTTTCTTTCCAGACAAATAAAAAAAATAAAGTTTTTAAATATTTTATAACTAATGTATATTTTGATGTCCAAATTGACAATTTCTGTATCAGATTTAAAAGAAGAAGTAGTGTGGGGGTCTATAAGTGTATATAGTAGTTACTCAAGCATCATTATTTATGTTTTATCCACAACATAAGGACATACACACACACACACACACACACACACACATGCATATTGCCACTCTGCATATGCAGCAGCAAAAATGGGTATGTGATTCATTTGCTAGTTTACACCTGCTCACGTGCCACAAGTCAGAAAACAAAGTACAAGCATGTTGGAAGCAATCCTTAATTTGTTAAAAGAAAATGTTATATGCAAAAGAAAGTACCGTTACATTCTTAGCAAAGAAAATGTTGAAATAGATACTTGGAAATACTGCAAAATTGTCACTTCTTTTGAAGTGTACAGGACTTCGCTTCTTAAGATAACCAGGAGCGGTCCAAGAATTTGTCCTCCTAAGAGTCATCCTGCTTCTCCTTCTGCACAGAGATGGCATTTAGCTTTGAGATTCCTTGGACGGGGATTGAGACTCCTGAAGGGCCTATAACCCTCACCTCCAAGGCACAGCAAGCACTATGACTCTTGAATTCTTTCTGACTTGGATTTGAATTGCAGTTGGAGAAGAACTTGTCTCCAGTTCACTAATCCTTCCTTCTATCCATTAGCCCACCCATCGAGCACCTCACTTGGTTAGAAACATAGGGATCTGCCTTACAACGAGTCAGACCACTGATCCATCTGGACCAGTGCTGTCCACATTAATTGGCAGCAGTTCTCCAGGGATTCAGATGGGGGACATTTTCAGCCCTACCTGGAGGTGCCAACACCTGGGACCTTCTGCATGCAAAACTCATACTCTACCACTGAGCCAAAGCCTTCCCACAACTTGCCACCGAGTCCCTCTGACTCACCTACTTGTTTCCACCTCCTCCCTCCACAAATGCAGGTGTCTCCAGCTTTAATCCTATGTGACACCCACCTTTCCATTTGCTCTAGTGATGGGTGAAAGGCAAGGAGGTCTCCAGAAATCCATTCTCATTTGCTTATCTTGAGGCTGTTTAAGTTCTGGTGGCACAAGGGAGGAATTTTCCTCTTGTTGGGGATCTTTATGCATACTTGGTGCTGATGCTGGCAGAAATGTGGAGCCGAACATGAGGGATGCTGGGAAATGTGCTTTCCCCAGTGTCCCTAATATGTATCAGGAGTGCTGAAAAAGGTGTGTTTCAAATGTTCCTGATTTGCTACTGTGCCAACATCAACATCAGGTACTGGGTGGGGGCATTGGGTGGAGAGAGAGTGCTCCTTCTCCTTAGCCATAAAAGCATGAGTGGCCACAAGGGAAATAGATGAATGGGAAATGGTTTTGGAGGTCCACGTGGGTGAAGTTAGGGGAATGATTTGAAAGTCATTGAGCGCCCAATGGAAGCTTGATGTAAGCATATGTAACATGCATTTGGCTCAGGAAAATCCAAATTCCAGTTTGCAGGGATCAGTTACTTGGCTTGTTGAAGTCAGTCTGAGAAAGGCACTGCATCCCCATGTGCCATTCCAGAAACAATGTGCCATTTTAATGAATGCTGCACTTAGCAACACAAATAAGCACCATTGGACATTCCTGTATACCACCAAGCAAGTCTTAGACTAGTTTTTAAACCTCTCTTCAGCCCTAAAATGTCTAATCACACAAATATAATGTAAAGTGATCATATCCACAGCTATTTGTAAAAATATCTCACCAGCCAGGTCCTCTAACTCATGGTAAACTGACCTGTGTGTGGTGTTGTCATACTGAAGT
This sequence comes from Podarcis gaigeae, assembly GCF_964106915.1. Lineage (NCBI taxonomy): Eukaryota > Metazoa > Chordata > Lepidosauria > Squamata > Lacertidae > Podarcis > Podarcis gaigeae. The sequence goes on from NC_139681.1 coordinate 72,011,083, forward strand.
TATATTGACTCAGCATGCAGTTTCATACATAGGAGTAGCTTGCCTTAGCACATCTGTGATTATATATATATATATATATATATATAGTAGAGCTTTGTCAAGACCTCTTCCTTCCCCACCCTTAAGGTTCATAAAATGTTACCCCCCCCCCCCATAAAAACACAGGCAGATTTTCTGCTGCTTTTTTGGTGGGGATGAGGGAAAGAAATTATCTGAAGATTTTGGGGCATGCTTAGCAACATAGGACACTGCCTTATTCTGGGGTTGCTCCCTAATGACCTGTTTATTGAAGATTCATCTTGATTTGTTTGCAGGGAGATTAGACAACATTGGGTATTTAATGAGCAGTTATTCAGATTTGATTACAGGGTGATTAGATGATGTTGTATGAAAGCAAGTGCTATCGCACACTTTCCAGAGCATTTAAAATAAAATTCTCTATTGGGCAGGCACATGTTACCCATTTGGACTTTGTAGGCATTCCTGTTCAATGCTCCAAAAATCCCTTGAAGCGTTTGACAGGAAAACGTTGGAAAAACACAAATGGTTGGGGGATGAAGCCATCACTTTCCAAAATCACACATCGTTCCTGAAAACACGAAAGTGGGTGTCACTGATATAAGGAGATGGTGCTGCTCACAAAGAAATAGCATGCCTCCACTACTACCAAATCCTATTTAAGCATTTTCTTGATTCTCTCCTATTTCTGTACAGGGAGAATGACGAGGATTAGCATGGGGAGCTCATAAAAAGCTGTGTTTAAATATGCAATCTCTAACATCCAGGTCACACATATATACCCACACACTTATACTGACTGTATATACGAAAATGTTTGGTATGCACTTAACTTTGCTTTAAATTTCTAAAGTTCAACATTCTAGTGTAGCAATTTGTGTCAAGTGCACTGTGATTTCAAGAAAGCACAGTAAGGTCACAGGTCTTGTTAATTCTTGCACTAAAAATGTGTTTACGTATATTAGCAAATGTATGTTTCCTTTATTGCTCCCCTCCTTAATTTATAGCCGATGGTATTAAATAGTATGTTGGGTTTTTTTAAGCGGCCAATGGCCCTACATTTTTAAGCAACAGGGTTTTTAAAGGAAATGAAACCGTAACATGTCCATTCCAATGTAATATGTTTACCGATATTTTAAAACTGAATGTCATATTGCTTTTTCATATTTCATTAGAAATGTCAGGTATGTGCCTGAAATGTGTACGGAGTAGCTAGATGATAACTGTAATCATATATTAGCCATTTCTATATACACAGTATGAATACATATTTATTTCTTTTCATTTTTGTACTTGATTCTTTTTTTAAGTAAAATGTAATTAAATGTACTTTGATACTTCTGAAGTAATAAGATGTTGTTTGAAAATCAGTTTTGTTTCCTTTTGTGCATTGACAATATTTTACAATAACTTAGTGCTTATTTATTTGTGCGCCAGTGTAATTATAATAAAAGCAATAGTTTAAATATTCAGCCTTTTATCTCCGATTAATTATGCCAGGATTCAAGCTGGTTTGTCTGGAAGGAGCAAAATAAGAGGATAAATAAAACCTTGAGCCTTTTACACATATTCAGATGCAATATTTATTTTTGTGGTTCAACAATCCCATTTTCCCAGAGAATTCTGGAAATTGTAGCTGTTTGAGGGAAATAGGGTTCTCCTAACCCCATTTCTCCTAATGCTACTCTCAGTGCTCTTAACAAACTACAGTGTATGCAGGCTGGATCCATGGTTACCTCCAGGCTACAAACCTGCTCTCTCAGGGCAAAAGCAACTTCATCTAGAACAGGTTGATCACCCAGTTCTCAAACCCATGAACTATGTACCAACACTGTCTCTGATCTTGTTAGGATTTAACTCTAGTTTATTGGTCCTCATCCAACCCACAACTGCATGCAGGCACCAGTCAAGCACCTAGACAGCTCCATCTGGTTTAGTTAGTATAGAGAAATAGAGTGGGATGTCTTCTACATGTTGATGACACCAAGCCCCAGAAGACCACCCCCAAAAGATTCATATCAATATTAAGTATCTGGAGGGCATCAGGTTGAGGAAGGGTGGTTTAAAGAGACTGTATATGTCCTGTTCCCCAAGAGTTTTGTCTTCTGCAGCACAGCACACACTTCATGGTTTAAAATGTAAGTATTCCACAAGGTGAAGATTTGTTTGAGGCCCAAATCTGTCTGGGGAAAACAATAACATGCACTTGCCAAGACGAGAGGACTGAAGACCTACATGGGCAACAGGCAGATTGACACTTGTGCCCGATGAGAGAGCAAATACTGTCCCTTCTAATGGCAACTGGCTTCGGTGATGTTCATGGAGAATTGCATCTCTTTCCAGTACTTTCTTGTCAGAAGCGCTTTGCCAGATTCCCTACTGGTGGGTTGCTTTTGCTTACAAGAACGTGGGGTGGTTGAGATAGTAAGTCGTTTAACTTCATGCAAACATACCATCTGATCACTAGGCACATAGGAAATGCTGTGTAAGACTTGGCATTTGAGAAGCACAGAGCTCGCAAAGTTATTTGCACAGAGCTTCCTGAATGCTCAGCAAGCAGCTGATTTCAGTTTAACTTACTACTGTTATTACTATAACTTGCTTTCCAGGGCAAGATGGTTTGAGCATATAATACCAATCCTGGCCTGACTGCACCAGCTGCCAATTAGTTTCCGGGTCCAATTCAAAGGGCTGGTTTTAACCTCACAGCTTTATACCACAACACCTCAAGGGCCTCCTCTCTCCATATGAACTGACCTGGAACCAGTGATCACCATCTGAAGCTGTTCTTCATGTGCCTCCTCCATGAGAGTTCTAAAGGGTGGCACCACGAGAACAGGCCTTGTCTACAGTGGCTCCCTGTTTGTGGAATGCTCTCCCCAGAGAGGCTGACTTGGCAACATAATTATATCTCTTTAGGTAAAGGTAAAGGGACCCCTGACCATTAGGTCCAGTCATGGCCGACTCTGGGGTTGCAGCGCTCATCTCGCTTTATCGGCCAAGGGAGCCGGCGTACAGCTTCCGGGTCATGTGGCCAGCATGACTAAACCGCTTCTGGTAAAACCAGAGCAGCGTATGAAAATGTCGTTTACCTTCCCGCTGGAGCAGTACCTATTTATCTACTTGCACTTTGATGTGCTTTCAAACTGCTAGGATGGCAGGAGCAGGGACTGAGCAACGGGAGCTCACCCCGTTGTGGAGATTCGAACCACCAACCTTCTGATTGTCAAGTCCTAGGCTCTGTGGTTTAACCCACAGCGCCACCCGTGTCTCTTTAGGTGCCAGGAAAAACCTTTCCTCTATAACCAGGCATTTTGCCTTTAACTATCTGTTGCCTTTTAAAAGTAACCGGGGTGTTTTTAAATGTATTTCTTTTTTCCACTTGGTTTTAATGTATCTATGTGTAGTTTTTGGTTTGCCTGTTCATTTTGTTCTGAGTCACTTTGGGCTGCCACAGGAAATATAAAGTGACCAAAAAAATTCAATAATGTCTTCATTGCTACTGTTAATAAAGCCAGCGTGGTGTAGTGGTTAAGAGCAGTGGACTCGTAATCTGGTAAACAGGATTCACGTCTCCGTTCCTCCACATGCAGCTGCTGGGTGACCTTGGGCTAGTCACACTTCTTTGAAGTCTCTCAGCCTCACTCACCTCACAGAGTGTTTGGTGTGGGGGAGGAAGGGAAAGGAGAATGATAGCCGCTTTGAGACTCCTTAGGGTAGTGATAAAGTGGGATATCAAATCCAAACTACTCTTCTTCTTCTTCTTCTTCTTCTTCTTCTTCTTCTTCTTCTTCTTCTTCAGTACTACTGCTATTACTACTCAACATTTGAACCTCCAAATGTGCTAGAACTTTTTCTTTATACACATTCCCTATGTTTTCCTTTGTATCTGCTGGCCCTCTGTACAACTTTCAATGGCAACAGGTGGAGAATGTGAGTTCCTGCCTTGGAAGGTTGATCCCCTCCAAAATTTCTTTCCGCTTCTGTCCTCAAGGTCCTTCTTCCAAAGTGCATTTGTCTTTCAACACTAAACTTTGGGAGAGAGAGAAAAGTGGTGGTGAGGAACCCAGACAGAATGCTGACACAGAACTTTGATTTTGACAGGATGTCTTCTGTCCTCAAACACACCATACCTCAAGTTAAGAGCACAGGATAATGTGAAAGGGAAGAATAATTAATGGTACATTCACCGTGCCACTAAGCTCTGAAGAACTACCTCTTCAGATTTACCTTAGGCAGAGAATATTATACAAAGGGTTGATTTATCTTTGGATGAGCCTGGGTTGGCTGGCTCAAATTGCCAGAGATAAATCTCGGCTTTAATAAAAGTTCAATAGCAACCAGTCCCCCATATTTTACCAACAATTCAGAAATATCAGAGGTCTTGGCCTTCGATAATATCTTCTTTCTGCATCATAATTGCCACTTTCCATCCTTTGCCTGCATTATGGACGAGCATTATTCAACTTTCCAGGGCAGTATTTTAAAAAACTCTTGAACATAGATCAACACGCAATTACCTTGTTGAACTTTCTTTCCTCAACTCAAAACAAAACCCAAAAGAAAAAATGCGCTCCCTTTAATGAAACTAAGCCAATGAAGGAAAATATCTGGCTGGAACAAGGATAGGGTACCAGTAACACTCCTGATATAGTTAGGTCTATTTTGATTACAGCTTGGCCCATTCTTGTGTTGGTTTGTGTTTAGATTTTAATGTCACATAATGCTTGCTCCCCATAAAGGTAAAGGTACCCCTGCCCGTACGGGCCAGTCGTGTCCGATTCTAGGGTTGTGCACCCATCTCACTTAAGAGGCCAGGGGCCAGCGCTGTCCGGAGACACTTCCAGGTCACGTGGCCAGCGTGACGAAGCTGCTCTGGCGAGCCAGCACCAGCGCAGCACATGGAAACACCATTTACCTTCCCGCTATAAAGCGGTACCTATTTATCTACTTGCACTTAGGGGTGCTTTCAAACTGCTAGGTGGGCAGGAGCTGGGACCGAAAGATGGGAGCTCAGCCCGCCACGGGGATTCGAACCGCCGACCATACGATCGGCAAGTCCTAGGCACTGAGGTTTTACCCACAGTGCCACCCGCATCCCTTTACCCTTGCTCCCCATACCCTTGACCATTTTTCTCTGTAGTTTATAGATAATGCCATTATGGACCAGAAGCATGAATGTTTGTACATTATTATAAACGAGAACCTGGGTGGGTGGTAGGGAACCCAGACAGTGCATTCCTTCCAACATTACTATTACATTGCTATAGTTGTATGTTGGTGGAAACAAACAGGGTCATCAATATAACTCAATAAAAACAGGTGATGAAAACGATACGAAATGGTTCACAATAAATATTAAAATCCTTCTCTGGAGGAAGACAAGATAGGTTTATCTTATGTCCCTTAATTTCCTTGCTTTGGTAAACAAAACCTTATTGGGAAGAGATCTGAGTAAGCAGTAGTGCAATGGTAAATTTTGAAATGCATGGGGCTCATTTCAAAACCCCCAGAGCCACACTCCCAAAGACACTACAGAGCCACATCCCCAAGGAAAGTTGAAAAAGGCAAGAAATGGCAAAGGGTTGTGTGGCAGCCTGCATGTTGGACTTTGGTTGAGGAGACCTGGATTCACAGCCATAATATTTACTGGATGACTTTATTTATCTACTACTACTTGGGGCCAGTGATTGTATGAACCTAGCTTATCTAACAAAGGGATCATGTACCAGACCACACCTGTCTTCCAGATGACCCCATTGCTGCTGTGGGAAGAAATCTTCTTCTTTAGCGATCACTCGTAGTCGAGTAAGATTGTCTTCCATAAACACGGTTTTAACAATGAGTCCGTAAGTGACTGTGAAGGCCAATTCTGGATCCACACATCCTTCCACAGTGGGGACATTGGTGGGAGTTGATCACGGTGTGGATTTGCCAAGCGTGCCTTCCTCTTAGCACATTTCTCCCTTGTGTCCTGAGTTCGAGCGTCTTCAAAGCCCATGACACCTTTGGTAAAGGCTGTTCTCCAACTGGGGTGCTTGCAGGCAAGTGTTTCCCAGTTGTTGGTGTTCATACTATATTTTTAAAAAATTGCCTTGACACAGTCTTTAAACCTCTTTTGTTGCCCACCAGCATTACGCTTTCCATTTTTAAGTTCAGAATAGAGTAGTTGCTTTGGAAGACGATCATCAGGCATCCGCACAACACGACCAGTGCAACAAAGTTGATGTTGAAGATCATTGCTTCAACACTGATGAGAAGAAATTCTGAAGGCTCTTCTACATTCTTGTGGGTTCCCCTCTGAGTATATGGTAGCTAAAAACACATCCACTTTTGCAGTTACCTCCAGGTTAATGTCAGACAGATAGAATCTGATATTTTCATTCTGCCATGATGTAGCTGGTTGTACAGTGGACAGTAGAAAAGAATATGTTCTACTGTGTCCAGCATATTCAAAAAAAAATCTGCAATGTCTGTTGCTTCTGGGGATGTTTAAATATCTGCCCTTGACAAAAGATGAGGGAGAAATGTTCAGTCAGGGTAACATAAAGGACCTGCGTTGGACTGGAATTATTAATTTTGAAATGTAAGTGACCCTGTTATCTGTTGGATTTAAACAATAAAACTTGAGGGAGGAAATTTTATTTACAGCTGACTTGATGTTTTGCTTTTCAACGTCTCTTAATCTGACATAGCAGACATGTTGGGTCTGAACCTAGATGTAAAATTTCCTTTAAATGCATGTAATGGAAACTTTTAAAACACTGCACGGGGTGAGGGACTTATCAACATGCCAATTAATATTCCCAACAATAAAAAGGTATTAAGACGCATAGTAAAATACTTCCTTAAGAAGAAAAATAAGGACCTTTTTGCAGATAAGCTGAACCTGAAAATTAAACAATCATGCACTCACAAACAGTTCTACAAGGTTTTTGAAAAAATAAAAAGAGTACATTTTTAAAAAAATCTAAACGCTTTATTCACAGCTTAATTCTTAAAGGTTACTAGTGGTTGCATGCCCTCCCCCACCCCACCCCGCCTCCCTATACATTACATTTTTTTCAAGGACAAAAAGGAGTTTTAAAACTGAGTGGAAAATATTCACGCCTGCTCTGAGTGCATCACACTTTTCATGTGAAAAATAAACATTTTTTTGGGGGGGGGACACATCAAAAACACAAATCTGTGCCGCTGCCCTTTGCTTCTTCTGATGGATTTTCCTTTGTTTGAACACATATTAGGCAATATATACTAGGTGACTATTTTCTAACATTCAATATATTTCTTTTTGTATATGCCTATGACTGTTTCCTCATGTGCAAGTTTCCTACTTTCCATGTGTTCCTACGTACAGATTGTAAGTGAACTAACAGATAATAAAATAAATCTCTACATGATTGGAATAAATACCCCTTTGGGTGTCTGGTGTTAATAATACCTTATGCTAAATATTCCAAGAGAAACTATGTCCTGACTTTAAAATATTAGTCTGTGTCAAATTAATGGCACATATGTCTAATGGTTTCAGCCCTTCTTTGTTTAGACTTCAATTACATTTGATTTATTTCAATCTGTTTTGCTTTTATTATTTTAAAGTTCCACAAAGTGGCTTAAACATGCTTTTGATATTCCAGAAACCATTTTTGGAATGTCCTTTTTATTTAGGGAAAATATTGGCTTGTAGTTCTCCAACCTTTATGACAATGGCAAAGTTACTTTATTAGATCTTAATTTAGCTCTTTTCATCTTTGTACATGTTGTACATCTATAGCTCTTTGACTGTCTGGAATATACAATTTTCAGACTCCTGTAATTATTGCCATTCAGCATTATAAAATCACAAACAGCAGAAACACAAACAGTGTGGTCCGCCAATATGGGACATTTATTATCATTACCCTGATCTAGCTAGAAACTCATGTATGTGTGGAAACAATCTAGGGTTCAAGGGTTCCACTGTGAGAATTCTATTGAGGACAGCCTTACTTTCAGATAAAACACTATAGGTACCATAGATAGTGATGGGTGAGATTCCTTTGGCTCATTTTAGTCATTTATTTTTAATATTTATAACCTGATCACAACATGGCTTATGCAACAATCAATAAGGCAGCCAGTCAAAGAAAATCAGTGTTTAAAACTAAAAATGTCATATTTTTCTGGCAGGCTCCAATGTCTCTCTCTGCCACAGGTTTCCCAGAAAGGCACCATAACATGCTCTAAGGGGCTCCATCAATTGATATCATTTTACATGTTTTTGTGTTGAATTAGAATGCAGAAAACAGGTTCTGAGACCCAAATTAATCCCTGTGGCTGAGTATGACAGGATAACCTCTAAAATAGGTTAAACTCCCTTAGACAGAAGCAAGTAGCTCTGATAACACGATAAAGCCGAATTCAACTTTCTCTGATGGTTAAATGCCAACTATTGTGGATGCTGACAGATTTACAAAACCAAAAGAGCCAGTTTTAGGGATTCAGTAGTATTAAATAATAAATAGCTGTTGCTGTGGAATGTCAGGAAAAAAATATATTCAGTCAACCCAACAAGTCTGAATTTGTTTCAAGTGCAAATTTCAAATTGTGAGAAGTTGGGCATATCTTGGTTCCGGGTAAATCATTATATTAAATACCTTAGGAGTCACAGCAGAGATTGCAATAAGCCTCTGAGACAGCATGCAGGCTTTAGGAAAAGATGCATTGCTCGAGAACAAAGATTCCAGTTTGGCACATTGAGATTAAAGGATCAGCTGGCTAATATATTGCAATACTGAAAAAGGGGATTGAAAGCTGGAAGCGAGAACAGTTCTATACTTGATGCAAAGGAAACACACAAGGGGTCTCTGTTTATGATGCTCTGGCCTCATGAAATAAAGGCTTTCTCTAATATTATATAGACTTGTCACCATTCTCGGAGCTTTGGGATTACCTATCAGACCTGAGATTTTTAGTTTGATGGTTGTACTCTCCTAGCTGGCAAACCAGAACTTTTCCAGGAACTTTAATGGGCATTTTAGCTAGCTCTGGATTTCACAGCAAGGTCTTCAAAGCATTGCACCATTCTATGAGCAAGGTGCTGGTCATTTGTTAGGTGGTCAGATCTGTAAAAGAGATTGATACAGGGTGAGGCCAGATTTTCCAGTGGAATAGGAGTACTCAGGGCATTTTTCCCCCCAGCTGAAAACTCAGTTCCCACACCTCTCGGGTGGGCAAAAGGGATGCATCCATGGTGAGCTCTGGCCAGTGCTTTTTTGTTAGGGGAAAATGTGCCAGTACTCACCATGGAGTTGTTATAGTAAGAACCACACTTTTAACCTTGTTGGGGGGGGGGAGGCCAGTACAGTGGTACCTCGGGTTACAGACGCTTCAGGTTACAGACTCTGCTAACCCAGAAATAGTACCTCAGGTTAAGAACTTTGCTTCAGGATGAGAACAGAAATCATGCTCCAGTGGCGTGGCGGCAGCAGGAGGCCCCATTAGCTAAAATGGTACCTCAGGTTAAGAACAGTTTCAGGTTAAGAACGGACCTCCAGAACGAATTAAGTTCTTAACCCGAGGTACCACTGTACTTCATAGCCTTGAGTATCTCTAGAAAAAGAGCACTGGTTCCGACACCTCTTTTTCTAGAAAAATAGCACTGGGAAGACTGCAAACTTACAAGAAGTGGAGTGGTACCTGTTCAAGCAGTTGTTGAATACTGGACCCTTAGAGGTAAGGTGAAAGATGTTCTCCTAGCTAAGGTCACATCTTTGTTTAAACCTGCAGGATGGATGTAGCAAATGGTAAATTAGACATGAAGGTGAAGTAAACTCTTACATTTGAATACCAAAGTCATTCAGAGTTTGACAAAGTTACGTCAACTTCCATCCCTACTTGCTAAACATCTAAGAAAATATACTCTCTTATTCTAGCAAAAATCTGGAATAAATTACAATCGCTAAATCTTTCTTTAATACCACCACACAGTTCATAAAATGAAGGCTTTGTGTTTGAAACACAGTCTCTCCATTTTTCAATTTTGGGAACCACCAACAAAGAGTTTGGGAACAAATTTAGTGGAAATGAATCTGGCACAACTCTCCTAGTGCATGTAGAATACAGAGCATTGTGCCACTAATCTCTCTCAAAAGCACTAGATGTCAGAAGGAGACAACATATTTAATACTTCATCTTATAGAATTAAGCTACTTCACTCTCTGCGCGCATACAATATGGTTCTCTGGCCAACTGATAGTGTTTAAGTAAATCATTATTGTCACGGTTGTTTATATCATAAATGATCTCACAGCTTTGTGGTTACTCCACAGTTCCTTTCATTGGGGCCTCAATAAAGATCTATATCTGAAGACAACTTTTGGTGGTTTCTGCATCACATCTGGATGAAGTGTTAGTCGGTGAGCTAAAAACTTAGTTATTTACAACTTTACATAATTCTGACAGTGGTTTCGCCAGCTTGTCCAGCCGAGCGTCAGAACAAGGAAACCAAGTGCTTTCTTGTGGTTCCTGAGACTTTTGATGGATATGGCTGCTTGGCAAAGGAATGTGAGGATCTGGTTTAAAATTAAAAACTTGAAAGACATTTAAAGTTTCCTCTGATAAATTATGTATCAAGGATAAGGAGATAAATATATACTATGCAGTATATTCCAAGAAGGATAGCAGCTGAGTATTTGCCTCTGTTCAGTCTCTACCATTCAGATATATACTCATATCATTCATCCCTCACCATCCTCATGAGCCATTTCATTCAGACATTCAACTGTGTAAAAAAAAATGTGGGTTGTTGCATATCTGAATGAAGTGGGTGGGTGCAATACATACACACACACACACACACACACACACACCCTGTCCCCTAATCACATCCATATAGCCACGTTTCTCATTTCATAAACACACATTCCCACAACCACTTAGGGAAATTATACAGAAACTCATCCCACCATTCATACAAAACATTAATACAGTGGTACCTCGGATTACAGACGCTTCAGGTTACAGACTCTGCTAACCCAGAAATAGTACTTTGGGTTAAGAACTTTACTTCAGGATGAGAACAAAAATTGCACTGTACCGCGGTGGCAGCAATGGGAGGCCCCATTAGCTAAAGTGGTACCTCAGGTTAAGAACAGTTTCAGGTTAAGAACGGACCTCCGGAACTAATTAAGTTCTTAACCCAAGGTACCACTGTAATCAGATTCCAGTCACATATCACAGCTCACAACATCACAACATAGCATTCAATGTATTCCCCACTCCTGAGCGTCTCCCATCCTCTGAAGGTTGGACATGCTTCAGAACATTGAAACAGACTACAGACACATTCAGCTATTAAATCTTTCAAACTTACACTGCACCAATCCTGAGCGGCATGGGGTTTCTTAACCTGAGGTACTATTTCTGGGTTAGCAGAATCTGTAACCTGAAGCATATGTAACCTGAAGCGTATGTAACCCTCGGTACCACTGTACTTTCTTACAATAAAAAAGTATAAGCAAGCGACAAAGCTAAAACAGAAGTACAAGTGGAAGGTGAAAATACTTAACTAAAGTGAAGTGGAGATATATTGAACAACAATCAGAATGAGGACTTCATAAATGTCCCATAAAGGGAACAAATTTATAGATAGATATGATTTGGCTATAAATTTTGCAAATAAGATCACTCAATGGAAAGAGTACACATTGTTGCATTAAATTGCAAATGGAAGCAGTGGGGTTTTTTTTATAAAAAGAAATGCTTAAAGGGTTTCAGGACTACCTCCATTCCTGCTTGCACAGTACCCCGAAACACACATTTTGTGGTGCTTGTGAGACTGTGGCCCTGAAAAAAGCACTTTGGGAAGACAAGGTCTTGGTCTGAAATCATGCAAGCTCACAGCACCCAAGATGGTTGCTGCGCTATCATGTGAAAAAACAGGGTGTCCCTTTTTCCTGGGAAACTTGTGGGGTATGCAGTCCATGCACTGGAAAATTCCTAATGAGCTCCAAGTGGCAACTGGCCAAGCTATTCAAAGGGTGAAGTGCCACAACTAAGAAACAGGAAGAACTCAGGGAGAGGCCATCTTTTATAGGTAACCCTTCCCTGAGGCCTAAGAAAGGCCATATGAAAAAGAAGAAGAAGAGTTTGGATTTGATATCCCGCCTTTCACTCCCTTTAAGGAATCTCAAAGCGGCTAACATTCTCCTTTCCCTTCCTCCCCCACAACAAACACTCTGTGAAGTGAGTGGGGCTGAGAGACTTCAAAGAAGCGTGACTGGCCCAAGGTCACCCAGCAGCTGCATGTGGAGGAGCGGAGACACGAACCTGGTTCACCAGATTACGAGACTACCGCTCTTAACCACTACACCACACTGGCTCTCCCCTCTCTCCCTTTGGGAGGAAGTATTGAGAGTCTTCCTCCCTCATTGGGGTGGAACAAACACGCTCGCAGGCAAAAGGTTGGGAGTAATCAAGTCATAGTGCTGGAAGGCTGCAAACAGTTGCAGTTCTGTGAGTTACGCTGACTTTAATGGGACATTTGATGCATATGTAAATATATGCAGTACGGAGACCTTATATGCTGCAGCACAAAAAGAAGCTTTGGGGTGGAGTGACCATGTAGCAAACTCAAAATCGGAACAATTCTACCCATAAGCAAATGCAAATGAGCTCTCTTCTTGCATTACATTAGACAAAGTTAAAAGTACAAACCAGACTTATGATTCTCTCTTTTGCTTTCATTCTCCTGCAGTACTAACAAATTGCACTCTAAAAGTTTTGGGAAAAGTCTGTAGGCAAGAACATTTGGTTAGAATGTGCTTTTTAGACTCTAAGCACAATGTGTTCTTTACAAGGTCAAACTGACATGAACATAGCAGTCGGAGTGAGTTATAGAAAAACCTATTGTGCAGATTCCTTCCAGCAGCTTGCCAAATTTGACATTATGGAGCTCAGAAACAAAAATCCAATCCTTATTAGCTGTAATTAAAATATTTTATTTATGTCAGTTAGGTACATAATGCCCCTTGAAGATGTTATCTTAGGCTCAAGAGAGGTTGAGCTGTCTTTATGGTAAAAACATCTAAAATAGTTTTAAATTCACTCGTTCCCACTGAAAATCTGCTGTGTTCTATTTTGAAAACTCTGAAACTCCTTATAAAGCAAAAAGTGATTTTTTTCCCTTCCTCCTATTTTCAGCGTGAGTTATCTAATCCTATCATGCAGACGGTCTGACCCACAACCAAGTCAACTTAGAGTTCTTGGGTTTAATTCTCAAAAGTTTTACTGTTTTTGAGAACATGGCTGCTAATGTTCTTATGCTGAATGCACAGGGCATGATCCACTCATTCTTGCATCCATATGTACATGTTGAGGGAACAGATCCAAGTATGGACCTTCTGTTTTCATCTTTTAGTCCCACAAGTAGATAATGCACTGTGGCAGGAGCCTGAAATCTGATGGCCACTATGGAGAACATGGATCTGTGCTTTGCCCCCATTCAGTGCTCACAATGGTCCATTAAGAACTGGATCAGACCAAAGGCCCCATCTAGTCCAGCATCCTGTTCTCACAGTGGCCAACCAGCTGTCCATGTGAAGCCCACAAGCAGAATGCAAGTTCAACAGTGCTCTTGTGAGCCCTAGCAACTGATCCTCAGAGGCTTACTGACAACTTTAGAGGTTTGTCCTTTATGAAATGCCTTTGAAGCCTTCAAGATGGTGGCCATCACTACAATGTGTGATAGCATATTCCATTGTTTAGCTAAGCCCTGTGTGAAACAGATGCTGAAGTGTGTCTCCTCAAGGAGATAGTTCCTTCTTGATTGGGCTCCACCTCTCCTTTGGATTCTCCCTTTAACCCAGGGGAAGGGAACCTGTGGCCTGCCAGATGTTGCTGGACAACAGCCCTCCATCCATGTCTCAGAAAAATTACCCCATCATCTTAAAGGGTCAGTTAAGCAATGGATTTTGCTGCCGCTGGTAGAGCTTTCGTGATGCAAATGAGCAAACAAGATATGAAGCCACTTATCCCAGTGAGGTATGTCTTTATTTGGCAAGCTCTACAGTTAGATATGACAGGCACTTAAGGCCTCAAGGGTGTTGCTATTGCTTTTGGACTTTTTTTTTGCTATGAACTACTACAGAAACAAAATAAGTTACCCTTTTTCTCTATAGTTGAAATGAAATCATTATCTTTAAGAAACATAGACTGTTCCTATTATAACATGTTTTGATTTTTTTTAAAAAAAAGTGCAAAAGAAATATTAACAACATTTTTCACTATGTAATTTTGTTAATAGACTATTTTAATTTATCATATGAAACAAAAAACAGAAATCTTTTCTGTTTGTTTGTTTGTTTTCAATCATTTTTTCCAGTTGTTGTTGTTTGTTTGTTTTTTAGAAAAAGATTACTGCTATATGGATTAAGATTTTTTAAAAGGCAACCGCTTGGGTGAACACTTGATAGATTTAAACCACTTATAAGCAAAATCTTAAGTGAAGTTGAATCGCCTTGTGGCAGAGACTTCACTTCATATGAGTTCCCCCTTGTTTTGTTTTTACATTGGCTTGAATGGAGCAAACGTCTAAAGAATACTGTGGGGAAATGCTTAGGAGGATAGATATAAATCATGCCTGCATGCACACTTTAGAGTTCAAATGAATACGCTCACTCTAAAGTTGTGGAAATTGAGCTGACGGCAGAATTTTCAAGAAAGAAAACATGTGCTAAAGCAACCTGGGAATCGGATTTCTGCTTGAAGCCCTTGAAGCAACCAAGCCCTCTGGTACCTACTCACTCGATGTGTCTTTTCCCCAAGGAAATTAACTTTCTCTGACTTGCACAGAGCACACCATCTGACAATGAATACCTTATGAGCAAAATACTTAAGGGTTCACTTGCTATTGCCTTGAGAACAAAGCAATGCAGGTGATTCTAGAAGGAGCTGGAACTGTTTTCTTGGGCTACCAAATGCCTGGAAGAGAAACAGATTGGGGCATTTTTTTAATAATAAAAAAGGGAATTTGATCATATAAAAGAGTGACAATTCAAAAGGACATTCATGGTACAGTGGTACCTCGGGTTACAGATGCTTCAGGTTACAGATTCCACTAACCCAGAAATAGTACCTCGGGTTAAGAACTTTACTTCAGGATGAGAACAGAAATCGTGTGACGGCGGCATGGCAGCAGTGGGAGGCCCCATTAGCTAAAGTGGTACCTCAGGTTAAGAACAGTTTCAGGTTAAGAACAGACCTCCAGAACAAATTAGGTTCTTAACCCAAGGTACCACTGTAATTCATTTCATAAATCCATACTGGAAATTGTGACCACAAGGATTCCTTCTAAACTAAAGCCAGCCTTCAGTTCAGCTAGATTTCAACTATTTGTAAAATTGCAATGCTTAAGTATCCACAACAGCTTTGCAAGAGAGGAGGATGGGGAGAAATCCAGAACAACTTAGCTACACATCTGTGACTGCTCATTAGCCACAACCCTGGGACCTCCTAGAAGTCCCACCAGATCTTAGCGGGCACCAGCCACCACTGCTGATGACTTAATGTGCTCCGTCTCCCTATGATCAACTTACATGAACTAAATTCCCCATTGAGATCTATTTCTACACATTCCCTGTGGTTTTATCAGCACCGGCTTTAGGGAAGTGTGGGCAGTTCCCTGCACAGGGCGCCAAGTCAAGGGGGCACAAAATTATGCGCTTGAGAATATGTGCAAAACAGAAGGGAGGGAGGGCGCTTTAACAAATTCTGTTCCAAAAGGTATTATTGTGAAAATAAGAAATATTTGGGGGTGGAGTATACCAAATTTAGTCCTCACTCAGGGTGCCATATTATCCAAGTCCATCCCTGGTTTTATGAGACTTTGCACTTTCTTTGGTGTGATGAACTGTGTCTTGAAGAGAGATTTGCCATAATCATGCTCAGCCAGATGGTCTGAGATGTGATCTCTGCATAATAGGTCTAGCCCTGGATGCTTGTACATACTTCAGTCAGCTAATTTATAGATATAGATATGTGCCATCTCCAAGCAACTGTATTGTGCAGTTTTTAATTCTTGCTGGCGTTCATGTTTTAATGCTGTTTGATCTTTTTATGATCAGACTATAAAAGTAAAGGGACCCCTGACCATTAGCTCCAATCGTGGCCGACTCTGGGGTTGCGGCACTCATCTCGCTTTATTGGCCGAGGGAGCCGGCGTACAGCTTCCAGGTCATGTGGCCAGCATGACTAAGCCGCTTCTGGTGAACAGAGCAGTGCACAGAAACACTGTTTACCTTCCCACCAGAGCGGTACCTATTTATCTACTTGCACTTTGACGTGCTTTCGAACTGCTAGGTTGGCAGGAGCAGGGACCTAGCAACGGAAGCTCACCCGGTCACGGGGATTCGAACCGCTGACCTTCTGATTGGCAAGTCCTAGGCTCTGTGGTTTAACCCACAGCGCCACCCGCGTCCCCTACGATCAGACTATACTTGCAGTCTATTTCTGTACACACTGCCCAGACTTGAGCCCCAGAGAGGGCACTTCAGTGCTGCTAACACAGCAAAAACAACACGGGAGGCAGCAGTTAGGAGTTACCAGTCTCCACAGCCACACTGGGCACTGTGGTTCTCTAGCAATTTGACTTCAGCCCCAGAGGCACACTCCGTTGTCTTTCAAGACAGATGGGTGCCAACATTTCTGTACACGGCTTGGGTACTCTCTGAATGTAAAGTGGTGTCTGAGTCCTTAAATGAATAAACTTCCCAACCCAGATAACATTCAGAGAGGCACATCTGAACTCTTCTTAAACCTTCATATATTTATGGCCTCCAAGAATGTGGTCAAGAGGGGGAGACAGCTAGAGAGCAGAAATTTAATTTAATTAACATGGCCATTAATACTTTGACTTGGAGATCTTTGACTTTATTACCAAGTTCATTTTTTATTAAAATAAAAAGCAAGACAAAGCACATACCATTGTTGGTTCTGGTGATGACAGAAGGAGACCTTGCGGCTGATGATTTTCTTCAGCTGAAGATATTTGCCTTTTCATTTGATGGATTTTTTTTCCTTGGTTGAAGAGATTAATCCCAGTGCTACTCATGCCAGAGAGTCACACTATGCTTAATTGCATTGCCAAAAGGTCTTTAGAATATACAGCTACAACCATTGTTTTGTGGTTATGACATTCTTGACAAACGTTTCCGTAAAGCCCAAATCCAAGATCGTATTCTGAAGTCACAGAAGGTTGGTCGAAGAGCAATAGTAAGAAATATAATGTTAAAAAATGTGATGTTTCCATTGTAGCTTTAATTATGGAGGTGATGATAAGGACAGATTGAGTGAATGGATTGCTACCAAGGCACCTGAGGCAGGTTACAATTTTAAAACACCCAAACTTCCTTGATGCCTCCCCGAGTACACATCCCCCTGTGATCAATTATTATTCATTGATAAAATGTTTTCACTTTACCTTTTTGGGTTGCAATCATGCTGCATAATCCTATACCTATCGAATCTCAACTTTATCATTCCTTTTAGTTCAAGATTACAAAGTTTGGTATCTACTTTTAATGTTTAATAGGTTATTGTATTTTAGTGTTTTGTTGGAAGCCGCCCAGAGTGGCTGGGGAAACCCAGCCAGATGGGCGGGGTATAAATAAATAAAAAAAATATTATTATTATTATTATTATTATTATTATTATTATTATTATTATTATTATTACTGCAGCTGGCGAGAAATCCTTTACAATATCTAGACATTTCTTCATTACCTATTTTACTTCAAGCATCATGAAAATATGTTTAAAATCAGAGATCTACACTTTTTGGCCACATTTTGGTCTTGGTAACCATATCAACTGTGTAGCTATCAGGACCCTACGCAACCCCTTCCTCCCATGCCCCTTTCTCAGCTTGTCTCATCATTAGCATAATTTTCGTTATCTTCCTTTGAAAAAGGTTATAGTTCAGTGGCAGAGCCTATGCTTGGAATGCAGAAGGTCCCAAATTCAACCCCTGACATTTCCAGGTATGACAGCGTGACTGGGAGATACATTTCTACTTTTTAATGCACTTTTTTGGTCTGGCTGAGTATCTCTCATGACTGGTGCTTATCATTTGGCCAACTGAGGCTGCACCTCAGGCAGTTGATTTTCAGTGACACGGAAAAGGCAACAAATTGTTAGTTATTTACTCCCAGTCAGACTGCCTCAAGAGCAAAAATATTTTGTCTGCCCTAGGGTAATGCACACCTTGACTGGGGTATGGAAAAAACTTTGGCTGCTCGACCTCAAGCAAAAATATGTCTTGAGCCAGCCTTGATCTTGGCCATTGGACATTTGATGTCAACCACAGGATATGGACCTGCTTGTGAGCTTCCAGAAGCGTTTGGCTAAGGACGTAAATGCTGGTCTGTTTGTGCTATTGGCGAGGCAACTGCATGTTCTCAACAGTACAACATCTGACTCTGGTGTCTTTTCAACAGTCCCTCCAAGATATTGTGACATTGTACGTGTTTGATCAATGTGGTCCTTATTTGTTGTCCTGATGAATCATACTCTCAGGCTGCCAAAGTGTTCTGAAGGTATTGGAATATGGGTATTAGCTCCTCATAATAAATGATGAGGCAAGCCTTACTATGTGAAACGCAAGAGCCGTATCATCAAACCTGTTTCAAATGAATGATCCACGTTGTGCTAATATTGTCGAGAGCTGGAAATAACAATGATATTAAGCCGTGTTAGTGGAGCCAGATATGTCTTCATAGCAGGTTGCCAAACATCCCCCTGCCCTCCCCCCGGAAGAAAATGTGCCCTGAAAGTATAAGGATGCTAAATTCTAGTCCTCTATATTCAAATGGCAAAGTGAAATGAGCTGTTCATAATCTAGTATTTTTAATACTTGGACAGCCTTTAAGTTTAGGATACCTGTTATGTCTCCTTGGGGCTAGACCAGGCCAACTGTTCAGTTGTAGCCAACTCTCCAGTAATAGGCAAGTAAATATATTGATTGACTTTCTATCCCTGTCCCTCTGTGGTGGTAACTCTGGCTGTTTCCATCTTCGTTTTACCTGCCAGCATGATCACAGATGGTCCTAAAGAGAAAGGGATGTTATTGCCCAGTTTTAGATGCCTGGAATGTGACCAACGGCAGCAAAGAGCCAATTTCAAAGCTTGTTTTCACGATCAGAGAGCTGGTTTCTTTACTGTGCTGCCGGTTGTTAGCACATTGCTGTTTCTATGTTGGTGATAATGCAGCACAGCAATGAACTAGCCCCATCCATGTGTAAGCACAATGTATTTCCAACAGTCCAGGTGTATTTTTAAAGAGTCTAACGTAGCAAGTGGCTAATATGTCTACTCAACAGAAAGGCACGTTGATTTCAGTGAGGCCTATTTCCAGGTAAACAGCTGTAAATATATTCAGCGAAAGAGGTGGGTTCTTTGAAACAAAATACCTTACCTGTCAAGGTAAAGAGCTGCCGCTTCAGTGTATGGCGAAACCTGTACAATGTTGATGCTTGACACATTTCTATGGGCAGGAAGTACCTCAGTTTAGGGGCTGCTGTTGTGAATAGTTGTGTGTGTCAATCTGCACTTATTATATGGTTTATTAATGTCAATCATGGCATATGTAAAAGGTTGGCATGACCTTAATATGGCAAGAGATACCCCATTATGAACTGTGGTGACCTTGGTACAATTCTGATTCTGGCATCATCTCCTGGAAGGCATTCAGGAAATGTTCTAATTCCTCACACCTTGTAAATGAAGTTGCCAAGTAAAGTCTACTCAGCACCTGATAAGATAATGATGACATAATTTAAGGCACAGAGCAAGCAAAGGATGACCAGTTTAGACTGTCACCCACTAGGATGATATTCTTTCAAACACCTAATTTGCAAGATGGGTGAAAACTCAAATGTTATGCAGAAATTAACAGTTTGGGAAATGTCAGAGAAACAGAATAAACTTAATGCAGCAGCCCCACTGTTAACGGTGAAGCCCAGCCCTGAGAAACTGATGGACAACTTATTTTTCTTTGGGAGAAAAGTAACTGGAATGGCCCCCTCCATTTGTCTGCCAACAAATATGGCGGTGAATTACACACCGTTCCATTTCAGATGGTCTGGCCTGTCTTATCCTTCAACAGCAGGGGACATGCAACTAGTTGTACATAGGCACTATGCCGGGAATGGGAGGTGTCCACAACTGAATGATTTTGCTGCCTGTTTTGACCTATAAGAACAGTTCTCAAGCACCTGTAAGCCCGCAATGCACAGTTGGTGGGCTGCATTTGGTTTGCTGGTTCCAACAAAAGCAGGTGTGTTTCACATGAAATGAGCAGGGGAAATAAACCATTCTGCCTTTCGCTTTTGACCACCACCAAAGACCCATATAAAAATGAAAGCAGTATGTCACTGATTCCCCACTAGAAGGAAATAGTGAACTTTCTATGTATTGAGAATTGGCTGTGATCCAGAGGACTATGAGCAGTACAGGGGGAAGAAATGCTACCCAGCCCTTTCCATGCACAGATGTGTAAGCAATTGCTAGATATGAGCACAGTTAGCTGTGTAAAACAGGCTATTTGGGATGCAGAACTGAATGCTTTCTCTGGTTGAGGGTCTTTCTCAATCTCTGAAGCTGTTTGTCCATTGGAAACCACCCTTCATTCTCCTCTAACAGAGGAAGCTGCCTTATAACGAGTCAGACAACTCCGTGTAAACCACT
This sequence comes from Podarcis gaigeae, assembly GCF_964106915.1. Classification (NCBI taxonomy): domain Eukaryota; kingdom Metazoa; phylum Chordata; class Lepidosauria; order Squamata; family Lacertidae; genus Podarcis; species Podarcis gaigeae. The sequence continues at coordinate 72,031,822 of NC_139681.1, forward strand.
CAGATATTCCTCAGTATTGTCTATACTGATTAGCAGCAGCTGTCCAGGGTTTCAGACAGGATACATTTTTTCTCAGTTCTGCCTGGATTGAACCTGTGACCTCCTGTGCTTACCACGAAGCTGCATCCCTTCTTCTCAGTCAGAGAAACAACCATGGCTGAGAACAAGTATAACTGCCTTCACATAAAAGAAGAGTGTGCATTTTGTTTGTTTTACACGAGCTTCATGAAACAGAAAGAATAGCTGCTCTGCATGATGTAGGATATTGTTTCTGCATGTGGAAGAGGAGCAGTGAATCCTGGCCATTGTTCAGCTGTGGTATATCTCTGCCAATGAGCAGCTTGCAAAATGGTTTTGAGTTCCACATTAAAAGAATTTTCATCACAGTTATGAATGTGTTTACTAAGTAGTTCTCATTATAAGAATTTTGCTTGCTGTTTGGTGAGATACATTCTAGTCAGAACTCTTTCTTTCTTTCTTTCTTTCTTTCTTTCTTTCTTTCTTTCTTTCTTTCTTTCTTTCTTTGCTTCCTCAAAGTACTTTGGACATTTCCCCCAAACAGGAACTTCCACATTTGTTTCATAATGTCACTTTAAGCAAAACTGGTGAAAGCTTATGGGTGTGCAGAAGTCCCTTAGAAATTTCACCAGTATAATAATAATAATAATCAGCTTCCTTCTCTCATAGTCTCTTTGTTGTGACAAAGTTAGCACAGGAAATCTGCCTTATGCAGAGCAAGATTACTGGTCCATCTAGCTCAGTATGTCCCACACTGACTGGTAGAGGCTCTCCAGGGTTTCAGGCAGGAGTCTCTCCCAAGCCTGCCTGCAGAGTCTGGTAATGCATCCTGGAACTTACTGCATGAAAAGCAGATGCTCTGTTAACAAGCTTTGGCTCTTGCCGTCTTTTTCATTGCTTGTAGTATTCTATCGAGACACCTCTCACTTTGATATTGTTTAGGGCCAGATTACATGTTATACTGAGCACACTTTTAAAACAAAAACCAAACAGGATTGAAACTGTGGGCCATGCTGGTGGGCCTAACTTGCCCCATGGACTGGAGGTTTTCCCAGCCCGGAGATACACAGCCAAAATTCTTCTCCTCCATTCTAAACTGAAAGCAGCCTGAAACCTGCTTGCAATTCACATGAAAGGTAGAAGTATAAAGAAAATGTATTGAGAAGCTTTATGAATTTAACACATGGCCTTGGTACCCACACGTGCTAAAAATACTTTAGGGGGATTTATTTAAGACAAATTCTTCATTGCAGTCAGATTGGGTATTTAGGAGGACATTCCACTAAAACTAATGGGATTTGCTTCAACATTAATGCATTTGTGATTATTGTGACCTTATTTTTAATAATAATAATAATAATAATAATAATAATAATAATAATAATAATAATAATTCTGCTTTGGCCTCTAGATGGCTCACCTGGAATTTCTATTGCAAGAAACGCCTCAAAAAAGAAGAAAACTTCCCTGAAACATTATCAAAATATCACAATGTTCTCCATTTTCAACAGCTATAGAACCAATCATGTGAACCAGATCTGTATGTGAACATGTTGCTAAATTGTTCTGCTTTTTGTAGAACCAATGATAAAATGTGTATCAATGCCAAAACAGATTGAGCAATAATGTCATTTTCTATTAGTAATTATTGTGAGTCACATCCCAAAATATCCTATGGAGGCAGGCTTTAATGAACACTTTCCAGGTGCTGTCTTTGCTGTGGGGTAGGTGATATATTTGATGATTAGTTTCCAGTCATCTGCCAATAGATTTTTCACCTTTTAAATAATAGATGGAACTTTTGGCTGGAGCATAGGATGAACTACTGTTTAACTAATAATGCCGTTTTTAAAAAGCTGGGTTTTATCCCATGATGAATTAAATACATATGTTCACATGCACACAAAAGCCACTTGGGAAATAGCTATGCAAATCCCATTCCTTCCTACTAAACAAAATGGTTTTCTGCAGATTTGTGAAGGCCAGGGGAAGACATCAAGCTGTTATTGCTTTCTGATCGTTTTCATCATTCATAGTATCATAGTATCATCATTCATCTTATCAGAGATTTATGAAATATGGCAAAATCCATCAGGCATCAATGAAATGGGAACTGCAAAATGCCAAACAGATTCTAAAAATGTAATTTGAAAGGGTGTCAGCAAGATTCTGTAATTTGAAACCTAGTTGGTTTTGGAGAATGTCACATTTCAACTTCACAAGCTTTGTTGTTTAAAGAGTAACTGGGGAATTTTGGTGGCTTGAGGGAGCTGGGAATGTTTAGCCTGGAAAAGAGGAGCTATGATAGGCAACTTCAAGTTTCTGAGGTCCAGCGCAAAAGGCCTTCTGGCGGTTCCCTCACTGCAAGAAGCCAAGTTACAGGGAACCAGGCAGAGGGCCTTCTTGGTAGTGGCGCCCGCCCTGTGGAACACCCTCCATCCAGATGTCAAAGAGAACTACCAGACTTTTAGAAGACATCTGAAGGTAGCCCTGTTTAGGGAAGCTTTTAATGTTTGATGCATTACTGTATTTTAATATTTTGTTGGAAGCCGCCCAAAGTGGCTGGGGAAGCCCAGCCAGATGGAGGGGTATAAATAATAAATTATTATTATTAAAGGGCTAGCACATGGAGGATTGAGCAAGCTTGTTTGCTCCTGCTCCAGATAGCTTCAAGTTACAAGAAAGGAGACTTCGACTAAACATCAGGAAGAACCTTCTGACAGTAAGAGTTGTTTGACAGTGGAACAGACTCCCACAAGAGGTTCTCCTTCCTTGGAAGTTTTTAAGCAGAGGTTGGATGGCCTTCTGTCATGTATGATCTAGTTTAGATTCCTGCATTGCATGGGGTTGGAATAAATGACCATTGGTGTCCTTTCCAACTCTACAATTATATGAATCTATGATTCTAAGCAAGCCATTCTATACACACACTATGCTAAGTTCATAGATATGCTACTGCCATGCCAGAGAAATAATGGAATTGTAGGATTCAAAGGGAGCAGCTACCATATTCAAGTATATAGCCTGCCCAGTGAGGCTGGGGGGAAACATACAACTAGAAATTACAAAAATGGCAGGAAATGAGAGAGAAACCCCCTCCCCCGATATCACTGCTACCAGAAAGGCAGAGAAGTAGTGGTTCAGGGTTGTGGGAGTGGGCAGTAGACCTATTACTATTTCTTCAACAGAGTCTCTATCTCCAGCATCCCGTTGGCATGAAAGGGGAGATTTCATCCACTGAGAATAAGCCTCCTCACCCTTTGTGCTGATTAGAGCCAATCAGAGGGAAAAGTGGTGAGTCAGGCGCTGGGAATCGGCTCCTAGGGTCACTCTGGAGAAGATGCATGGGACGAACCCAAAGCAGAAGTTATTCTGTATGCTCCAAAGCTAAGCATTTAGGGACACTGAAAAAGCAAGGTGCTTCCACTTCAAGAGAATGGTGTGCAAGTTCTGTTACATACAGTGGAACATACAAGAAAGCACAACTGAAGTCACTCTGAAAGGAGATATGCAGCACTCCAAATCATTTGCTCATGTATGTGCACAGAAAATAGCAGATCTAGCTGGAAAAGAAACACATGGAGATCTGCGCAGATCACTGCAACGTACCCCTAAGCAGTGCTTTTCTTCTAGAAAAAAGGTGCCAGTATTGTGTACCCTTGAGTATCACCAGAAAAAAACACTGTCCCCAAGTATTATTATTGTTCAATTATAATATTATTCCACAATCTTAGAAGAGGGCATGGCTGTAAGGGTGCATGGCTGTGATTATCATGAAGAGACCTTGCACGTCTGAATTTTGCCACTACACTACTGTAAATGGTACCACTCCTGTTGTTCCCCTGCTTACACACCACTGCTGGCTGTTGTGTGGCTTCCCCCAAATCCTAAAGGCCATCAGCCAGTGTAACTCCAGCAGAGAACTGCACATAAAGAACTTAATGCTTTGCTTTGCTTGCTTGCTTCAGACACCAAATTGCTGACCTTTGATTGATGCTGGGTGAGGGATTTTTTTCTGACCAGCTCATCAGAGACATTACAAGTGATGTATGGAACTATGTTTATATTTGGCACCAAAGACTAAAAATATACCTTTAAATAGGGTATGTTGTAATTGTACATTGAAGCACTTCTAAGGAGTTTTCGGTGATATCAGGCACTCCCAGCTTGAAGCAGCCCTGCATTTTAATCAAATATAACTCTGAGGCCACTGCCACAGAATTGCAACCAAAATGTTTGGGTACTGTTATGTATCTAAGGAAACCAATCTGAACTTCTATAATTATCTTATTAACTTGTTTGTAACAATAGGTCCTCCATCAAGAGTTTTCTACAAATGCTGAACAGCATTTATTTATTTACTTGCCTCTTTAAGAAAAGAAAAAGAATAAATCACTATCCCCAAAAAAGGACTGTGAAATGGAAGAAAAGAATGTAATTTCTGCCTAATGTGGAAAACATTCTGGTGGTTTTTTAAAGTAAAAAAAAAAAATGGCAATGGTTTCCCTGGATTCCCTTTTATGAAAGAAAGCAGCCCAGGGCTAGCCTCATACTATTTCACTAGTGTTGTTGTTGTTGTTTAGTCATTTAGTCGTGTCCGACTCTTCTTGACCCCATGGACCAGAGCACGCCAGGCACTTCTGTCTTCCACTGCCTCCCGCAGTTTGGTCAAACTCATGCTGGTAGCTTCGAGAACACTATCCAGCCATCTCGTCCTCTGTCGTCCCCTCCTTGTGCCCTCCATCTTTCCCAACATCAGGGTATTTTCCAGGGAGTCTTCTCTTCTCATGAGGTGGCCAAAGTATTGGAGTCTCAGCTTCAGGATCTGTCCTTCCAGTGAGCACTCAGGGCTGATTTCCTTAAGAATGGATAGGTTTGATTTTCTTGCAGTCCATGGGACTCTCAAGAGTCTCCTCCAGCACCATAATTCAAAAGCATCAATTGTTTACTAGTGTAAACAATTTTAATTCAAATGGTCCAGCTGCACAAATGCAGCACCTTGAGAAGGATGTTGATAATCTTTAAAGATGTGACATGAACCTAAGTCACAGAAACGTTTCATCTTGACCAGGTCCTAAGTTCAAGTTGCCATGGGGAAACACACAGTGTTTAAACTACTAGGCTGTCCAAAGTGTGTTATTTTGAATAAATGTGCTTAGGGAAATTCAGATTTGGGGGATAGGAACTGTGAGGCAATGAAAGGGGAAACAAGAGTCAGAGGAGTACAGAAGAGGAGGCCAGAAGAGGGGGAAATAATGAAATAAGTGCTAATCATAGAATTTTAGACATAGAAGGGAGCCTGAGGGTCCAACTAGTCCAACCACCTGCAATGTAGGAAACTCAACTAAAGCATCTATGGCAGATGGCCATCCAATCTCTGCTTAGAAACCTCCATGGAAGAAGAGTCCAAGGGTGTACAGATGTTGTTTGGTCTCCACCATCCCCAGCCGGCATGTCCAGTGTTCAGGAAAAATGGGAGTTGTGGTCCAGCAATATATGGAAGACCACAAGCTTCCCACCCATCAACTTAATAGGTGTTTATAAACCCCCAAGCACCTCCACTTGTGTGCTATTCACTACAATACAAGTATATGAAAGTGTATGGAACTGCTTTGTACTTACAAAGACTGTTGGCATAGCAGCCCAGTACAATATTGTATTTAACTGGCAGTGACCCCCCCCCCCCAGAGATCCCATGGCCAGTTGTCAGGGATGATTGGAGTTCTTGTCCAACACCATGCAAAGAGGCACAGGTTCCCCACCTCTGTTTTAACTGGAGGTGCTGGAGACTGAACTGAAGGCTTTATATACTGAGCTATGCACACACACACCGACAACCTAAACATGTTCAGGACTGCAGCCAAGGGTGTCCTAGAGCAGCTGACTGAAAACTCATGCCTTTAAGGAACCCTTTAAGGACCCTTTATCATCATGGCTTAAAATAGGAGCCCTGGCTCTGCAAGGAGGTTGCACTCGGTCTTCTAAGAGGGTTTCTTTATGATCTGTGTGACCAGTTCAAAGAGATGCATGCTATAAATAAATTAATCCTTTCCAGCCAAATTAGAGTCTCTGGTGGAGGCCAGAAGTTCATATTTTAAAGCATCTGCTGAAATCAGCAGAATGGTTCTGAAGATGAGCTATCAGTTATTGATCAAGGTGAGAGGCAGGAGAGATTTTGTTTTTTTCTCTCTCTTTTAATTGAGCTTAATCTCAGTGTGACTTCATGTAGCAGCAGGAAGTGTCTTTCTGTTTCCACTTTGCCAAAGTGGAAAAAGTTATAGCCATTTTTATCGTCCCCAGCATAGTGAATAAGAGTGGCTCAAGGTGCCAAATTACAGATTGAAGTGAGGAGTGCACAGAGTGACTCAGAAGCAATTTGATTTTTTAAAAAATGCACAGATATAAGGTGAAACTTGGGGTCTGCACACACTCCTACTGCAGAGCAAATCAGACCTGGTTGTGGGATATTACTGAAAGGTGCTAGGCAGAAAGCGAATAAATAGGTGAAAGTTTCCACACACAAAATGTAAGGCAGAGCTCAAAAATGTTTGTGAGGAATTGTGTTCAGTTCGGGTCTAACTTTGTGCTCAGCCAATCATAGCTTGAAATCTTGGCTGAAAATGAAGTGAGACTGAATTCATTATTAAGTAAGTAACTCAGCCCATGTCTGATAGGAGCTGGGTCACTTAGAAGAGGGTGATTTGATTATTTAAGTTATACAGACACAGTGTCACAAATTTAGCTGTAGCTTATTCCTCCCATAATGAAGTAATAAGATAAAAATATTATCCAGGGTGTACTGTAAAAAATCCCTTGACTATGTTGATAGAAATTTGTCGCTTACAGAGTTATCAGTACCACCTTAGCACCTTTGCTAACCTGTACACAACATCTTTTGAACTATTTTCTAGGCCTTATTTGAATCGTACCTCTACCCCAACATCTGCTCAAATGCAAACAAAGTTGCCAATAATCATGACACATAAAAATGGAAAAGAGAGATTGCTGAAACAGCGGTGTTTGCAAACATCCGTACCTTGGTGGCGTAACGATATTATCCAGCATTGAAGAAAGGATGCTAGAGAACACAGTTTACTGCATCTTGGGGAAAATACAGCCAATCTGGTAATTGACGAATGGTTTCATTTTCTCCAAGTGCAATAATTCTGTGGGTGATGAGAAGCAATTTCCTAAATGCTTCTGTGCAACTGCACATTGTGGAGGAATTGCAAATTCAGAAAAGGTTTCACCATGATTTAACTTGAATCCTAAGCCTCCAGTGGGAGGAAAGCATTACACACCACACAGATTAGCATATGCACCTCCTTTTGTAAATGTGCACGTGCCCATGTGCAACAGGCTCTCACATCCATTTCATCCAACCACTGAGCTATTCCATGCTGTTTTTCTTTTAAAAAAATGTCTAGGGGTACTCTCATTTTGACTCAAGCAAATCACCATTTTATCATTCAAATCGGGGGGAAATAAATACAGTAACTGGACAAAAGTACAAAGAACACGCATTACTCATATTGAAATACTGCCCCTCAATTAAACCAAAAATTCATCGGTAAAACAACCACACATCCACATTCCACACTGCCTCTACATTAAGCGCTCGTTTGTGTCTGAGACCCAGGAAACACCGTGACAGGAAATGAGGCCGCCATCAGGGGTAGCAATGGAACTGACAATTCACCATGCTATTCAACCGAATTGATGGTTCACTGGACTAGAGAAGAAACTAAATAAAATAAAATAGTTTCTTCTCCCATTAAATTCACAAAATGTTTAGGGGTATGCGTCCCCCTGCGTCCCCCCAGAGAAAAGCACTGGAGTTATCGATCCACAAGTCCCTAACGCCCCTACTGCTACCACCCTGCTTCTCTTGCTTATTTTGCTTCCGATCCAGCTCAGATGATGGCAATAAGAAGGGGGGGGGTGCCAACCGATGCCAACTGACACCAGCACATTTAGGGATCTGCAGAGTTTGCGCAGTTCATGTAACACACCTCAGCAACTCAGCATTTTGGCTAATCTACTTTATTTACATATAAACACACACGGAGCACTGCAACATGGCTCCCTCTCTCTTTAGTATCAGACAGCAAAGAGAAAAAGAACAATAGTCCCACTTCACGGAACACAGTAACATAAACATCCTGTCTCCATCACTTCCCACTCTGTGGAGTCAAAACATATACCGTCATGTGAAAGACAACAATCCTATGACTGCAATCACGGAGCAGGAATTCTAAGAGGGTGGCCATCTGTCATGGATGCTATGGCTGAGATGCCTGCATTGCAGGCGGTTGGACTAGATGACTCTTCAGGTCCCTTAAAGGTAAAGGTAAAGGGACCCCTGACTGTTAGGTCCGGTCGTGGCCGACTCTGGGGTTGTGGCGCTCATCTCGCTTTATTGGCCGAGGGAGCCGGCGTACAGCTTCCGGGTCATGTGGCCAGCATGACTAAGCCGCTTCTGGCGAACCAGAGCAAAACATGGAAACGCCGTTTACCTTCCCACTGGAGTGGTACCTATTTATCTACTTGCACTTTGACGTGCTTTTGAACTGCTAGGTTGGCAGGAGCAGAGACCAAGCAATGGGAGCTCACCCCGTCGTGGGGATTCGAACCTTCGACCTTCTGATCGGCAAGTCCTAGGCTCTGTGGTTTAACCCACAGCACCACACACGTCCCTTACAACTCTACAATTCTATTATTCTAATCCAGCATCTCACTGTGGCCTACCAGAAGCCTGTGGGAAACTGGCAGGTAGGACCCGAGCAGAAGATGCCTCTCCCCTCCTGTGTCTTCCAGCAACTGGTATTCAGAAGAACTGCTGCTTCCAACTGTGGAGACAGAACACAGTGATCATGGCCAGTAGCCCTCAATAGCCCAATCCTCCATGAATTTGATTCATGGAAACATCAAGAGGTGCCCTGGGATTGGAGCTGACAAATGACAAAGTGTGTCTTCCTAACTCAGCAGAGCCTTGAATATTTTACAATGAAAGGGATTTTTGTATGTCTTCTCTAATATGGTCGATTATAAATTGCCAAAGAAAATGCCGGCAGCGCTGTTTATCTACCATAAATTATTTCAAGTACTTTTACTAGCGCACTGCTTTTAATGTTGCATGTAATTTTATATAAATATTTTATTTATGCCTGGGAGTTGAAATGGAAGCAATAATTCTGAGAATTTGGACTTTTGAGGAAAGTAGCTTTTTATTTTGCCATGATTTATTCTAAGCGAAGGCTTGATACATTTTTTGTTTGTTTGTTAAATATTAATGCAAGCATCCATAAATGAATTACAAGAATACAAGCCGCCTGGTCCACAAATTAGTTAAGCTGGAGTCAAATGGATTAAAGCCAGTTTAGTTTCATTAAAGCCAAAGGGGCGATATCAGTTTAAATCCAAGTGCCTGGGCTTAGGGCCAATCTTCATATTTTGCTGAAATTTGTGATTGAAACGCTTTTAAAAAGTCAACTGTATGGGGGTTGCCAGTTTCTGGTGATAGGGAGGAGGAATATTAACCCTTTCTGACACACACCATTTACCCAGCCTTTCCCCAAGTATTTTATTTTATCTTAGTTATCTGCAGAGCTAACAGCAGCTGGTGGGCAGGGTGGGGCTAGAGATCTGACTTTGATCTGGACCAGACTCTGAAGAAAAGTCTAACCCTCTTCCCCTGCACTATTGTTGGGAGAAAATGGGTACCCAGTCCATTTCTTCCATTTTTTTTTTTAAATAGGCATCAGGAAATCAAATAACACATTTTGTCCATTAGTGAAATTCATCTTAAATGTAACATATTTTCTGTAGAAATTGCCCATTAGTAAAATTCCTCTAAAATGAGTAAAGTGTAACAAACTTTGATCTTTATTTTAAAGCACTTAAGGCTGCAGTCCTAAGCCTACTTTCCTTTGGGTAGGGCCCCATTGGATTCAGTTGAGCTTACTTTTAAAAAGACATGCATAGGACTGCCTTGTAAAGCTTTTTACTGCTGGATGGATGGGGGGAAACTAGCTCCGTTTTCCCCAGCATTGTTCCCTCCAGATACTTTGATTTAAAACTCCCATCAGCCCCAGCCTGCATGACTATGCATGCTGGACTGATGGAAGTTGTAGTGCAAAACAGGTGGAGGGAACCAAGTTGGAAAAGACTGAACTAGAGAAACTAAGGGCTTATCCACACTTCCTCTTCTGCCACTGTTTCTCCCTGCCTCCAGGGGAAACTGCCCTTTAGCGCTCAGTCGGAACAAACAGCAGTTAGGTTTTCTGTGAACTGCTGTATGTTACAGTTTAAAGCTAAAGAGCAAGTTTTCTGTAGAAAAAGAGAGGGGCAAGGGGGAAACTGCTCAGACCCATGCTTTCTGGGCATGGAAGTGTGAACAAGCCCTAACTGTTTTAACAGAATTTCAGCAGCATTTTCACAAACATTTTAAACATTTTAAGTGTAGAAGAAGAGTTTGGATTTGATATCCTGCTTTATCACTACCCGAAGGAGTCTCAAAGCGGCTAACATTCTCCTTTCCCTTCCTCTCCCACAACAAACACTTTGTGAGGTGAGTGAGGCTGAGAGACTTCAGAGAAGTGTGACTGGCCCAAGGTCACCCAGCAGCTGCAGGTGGAGGAGCGGAGACGCGAACCCGGTTCACCAGATTACGACTCTACCACTCTTAACCACTACACCACACTGGCTTTTAAGTGTAGGTAGACCAGGGGAGCCCACCTTTATCAGAGATACACTCATACTTTATGTTATATTTGCTTCATATTGCGGCTTTTCAGGTTACAAATGCAGCAAACCCAGAAGTGTTTATTTCCGGGTTCTGTGTGCTTTGCACATGTGCAGAAGCGCTCTATCACACTTTGAGCACGCACAGTAGCAGCGCTCTACTTACGGACTTTTCGGGGTGCGAACGGCACCTCAAAACAAATCGTGTTCATAAGCAGAGGTACCACTGTATCTCTCTGTCTGCTTTCTGTCCTCTATTTTAGTTACAGTGCATTATCACTTGCATTATTGTCCACAAGCTAGATTAGTCTTAGAAATGCTTTGAATCTATGGGATTTTTTTGTCTTGAGTACATTCACACAACGATTTTCCTCCTGCAGGTCATAAAATGTGGCAGGAGATTTTGAAGAGTTCTGCTGATTATATGTTCAGCCATTTGCAAGAGCAGAACACAGAGTGATGCTAATGAAAATGTGAGCTTGGAAAAGGCTGGAGTTGAAATCAAATACATCAGTCACACTAGGTTATATGAGTTGAAGTGTTAGACTTCAGAGGTTCCCTTTCTAAGCAGTCCCAGGCATTAAGCCAGGGATGTGGAATCTGTAGCTCTCCAGATGTTGTAGAACTCCAAATCTCTCAGTTCCAGATAGCATAGCCCATGGTCAAGGGTGATGGGAATTGTAGTCCTATAACCTAGACAGCATCTTAAAAAGCAGAGACATCACCTTGCCAACAAAGTTCCGTATAGTTAAAGCCATGGTTTTCCCAGTAGTGATGTATGGAAGTGAGAGCTGGACCATAAAAAAGGCTCCACTTCATGTACACTTGGGTAGACAAAACTGAATGCACAGTTTCTGACCATGTGGAGAGAGCCTATGTGCATATAACCTGTTGAAAGAGGCTCTATTCACACCTTCACCTGAATGCATGAAAGTCAGGCAGCACAGACAACAGGCATGGTGCTCATTCCTCACCCTGAGAATCGGTCAGGGTCTGTGTGAAAAGGGGCTACGATATGTTTACAATATGATTTATTATGTAAATATGTCTACTTCTGCTTCATTGACTATGCAAAAGCTTTTGACTGTGTCGACCACGGCAAACTATGGCAAGTTCTTAAAGAAATGGGAGTGCCAGATCACCTCATCTGTCTCATGAGAAATCTCTATGTGGGACAAGAAGCTACAGTTAGAACTGGATATGGAACAACTGATTGGTTCAAAATTGGGAAAGGAGTACGACAAGGCTGTATTTTGTCTCCCTGCTTATTTAACTTATATGCAGAATTCATCATGCAAAAGGCTGGGCTGGATGAATCCCTAGCCGGAATTAAGATTGCCGGAAGAAATATCAACAACCTCAGATATGCAGATGACACAACCTTGATGGCAGAAAGTGAGGAGGAATTAAAGAACCTTTTAATGAGGGTGAAAGAGGAGAGCGCAAAATATGGCCTGAAGCTCAACATCAAAAAAACGAAGATCATGGCCACTGGTCCCATCACCTCCTGGCAAATAGAAGGGGAAGAAATGGAGGTAGTGAGAGATTTTACTTTCTTGGGCTCAATGATCACTGCAGATGGTGACAGCAGCCACGAAATTAAAAGACGCCTGCTTCTTGGGAGAAGGGCAATGACAGGCCTAGACAGCATCTTGAGAAGTAGAGACATCACCTTGCCAACAAAGGTTCGTATAGTTAAAGCTATGGTTTTCCCAGTAGTGATGTATGGAAGTGAGAGCTGGACCATAAAGAAGGCTGATCGCCGAAGAATTGATGCTTTTGAATTATGGTGCTGGAGGAGACTCTTGAGAGTCCCATGGACTGCAAGAAGATCAAACCTCTCCATACTGAAGGAAATCAACCCTGAGTGCTCACTGGAAGGACAGATTGTGAAGCTGAGGCTCCAGTACTTTGGCCACCTCATGAGAAGAGAAGACTCCCTGGAGAAGACCCTGATGTTGGGAAAGATGGAGGGCACAAGGAGAAGGGGACGGCAGAGGACGAGATGGTTGGATAGTGTTTTCGAGGTTACCAGCATGAGTTTGAGCAAACTGCGGGAGGCAGTGGAGGACAGAGGTGCCTGGCGTTCTCTGGTCCATGGGGTCACGAAGAGTCGGACACGACTAAACGACTAAACAACAACAACAACAACAATGTAAATATGCAACCATCTACTACAATAAGGTACGTCAGGATTTTATTTTTATTTTTTAAAAGGAAAGCATCATAGATCATCCTTTGTTGACTATCAGAGCTAATGCTGTATTTTTAATATGCACCAAGGTAAAAGCACATTTTTTAAAAACAACCAGTTTACCAACTCACTCCGTGTAAGAAAATACTAGCATTCAAACCTGAATTCTTTATTATTATTTTGGCCACAGTACAGATAGAGACAGACAGACAGACAGACAACCAAAGTATTAGAATATTCTGTATCTGAAAACTAAGGTGGTTTCTTAATTCTTTTGAAAGACGCTGGGTGGTGTTCTGGTGACATATTTGGAAAAAAGCTCAGTGAAATAAATGGATTTAAGATAGCTGCATTGATTTGAGATTTCCAAATATCACCCACTGACTTTTATGAAGAAAGTGGGGGAGGTTGGCTAGCCTAGAAGGGGTCTGGGGAAGTTTCCCGTGACACAATTTCCTTTTCTGGTCACAATATCTCTACCTGAGCAATTTTGTGTCAGGCACATTTTGTTGTCAGTTGTGCTGACTACAACTGGCATGAGAAGCCAGGGGCCTTCCAGATGTTACTGGACTTCAACTCCCATCATCCCAGCCAGCATATCCAATGGTTAGAGGTGGTGTTGGTGGGAATTCAGTCTTGCCTTGAAGGATTCCCTCATGTATAAATTGAGTCTTTGTCCTTTAAAATACATGGAATTAGGTTCTGTGCTCAGTAGATGTTTCCAAGCATTTTAAAGGGAAAACTGGCAATTCACACACTACTTAAATCTGAGTTATCTTTGTACCAAACAAAAAAATATAGTGAGAGAAGCAATGCTAAGAAACAGCCACTTATAACAGAATCTCTTTCCATGGCACATTACCCTAAAGAGAGATCATGAGGTATTGCATCTGAGGCATGATCTGTGACGAAATTCTGGGTTCAATTAAGAAATAAGCAATTTGAATGCATGAGGGGAAACTAAATTTCAGCTACTTCTTATTTTTTTTATTTAAAAAAATGTGTTCATTTTGGGTGTGTAGGTAAATCTATACTGGTGCATATTCCTCATAAAGTGTTAAGATTCCCCCCTTTCCAAAAAAGAAAAGAAAAAAAGCCCCTTGAATACAAAGTTTCTTTCACTGACAAATGTGCTTTTTCCATCTGAGGAAAGTTTCCACTTTCCCCAGTCTCTGTTTTATGTGGTACTTTGTTACTGAGACTAACACAATGACTAAATCAATACAAACTACCCTCTAGGCCAGGAGAGACCATGAGGAAGTGTGGCATCATTAAACTGAATTACAGACAAGCACTTAAGGAGACAAACAAGTATTTTGTTACTAGAAAGCTTCAGGTTTTTATGACTTTAGAGATGATTGAAAATGTTTACCAAGCAAGTATGATATAGTGGGCTAGAACAGTTCAAGCAGACCAGTCAGTGAACTCTATAAGCAAGTTGCTGACATTTGTTTTGAGAAATGTGAACTTGGAGACACCAAACTTAGGAATCTCCTGCTTGAACAAGTGCAATAGTGATCTGGTACAATTAACTCGGGTAGCACTACAGATGACTAATGCATCTAAACCAGAAGATGAGGATACTCACCCGATATGCACCTGAAGCAACAGAAACAAAAGTACACAAAGGATTCCTGAACCATTTGATAATAAAATCAATCTACGAGGTATGGGATAGGTATAAAAATCTGTTAGAATGGAGAACACCATGGCGGCTCTCTCCATCAGAAGCAATTTCGGTAAAAAAAAGTAAATTTGAGAGGCGAGTGGGCCACCTATAAAGATTTATTAAAAGAGGCAGGAGACCAATTAAAACTGGGGAAAATTGAAGACATTAGAGAACTGTTAATGGATTGGCTTCAGTATCACCAATTAAATGATGTATTTAAGATTGATTAAAAAAAGTTTAGATACAGTGATATTGAGGTTTGAAATAGATCTGTTGGAGAATAACATTAAAGTGTTATCAAAAAATGTACAAACTACTTTTAGAATGGCATACAAAAGATGAGGAAGTTAAGGCAGTGGTGATACATTGGGCTAGAACTTGTGGTTATAGTATCCAACTCTCACCTTTGGAAAAGTTTTGGAAAGAAGAAATAAAGTTTACCGCATGCTGTTCGTTGAAAGAAAATTGTATGAAAATGATGTACAGTTGGTATCTAACACTGAATGAAATTGCTAAAATGTACAAAACAAGTTCAAAATTCTGTTGGAAATGTCAAGAGGAGGGTACTTTTTATACCATATGTGGTGGACATGTACATTGGTAAAGGCTTTCTGGGAAATGATATACTATGAACTAAAGAAAATGTTTTAAAATACATTTGTTAAAAAAAACAGAAGCCTTTTTGTTAGGTACAACAGGTGAAGAGTTACCAAGAGAAGATATAAGACTTTTTAAGTATGCAACAATGGCAGCGAGAATGCTACTAGCCCAGAGATGTAAAGAAGAAGTATCAACAAAGGAAAAATGGCAGATGAAACTGATGGAGTACGCTGAGATGGCGAAACTGACGGGCAAGATCCGAAACCAGGAAGATCAAGTATTTACACACTTGCCCTGAGTACAGAAGCATGCAGTATTTTGCTCTTCAGTGAATCTTCAGAGACTGTAACGAGACACAGAAGTAGAAGCAATCTCTTGGGTGTTTTGACACCAGGGGCTTAATGTTGCAATTGGGTTGTTCAGATATTTCAGTTGGATTGCCAGCAACAAAGTATTTTTAAGTTCTCTGGTTTTCACAGAAAAAGGTAATTCCAGATTATTGGGTGCAGTGGTGGTATGTTCTGCATTCTTATCACATGGCTGCTGTTGGTAACGTGCATGCAAACTTTTCTAACTTTCACTTTCCAAAACAATAAAAGGTAAAGGCAAAGGACCCCTGGATGGTTGCTGTTGTTGTTGTTGTTTAGTCATTTAGTCGTGTCCGACTCTTCATGACCCCATGGACCAGAGCACGCCAGGCACTCCTGTCTTCCACTGCCTCCCGCAGTTTTGGTTCAAACTCATGCTGGTAGCTTCGAGAACACTGTCCAACCATCTCGTCCTCTGTCGTCCCCTTCTCCTTGAGGACGAGAAGGTGACTCTGGGGTTGCGGCGTTCATCTTGCTTTCAGGCTGAGGGAGCCGGCGTTTGTCCACAGACAGATTTCTGGGTCGTCTGGCCAACACGACTAAACTGCTTGTGGTGCAACGGAACACTGTAATGGAAGCCAGAGCACACAGAAATGCTGTTTACCCTCCCGCCACATATTAGGCAAAAATGCAATAAATAAATAAATGTGCCTTTCAGTACAAATTTGTACAGAATGCTGATGAATCTTCCTGAAGACTTATTTAAAAAATAAATAAGTTGTAAAGTGATGTGGAAATGTGGAGAACTGAATTTAAGATTGGAAAAATGAGAACCTGAGAGAAACTGAAATTAGCATATTCTCCTAATGAGGAGCACCAATCCCACAATAAACACTCATCTGGAAGCTCCCTCAGGTGTGTGGTATGGAAGGCAACAAGCCTCTTTAGTGACAGCAAAAATGTGCAAAATCTGAAACAGCTCATTGCTGTAATACAAGGAAATCTTACATGCCAGCAAAAAATGGTTTTATAAAACCAACCGTTTGCATTCTTCATATCTTTAAAAGTTTTATTTTTTTTAAAGACCATTTATTCCTTAAATTGATCCTGCTTGAGTGTATTGTTTGCAGGTTGTACCATTTATGAAAACCACCACCAACACTCAGTGTTAAAAATCAGCATTTGAACAAAATGACTCAGCTTCCTTAAATCAGAAAGAAAGGAACGTGAGGCCCTGAGGGGATTTTTGTCATTAAGAAAAGGCCTTTCAGTCCTAACTTATGGTTTTCTGTTCTGCCTCTGTCACTTTGAAATGAGTGAGGCATGGTGAAAAAAACGAAAGGACAGGTCCCATTCATGTTTACCTTCTGCTGGTCAATGTGAGTCGGAATTTGTGTCAAGGTCATGGGAAAGGTCAGTGGCCTAGTTTGTTTTTCGGCTCGAAACACGGCACTCAATGTTTTTTTGTAAAATCCAAATACCCTATCAGTAGTGAACCAAGTGAACACTTTTTTTTTCCCCAGCAGAGCCTGTTGCTGAATTGTTTCCATAATTGTAAATATTCTCCTTGTCAGTCGGAAGCTATGTAGAGAAATGCATGAAGTGAGCTGGCAGGAGTGTTCACAAACTGAAGCAAAGAGGCGTCAGCCGCAGCACATGATGCAGTAGCACAAAATAAAGTACCTATTTGCTTGCTTGTTTTCTCCGGGGGCTTATTTACATATAGCTAAGGGAGGACAAGCACATTTAAATAACAGCGCTTAAAAAGCACACTGCTGTAAATACAAATTATTCCGGTGTTACCTTTTAAAACGCACACATCTGTGACGGATTCTACTGTCAAGCAGCAGACTAGTTCATCGCAAAGTAAGAATGCAGCGCTAGCCCAGACCCAGCTAAATCTATGTACTTGGAACAAAGCTTATTCAATCAGTTTAAATCCCAGTACTTACTTTAACCAGATTGTGAATCAGATTGATGCTTAACAAAGGCTGGATCTTTTTTAAGGCTGAAGCAGCTATTCAAAAGCCTATACATACTGAGGGCCAAACTAAATCATAGACTCATAGATTTGTAGAATTGGAAGGGACCCCAATGATATAGAGTACGTGTGTATGTGTGTGTGGTCTCATCCAGACTTTGTTTTGTGCTACATTTCTAGACATAGGTCTGCACTTTAAAGCATCATGTCCAAGTGGTTTTTGCCCTGGCGCTTTACCCACAAAAACCCTCTGAATTGGAACCAGTGCTATTTATCTAGAAAAAAGGGTGCTGGAACTCACCATGAACGCCTCCCTTGTTCACTTATAATGGCAATGGCATCCACCTGAGAGGTGCCAGAACTGAGTTCCGGTGAGTTCCAGATGAAAAAAGCCCTGATTGGAACAAATGGCAGTTTGAATTTTTCATGGTGCTTTAAAGTGCCTACCTGTGTGTAGAAAGGTAAAGGTACCCCTGCCCGAACGGGCCAGTCTTGACAGACTCTAGGGTTGTGTGCTCATCTCACTCTAGAGGCCGGGATTCAGCACTGTCCACAGACACTTCCGGGTCACGTGGCCAGCGTGACAAGCTGCATCTGGCGAGCCAGCGCAGCACAGGGAACGCCGTTTACCTTCCCGCTAGTAAGCGGTCCCTATTTATCTACTTGCACCCGGGGGTGCTTTTGAACCCCGCCGCGGGGAGCGCACCCCGCCGTGGGGATTCAAACTGCCGACCTTTCGATCAGCAAGTCCTAGGCACTGAGGCTTTTACCCACAGCGCCACCCGCGTCCCGTCCTGTGTGTAGAAAATGCAGGGCAAAAGTTAAAAGCGGATGAGCCCTGTATGTTACTTTGTTCAATTTGTTCCTTATAAAACTCCCAAAGTGGCTAATAGTGAAACACATAATAAAAGGGCATTAAATATAGTAATTATTTAGCTAAGTCATACTCAGAGTAGACCTATAGCAATCAATGGACTTAGGTTCATTGATTTCAATAAGTCTACTTTGAAAATTATAAACATTGGATATACCTCAATGACAATAAGCCAGTAAAAACAATATAGCAAACAGGTAAGTAAGTGAAAACATTTAATATGTATGTTTTTTAAAAGCAGGCATGGTGTCAGGATCAGGACCACAGGAGATGGGGAAGAGAGACTGAAGTATGGGAGAAAGCAGCCACACACCAAGGTCCTGGTCCTGATCTGGGTACCTTCCAGCCTTTTTTTAAAAAAAAAATAACGAAACCCAGACCTATTAAATCCACTCGTGCATTTAATGCATGTTCTAATTTGGCTCTGAGTACCGCACTATAAAGTGCCTGGAAATGCAAACCACATTCTGGAAAATTCATAAGTAAACCCACTGTAAAAGTAGATATGTGGATTACTGCATTTCAGATTTAAGAGATGTGGGCTTCTCAATACATAAAGCTATTATACCAAGACATTAGGATTAACCCAGCATGCTTTCCTGGGTTTTCTAGCATTGCATTAGTAAACTTCCTGCATCTCAGAATAAAGGGGGAGAGAAAGGTAGTACATTGTAACACACTACTAATCTAGCTTCTAAAGCTCAAACATTAAGCACCACTTCGTATTCGATATTGTGCCAGTGAAGCACATGTGATGTGAAGAGGTTTGAAAATAATGTTCAAAGAAAAAGAAACAGAAGCAGCAGTGGAAATATTAATGTTCAAGGAGATGGGGTGACACGTAAAACATATTACACATGTAAATGCAGCTCACACACTATGTTACATGACTGGTCAGATGATCGACTTCTGCTCCCCTTCTGCAGTCCCAGGAAGTCAGAAAAAGCTAAAACAGGAAGCTTAGAAAGTCCCAAATGGTGGTGGTCTACATCCACATGACAAGGATTTATTTACTAATTATCAACTTAAAAGTAGCTCAAAATTACTTACTATTTTGAAGCTTCTTACTGGTGTGCAAACAGAACAAATGAACAAAAAGTCAGCAAAACAATATCATAAAGGCAGAGATTAAAAAAACAAAATCCCAGTCTTGGAGGTCAGGAAACGCCTAGACATAATGATGCGTCTTTACAAGGCATCTGAAACAACTGATGGAAGATACTTCTTGGAAGAGAGGTAGGGGAAACAGCAGAAAAGAGAGGTAGGGGAAACAGCAGAAAAGGGCATTCCAGAGAGGTAGGGGAAACAGCAGAAAATTCCTCTTTTAGCTTTAGGGCAGGCATGTCAAAAGTCCATTTCAGGGGCCTAATCCAGCCCGCTGGTCAATTTAATCTGGGCCCCGTGGCAGTATATGTCCTGGGGTAAAATCCTTAAAAAAAAGCTCAGCAACTTCAATCCTAAAAAAGTGCAACAACTTTGTTTAGCCCTCACACATGTTCACTTCATCAAATCTGGCCCTCTTTGAAAAAAGTTTGGGCACCCCTGGTGTAGGGTGTCATGAGTAAAATTCCCACCAATAATCCAAGTGATATTACAGGTCTGTACAGAGGAAGGTGATCATTCAGGTAACCTGGTCCTGGGTTTTGGGGGGCTTTATTTGTTGGTGACATGACCTTGAACACAGCCCAGCAGCTAATCAGTAGGTAATGCAGCTCCCTCAGCACAGGTGTGTAATATGTGTGCACCAAGGTGCTCTGCTCAACAACCTGGGCACAATGGACCAGTCTCAAGGGAAGCCTCACAAAACTGCATGTTACAGTAGTCCAGTTGTGAGGTCGCCAACACATGAATCACAATGGCCAAGCAGTCCCACTCCAGGAAAGGGTGTATTTGGCATACCAATCTAGGAGGCCCTTGAGATGTCAAATGATGAAATCTTTGAAACGTTAGCCCAGATACACTTTCACAATGATGGAGTTCCCTTTAAAGACTGGGAAGAGTCCAGCAAGGTGGTACAGGTTGAATATATCTGTAAGATATATCTGTAAGATATATCAGGACTATATTGCAGGGGTGGGAAATCTGTGGACTTTCCAATATTATTGTAGGACTGCGACTCCCAGCCAATATGGCCATTGGTCAGAGATGAGGGAGTTGTTTTCCAGCATCATCTAGAAGGCAACAGACTTCCCATTCCTGCCACAGAAGAGAACTTTCAGTAGGAAATATTCTAACTGAACTAGCACCAAACCAAGGTTCCTCCCTTCCAATAATTACTTTGTAATTATGTAAATAATGCTAATGAGATCTTTGTATCCTGAGAGTTGTTACTAAGGAATATATTGTAACACAGGATACATCCAAAGAATGATTTGGTTGGGGAAACCCATGACTGGGTGATCCTGGAGCCAAGGAATTCTGGGAGTTGTCATTTATTAAAGGTGCCGAGAGTTGTTAGGAACTACAATTTTCAGAGTTCCCTGTGAGGAGAGAGCAATTGTTGAACCACTCTGGAGATTGTTTGGGGAGGGGAATAACAACTCTCAATGGGACAAGGGTGGTGCTGTGGGTTAAACCACAGAGCCTAGGACTTGCCGATCAGAAGGTCGGTGGTTTGAATCCCCGCAACGGGGTGAGCTCCTGTTGCTCGGTCCCTGCTCCTGCCAACCTAGCAGTTTGAAAGCATGTCAAAGTACAAGTAGATAAATCGGTACCGCTCCGGCGGGAAGGTAAACGGCGTTTCCATGTGCTGCTCTGGTTTGCCAGAAGCAGCTTCGTCATGCTGGTCACATCACCCGGAAGCTGTATGCCGGCTCCCTCGGCCAATAAAGCGAGATGAGTGCCGCAACCCCAGAGTCAGTCACGACTGGACCTAATGGTCAGGGGTCCCTTTAACTTTACCTTTAACAACTCTCAATACCCTCAACAAACTACAGCTGCCTGATTTTTTTCGGGGGAAGCCATGCCTGGTTTAAGTGGCATCATAGTGCTTTAAAAATTGTGTGAACATGGCCTCAGAAAAATGTATATGTATAAACAGCAACAAGATCCAGTTCAGTGGCAATGACTAAATGCTGCATTGCTGCCCTTTTTGACCTAGGCAGAAGTCCCAGGATTCAAACTGCTAGGGGAGCCAAAGGACTAATATACCAACCTGTTTGCACTGGGCACTGCGAGTGACCTTTGCTTTCTATGTCTTCAGCCTGACCTTTTTATTGTTGGCACATATCATGAGCCCAAAGTAGCTTGCTGAGGCAGCTGTTGTAAGTGCTGCTTGCAACTAGCCTCAGAACCAGTGTATAGCTCGGAGCCTTTTGTTTATACGTTTGCTTATAGCTACCACAGAAAAAGAACTCAGAAACGAGATTCATTAAATAAAGCCATAGACTGGCGTTCATGTCTCGTTGACTACATATTGCATGTGTAGGAGCTGAGGTAATCTGTGGAAAGTTGCTCCAAAGATTAGAGGGCCCTATGGAGAATGTTAGCTTTTGCAGGGGGAGGGAGTAAAGTATTATTTAGGACTATGATTTATTTCTATCTTCAGCCCTACGTGGAAAGGTCTGACCTTGCCACATGGATCTATGCCCTGGTCACGTCCAAATTAGACTAGCAAAATATGGTCTATATGGGACTGTCTTTGAAGATAGTTTGGAGACTTCAGTTTGGTTCTGCCAGAGTCCCAGTAGGAACAATCTGGGCCCAATTTATCATGTGAGTTTTTCATCCTTTAAAGCGTTAGTGGTTTCAGACTGAGTTATTTACTGGACCACCTGCACCCATATACTCCTGTATGTAGGGATGTTGGAGAATCTGTTGGAAACCTCAGCAAAAAATGAAATTGCCACTGTTTGTGTCCCCCCCCCACCCAAGCTCTGAAACAGAAATAAAAAACTCAAATACAATTGATATCAGTTCAGCAAATACCGTAGGTATTTACTCACAACGTTCTTGGTTGCTGATTTTTTTTTTAGCCTGCAGTCAGATGGTGACTTCTTCTTTCACATTATCTCACCATTTCCTTTCAACGGCAATGAGCGGTGCAGAACTAATTGTGTCGTTAATTATATTAAATTTGTATTTCATATAAATTTCATATTTGATATTTCATATAATTCATATAAATTGCATAACTAATTATGCAGATATTGAGGAAAAATAACATAGTGGAAACTGAACTGCAGCACAATGGAAACAAGGCTGATTGTCACAAAGGCAAGTTAGAATGGAAATTGTTGCTTTCTTACATCCCTACCTGTCTATGCACTGAGATCACGACAGAGACTGTCCTTGGTGTACATCCATCTCCTAGGCTGGTGATGTGGGTGACCACAAGGAAACAGCCTTTTTCAGTGGTGGCCCCATGGCTTTGGAATTCTCTCCCTTCAGATCTGTGTCCTATTAATACGCTGCGGGGATTTTCAGAAAATTGTAAAAGCATTTGGTATTATCTTTCAGGCATGAGGGGGGGACACAGGTGGCGCTGTGGGTTAAAGCCTCAGCGCCTAGGACTTGCCGATCGAAAGGTCGGCGGTTCGAATCCCTGCGGCGGGGTGCGCTCCCGCTGCTCGGTCCCAGTGCCTGCCAACCTAGCAGTTCGAAAGCACCTCCGGGTGCAAGTAGATAAATAGGGACCGCTTACCAGCGGGAAGGTAAACGGCGTTTCCGTGTGCGGCTCTGGCTCGCCAGAGCAGCGATGTCACGCTGGCCACGTGACCCGGAAGTGTCTCCGGACAGCGCTGGCCCCTGGCCTCTTAAGTGAGATGGGCGCACAACCCCAGAGTCTGTCAAGACTGGCCCGTACGGGCAGGGGTACCTTTACCTTTTACCTTCAGACATGAGATGGTTTTACTGGTGCACTACCAGGGTAAGTAAATCCATCTCACAGTTTCACAGTTTTTTTATTCAGTATTAAGTTCAGCTCTCCACATTTCCACATCAGTTTGCAAAATAAAATAAAATAAAACAACTCCTCCTGAAAGTTCATCAGAATTTTAACACGAATTTCTCTTAATGTAGACATCCATATGGATTTTCCCCTAATATACAAATTTTCACAATGGAATTTCCTCTAATATAATGCATCCTTGGTGTGCTATTTTCACTAAGATATGCATTTTTGTACACTTTACTTGTCTGGAGGACCAGGTGCAAAATTCAGAGTTCACATTGTGAAGGCTCATATATTAAGTGCAAACTGAATTGAATTCCCCCCCTGTCCCTATGCATTTTTTAAAAGTAGAAGATGCAATGTTGGGGGGAAGGGCTCAAAGCACAGCCACAGTGTGCAAATTTATGTGCAACACACAAATAACACATGAGTGGCATTTTACTCCAAGAGAAGTATGCATAGGATTGCAGTCACCATGACAGAACAGACTGAATCTGGAGATTTCCTAAATTTTCTTGCAAAGTTTTTGGTGGCCATTCAGTTTCCTCTTTGCCAATTATGGGTCATTGCCAACATAAAGGGCTGTCTTTACCCAGGGGTGCAAGGGGTGCGGGGCACCCGGGCGCCGAATTCTGGGCGGAGCCAAGTGCCTGCCGCTGAAGCCGCCTAAGCTCTTAACAATCTACCTGTTATGAAATAATAAATAATTTTAATCAAGCTAGAAAAACAAAAATACCTAGTTATTACCGGAATGTATACCTACTGTTTCACTAAAGGACTTTCAACTTTGTGTGCTCATTAACCAAAGAGCACTAGCGGCGGCGCTTGTCATTCACAATGGCAGTGCTTGTCATATTTTGTTGGAAGCTGCCCAGAGTGGCTGGGGAAACCAGGGTATAAACAATAAATAATAATAATAATAATAATAATAATAATAATAATAATAATAATAATTAGACTCAACGAGTATAAGTGTATTGTAAATAAATGAGCAAACAAAAAAGTTTGTTTCTTTTTCCTCTCTTCTTTCATAAACAAGAGATAAGGCGTAAGCATGGTGTCTGACATAAGCATAACCAAAGTTAATTTGGAGGCTAAACTAAATTTGGGAAATTGGGGGGGGGCGCTGGGAGGATCTTTGCACCCCGATGGTGCATATGCTAAAGATGGCCCTGCCAGCATACCACATGCATATTTGGAACTCTGGATTTTAACAATCAGGATGATGACTTGTCAAATAAAGCGACCGAGCCTGCACATCACTTTGCAAATTTACGGAGATTCTTAATGAATCCTGAACAGAAAGCTGTGAATCATCCTGTCAAAGTTGAACACGGAAAAGCTTTCCTGTTTGGCACCAAAAAGGCTACATGTGGGTTCATTTCTTTTCCCAGCATTTCTTTTTCCAAGTAACAACTAAGCTTGTCACCCAGGCTGGTGAAATTGGGCAATTCAAAGAAATCCTGGGATAAGGATTTAACATGACAGGTACATTTAAAAACAGAGAGCACTACCAGCCCCTATCTCCAGAAAATGCCCTTGGCTATCTACACAACAACCAAACTAATAAGATCCAATAACTTAAAATCGGGAGATTGCTTTACAATTGCAAATCCATTCTTTTGAATAACTTTAACTCTCAGAGGGCTTAAAAAAAAAAGCTACTATTTTCCTTTAGTGGCCATTAGATGCTTCAGTAAACCTATCGAAGGCTGTCATTTTTAATTCAAATCTGGCATGGACTTAACCACAGGGCAAAGTTTAGTCTTATCTGGAAAAGTTGTGACTGAAATCACCTGTGATATAGGCAAGTTTGTTGTTTCTTTTTTTTTTTGTTTTTTGTTTATGCATTGCTGTTTCCTGACAAATCTAACGTTCACAGTGAGATCTCTTTGCAATGAGCTGTTCGTAAGAGATTTAACCTCTGGTACGCAAAGCCCTGTGAACTCGCAAAGAAGCAGCAAGCCTGGACTTTGTTCACCCACAAAGCCTGCATGCAGCTTGCCTTGCCCTTTTGTGTCTGTTTTGCCTGATTACTTTAAATGAGTATGGCAGCAGTCCCTGACATTGCTGTGTGGAGGTCTCTATGGTCATGTCCTGCTCTGGAAGCAGCGGGAGAGATTTGCTGCGAATGAGAGATGTACAATGCTCGGGGGGAGCATGAGAGAATATTTTCACTGGAGTCAGGCTGAGGAGGAAGTTATGGGTGGGAATGCATAGCAAGGTGAAGGAGAGGAGAAAGAGATACTTGTATTATTTGAAACGAATGTATTTGCCATGACTCATCATGTAAGCCTGGGTGGGAATCTGCAGCTGGGAAGGTGGAGGAAGAGGGCTCTCTTTTTATTATGGTGAAAGCATGTGCTAATTGAGCATGTGAGAAGGGTGGGATTGCATATAATGAAGTCACCCGGGGTAGGGAAAAATGGGGGAGGAGAAGCCCAGGGTGGTGGTTCTTCTTCTTGCTGTTGTTTAGACAGGCAACTGAGTCTCATTTCCTGCCTCAGTCGTCGGAGAGGAGCTACTCATGCGTTCACAAGAGAATGTGAATAACATGGATGCATATTTGTCTCTTACCATTAGTGTTGCAGAAACCCTCGCAGATTCTCTCTCTCTCTCTCTCTCTCTCTCTCTCTCTCTCTCTCTGTGTGTGTGTGTGCGAGAGAGAGGGGGGAATATAAATGGACTAGAATTTGAGAGCTATTTCATAGAGAAGCACCCATAGCCCTACAGGAGACAAGGCAAGAGATGAGGGCAGACCCTCTAAGTGTTCCTATTTTCCAGGGACAGTTTCAGATTTACAGAAGCCATCCCGGTTTCAGATTTGATCCCAAAATGTCCCACTTTTCCTTAGGATGTCCCTATTTCATTGTGGAAATACTGAAGGATATGGTTGTTGTTGTTTAGTCGTGTCCGACTCTTCGTGACCCCATGGACCAGAGCACGCCAGGCACTCCTGTCTTCCACTGCCTCCCGCAGTTTGGTCAAACTCATGCTGGTAGCTTCGAGAACACTGTCCAACCATCTTGTCCTCTGTTGTCCCCTTCTCTTTGTGCCCTCCATCTTTCCCCACATCAGGGTCTTTTCCAGGGAGTCTTCTCTTCTCATGAGGTGGCCAAAGTATTGGATCCTCAGTTTCAGGATGTGTCCTTCCAGTGAGCACTCAGGGCTGATTTCCTTAAGAATGGATAGGTTTGAACTTCTTGCAGTCCAAGGGACTCTCAAGAGTCTCCTCCAGGTCCATAATTCAAAAGCATCTACAGTGGTACCTCGGGTTACATACGCTTCAGGTTACAGACTCCACTAACCCAGAAATAGTGCTTCAGGTTAAGAATTTTGCTTCAGGATGAGAATAGAAATCGTGCTCCGGCGGCACGGCAGCAGCGGGAGACCCCATTAGTTAAAGTGGTGCTTCAGGTTAAGAACAGTTTCAGGTAAAGTACGGACCTCCGGAACGAATTAAGTACTTAACCTGAGGTACCACTGTATTATGGTAGGATGTCCCTATTTTCATCAGAGTAATATTGGTTATCCGACCTCTGAGCCATCTGAAGGGAGCCCTGTATAGGGAAGGTTTTAATATATATATATATAGTGTTTTTCTATGTTTTTATATATGTTGGAAGCTGCCCAGAGTGACTGGGGTAGCCCAGTCTGATGGGTGGGGTATAAATAGTAAAGTTGTTGTTGTTGTTGTTGTTGTTGCTGTTGCTGTTGTTGTTGTTGTTGTTGTTGTTGTTGTTATACAGGATGTCCCTATTGTCATCAGAGAAATGTTGGAGGGGATGTGAGGGGATTTTTAATTTTGCCTATCACTTTTGCCCCTTCCTCAGTGACTGGCCCTTGGTCACCCAGTGAATTTCATGGCCAAGTGGGGATTTGAACTCTGGTCTCCCAAGTTCAGATCTGACACTCTGACCACTATAGTAGACTATATCTACACAGGAGATTGGTCTGCAAACAGAGGCTTAGCAGCACTTGAGTGTGTTTCTGGCATTCATGCTTTAGTCTCACAGTCGCCTCACTGCTTGTTGGCTTCAGGGACAAGCTTACCTGTATTGAATCTTAATTGTTTCCAGCCTGTGGCAAAGCTGGCTAACTTGCTGGCATGCACAGGATACTTTACTCCACCCAGAGGGCTTTGGGAAGCCAAGTGGGCAGGATCTAAATCTGAGTAAATAGCTTTGTTTGTTTTTATAGTCAGTACCAACAGGAATTCATACAAGTGATGGTAAAGAGCCAAGGCAAAACTGACGTTCAAAAAGTGCCACTAAATTGATTGTTTGTTACCACTCTATCCCTCCTCCCACCACCACACCGAGTAGCTCAAAACAATGTACAGTACATTGTTCTTCCCTACCTCCAACTTTATCCTCATAACAACCCGTGAGGTAAATTAAGCTGTAAGAAAGCGAATGAGCCATGATGACTCAGGGATGTTCACAGCAGAGGGGAGAATTCGATCCTGGGTCCCCTCTGTCGTAGCCCAGCACTCTAACCACTATGTCACACTACCTCTCTTTTTCAGTGAATTAGTTCTGCACCTTTTGCCAGGGATGGACAAATCTGACATTTCAGGTCTTCATTCAGTTTCTCACATTCCCATGTTTACATTTTTTTTAAGAAAGAAAGAAAGAAAGAAAGAAAGAAAGAAAGAAAGAAAGAAAGAAAGAAAGAAAAGCCCTTACAAAATGGGAACATATTTTTATATGCCATTTTACCTGATATTACAAATTTTTGTATGTTATTTTCAGAAATGTATGCATTTTTATGGACACTTCACCCCAATATACAATGGTACCTCAGGTTAAGAACTTAATTCGTTCCAGAGGTCCGTTCTTAACCTGAAACTGTTCTTAACCTGAAACACCACTTTAGCTAATGGGGCCTCCCACTGCCACCGTGCCGCCGCTGAGTGATTTCTGTTCTCATCCTGAAGCAAAGTTCTTAACCCGAAGTACTATTTCTGGGTTAGCAGAGTCTATAACCTGAAGTGTCTGTAACCCAAGGTACCACTGTACACAATTTTGTACACACTCTTCGGTTGCAAGACTCAATAGCAAAATTCTAAGAAACGAAAGTTCTGAAGGTCAACTGTGCTTCAGTTTGTGTATTGTCTCAGGAAGTATGAATTAGCTAGGTTCACATAGAAATGTAAATTAAACAGAATTTCTCCCACACCCATCACAGCTATGATGAGTTATGTTAAGGGATGGGTGTTTGGGGGCAAGCATTTGATCCTTCAGGGACGAGGGGCGGGTTGATGTTGTTTTCCTGGGAAATAATAAAAGTGCACCAGGGGACTACCTCTGAAAAGTCTGAATACTAGTTAGTAGGAACCACAAATGAGAAGAGTGCTGTTATGCTTGGATCCTGTTTGCTGGCCTCCAACAGGCATCTGGTCGGAAACTTTAAGACCAGGAATCTGGACTAGATGGGCCTCCATTCTGATCCAGCAAGGATCTTTTTTGGGATTCTCTCTTCCACAAAAGAATTAAAGAGACACTGCTCACAATTTTCTGTTTTCTTTCTTTCTTTTCACTTACAAAGTAAGCAAGCTTGCCAGCATTTGACAGGACTCATTACTTTGTAAGGCCCACAGGGATAAATTATTCTAGGCAAACCCATCCTTGGATCAAGCATCTCTCTGCTGCAGATTGTTCCAAATGATGCAATGAATAAGCCAATGTGTTCAGGATTATTTAATGAAGCCTCTATTATGTAATATGTTTGTAATGCATTGATAAATATTAAGCTAGGCTTGGTTGCTTGTCGTAGTCAAACATTTACTGGGAGTAGCTCTTATGAAGCATACCTTACATTTTCTTAGTGAGTAGTAGAGTAAGTAACGCAATGACAAAGAGTGTATATGGTGATTCAATATGTAAACCAGAGTCGGGCTGAAGGTAGACCAGAATCCACTGGTACAGCACCAGTAGATTTACAGGAGAGCGCCAAGGATCTCTGACAGCCACAACTCACTGACCCCACCCACCCACTGCACCCACCCACATTAAGCTGCTAAAACAAAGAAAGCCCGAGGGAAAACTAGGAACGGATTTTTTAGTGAAATGACTGTGACCTCAATTTTGGTGCAGAAAACAAATTCCTACGCTGATTTGCACCTGCAGAAGAGCCTGGTGGATGAAGCCAATGGCTCATCTAGTCCAGCATCTCGTTCTTACAGTGGCCAAGCAGATGCCTCTGGGAAGTCCACAAGCAAAACACAAGCACAAGTGTATTCTTCCCCTCCTGTGGTTTCCAGCAGCAGGAATTCGGAAGCATTCAGCCTTTGACCATGGAAGCAGAGCGCAGCCATCAGAGCTAGAACTCATGGACAACTTTATCCTCCAAAATCTGGAGGAATTTGGCTATTCCTTTTTTAAAGCCATCCAGGTTGATGGTGATCACTGCCACCCATGGGAGCAAATTCCATAGTTTCAACTACGTGCTGTGGGAAGAAATACCTTCTTTAGTCTATTCTGAATCCTCAAACATTCCGTGTCACTGGATGTCCACAAGTCCTGGTGTTATGGTGGGGGAGACTTTTGTCTATCCACTTTCCCTATGCCATGCATAATTTTATACACTTCTACCATATCAAGTAGATAATTTTAGTTGCCTTTTTTCTGAACCCTCTTCATAATAATAATAATAATAACAATAATAATAATAATTTATACCCTGCCCATCTGGCTGGGTTTCCCCAGCCACTCTGGGCAGCTTCCAACACAATATTAAAATTAAGTAATGCATCAAACATTAAAAGCTTCTATAAATAGGGCTGCCTTCAGATGTCGTCTAAAAGTCTGGTAGTTGTTATTCTCTTTGACATCTGGTGGGAGGGCGTTCCACAGGGCAGGTGCCACTACTGAGAAGGCCCTCTGCCTGGTTCCCTGTAACTTGGCTTCTCACAGTGAGGGAACCGCCAGAATGCCCTCAGTGCTGGACCTCAGTGTCCAGGTAGAACGATGGGGGTGGAGATGCTCCTTCAGATATACTGGACCGAGGCCCTACTTTTGAACACTTGCAGATATACTGGACCGACCACCCTACTTTTGAACACTTGCACAGTTCCTGATTCTTTCTGAGCCAGTACTTTGCATCTGGATCCCATTGGTGGAGCTCTCGGAAGAAAACGAAGCAGATCCCACATGCTTGAGGTCCACCAACCTTCAATGTAATCAATGGCTGCCAACCCCTTGTAGACTATGGAAGATTCACACCTATGAGATTACCGCTCGCTTATTCCTGCCACTGCTAACAATGGAACAACTCATTGCCACATTGCTACACCTCAGGTGAAGCATCCTGTGTGGTACAGGCTGCATCTCTAGCCAAGATGTGAACACCTTTGCATACCTCTCAGTGTGTACATCTCTTGGTGTGTCCACAAGCAGAAATGAATTGAAGCTATGGTGATATGAACAGCTAGGAAGGAAAGAGCTGTGAAACGCAGAGACAAGAAGCCCCACACAACTTCCCTGAGCAATAAGGTAATAATGTGAACACACCCTCAGTCTCAACTCACTTTCCCAGACTTAGTGGGGTTTCTTAGAGTCAAGGTACTAGCATTAGGTTTAATGGGACATGGGTGGCACTGGGGTCTAAACCACTGAGCCTCTTGGGCTTGCCAATTGGAAGGTAGGTGGTTCGAATCCCCGCAAGGGAGTGAGCTCCCATTGCTCTGTCCCTGCTCCAGCCAACCTAGCAGTTTGAAAGCACGCTAGTGCAAGTAGATAAATAGGTACTGCTGTGGTGGGAAGGTACTGTAAATGGCATTCTGCCATGGTGTTCCGTTGTGCCACAAGTGGTTTAGTTATGCTGGCCACATGACCCGGAAAGCTGTTAGTGGACAAACGCTGGCTCCCTCAGCCTGAAAGCGAGATGAGCGCCACAACCCCATAATCGCTTTTGACTGGACCTAACCATCCAGGGGTCCTTTACTTTTTATTTTATTTTATTTTATTGTTTTGTTTTGTTTAATATAGCAACAAGACTGAGCCCTTGAGTAGCACATGAGTCTGCTATAATCATGTGTCGTTTGCAGGTTGAGAATGATGATGCTCCACTATTTTTGCAGCCCTGTGTGGTGCTCAAGGAAGGCCTAAGTAGTGATAGTTTAATTATAAGATGAGCCACAGGCTGAGAAAGTTCAGGAAAATCAAGCAGGGTAGGAAATAGCAAAAGTGCTCACCAACATGTTCTCTGGCATTATAATTGCTAAAATAACCTTGAAAAGGGATCCTAAATGAATGCATACTGCAGCGGATGATTACCTTTGTCCAAATTACTGTGGTATGAAATGGGATGAAATGGGGTTCTAACTCTGTTAATTAACCAGCCTATCCACAGGTGATTGCTAGATATTCAATGGGAAACTTCTGCTCATGCAGAAAGTGTATACACCTCAAGAAGGCAAGGCTGCATATTACTGCTAATTATGCAGTCTATGGGAATCTCCTTTGATTTCTAAACAAGGAAATTAGAACAAAAAGGGGAAGCGAGGGGAGCAGGAATGTGGCATACATAAGGAGACATAGTTAGCCAGCACTTTTCTCAAGTTCGTTCATTTGAAAAGGGAACAAAGAAAGACTTTTGGCGTTCTTTCCCCCTACCGGTAAGGATTTCAGCCAGGATGCCCTGACTGCCTTACTCCAGGTCTGTAACCCTAAGCAGTTTCAATTAGTTGTAGCATCTACGAAACGAGCAACACAGATACTTTGCCATGAAATCTGACTCCCAAGCAATGAAATGTACTTAAGGCCTGCTCAGTGATGGGTGGACAAATGCAAGGCAGTGGCACATTCTTGACCATTTGTCATAATGGAGTCACTTTGAGATCTAGGGGTCTTGTTACCGTCTTGCCTCGTTGTCTATCATTTGCTCTCTGCTGTGCATGGTTTTTGTAATCATCTATCCCTACCCCCCACTTCATTAGAAGGCCTGTCCTCTTTTTCTCTAGCCATTGTAACTGTGCCTTTGACAGTGGCCTAATGGGCAACCAATTTTTAGCAGGTGATGAGAGCCTTGCTGAGTTGTTTGGAATCCATGTATATTCATCCAAGGTGGGGTGACAGGAGCAGTTCTTGTGTGTTTGAATCCTTTCCAACAGGGATCTGGTTGGTCACTGTGAGAACAGAATGCTGCTGGCAGAATCCGAGACCAGGGAGAAGAGTTGGTGGAAGAAGATTGGAAGAAATTTAAAGACTATTTGCAGAAACATTGTAAAATTAATGAATGTTAAAATGATGTAGGATTGAAATGAGACGGCTTTAGCAACAAAGTTAAAAGAATATGTAAAAATGGATTGATAATTAGATGACAACATGAAGCTCAATACGTTAAGATATAAAATTAAGATAAAGACAAAGAGGGTAAGAATTTGCTGAATTAACCATGTGAACTGGAATACAAAAAAGGGAGGCGCGAGGAGGTCAGGAAAATAAGTAAATGAAATATAAGACATGAAAAGATTGATTTGTTTTTAATGTTTTTTTATTTTTCATCTATTTTATGTATTTTGTATTTGTTAATTTGTATTTTTGTATCTTCTCTTTTTATTTTTTCTCTTTTTTATTCTGTAACCTTTCTCTGTCTATAAAATTTCAATAAATATCTTTTTTTTAAAAAAAGAGAACAGGATGCTGAACTAGATGGGTCATCCATCTTCATATGTTTTTATGCCTCTGGCTTCACTCATCATTATCTCTGGCTCAGTTTAGAATTATAGAATTGTAAAGCTGGAATGGAACATCGGGGGTCTTCTAGTCCAGCCCTCTGCAATGCAGGAATCTTGAACCCACAACCCTGAGATTAAGAGTCTCAAACTCTACCAATCAAGCTATCCCAAACACAGCCAGCATGCAGCCTGTGACAGGTTAGCCCCAGAGGTAATGCAGCTTTTGATGAAAAGGGTAGCTCATATTTGGAGGTTTCTGGAGGAAATGAGTTGGCAAGGATCAACACTCTTCCTCCTTCTCTTCTGTTCCTTCTTGCTTTAGAGCACCCCCTTTCACAGACATTTTGAAAGAGAGACAGGGCCATTGGGGTTGTGTTGCACACGACCGCAGTGTAATATGTAGCTTGCCCCAGAAATGCCAAAACTGAGCTGGCTTCCCCTTTCCCGAATCAGCCCATCATTCTGTCAGTAGGAGATCTGACCAAAAGCATTTTTAACCCTCCTCCTTGTTGACTGTGTGAATGGATGATCCTAATAGAATCCCAGCAGTGCTTTTAAAACTTTATTTCCTAGGTTAATCAAGCTAAAAGACCGTTTCCCAAATAGCTGGGTTTCCCCAGGGGGGGACAACATCTCTGCATTTAAAAAAAAATAAAAAATGGCATGGTGGTTCATAATCATAAATTCCGACCACTGGAAATAGAAGGGAAGGACTTCAGGTGGGGGAAAAGGTTAGAGTGTTGCTTTCCCCTTCTTCTTTTAGTGGAAGCTCTCTCTTTTTTAAAATAAAAGTATATTTTATAAACCAAAGAGCCTCACAGGCCCCTTCCCCTCTTTTTTTATCTTTAATCCCTCTTTCCCTCTTAGAATGGCAAAGCGCCCCCCTCCCTGGTCTTTCTAATAAATAGCTAGGAAGGCATTCAGTGCTATGTCCCTTTGATCAACACCAGGCTGTCAGCTCCTGTCGCTTCCCCCTCCTCCCTGCTCTTGTTCCTGGCTAACAGTGGAAGTAATACCCCCTGAAAGAAATACCCTAGGTGTCCTGCAAACCATCAATCACTTTTTCTCCCCCAGCTGGCCCACCCTCCCTGCCTGCTCACTGCCTCTCTCTCCTTCTCCCTCCTTTCCCCCACCTATTCTCTCCAAACCCAGATTCTGTTTGATAACACACAAATTCAACATGCAAGGTAGTTTGACCTACTGGCACCTGGTGCTGTCTGAAGGCTCTGCCACTGTGGGCAGACAGGGGAACCCACTGGTCCCTCGAGAAACACAGCAGCAATCACTGCGACACTCTGGTCTGGCTTTGCGGAATGGCAGAGGCGATCTTCACCGAATTAAGGAGAATGCGCCTGATATAAATGAGGCTTTAATGACATTGTGGGGGTGGGGATTAATGTCAACGCTGCTCTTTTATTTACATTATTATTACCATTGCATTTCCAGAACTCCTCGCCATAAAACAAGGTGAAGTTTCCTTTTAGATTTCATTTTGGGTGGTGATCTTGCAAGAGAGACAGCAGCCTCGCAAACCCAGACAGGTCCTCAGCACATTTGCAAGAGGGCTTCTTGTTTACTGCTGAGATTATAAGCAATCTGTGTCCCCTCTTATCACAGTGTCAGGACACTGACGTACAGTTTGCACATGCTACGCAAAGGGTATAATTTACAAAGGGAAACAATTACCACCAGCTACGGAACAAACACCCGGATTGCCTTTTTTAAAAGCACGCCGAGGAAAGCAAGCTGCAAAACAGAGGGCTTGCGTCTGTATTTATGTCTCTGAAAGGGTAGAAGCTCTGCAAAGTGCTATAAAAGATCATTGCTATTTGACAATGCCATCCACAAAATCTTGCTCAAATATCTTCCACTCTGTGATGGCAGAGACGATGCTTGCCGTTACATCTTCCGTGTTGATGTGGCGATATATCTGTGTGTGTGTGTGTGTGTGTGTGTGTGTGTGTGGTGTAGTTGTTGTTTTTTTCAAAAAAAAATCTGCAATGAGTGAATAGAGCTTATTGTGCTGGCTGCAAAATGTCAAACTGCAGAGGAAAGAAATACAGCATTGCAGTGGTGGTGCACTGAGGCCCCCGGTAGGAAAGCACAAGCTATTAAGTGGAAAATTCCTGCAGAGGACGTGTTTCCATTTCTAATATGAAGAAAGAGGGTGTTGTTTGAGGCTTGCATGCCTGTGGAAAATACAGAAAACAGGAGAAGATGAGAAAAATGACCTCACTGAACTCAATGAACTTAAGCAAAAGAGGCCACTTTGGCCAACCCAGTGCCTTGCAACCGAAACAATAAGCACAGCTCCATGTTACCGTATTGACCCGAATATAAGCCGCACCCGAATATAAGCAGCACCTTTAAAATTGGAGGGAGGGGGAGGGAAAAAAATTAAATACCTGAATATAAGCCGCTCTCTTCCTCGCTGCTCCTGGCTGCACACTGGCTGGGGAGGTTGGGAGCCATGCTGCGTTGCCGGCGGCCTTTCCCCTTCCTTGCTCTCTGCCTTCACGGCCTTGGGGGACCACGTGCAGGGCGGGTGCCTTTTTGCCACGCTCCTGGCACTGTTTGCCCCGCGCTCCTGGCTGCATACTATTAGGTCGTGAATATAACTTCTCACGGTTGGAATTGGGGGGGGAGGCTTATATTCAGGCCAATACGGTATATAATGGGTTTGCCAGCTCCACTCTTTAACCATGCCCTGTCGGAAAGGGAGATGGGGACGGTCGTTGCGGAAGGGGAGAGGGAAAGCCCAGCACCTAATAACAGTCAAGGAGAGGCCAAGAGAGAGGACCATGATGCAAACAACACCCTTGCCTTGGAGAGAGGGGCACAGTGCTCAGGTTTAATTGCAGTCTGAATACTATCCCTTGCTGTTTCCTTGCAACACCAACTATTTCAGCAGAGAGTAAATTTCCCATTTGAAAGGCTTCTGGGGTACATGCAGGAAGAAAACCATGCAAAGCGTTGTATGGGGGTGGGCAGACTGTGCGTACAAATGGACAAGGGGTCTTCTAAAGGTAGTTTAAATGGCATTGTCTGAAACTCGTTGGCGGGCTATGTGTGCAAGTGGTTTGAAGGATCAGCCCTCCCCGCTCTCCCTCTGCGAGGCCTCCTATAGTGTTGATTCTGAATGCCCGATTTGCCATTTGATGTCGGCTAAACTAATCAAAGGCTACGGGGTTTTGTTTCTGTTGTCACCATCTTTCTACATAGCCTCAACCTTGGTACCAAAAAAGAAAAGGGAAAAAAGTATACGCCTCCTATAGAATTTGCGAGCTGGTTTCATTCACTCTGCTGATGGCTGTCAAGGCATATTTCCATTGAATTGAATCTAGCAGGGGGGAATGTTATTAATTGTAGGGACGGCAAAGGCATCGTCATTCAAGGCTTATAATTGCTTTATATTTAAAAAAGATGGAGCAAAATTAAGGCGGCAGGGAGGGGGAAATGTTATTAATTGTGCATATAGTGAAATACTGTTTATGTGGGAGACCTGCTGCTTCAGAAGTATTTCCTAAGTCATTGAGATGGGTGGATATGGTGGTTTTCATTTAGGCATAGGGATTTTTAAAGCAGCTAAAATAAAGGTCATGTATCTTTGTGACAGTAAAGGGTTTCAATAGTTCTCGAATGTTTTTCTGAATATTCTTCGCCATGTAGCATTGCAAGCTGCATCAAGAGACTTAGGTTGCTGCAAACTTGTCAGTATTAACAGGTCCTGACGACTATATAAATACTGCATCGTTAGATGAGTCTCCAGCCCAGGAAGATCTACTGGGATGAACAGGTTAGGATCCAGTGGCTCTCTGGCTGGGCTGGAAGGTTCCTGACGCAGCTGGGCTAGGGTTAGGGTCCAGCTTAACTCTCTTATCCTCACTGCAGCTCAGTGGGTGATATAGCAGCATATCTTCCCCCATCCTAGCTAAGCTGGTACCCAACCATCTGAGTTGAGTCTAGTGGATCTTAAGGCAATGTAAGCCTTGAAAATGGGCGTTCTAAGGGTGGGGCCAGAGAGATGAGACTTAGGCTGGATTCTAAAACCCGTTCAGCTTGGCCATGTCACCTAGCAACTCTGCATAAGTTAAGCCAGCAAAAAGGGTGCTGCTGAATGGAGTTTAGATCTGGTGTAACTTAAAGCTGGCTTCATTTACATTGGCTTGCTTTACACCACCTTCCTGTGTACGGGATTGCTCCCTAAGAGGTGATGTGATAGAGGCCATTTTCAAATCTTGGAAAGGGCTGGCAGATATAAAGGACTAATAATTACTATTATTCATACTGATAAGGGTTACATTGATTTTCTGTCACTCCAGAGAGTAGGACCCAAGCTATTGTGCTCAAATTGCAAGAAAATGGCTTTAGACATAACGTTAAGAAGAACTGCCTGATGACACATGCTGTTTGACAGTGGGACTGATGGCTTTGGAAGGTGGTTGTCTCTCCTTCATTAGTCGTTGTTAAGCGGAGGCTGGGAGGATTGGAATATGTGATGTTTTGAGGTCCTTTCCAATTCTATGAATCTACAAGGTGTGACCAGAAAGTAAGGTGAATCACCCCTGTGTGCAATAATGGGAACGGCTGGATTCACAGAGAAACGTGGGAGGTGTTCGTCTGTATCTCAGCTAGCATGCGCACGTGGTTCAACATTTGTTGACAGGCCTACATTCATGTAGTAGCATTTAGTAGCTGTTAATAGTGCAGTGTGTTGTGATTGAAAATGGAGCAAAGAGTCAATATGAAATTCTGTTTCAAATTGGGTAAATTGGCATTTGAAACCCATGAAATGTTCATAACTGTGTACGGAAGTGAAGCTGTAACTCAAAAGACATTGTATGTGTGGTTTAAGCGTTTCTGTGAAGGGTGGCAAACCATCAGAGATGACCCTCTGTCTGGCAGACCCTCAACAAGCAGAACAGCGGCAAATGTCAACAGAGTTCGTGACTTATTGATGCGGGGTTGGCGTTTGTCCATTCGAATGTTGGCGAAAGAATTGCATATTCCGTGTGAAATCATTTCTGAAGTTACTGAGTTGTCCCACCCTCCATATTCTTCTGATCTGGCTCCACCAGATTTCTTTCTTTTTCCAAAATTGAAATCTGCACTGAAAGGGAGCACATTTTCCAACATTTCACATGTCCAAGCTGCTGTGGTGAGAGAACCAAAAGCAGTATGAAAAGAGAACTTCTCCAGAAGTTTCCAAGAGTTCTACAAACTTTGTCAATGGTGCATTGTATCAGAGGTGGCCTACTTTGAAGACCTGTAAAGTATGTATGTTCAAATATTTCTTGCTGTCCGATTTCTGTGACCATTCACCGAACTTTCCAGCCACACCTTGTATTAGTCTGAATGCTAATATTCTACTTCAAGTTTTGATCATGTTTTGTTTATAAGTTTTATTTAGGATACCTAGAAATCATCTCTGCCCTTTACATACCCAACTGATCAATGTGCTCTGTGGGAGAGGGCCTCCTGCACATCTAGAGGACCATTCCATATGATACAGGAATCAGGTCTTTAGCGTAGTGGCACCTAAACTTTGAAGACCTTTCTTTTTGAACAAGTCTTTTAAGTGGAGATATTTGTCCCAGCCTGCATGTGCATTGGATTAGAAACTGTTTTTACGAATGAAAGTATTTGTAATTGTTTTTATATATATGAAAGTGCTTTTAATACTCATAACTGCATTTACACATGAAATTGTGTAATATTTATTTATTTATTGCTGATTTCCTAAAATGGTGAAATCACTTTAAGATGCTTTATGGGACGCAATTTGTAATATAAGCAAATAAATAAATAGAATGTAAGCAAAGATTAGCTTAACTTTACAATTTTGAGGGCAGGTTTGTGGGCTTTGAACTTCTGGTTCATTGCTGATCACATATACTTGGGGGTGGGGGCAGAAACATGAGAAATAACATTAGATGTCCATATGTATGTCATTATTTCTTTCCTGGAACTATTTGTTGGAAGACCTAAAGGAACATCTGCACATCTTCAGAGAGTATAGATTCTATGGCAATTTTCTCATGTGTTCATGCACTGTTTTTTAGAATGATAAATTAAAAGTTTAAAAAGTGTGTGTGTGTGTGTGTGTGTGTGTGTGTCTTTAAACAGGAGGATGCTTCTCCATACAGACTGTTTATGAAATATTGTCCATGGTGATCACTAAAAGCAAAGAATCTGGCCTCCCTCTTTATTAGCGCTTTGCTGGCAATTGAAAACATTCCTTTTTTGAACAAGCTTTGGGTTCCGTTGCTGCTTAATATATTGATTGTGAATGCTGCTCTTCCTGCTGTTATTCCTTTGCTAATGTTTTCAGGTTGATAACTTGTATTTTAATGGTTGAATTATGGTTGTTGTTAGCTTTGCTTTAGATTTGTATGTTTCTCTGAGAAGCTCATTTGTGGAGGGTAAAAGCTGGGTATGAGGGTTTTTCTTCTCCTTCAAAGAAATATATAATAAATCCATTCTCTTTTGTTCCCCCACACCCTTCCTCTCACATCACATTTTTCAATAACATTTTAGGACCTGATAGTTATGTGTAGTGATAGGACAGATGCAAATTACTATTATTTTAAGGGTGGGTGTTAAAGTGATTTGAGGTATTTGATAATAGGGATGGGAGGGAAATTCAGTTTGATTCCTACCTAATTCACAAGTCCCAAAACAATACGCAAACTGAAAAAACAAATAGCCTTTGAAATGTGCATGTTCCCAAATTTTATGGTGCAGTTCCCCAACCACTAAACATGTACAAAATTAAATATGTCAGAGGAAACTTGGGAGAAAGGTGGTATATAAATTTTATATATAATATATAATAAAATAGGTTATTTAAAAAGGAACATGAAATGCATTGTATTAGGGAACACTGCCAAAAATTAGGAGAAATGCACACCGCAATGCTGAATTCTCGGGAAGAATTTTCACACACAAAAATAAAAAACTGATGTGTAAGTTTCTGAACTGGAAAGATGAAAAACTGACAAAATTTATCCATTCCTGTTTGATAACTTGAAGGGCAATTAATGTTCACTTGCTGATTTGGTCCATATGATCCAGAGGTTGGGAACGCCCAGATCACCACAGCACTAAGATAAGCTTTCTGCCTGCCCTTTGACAGCAAAAGGCAGCATCTATTTCTCACCTCCACTCCAGCTCTAGGGTGTGTGGAATGCTGCCATTCACATCTATGGAGCAGCCAGAGGGTTTATCTTCAGTCTTAGGGAAGATAGAATCCCTGTGCCTGTTCTTTAGAGATCTTTTCTAAAGAGCAGACAGAGATCTTTCAGTCACTCCACCCCAGTGCTGGAGTGGAGACAACTGGAAATGTTGATTGCATGTGTGTGCGCACGCACCTGCACGTGTGTGTCAGGAGCGGGGCTACACATACCTCATATGTGCCATAGCCCATTACTCCCTTTTGAGCGACGGTCGGGAGATCCATCAATCTTCTGCCCCAACGTGCTCCTGCAACTCATGTTCAAAGACATGAGCACACATTGATTTAGCAGAGTCTATACAATAGTGAAAGCCAGGCTCAAGGTGTGAGTACTAAGCTACTTTATTATACACATAACAGGACAAAGAAATCATGTCTCCTCTCTCTCTCTTCTTCCTCGGAGAGAAGGGAATACAAAACCACAACAAACGCAACAGTGTAAAACAACTTCCGCTCCCATGACTCCAACGATGTTGGAATGTAAACACAGACATGTGATGCTACAATCCCACATATCTGCACAGCGGGGGAATGGAATCCCAACATCCTCCCCCATTCCATGTACACCGCTGCTGATGTTTTCAACACAACTGCAACCTCTGTACATATGCATCATGTTGTTCCCTGTTAACAATTTTTGACAACAGATCTGCAGGAATCTCTTTTCCTGACATGTAGGACACCTTTACGAGTCCACTTGGATACATTCCCTTGCACAATGTAATTTCAACTGCAAGGACTGCTGTCTAGTGCTTGTGTGTTTGTGACAATAGAGGGATACACCCCCCCCCCAATCGCCAAAGCCCTATTTTACCCCACCTTTTTGGCCTATCCGCCATTTGAATATGACACCTGGAAGGTTAAGCAAGTTCTATTCAGGCCCTCAGTTTGAACACAGTCCACCCATCATTCCAATTGAAGTCATCAGTTTAGGTAGCAAATTTTCCACCCACCTGGCAGTCCCCAGACAAAACTGTGATTCTCTCAAACTGTTTTTTAAAACAAATAATTTCAATGATGAAGGGTTTGTCTAAGCTAGCTGCACTGTGGGCAGCTGTGTTCAACCCTTGAAAGAACAACTCAGTTTTATCATACAAGCAAGTTCTGGGTTTTCTGGGACTTGGCCGCTCACAATCCGAAGCTGCCAGTCAAACCAAATTGCGCAATAATTTTATGATCCATAGAAATGGGCATTCAGACAAAACCATGCTAACTTATTTTGGCAGTCGTCATGAGTAGCCCTACTCTTGCTTTGAGGGGATCCTTGACAATGTCAACAAACATAGAGAGAGTAACTAAGCTTCAAAAAAGGTTAATAATTTCAATTCAGCATCTTAAACACAAAATGTATTATTTCTTTTCTTTTTTAAAAAAATACCTGTTATCAGTTTAGGATAGAAAGGAAAACTGTAGTATAGCAAAGTGTAAACAAAATTCTGGCCTGAACAGGTATGGATGAGCTGCATCAAATATTCTCCAGCTTTGGTTTTAAGATATGAACATGCAATTTTGGTGGGGTAGAAATTCCTCCTACCCCACTTATATCATGTGAATATTTGCTGTCTTTTAAGCAAGGCAGGTGGAAGAAAGAGAAATGGTAGTTGAACCTTCTGTCTTGCAAACTCCCAAATTTGACTAGACGCAATGACGGCAAAACCCCAAATCTGTACCAAACTGATATCAAGCACAACGTTGTGTGTGTGTAAAGGGCGGACAGGAAGTGTGTGCCAAACTACTCTGAAACTGCTCCTGTTGAAACTGAAGAACAAAGGAAGCTGCCTGATGTATACCACTGTTTACTACTAACCTGAAGTGCCTTCAGATGTCTTTCGCAACCGCAGCTCCTGCAAATGCCAGGCATTGAATCTGCAACCTTTCATGTGCAAAGTAACAATTGAGTGCTCACATAAAGGTTCGATTCTGACAACCTGTCCACTTTGGGGGGGGGGGTGTAAACCTCATGAGAACTGAGCTTACACATATATTTCGTAATAAGCAAATAAATTTTAAGCCACATTTCTGTTAACATACTGCAAGTGGCATACAAAATATCAGCAATCCTTAAAAAAAAAATAACAATAAAGCAAAGATATATTAGATAAATGTGTGCAGTCCATGTTATCCATACACAGATTCGATGTCACACATTACAACATGTGTGTAAATCTGTGTCTGAGAGAGAGACAGACAGCTCATGGCTTATGTTGGGAAGATCAGTGTAAGAAACCTTACAGGACCTGTGAACACAGACCTGTATGGGACTGGAATAAACAGATCATCCATAGACCATTGTAGCACATC
Organism: Podarcis gaigeae; assembly: GCF_964106915.1. Lineage (NCBI taxonomy): Eukaryota > Metazoa > Chordata > Lepidosauria > Squamata > Lacertidae > Podarcis > Podarcis gaigeae. The sequence goes on from NC_139681.1 coordinate 72,074,317, forward strand.
ATCCCTGACCTGAGCTAATTTTTGCCATTCCAATACAGCTGCTCTGTGCCAAAAAGTGTAGGTTTTGGGTTATGGTTGCCTAATCCTGATCACCAAATTATTCTTTTTTAAAAATAAATAAATAAGAAATTGCTTCACCATGGATGAAATTGTGATTAACAGCCTCCTTTAAGAAGCCAGTTTCAGAATTATCTGACAATACCCAGAGGTCCATTCATTGCTTTCCTTATAAATGTAGTGTCAGAGAATCCCTTTTGACAAAAACGTAACATTTTCAGGACAGCTGTACTGCGCTACATGAAATAAACTGGACCAGAACGTTGAGAATGTTACCCAGCACCACTGAGAGTCATCTAGTCCGATGCAGCCCCACATGAGCCCCACCAAACAGCATCTAATTGCAAAGATTAAAGCACACCAGGGCACTCAAGCTGCCTTCCTATGGGTTTGGGGAGAAAGAACACATTTCAACATTCCAGCTCTTGGTTCCCTTGGCAACATACATAACAACAACCCAATAAAATTCTGGGTTCCTGTTTGTTTAACCCTCCAGGACATTGTCTGAATTGAATGCTTCCCTAAGGAAATATTTCAGGCAGGCAGCTATACACTAAAACTTAGGAGTTAGGGAGGGGCTGGCGGTCCTTTTCTTCTTTTAGTTTTTGGCTCTAAAGGATTTCCAGATTGCATAGCATTGTGACCGATTAAAGCAGAAGTCTAGTATTATTTTCACCCTGTGAAAGGCAAATCTGAAATAGCAACCTTGCAGCTTTCTCCTTATGTGCAAAACCAGGCAGCAGTGTTCTTTCCATGTGTGTGTGTTTTTCTGGGTCTCTGGGGCACCCAAGCTGGAGCATGGGAAATGCATGATCTTAGTCCACCAGCACATTATTGCACCACTTTGACAGGCATGAAGATTCCTGGGAACTGAAAGATGAAGAAACATGTTGGAAGACACTGTTTGGATGAGGCCAAGGACCCATCTAATCCAGCATCCTATTTTCACAGTGGCCAACTGGAAGCTTGTTGGAAACCCGCAAGCTGGACCTCAACACAAGAACGCTCTCCCCTTCTGTGGTGTCCAGCAACTGGTTTCCCGCAGTATTGCTGCCACCGATTGTGGCGTTTGCCCTCCTATGTGTGTGACATCATACTGGGTTCATAGGGAAAGGGTTAACTAATTGTAAAATGACTAATCAATGGGAACCCAGGGGGCAGAGTTAACTGTGTACAGTGGTACCTCGGGTTACATATGCTTCAGGTTACATACGCTTCAGGTTACAGACTCTGCTAACCCAGAAATAGTGCTTCAGGTTAAGAACTTTGCTCCAGGATGAGAACAGAAATCGTGCTCCAGCGGCGCAGCAGCAGCAGGAGGCCCCATTAGCTAAAGTAGTGCTTCAGGTTAAGAACAGTTTCAGGTTAAGTACAGACCTCCAGAATGAATTAAGTACTTAACCCGAGGTACCACTGTATAAGGCTTAAGCACAGAGGTTTTTTAGTGAGTTAGGGTTGTTGAGGAGACAGTCTGGAGTTAGAAGATAAGTCTGTGGGTTGGGGTAGTCTGGTGTGAGAGAGTGAGAGAATTTAAGAGGAGTCAGTCAGTAGAGATAATCAGTCAGAAGGTATTAGGAAGGTATAGGCCAGTAAATAAACTAAAGTTAAGATTCTGACAGGAATATTGTTAACGTTTGTAAAATAAACTTGTTTTTGGGTTCACTTTTAACAACTGACTGGACTCCGTGTTTCACCAGAGAGTAACCGGTTGGTGGCAGCAGGGAAGCGAGCACGGTGGTGGCACAGGGATCAATAGACCGTTAAACATCCAGGGACCCTGTGTGATCGCCACACCGATCATGGAGGCAGAGCGTAGCCATCATGCCTAGTAACCTTATCCTCCCTGAATTTGTCCAGGCCTCTTTTAAAGCCAGCCTAGTTGTTGCCCATCACAGGCTCCCGTGGGAGCGAATTCAACAGTTTAACTTTGTGCTGCATGAAGAAGTCCTTTCTTTCATCACAGCAGGTACAGCATGAGATCTTGGGATTGTGGGTTTAAGCCCCACGCTGGGCAAAAAAGGTTCCTGCATTGCAGGGGCTTGGACTAGATCACCCATGGTCCCCTCCAAATCTACCATTCTATGCTTCTCTGTTTCTAAGTTATCTGTCCTGAACGTCCCAACATTCAGCTTCATTGCACATCCACAACTTCCATTGTTATGAGAGCTTGTTAAGGGTCCTGGGCATTGTAGCTCTGTGAGCTTGGCACCTTAGGAAACTACAGTTCCCAGATTCTCCATTACTGTTAAAGTGGTATAATAGTCTATGGTGCCGATGTAACCATTTACAGCATCCAAGCATACTGGGCGTAAGATAAAATTTGTCAGCCATGAGGATTCGGGCTGTGCCATTGAGAAGATCAAACCATTCTGAAGGAAATCAGCCCTGAGTGCTCACTGGAAGGACAGATCTTGAAGCTGAGGCTCCAATTCTTTGGCCACCTCATGAGAAGAAAAGACTCCCTGGAAAAGACCCTGATGCTGGGAAAGATGGAGGGCACAAGGAGAAGGGGACAACAGAGGACGAGATAGTTGGACAGTGTTCTCGAAGCTACTAACATGAGCTTGACCAAACTGCAGGAGGCAGTGGAAGACAGGAGTGCCTGGTGTGCTCTGGTCCATGGGGTCACGAAGAGTCAGACACGACTGAACAACTAAACAACAACAACAACATTTTTTATCAAGTGAGGCTACTGCTCTACTGAGCCCAGCTTTGTACAGACTGAGGGGCAGTAGCTGTGCTGAGCTGTGCTAGTGGAGCCACCCCTCCTCCTTTTTAAAAACTATCAGTTAATGAGACAAAGAATTGCATTCAAAGGCAAAAGAAAATTTCACTTCAACTCTCACGGGTGGGGTGTACTGTTCTCGATGTGCTTCCCTTAGTTTCACTGAGGGAAGTCAGTGTGTATCCTTTCATTCTGTAATCCACTTGCAGCTGCAGCAAAAAAAAAAAATTAGGTAACAAAAAGAAGGAAGCTGCTGGTTACCAGTGCTGGTTGTGAGCCCAAACTCCAAAGAAATGACCACATGTGGTGGACGTGCCCCAAAGTAAAAGTGTTATGTACTGAAGTTCTCACCCTGGGCTAGCAGGGGGATACTGTAGATAGTTATGCAAATGAAGGATCGAAAGTGACGTTCAGTGATTGGCTAGTTACAGAATATGGTTACTGTTGCATTCTAGTGGAGCTCTATATAAGCAGGCTGACTGAACTCCTCAGTTCAGTTCTGTTCCAGCTTACAAATAAAGAGCTGCTTTGGAAGAATCGCTGTGTCGTCTGATATGTTCGCCCACAACTTAACAAAAAGACTTCTCAGAAAGGATTTATAATGAACTGAAAAAAGTTTTGAAAAACACATTTATTAAGAAACCAGAAGCCTTTTTACTTGGTATAGTGGGGGGTGAAATCGGCAAAAAGGATGTTACTTTTTTCTGTATGCCACAACAGCTGCAAGAATATTATTAGCGAAGAATTGGCAGAAAGAAGATTTACCAGTTATCGAAGAATGGCAGATGTAGTTGATGGAATATATGGAACTTGCCGAACTGACTGGGAGACTCCGAGACCAGAGAGAAGAGACAGTGGAAGAAGATTGGAAAAAAAGTTTAAAGAATATCTGAAAAAATATGTTAATATTTAAATCTTAGAATAGCTTTGGAAGTGGATATAGGCTGTAAGGTTAGAAGATAGCATATTTTAAAACAGTATTATTTGTAAGTGATAAAATGTGAAGATTTTTATGGTAAAAGTAAGTGTGATTAAAAATGGTTAAAATTATGATACATGTAAACTGTTAAAGATGATGTAAAATGAAAATCAGATAGGGGGGACTTGGGGAAGCCCACCTAACAATGTTTAGAAAAAATAAGGATAAGATAAGAAATAACGATAAGATAAGAATTTGTTTGTATTGTTTGTTTTTTCTGTTTGTGTTGTTTAGTTGTGTTATAAAATGAATAAATAAATTGGGGGAGGGACTCCAAAGAAATGGCTGGAGATTTTCTCTTTTTCTCCCCACTGAGAAATTTATTGAAATCAGTGCTGTTTTTCTAGAAAAAGAGGTGCCGGAACTTGCCACAAATGGCTTCCTTGTTCTCTTATAATGGCAATGGCACCCACCTGAGAGGTGCTGGAACTGAGGTCCAGTGAGTTCCAGCTGGAAAAAAAACCCTGATTGAAATTCTCTCTCTCTCTCTCTCTCTCTCTCTCTCTCTCTCTCTCTCTCTCTCTCTCACACACACACACACACACACACACACACACACCACTTCTCTGTCCACAAATAGGGTTGTGAATCTTAAGAGAACATTTATACACAACTCTATTTGAGGCCAATGTACTTTGCTTAGACCATGTCTCTTTCTATTTCTTTTTCCTGGTTCCCTGAAGAATGTCCTGCTTGCAGGCTTCTCACAGGCATCTGACTGGCTACTGTGAGAACAGGATAATGGACCAGAAGGGCCACTGGCCTGATCCAGAAGGCTGTTCTCATCCTCTTACATTCTAATCTTACACATGCCACAGAAATCACTTTAGCCTCCCTGTTTATGAAAAGAAAATATCCATTTCAAACAGGAATGCCTTGAAACACTAGATGAACAAGGCATCACAAGGCTGTAAGAAGAAGAGACAAATAACAATCACTTCTAACAACATACATAATTTATATTTATCTAAATGTGAGATAAATGGCCATACATGCTTTTAAATACCACTGTGTTAATAAGCTGTAAATGTATAAGAATAAGAATAAGAATAAGAATTTATTTTTTATACCCTGCCCATCTGACTGGGCTTCCCCAGCCACTCTGGGCGGCTTCCCCAAAAATATATGAAATCACATGGCCAGAACTGGGCTATTGTGCACCATTGTGAATTTTCCAGACACCTGCAAAGATATTTTTTTAAAAAAACCATTTCCCCCTCTGCATCTTTTGTGACTTTCTGTAGGGGCACATCCAGCCTTCCTTCCTCAGGAGTTCATTTTTCATAGGACATTCCTTCATCCTGTAGTTCCAAGCAGAACAAACAAGACCAGTTCTTTGCCTTCAGACATTTAATTGCCTTTCTTTCTTTCTTTCTTTCTTTCTTTCTTTCTTTCTTTCTTTCTTTCTTGGAAGCAAGGAAGATTCTTCTTTTTTTCCCTTTTTTTAATCAGCAGGTCTCCCTGCTTACTTCAGCAAAATCCTCTCACTGCAGCTGCAGCAGTAATAGCAGTAGCAGCTTTGCATGCATAGAAGCACAGAGACGGAGTACGCTCCAGAATTCAAATGTTTGGTATTATGCAGCATCCCCAGCAGCATGTGGTTGCTGGGGAATCCTTGTTCCTTAGCCACTCCCTGATCTAAGTTTTCCTTAGCATCTCTCCACCTGAGCATCTCTCCACCTGAGCATCTCTCCACCTGAGCAGAAAGGGAGGGTTTTCTCCGTCCTTGCCACCGATGAACAAAAAGATAGAGAAATGCCCTTCGTGGCGTGACAGGTGGAAGGTCATCTCTCTTTTTTAATTCTCTTCCAGCAAAAACAAAAACAACGTATTCTAGGTTTCATGGTCTAAAGCACAGTTTGGATATAAAGCAGCATGAATGGATCTGGGGTTTACAAGTAAACACCATGAAAACGCAACAAGATTCAGAAATATAGTAGAACTAGGGGAACAAATTTATTGTGCTTTTTATGTTTATTGCTTGTTCAGAATTTTCCAGCCATCATTACAAGGGATGCCGCCTACATGCTCATTAGAGGTGTTCCTCCAAAAACAAAACTCCCTTGTGGCTTTCCTTGGGTTTCAAATTCCCCCCTTATTAGAACCCCTCTCCCTCTGGAAATTCCAGAGTAGAACAAAGCAGAAGTAGAAGAGGAAGTAAATTGTCTCACATTTTTGTTATTTTATTTTGATGGAATGCGATATTAAATGTAAAGCAATCTGTGAGCATTCTCTTGAATGAATGAATGAATGAATGAATGAATGAATGAATGAAGGCATTGCTAGCAACCTGGAGATCAAAGTAAGAAAACGATTAGCTTCTTCTCCTCATGCTCCCAGTTTTACTCTGTGTGCAGATGAATGGAAAATGTCTGCTACTAACCTAGATTCTAAGCTTCCAGATCACTGCACAAGAGATACCTTTCCCAACACTTGATGATAATGTGGTGTGTAGGAGAGGACTCAGCCGCAGAATTGTAAGGGGCCATTGAGATTAAATGCTCAACACTGCCTATTCCTTACATTTATTGCATCTTAGTCCATCTAATACGGGTGAGGGTGGGAATCTGGCATCCTCTGCACAGCTCTTTGATCAGTACATGTCAGGGGCTCAGGAGCAGAGGCACAGGGGAGAGAGGAAATGGAGAGCGAAGGGGAAGAATCTGAGGACAGCGTAGGGGAGTATGACAGTGGCCCGAGAGATTCCATGAGCTTCTCCAGCGAATCAGAAGATTCCCAGAAGGGGGCGCCGATGGCCAGGGCAAGGGGGGTCCCAGGGGGGACGCACCATAAGCAAGGGGCCAGCGGGGCCTCCCAAAGCAGCAGTGAGAGATCAGGGCCAGCTCCCCCACCAGAGCGTAGTGGGGGGGAAGAGTCCCATGTATCAGGGCCAGCGTCTCCTCCAGCAGGGAGAGAAGATGAGTCAGGGCTGACCACGCCTCTGTTGGAGAGTGAGGGAACGGAGGGGAGGTCAGGCCCAGCTAGCCCCCCCCCGAAGGGGGAAGCAGTGACAGGAGCAGTGTAACGGTCAGGAGGAAGGTTGCCGGCTGGGCGCGGGCGCCAAGTTCAATTGTACAGGCGCACGGGACAGCAGGAAACCTGGATTGGGAACCAGGTCCTAAAGCCCGCCGGAGGCAGGGGGAAGACTCAGGGGACTCAGCGTCAGAAGAGTCCAGAAAGGGCAAGAGCCCAGCGGACAGGCGGACCCAGAGGAGGAAAGAGCAAAGGAAGAGGTGGAGCAGGGCTAGAGTCTTAAACTGGTGTCTGGGGGGAGGAGATTCAGACGGAGCTTCAGCGGTCTAGAGTTCAAGACGTAGAGCTGCGCGCCGCGGCTTTGAAATCAAAACTGGACTTCAATAAAGACTTTTGTATATAACAAGAACTGGCGTTGGTCCTTTGTGAGCTGGGACCTCGGGCAGCTCTGACAGTACAGTTTAGCTGTATATATATTCATATATAGCAATTTGTTCAGGGATTTTATAAACACCTACATGAGATAAATAAGATTTGGGGAAGGTGGACTACATATGCATTAGCAGTCCAGAGAGAAATAGATCTTCAGTGGCTCAGGCCAACCATCACAGGCTCATGTTATCTTTTTACTTCCTATAGGCACCTATATTTAGATATGTGTGTTTCAAACAAATTAATGTAACTTTAATCAAAGTTGTAGCACAATCCTATCCATTGTTTACCCAGAAGTAAGTCCCACTGTGCTCCATCAGTCCTGCTCCCAGTCAAGTGTGGCTACAGGATCATCCATGCAGCACAATCTCTTACATTTTTACCCAGAGGCATAGATGAAAATATGATGGCAATGAATAGGGCCATGAAGATGACAATTGAGGCCAATCTGGATAACAGGAAGCCCATCTGACCACATGCCTGGGGACCCTTCCTCCTCAGTTCCTCTCTTGAAGTGTGGCAGGGCTGTGGAGTCAAGTAACACTATGAAGCAGGGTGTTTCTGGCAGAGGGCCACCACCTCAAACATGGTGACCTTGTGGACAGGCCTGGGGCATGTGACATGCACTGAGTCTGGCTGTTTGCGTTCGTCTCCCATTTATCTGCAACCCTGAGCTGCCATTTTCAAGCCAGTTCCCATGAGCTACCTCTGAGTGGTCTTGCAGTTTGCACACACCTGGTAAGGGCACATGCGAATGCTCCCCAGTGTTTCAACAGGTGCTCAGATTTCCTGCTACGACACCAGCAGAGCTGGCTCTCTCTGTTTTGCTGGTTTCTTTTCTCTCCACCAGGATGGGACCATCTGAGCCAACATTTGCCCCTCCCAGGACCACTTGAATGGGGTTCGGATCCAAGATACTTTACACTGGCTTGACGTAAGTTGGCGTAACTTACCCTGCCTTTCCACAGTCAGTATTGCTCTGTCACTGCCGAGCGAATGTGCAAAAAAATTGCAGCCTGAATCTAAATGTGGGTGGCTAATGAACTAAGATTATTTAATCAGCTGGCTGCTCTAATTATTAATGAAGCAGAAGCAAAGAGCCAGGAAGTTTTGATTGCTAATTAAAATAACCGAGTAAAGGGTGGGTTTTTTTGTTTTAAAGTAAAATCCTATACTTTTTACAAACAAATCCCTGATTGACTTGCTCAGTAAGAAATGGTGTTGCAGATTAAAAGTGGACATATTGTTCCTATATCAATTTCCTCTTCATTGGTGAAGTGGGTGCTCAGAGAAGCATAAAACTCCATAAGAGCAGAGCATGCTGTTTTAAGAGGAAGTTGCAAAGACACAAAATAGTAACAGACAAATAAAAAAAACACCATACTGCTGATATTTGAAATCATTACAGGGAGGAAATGTGTGCCATTATGTAATCATCAGCAATGTTCAAGGAGGCAGATGCATTAATGTTGATCAAAATCAATTGTTTATATTGAGAGAATGCACTTATCAACCTGATATTCCTGGAAATATGCCAGTAGTGGCAGATTTAGGGTAGGGAAAGGAAAATATTCAGAGAAGCAGAATATATGTATATTTATTTTCTAAACAGGGGACAAATCATGAGTTTATGATCTAAAGCTGGATCTCAGCATACACAGGTCCCGTCCTATTTTTCTATGTCAGAAAATGCTCAGCATGCACAATGACCGCTCCCCGCATTAAACGGGGGGCACCCTTTGCGTGGACGCGCGCAGCTCCTGGACCCAGTGCAGCTCCATCAGCATAGGCTTGGCTTTGCCTTCCCCCAGGTGGGATACCTGGAGGTCTCCACCTACCTCAGTCAGTTGTCCAATCCCGCCTGGGGGAAGCGTTGTCAAGGAGATCAGGCCAGGTAGGGGAGGGACTACCTGCCCACACAACAGAGGGAGGATCTTACCTGGGAATCCTCAGTTGGCTCCAGAGCTTCTCCCACCCTACCCACCCTCAGTTAAGTCTTATTTTGCAGGTTAAACTTTTCTCCACAGGTACGCAGGCGCTGCTATGTCAAGGTCGCTGTTGAAGGGCCGGAAAGGAATTTCCCTGCATTGGCAGGTTTTGCCTTTCCTGTAGCAAAACGTCACAACTTTGGCGGTATCAGGCCTTGGGCGGGATCCATCTTCCTCTTTGCGGCGGCAATACCAGGGTTCCCCGTTAAAGGGGTTTCTGAGGGGAGGCTTTGACCGTACGCTGATAGGTCGTCATTGCTCTCCCCTGCAACGGTGGCATAACGGGGGCAGCTATCTCTGCTTGAACATATGTTCTCCAGAGCTGGCCCATCCCCCCCACACACACACTGGATAACCCTGATGTTCCCTAGATCCCCAGCTGGGGACTGGACTGGGGAGGGATAACTCCCAATGCCTGAGCCAAGGTCTACCCCCATCTGAAATATAATAAAGTTGTGGCCAATTTAATCCCATAGCACATTGTCTTGAGTCGTTATTCCACATGGGTTTGGGGGACTCTGCCTGTCCACGCAACTAGGAGCGCACATTGCACCAATAGCAGTAGACATGATGGGACAGAGCCATGGAGCTGCCCATCAGACACAGGCATGGGTGCTGCCTATTTGGGTAAGGCTGGAACTGGGTACATCTGTGGTGAGGTTGGGACCACGTGCTGGCACAACTTGGTGCCAGCACTCACACCAGTGCAACCACATGGCCCTGACCTCACTGCCACTCAGCCCCATCTACCTAAGCAGCAGTGATGCTGGTGTCAGCTGAGCAGCTCCTATGGATGTAAGAAGGCATCTTTTCCCATCCCACCCTGTATTTGCAGCATGCAGTGCTGTTTCTGTTTCACTGCAGTTCTTCTTCCTCCAAAACCTATGTGATTTGTCTCACTGTCCACTGTGCTGAAATTATGTAATTTACATAAATAATTCTGTAAGTTGCAGAAATCGCATTAGGTTGCCATTCGTTATTTTAGCCATATATTCCAATGCAAATGAAAAGCAATGGAATTTCTATGGGAGGGAGTAATCAATCATGTGTCATTTGTGGACTGAAAGCTGCAGCAACAGCCAATACCGATAGTGTTGGCTTGATTGATTTCTATTCTGGATATGGGAATTCTCAGGCATCGCTTGCGGCTCCACCCCACCCCACCCGCAGCTACTGCATTGCACACAGTTTGTGGAACTGATAAGCCAGTTTGTATGCAAGGGATTCTGTTTGCTCGATGGAGCCCCTTTGTGAGCATCACACCTGCTGAATCACACCAATAATGTTTTGTGTGTGTTTTTTCCATTATAAGTTGTTAAAATAACCCATTTATAAGTATTGGGGATTTCAACCAGTTTCAGCGCGACTGTAATTCAGAAGTCCTCGAGGGAGAAAAGCAAATTCTACAATTCTCTTGGTGGAGAAAAGCATCTGAACCTTAATAAAGTCAGTGCCAGGGCACCATTATTTAGAAAAGCTATGATCAGCCCGAAGCCATGGCCCTATTACCAACTGCTTACCTATTAAATCCTGTCACTCAGTGAAAGGCTCCATAAGAACATGAATAATGTTGCACTGCACAAATGAGAAATTCACAGTGAATAGGATAGTGGTGCCCAAAGTGCTTCGATTTCCGGTGCTCTACAGAATTCAGAATCTGTAGTGTGGTGTAGTGTGGTGTGTGTGTGTGTGTGTGTGTGTGTGTGTATCACACATATACAGTGGACTCTTGGGTTGTGAACATGATCCGTGCGGGATGCACATTCGCAACCCATAGCATCCGCAACCCGCAGCCATGCAGTTTGCGATTCGGTGCTTCTGCACATGTGCAAAGCGCGATTTAGCGCTTCTGCGCATGCACGATCGCCAAAACCCGGAAGTAACCTGGTACTTCCAGGTTTGAGTGGTCCGCAACCTGAAAAAACGCAACCTGAAGTGTTTGTAACCCGAGGTACGACTGTATCTCAGATAGATGGTAGATGATAGATAGATGATAGATAGATAAATTAGATAGATGATAGATAGATGATAGATAGATAGATAGATAGATAGATAGATAGATAGATGATAGATAGATAGATAGATATAGATAG